>NC_138965.1:193977500-194608055 GCF_055761805.1 Camellia sinensis
TACGGTTTTGTTCAATGTCAAACCGATCATACATTATTTGTGAAGCACTCCCTAGGAGGGAAATTGGCAATTATCATTGTTTATGTGGATGACATAATTCTAACAGGTGATCATGAAGAGGAAATTGGCTTACTTAAAACATTCCTAACAAAGGAATTTGAGATTAAAGATCTTGGAAATCTTAAGTACTTTCTTGGAATGGAAATTGCTAGGTCAAAGAAAGGTATAGTCGTCTCACAACGTAAATACGTTCTAGACTTACTGAATGAAACAGGGATGCTAGGATGCAAGCCGGCAGAAACTCCTATAGACACAACTATCAAATTGGAAGAAAGTGACGGTAGTGCACCAAGTGATAAAGGGAGATATCAACGTCTTGTGGGAAAACTCATTTATCTTTCTCATACAAGGCCAGACATCGGCTTCTCTGTTAGTGTGGTCAGTCAATTCATGAACAATCCTACCGACAAACACATGACTGCTGTGACCAGAATATTGAGGTACCTAAAAAAGACACCAGGAAAGGGTCTCTTCTTCCAAAGAACAACAAATAGAAAAATTGAGATTTTTTCAGACGCAGATTGGGCAGGTTCAGTAACTGATCGGAGATCAACCTCTGGCTATTGTTCATTTGTTTGGGGGAACGCGGTTACATGGCGAAGCAAGAAACAGTCAGTGGTCGCCCGTAGTAGTGCTGAGGCAGAATTTCGTGCTATGGCCCTAGGTATCTGTGAGGGAATCTGGTTGAACAGACTGTTAGAAGAATTACGAGTTCCATCTGAGCATCCCATGGTTTTATACTGCGACAACCAAGCCGCCATCAGTATCGCTAAGAATCCTTTTCATCATGATCGCACTAAGCACGTGGAGATAGATCGACACTTTATCAAGGAAAAGATTGAAGAGGGAGTTTTTCAAGTCAGCTACACTCCAACAAACTGTCAAAAAGCTGACATTCTCACCAAAGCTCTTGCTCGAGTTAACTTCGAAGATCTGACGGAAAAATTGGGCATGATTAACATCTACAACGTTGCTTGAGGGGGAGTGTTGAAAATCAAGCCACGTGAGTGTATGCTTTCGGTGATTATTTAATTCATATGCTTTATTTAATTCATATGCTTTCGGTGAGTGTATGCTGATATAGATATAATATATATTAATGTATAGTTAAATATGTAGTGGCCTCGTGGCCTGCTTGTTTGTGTTGGCCTCGTGGCCTCGTGGCCTCCATCTGATCATATTGCATAAACCTCCTATATAATGGAGTAGCATTGTAAGGCTTAATATATTGAAATAAAAAAGTCTATGTTTAGTCTTTCAATCACTCTCTCTCTCTCTCAATATTAATATTTCTCAACTATTGTGGCTCAAATTTTAGTTACATAGTTCCTCCGTCTCATTTTATTGGTCTATTATTTCATTTTTGTTGTCCCAAAATGAATGTCCACTTTGAAAAATCAAAGTTTTAAATTTAAATGTTTCCAAAATTATCCCTTGGAAAGTAATTATAGATATATTTAAAGATGATAATAGAAGGGCATTTTTGGAAATAACCATTAAAATTTTGAATTTAAATGTAATTTTAAAATTTTTAAAAGGGACTATCAATATGGGACAGATAGAGTATTATTTTGAAAATCATGAATAATATCAATTTCAATAAAATTTTCTTCTAGAAAATGTAACTTTGTCAGAGAGGAGGGGTTCATTTTTAAAGCTCTTTTAATTTCTTGTCACACTTCATAAATATTGTAAGAATGGGGGGTGTCGTGCCTCTATATGGAATTGATTGTAAGATAACTAACTAATAGTCTACTCCATCCTCCATACCTATCCATACTCCTTTTATGGGTTTCAATTCGAACTCACTTTGATAATCCAAACAGTCTACTTCACAAGTTTCATAATAAAAGTTATCCATATGAAAAATTAGATTTATCAAATAACTATAAACACAAAAACAAATCACGTTTTATTTTATAAAATGAATGATTTAAGTTCACAATCCTATTTGCTATATAAAATAAAATGTGATTTGTTTTTATATTTATAGATGTTCGATGAAATTGATTTTTACATGAATGACCTTTATTATGGAACTTGCAAAGTAGACAGGTTGACTCATTGATGTGAGTCTGAATTTGGGCTCACAAGAAGAGTATGAATGAGTATGAAAAGATGTAAATATGGAAGAGCTTATCCCCTTCCAGCAAGATTCGATTATGTATAAAAGACATACATGGTACCTACCACTACTAAAAAAGGCATAGGGTAATCGTTTATATATCTAAGTTTATTCTACTCCAAATCAATTAAAACTTTTGAATGGGAGGCAAAATCTATAACTATGTGAATTTGAACATCAAATACAGTTCTCAAGTTATGTTTCTTAAGCCAAGAGAAAAAGAATGGTGCCCTGTTTGTTTTATGGAAAGACTCTTATAAAAATGAATATGGAATTACAACTTTGTTCTCTCTCTTCCACCAAATAGAGAGGGTTAAACAATTATTTTGAACATAACTAAACATGTCGGAGAAGAAAACCATAGCTTCCATTTGGTTTGTGTGAAAACTAATAATACGGAAAAAAAAAGGGACAAAATATAATTTTTTGAGTGAATGTTATCTATAATTTTTAATTTCCAAAATAAAACCCAACTCAAAAGGCCAGGTAGTAGTAGATCTGATGAGAACCCGATAATTTTCAATAGTTGTTTGCTATTTAAATGCAAATAGTCACACACTAGTACTCCTCGATGCAACATATAGGCCTGGAGTTGAACTTGGTTAAAAGAAGCATATAGGCCTGGAGTTGAACTTGGTTAGAAGAAAGAAAATGCTTTATTTATGGAAAGTAGTGAGGTATTTGTTGTTCCTTGAATTAAGTTGGTTAGAAAATTGTGGAACCCTGCCTTATACAGGTGAAAGGGGCAATAAAACAAATGACAGATGGTGATGAAAACATGCCAAGGGATGCAAAGATTTGTAAAAACACTGTTAAGATCAATGGGAGTGGATGACTAGAACCTCGTGTTGTGCATCAATTGCAGGAATTGTGGTATCGTTACATTGTTAATTGCCCCACCTCGAGAGGTAACTTTTCTATTTTTCCTGTGATGCGCTAATCCGTGTACTTTGTTCCAAATATTAGATGTACGGGAAAGAAGTAAACATTCTCGTATAATCCTATTGATCAAGTCCGCGTTCCTCCAAACGTCGTCGCTTTGCCACCTGAAAACACAAACGTGAGCTAACCAGCGGGTGTGTGCCGGAAACCCCTCCGATGCCTAAGTTAGAAAAATAGGCAAAGACAAAAAGCTCTGTGTATCAAAGTTGTGTGTTACCTTTCCAAAGGTGATATTTGTGAGCTTTTATAGGTTTCGTGTGGCATAATCCAACTAGGACTTTTACTTCTCCATGGAGAGTCCTCCTAGGATTTATACTCCTAAAGGATAATGCTTATCCTTCAACACCCCCCTCACTGCTTAAACCAAGTGAGATGGTTTTACCATGGCCGGACTACCATACAACCGAGATAACTGTCAGATCGGCTCTTTACTTCCTCACTTCTACCTCAGCTTTGCATGCCAAGACCAAGCTATTCGCAGAAGAGTTGGACCGAGCTAACCAAGAACAAAAGTCCCGAAGAAGGCTCCGTATATCTCGGCTAAAGATTACGACCAGGCTAACCAATTTGACCGCGGCGACCGAGATAACAACAAGGCCTTCTTGGACCGAGCTAATGAAAAAAGCCATTTTACTCCGCCTTTCTTACTTCGGCCCAAAGTGGCCCATTACCCAATCTCGGCCCAATTTATTCATATAAATTACCCTCTCAATTGTCCCTTAATTCCATCTGTGCAGCATGATGGGATTACCTTGTCTTCCAGCCGAGCTAAAAAATTTTAATCTTACTTCCGAGCTAAGCTTTTAAGCTTTTCCAGCTGAGCTAAAAAACTCTTTTAGCCTTTCCAGCCGAGCTAGGCTCACACCGGGCTGTACCTGTCCGTTTCAAACGTCTCTTCAATCACAGCAACTGAATCGCTTCTTATCCCAAGGACACGTGGCATACTCTCATTGGCTGAAGGTAGCTGTCACGCCGTCGTCATACCTCGTGTTTTTTGAATAGTCCCGCCTAAATTTTGGGCCTCTTATAAAAAAAAACTTTTTTCTTTTTTTTTTTTGAATCACTCACACCACTATTCATCTCCTTCTCTTCTCTTCGAGCCTCCATTGTCCTGCAACTAAGGAAGCTTCGTGGTTTTCACTGTCATTGCTTCATCTTCAGTGCTTCTGCCCCTTCATCTGGTAAGTCACTCAAATCCATCTTTCTTGCTTTTGTTGTTTTCGTATTTGCTTTATACAATCCACAGCAATCTGTTCATGTGTTTTTAGAAAACACTGTTTTTGCTTTTTCTGCCTTATGTTTTCTGGGAAAAAACTTCATGAGAACCCCATGAACTTTACGAAGCAATTTGTAGAACACTCTGTTTGATCCATAAACACGTCTCAACCGAACTAGGATAATGTTTATGCTATGTGTAAGTCTAGCCAGACCATTCAACCGAACCAACACTTGTACCAGTAGTTTTAACAAGTCAAAAAACCATCTCTTGATTTATCTTAGCCGAGATAACAAACCGAACTAAGAAAGCTGTCCCTAGAATTTCAACCGGTCTAACAAATCACTTGCCCCAACCGAGCTACCAAGCACCTTGCTGAAACCGAGATAGGACCTGCAACATTTCACAAAGCCGAAGTAGGACTTAACTTGTTTTTACTTTGTAGCACGGTCTAAAGATCTGTGCTTAACACTTCTGTTTTTTCACTTTGCAGACTTAGGTTGCCCAGGCACTCCTTTTGATTGCTCAACCGAGCTACACAGCAACATTTTTCGACCGAGCTAGCACCAAGCATAATTTATACATAACTTAGGAATAAATGGGTAAATATAGGTTTTTAGTAGAAACACCAGGTGGCTTGGCCGAATTCCGAAGGGATTATAACATCCCTGACGATGTCCACCTAACCTTAGCCAAAAAAGATGCTATACCTTGGGGAAACCAGGGCTTTGTACCCTTTACCCTTTTATCAATAATAGAAACCGGACTAAGATTTCCAGTCCAACCCTTAATTTGTGAATTCCTTAGGCAAACGAGAATATGCCCAACCCAGCTTTCCACCAACTCATACCGCATAATAATGGGCATAGCCGAGCTAAACCGCCGAGCTGGCATTAACCTTGGCTTAGCCAAAATATTCCACCAGTACTCCATAGGGTCAAAAGAAGACGGCTGGGTTTACTATCTTAGAATACGCCACCGCCGAGAAAAAATAATAAAAGACACACCGGACAAAGACTTGAATGATGATAGGCCAAAGGGCATGACCTTATAGCAATACAGTCCTCTTGGAGTGGTAAAGGACGTGACCTCCTGGTCTGGTTCGTACATGGCAATCTGATGGTAGCCTCTGTATGCATCCAGAAAGCTAAGTCGGTTGTGCCTCGCCGTCAGGTCTACCAGTTGATCTATCCGTGGTAGGGGGAAGCTGTCCTTTGGGCATGCTTTGTTGACTGTCTTATAGTTGACGCAGACACGCCATTTGCCATTCTTGTTTAGTACCACGACTGTGTTGGAAATCCATCTGGGGTAGTGCACCTCTCTGATAGCTCCTGCCTCTAGCAGATTTCCCATCTCTTCCGCCACTATCTCGGCGTGGTGGAGTGCCGATCTGCGAGTGCGCTGAATGATTGGTCTGGCAGATGGGTGGACATTGAGTTGGTGACAAATGAAGTTTGGATCAATGCCTAGCATGTCGTGGGGTGTCCAGGCGAACACTTCGATGTTAGAGGTCAAAAATTCCAAGACTTATAATCTCTCAGTGCTGGACAATGACGAACCGAGCAAAAAGAACTTATCCGGGTTCTTTTCATCTATTCTTACCTCTACCAAATCTTCCACCGCTTTTTGATCAGTTGGTCTGCCGACATCTGCAAACAGTTCATTACTCTTAGGTTCTTCCACCGAATGAACATATCCCTTGGCAGCGCGGCTGTCATTAGCCGTGACAAAGCATTGCTTGGACATAATCTGGTCTCCAAAGACCTCTTCAATTACTCCAGTTCCATTGGGGAACCGCATTACTTGATGGTAGGATGATGCTACTAATTTCATGGCATGGAGCCATGTTCTCCCAAGATTATGTTGTAAGTGGAAGGGACTTTCAATACCCAAAATTCCACTTGTTTTGTCATGCTTCCTGCCCTGACTGGCAGGATAATTTTGCCGACTGGCCATTCTGGCATTGAGTTGAATCCGATCAGGGGGGACACAGCCGGTGCCAGGTCTTTGTCCTCCAATTTCTGTTGTTTGAAGGTGTCGTAGTATATTATCTCACACGAGCTGCCTTGGTCTATCAGAATTCGTTTGACGTCATAATCCTTGATGCGGAGGGTGACGACCAGTGCATCGTTGTGAGGGCAATATATTCTTTCCAAGTCCTTGTCTGAAAAAGACATGACGTTCGTGGCCTCTGTTCTCCCATTTTTGATGGTAGGTTGGGCACTTAGCACCTTCCTTAAGTGCTCAGCCTTTTTGATCGACCCTCTGAGCTCGCATACACGCCCAGGTTCGAATACTCCATGTATCACATTGATCACTCCTTGAGGTGGGGCGTCAATTGGCATTCCATTGGGGTTATTGTGGTCCTGGGGGGCTGGTTGCGTCCCTCCTTCAATGTATTTATCCAAGTGACCAGCTGCCACCAACTCCTCTAGATGCTGTCTCAATGGCATACAATTTTCAGTGCGGTGCCCTTTTTCTTTGTGGAAGGTGCATCGTGACCTTTCGTCGTAGTCTTTCTGTGCTTCTCCTAGCTTAGATGGCCATCTGACGAAAGGTTCATCGCGAATTTCACTCAGAATCCGGTAGATTGGTTTCTTGAATACCGTGGTTATGGCAGTGCGGATTCTCAACCATCTTTTATCCTGGTCCTCTCCGTTGTCTCGCTTGCCTCGTCCGTTTTTGTTCGAACGTTCTACCGCGTTGATCTTTGCTGTGGTCTTCTTATCTGGTACTGCGGTCGTGCTAGATTTTGTTTTGGCACGGGCGCCATCCTCTTCCACCCTGATATGCTGATGCACTCTTTCCATCAAGGCTTCCATGGTGAGGGGCGGTGTCATGGTGATTGAGTCCCTTAGTCTGTTTCCAACTGGAAGGCCTTTTTTGTACTGTGCAATGGCGAGATTGATGGGGCAATCCCCAATCTGGTTGAATGTCTCCCAGTAGCGACTATTGTAGGATCTTAGTGTCTCCTTTTCACCCATGTCGATGGAGAGTAATTGGTCAATCTCTACCGGGGTTTTAGTGTTTGTTCTGAACCTCGTGACGAATGCCTCCGCCAACTGTGCCCAGGAGGCTATGCTGCCTTCTGGAAGTTTTTCGAACCAAGTTAAGCCTAGGTCACCAAGGCTTGATGGGAGAAGGATGCACATCAAAGCTTCGTTTCGCCGATATACCGCCATAACCTGGCGGAAGTGGCTTAGGTGTATGTAGGGGTCTGTCTTCCCCTCGTACGTGGTGAATTTGGGTTGAAGGAAACATGAAGGAATGGGCGCGTTTTCAATTGCCGGGACGAACGGCGATGTCTGCAGCCTTGCTAATGCTTTGTCCGTTGGTTCGTAGGTAGGGCATGGCGACGGCATTCCGACCTCAACGCTTCCATGCGTCCGAGGAGCCAACCGCTGAAGGGCAGATACCCTGCGAGGGTTGCACGCCCTAGTATCCTCCTTCCTTCGTGCCTTTTTTTCCAACATGTTCCGCAAATCGGACGATCTTGGTAACTCTGTCTGCCTGGATGATGTCTGGTGCGAGCGTGAGGGTCGATAGGTACTTCCCTCCATGTAAGACCTCAATGATCTCGTCCTCTCAGACCTGGAGAAACGAGTCCTGGAGGTTTTGGATTGAGTATCGCCTGTCCTGAGGCTTCTACTCTCTGCTTGTGATGGTATGGAATACCTTCCATGGTCTTTTGAGCAGTGAGGGGGCGTCTTACTTTTGCGCCCCTCTCCTGTCGCCACTCCTTTTCCCTTCAACTGGCGTTTCATGGCCTCCATGTCCGCTGCCATCTTCCTTATTAATTTATCTTGCTCCTTCACGCGGTCCTCCAGAACTTGAGGATCAATCCTCCTCCTTTGTCTGTCAGGACTTCGTGAACGAGAGTGACGGGGGCTGTTAGTCCGCCTCCTCCCCCTTGTATCCCTCCTGGGATTTTGTCGCTGTGGCTCTAAGTCCGCCATGGGAGGGATAGAAGGTAGGCCATCGCGCCTTGCACCTCCCTATGGTGTTTGTCCGTCGATGGCGGACTGCGGCAAATCTTCGTTGTGCGCCATTGCTTTTAAAGAGGAAAAGCTTGATCAAGAGGTCTTGTTCTAGTTTGCAATTCCCACAGACGGCGCCAATTGTACGGGAAAGAAATAAACCTTCTCGTATAATCCTGTTGATCAAGTCTGCGTTCCTTCAAACGTCGTCGCTTTGCCACCTGAAAACACAAACGTGAGCTAACCGGCGGGTGTGTGCCGGAAACCCCTCCGATGCCTAAGTCAGAAAAATAGCCAAAGACAAAAAGCTCTGTGTATCAAAGTTGTGTGTTACCTCTCCAAAGGTGATATTTGTGAGCTTTTATAGGTTTTGTGTGGCATAATCCAAGTAGGACTTTTACTTCTCCATGCAGAGTCCTCCTAGGATTCATACTCCTGAAGGATAATGCTTATCCTTCAACACCCCCCTCACTGCTTAAACCAAGTGAGATGGTTTTACCATGGCCGGACTACCATACAACTGAGATAACTGTCAGATCGGCTCTTTACTTCCTCACTTCTACCTCAGCTTTGCATGCCAAGACCGAGCTATTCGCAGAAGAGTTGGATCAAGCTAACCAAGAACAAAAGTCCCGAAGAAGGCTCCGTATGTCTCGGCTAAAGATTACGACCGGGCCAACCAATTTGAGTGTGGCGACCGAGATAACAACAAGGCCTTCTTGGACCGAGCTAATGAAAAAAGCCATTTTACTCCGCCTTTCTTACTTCGGCCCAAAGCGGCCCATTACCCAATCTCGGCCCAATTTATTCATATAAATTATCCTCTCATTGGATACTTCATCTTGTTTCTACACTTGTTTCACAATTGCACATGAATTATTCAATAATTGTTTCCCATAAATTGGATTTGTATAGCAGTGTGGACTTTTCGCTTGCAATTTTTAGTATTGAATTAATTTCAGTTAGGATTGCGAAGTTTGGGGGGAAGTTGCCAATTTCCATTTCATGACTTGTCATTGATAGAGAATTCAGATAACCGATTCTACGCCCACAATTCTAATTTTTTTGTGTTATGGTTGAAATATGTAATGCTACATACCCTTAATTTTTTTATTCAAAAATATGAATGTGTTGTCCAAATTCATTCTAGATGTACGTCAAGGTGACAAGATCAAGTCAACATTTCAAAATTATTAGGCTACCATTAATGACAGAATATTTGGTGTAACCCAACTTAATGAATTGTTTATAATTTTTTTAAAATTTTGTATTAGAGCATTTGATTAAACTTTGACTTACAACCATAATCATAAAAATCGAATACTATAATCAATACATAAAAACTCCAAAATGAGAGAGAAAGTCCCTAGTAAATAGACACACGGAGAATAAGACCTATATGTAAGTAGAAATATTTGAACCACAGACTCCTAATGAGGTGCAAGAATTTTAACCAAACAAATTAATCTCGTTAATTAGTATATTTTTGCTTCCTCGCTTGACACTTAAATTTAAAATAAAATAAAAAAAGGGAAAAGAAAGCATCTTATAGTCTAGATATTGGGTTGCTCTAAAATAGCGATAAAAGACAAATATATTAAAATAATTAATAAGATAAAATATCACATTCAAATCATAATTATTTTATTTTTTCTCTTATAACTATCAAATCAATTACAAAAAAGGCCAACTATCATCCCAAAATACAATTTTTTCAGTTAGGCAAATAGAACCAAAAAGTCAACTAAAATAGTCAAGTTCCCAAACGATAATTTTGTATAAATTTAGTCTAATTGATTATAATTATTAGTGTTTTTTTGATAATAAAAAAAAATGCGCACATTAGCGGTGTGTCATGCTTTTATAGGGAAAAAAAAATTATAAATTTATTCAACTTAATGAATTAATCTTGACTAACTCAGCAACTAATTTCCTTTAAAAACCGTAATACGAGTTATTATTGAACCAAATTAATACAAAAATTAAAATGAGTCAGGATCACTAATTAAAATGATATGAACTAAAATAACCAAAAAAAAAAAAAAACAGAAATTAGCGTTATAATTTGCCTGCCATTCAATGCCTCTATGGTGGTGACACGACACCAGGAGATTGACGACAACGGTTGTAAGTGGTGCAAGTACGTTTGATCGGTTGGCCGCCGACGCCTATTGCAGAAGGTGCCGTAGATGAGGGACTTCCTTTCACCCCAATATTACTTGGTCCATCTGCCATAAACCATATCATTGATAATGTCTAAATTGAAATTAGATTTATAGTATATAAATTAAATTAGGAAAATTTAGTTAAAACCTCTAAGACCTATAATGTTAGTGGGTAAAGGATAGTTCAATCAAAGCTTTTTCCATGAAGGATGCACCAATATATATATATATATATATATTTTGGACAATCTTGCACCTTTGTACATATTCAGTCTGCTTTCACTAACCTTTACACACTAACATGCATTGTTCATCTCACAGAAATCAAGAACATAAGAAATCAAAATCCAATTCCAAAAATTCATAAATCAAAACAATCAAAATCCAATTCCAAAAATTCATAAATCAAAAAGAAGAAGAGGAAGAAGAAGAAGAAAAAGAGTTCTGAGAGGAAGAAGTCACTACAAGAAAAAACACTTTTGGCGACTAAATTTTTAGTCGCCAAAAGTCTTCTTTTAGTCGCCAAATGTAGAATTTTCACTTTTCCCGACTAAATATTTTAGTCGCCGTTGTGGTCGCCAATACATGGTCGGCAATACCTTTGGCGACTAAAGATTAGTTAGTCGGCAATATACAGGTCTTCAGCGACTAAAGTTTTAGTCGCCAATAGTCGATTCCATTTGTGAAATTAGACATTTAGCGACTAAAGTTTTAGTCGCCAATAGTGTTTTTTTTTATTATTATTTATACAATTGGCGACTAAAGTTTTCGTCGGCAATTGTCACTCTTTTTTGGCGACCATAGTATTTTGTCGCCAAAAGCATTTTTCAAAAAAAAAAAAAAAAAAACCCACTGCGCCTTAGCAGCTCCCAGGCTTCGAACCTGCAACCTCCAAGCTCCAAACCTTAACAACACACGCCACCCCACTATGCCACTCAACCATCACATGAATAGAATTGCAACTTATATTATTTATATATTACTTTCACCAGTATTAATACAACAAAATATATATAAATATAATTATATATATTCAAATATAATTTATGTAAAAAATAAATTATTTATTAAAAAAAATTTATCTCACTTTTGGCGACTAAATCCATTATTTAGTCGCCAATTCTACAATTTTAGGCTACTAATTAATTTTGCAGTCGCTAAAAAAAAATGTTGCGCCTAAAAACACACCTTTTGGCGACTAAACCTGTTTTTAGTCGCCAAAAACGACCCCTTTTGGCTACTAAACTGAATTTTAGTCGCCAATACTCAGTTTTTAGCTACTAATTTTTTTTTGTAGCCAAAAAACTTCACTTTTAGCGACTAATCTCGTTTTAGTCGCCAAAACACCTACCATCGGCGACCAATCTGCTTTTTAGTTGCCAAAACTAGCACCTTTGGCTACTAAATTGTTTTAGTCGGCAAAAACCATCACTTTTGGCGACGAAAATTGTGTTAGTCGCTGAAACCCATATAATAGGCGACCAAACTGATTTTTAGTCGCCAATACATATACATTTGGCTACTAAATGGTTTTAGTCGCCAAAAGGCTTCATTTTCGGCGACTAAAATGTATTTAGTCGCCATTTGTGCAACTTTCAGCGACGAAATTCAATTTTTTAGTCGCCATTGGTGCTTTTTGTTGTAGTGAGTTTTTATGCCATTGTTGCACTGAAAGTATGTCTAGATTTGGGTCTTGTCTGGGTTTTGATGAAAGTAGTGTTGGGTGTAGGGTGTTTTGGGAGGTTGGTAAAAAGTTGACTTTTGGCTTTTTACCAAGTTTTTTAACTTTTTGGAAAGTGATTTGGAAAATTGGTAAAAAATTGGCTTTTGGTTCTTTAGTTTAATATTTGTTTATGGTGTCAAATCAAATTAAAATGACCAAAATACCCTTACCCAATATAAGAAATTTAATTTTTTATTTTTTTGTCATAGGCCTCAATTTGTAATTTCACACTTGCATTTTAGAACTTTTCAAACCCATTTTATTGCGTTTTTGGTCACTTGCGTTTTTGGAAAATGATAAAAAAACATAGCTTTTTTCCAAAGTTCCCAAAACGGCACCTAGTGTGACTAAGAACAGTTTGGTTGAAAGATTGGGCATATTGATCGAAAATTTGGTGAGATTGGAAGGAATTTGTTGATTAATTTGTTGAGTTTATTGATTGTTATTTGTAAAGTTTTCTTCAGGTATGTTGAATTATTGTTAATTTGTTATTGAACTCACAGTAAAAGAACTTGTAGAGCTTCCTTTTATACTCCATTTTTTTTTAATTGATACTCTGTTTAAAATGATAGTAAAGTGTTACTTTGGTAATCAATAATATATTATTATGAAACAGAATAACATGTTATTATTTAAGTCAATTTCGACGGTAAATTTTTTTTACGAATTTCATAATCAATAATTGAACAAATGTTGACGGTAATTTGGTAATCAATAATTCCATGAATTTTTTTTTATGGATGTTGATGAGAGGATTCTAAAAATATTAATTTTATCAAAAATATTATTTTAATATTTGAAATATTAAATTACTCACTAAGAATATTTTGGTAATAGTGATATGTGCGGTACCTTTCAAGGAAAACTTTTTGTACTTATCCTTAATGCATTAAAATTTTATTATGAGAGAATTTTGACTAAATATAAAATTATAAGAATTAAAATGAAAATCTAAATGAAATTATAAAAATGAAAAATGTAATTAACCCTATATTGTAATATCAAATAATTGGAGATATAAGATGATGAAAAAACATAAAAACAACTGGCCATATATATATATATATATAGAGAGAGAGAGAGAGAGAGAGAGAGAGACTAGGCAGTTTTTCAAAATTATATTATTAGCCTGCTAATTTATGAATATTTCTACGATGTCCATAGAATGACCCCTTTTAAAATTTAAAAAATTCTTTAAAAATTTACCAAAAAAATATAAAGGTTTGATCTTTTTAAGAAAATAAATTTTTAATTTTGTCAATTTAAACTAGGGGTTTTTTTTTTAAGCTCCCTAATAATAACAATTTTCTGCATAAAGGACATTACAAAATGTAATACTGCCTCAGGTCCTTAACCAAAATACCAGCTCATTTTATCAATTTTTTGGACCAAAATACCCTACGTCTGTTGGATATTCTCCTTTGTCATGCTGATACTGGTGTTGGGTATTTTCCGGCGACTACGAAAACAAATTCAGCAAAACAAAAGTACTAAGTTTGGCAAATTTGATTTTCTGGGTAAACAAACAGAGTGGAGTGGAGTTGATAGATGTATATATATATATATATATATGATACATACATATATATATATATATATATATACACAATCTGTTGCTTACTGTCTTGACTAGTATATATATCATAATTAATCAATTAAGACCATTTGCAACCATAATCAAACAGTCACTCTTAGTTATCTTATCTATGGTTGCAAACATATATATATATATATATATATATATATGATACATACATATATATACAATGTCAGCACATATATATATATCCAGTATTGAATATAATATCTTCAGGTTCAGAGAAATTTGAATTTTCTCTAGATTCAACCCAGAGAAATTCAACCCAGAGAAAGTGATCCAGAGAAATTTGAATTTTCTCTGGATTCAACCCAGAGAAATTCATACCATTAAGTTTAAAGAAAATCTATCACAAACTCATAGAAGAACTATTAATTTGTTTGTGCAGGAAATTGTGATTGAATCAGCAGCAGCAAAACCAATGACAAATTGATCAAATCAGAGTTTTATCATTCCAGAGAAATTCTGGACCAGAGAAATTTTTCTCTGGGTTGAATCCAGAGAAATTCTTTGGAAGTCCAGAATTTCTTTGCTTCCAACTGATGATGGGTTGATTGAACTGCTTTCTGTGCATTTGGGGCTTCTTATTGAAGCTTCTTGTGTTCTTGTTTTTGTAAATTTCTCTGGCTTGTTACATTTGTGTTTCTCTATTGTGTAATTTTATCTGGCATGCTTATGTTTCTGCATTATTTTCTCAAGCAAATTATCTGTGGCTTACTACTCTATTGGTGTGGCTAATTTTCTCTGGCATTTATAATTTTCTCTGGCCAAATTACTTTTCTTACTTGTGTGTCTAATTTTCTCTGACAGCATTTATAATTTTCTCTGGCCACAATATGTTTATGTCTTGTGTCTAATTTTCTCTGGCATATTTATTTTGTTTAATGCTCCATTTCCTCAAAATTTCTCTGTTGTGTAATTTTCTCTGTCATGTTTATGTTGCTACCTTGTAATTTTCTCTGTTGTGTAATCATTGCTACCTTGTAATTTTCTCTGGGATTTAATGTTTATGTTTTCATTCTATAGAAATGGCAAAGCGTAGAAGCAGCACAACCCCAGAAATCCCGAAAAAGAAACCAAAACTCTCTGTGTCTGCGTCTTATGATCTTAGATCAAAACGCAGTAGCAGCACCAGAACACCACAAAAAAAAAAAACAAGTCCAAGTTGAAAAAGCAATAAGCATCAAGATCAAGACACCAACTTCAAGGGTGATTTTCACTCAACTACAAAGCTTAACATTTTCTCTGTCATTTTCATTGGATTATAATAACAAACCTACGATTTTCTCTATACTACAAAGAAAAGTCCAGAAACATGAATAGTGCAAAAAAAAATGAAAAGTGCAAAGAAAACATATCAGAAAACTTTGAAAAGTGCAAACATATAAAAACACATAAAAACACAACATATAAGTCCAGAGAAATTTGTAATACTTATCATTTGTAATACAATCATATGATTTTCTCTGGACTACAAAGAAAAGTCCAGAGAAATTTGTGAACTCATATTCACTTTCAATATAACAAAAACAAAAACACATTAACATCAAGAGACAAAAATATATCAAACACAAGCACATAAAAAAAATCACAGAGAAGATCTGTTATGTTCACAAAACATTCAATTCAAAAAATTAAAAAAAAAAAAACAAAACGCTTACTACTCTATTGCTACATCTGTAAATTTCTCTGCCTACTTACAATTTTCTCTGTGATTTTCACTGCACTACAAGTTTACAATTTTCTCTGTGATTTGAGTTCAATTATAGTAACAAACTTGCAATTTTCTCTGCACTACACAAAAAATGCAAAGTGAACAAAAAACAGAGCACAAAAGTGTAGAAAAACAGAGCACCAAAAAACAACTCATAACCATGTTGACAGAGAATGAAAAAGCAACTCCAAAAATCAAAATCAACTCCATCGAAAATTCATCAATAACAGATAATGAAAAATTAACTTCAAAAATCAAAAACAACAACACTGAGTTCGTCTCTCTCACATTGATCAAAACTAAAAACAAAAACCTAATTCAACACCTACACGATCAAATCAAATCAAAAATTGAAAACTTATCTAATTCAACTCCACATGAAATCAAATCAAACACAATGAACCAGATTTCAACTCCTACACGATCGATCAACATCTACAAATAACGAACATGATTTCAACTCGTATAGGATTTCAACACCTACAAACAACGAACATGATTTCAACACCTACAAAAACCCTAGAAAATCTCCACAAAAATCTGAATCGTCAAGTTCATCCTCACGTAATCTCCCACAAAATATCAATATGATCTTTAGCTGCCAAATTCAAAACAACGTATATTATAAATAAGGGTAAGACAGGTATTTTACACTCTAAAATAACATTGAGGGACCTTAGGCTACAAAAGAACACATTGTGGACCTAATCCATTACTAAAAGTTGGATAGGGACCTTAAACCGATTTTCCCTTTAAACTAAAGTTTTTTATTATTATTATTTTCAATCTAAACCATCTACATGTTTTCGTTAGGTAAAATTAATTGAAAAAAAACATATTTTAATTGTTAAACTTAACGAAAAATAATACTTTAGATATTTTTTATACACTTAATTTGAATTTAATGATTATTTTTCTTTTTTCTTTTTTCTTTTTTCTTTTTTAGTTTCACTTAACGAAAAAAAGTCGATAGTTCAGATTGAAAATAAATCAAAAAATTAGAGTTTAAATTAACAAAATAAAAAATTCAGAGTTTATTTTTTTTATAAGAATCAAATCTTGAGGTTATTTTTTTTTTTTTTATTATTTTTTTTAATTTTCCAAAATTTTCTGATTCACCTTTTAATTCATGACTATTCTTACAATTTTTATGATGACTTTCACTTATTTTACATATTATGCAACAGTATCAATACTTTAGTAGATTTTTTTTAATTATATAAATTATGTAAATTAATGACATATGTTAAAATCACAAAATAATATCTTAATTATATAGTTCAAAAATTGTATGAAATTGATAGAAACCACCAGTACTAATGGTTCATATATGAAAACTGTCTATAAAAGGTCAGTGCATATATGATAGGGTAAGCAAAATTCAAAATACTAGATCTATCTTTTTAATATCATTTTTAGATTTATTATTCTACTCTAAGTTAGCTAATTTAATCATCGTCGGAGAGGTTTTCAACTAATCAACACACTCGTGTACACCCAAGGCTCATCTATTCTCTTGTAGGTCATGTGGGTCAAGAGCGATCATACAAAAATCATCTCGATAAGAAATAACAGATATAAATATTTTTTTTTAAAAAAATCAATGATATAAATATATAACAGAGAGAGAACTTATTGGCAGCTAGTTTTCTTGTAGATGTAACTAGTTGGACTACGATGAACATCAACATTATGAACCACAAGAAGAAAAAGAAGACCAAACCAAACCAAACTAAGCCTTGAGTCCCATCAAATAAGGTCGGCTACATGAATTCTTTTTCTCCACGCGGCCCTATCAAAGGTCTTTTCGTTAGTCAAATTAAGTAGATCCATATCTCTATTTACAACGTTAGCCAAGGTTAATTTAGGCCTACCTCGTCCCCTAACACTCCCCTCTACTGTTATAGTATCACATCTCTTCACTACTGCCTCTGTTGATCTCCGTTGAATGCGACCAAACCATCTCAGTCGATTCTCTCTCAACTTATCTCCTATCGGTGCTACTCCTACCCATTCCGAAATACACTTATTTCTAATTCTGTCTTGTTTAGTCTTGCTACACATCCACCTTAGCAACCTCATCTTAGCCATACTCATCTTATCTACATGTTGTTTCTTGGTTGCCCAACACTCCGTCCTATACAACATCGCTAGTCTAATAGCCATTTTATAGAACTTACCTTTTAGTCTAGTGGGTATTCGTTTATCGCACAATACCCCAGACGCACTTCTTCACTTACACCATCCCGCCTTAATCCTGTGAGCCACATTTGCATTAATCTCCCCCGCTGTTGTGATAATCGACCATAAATAACGAAAATATTCACTCTTAGGCAGTTCTTGGTTCTCAATCTTCACTTCTCTTCTGCTTTCATTATTACTATTACTAAATTTACACTCCATGTACTCTGTCTTTGTTCTGCTTATTCGGAATCCTTTCGATTCAAGAGCTTTTCTCCAAATCTCTAACTTTGTGTTAACTCCTTCTCTAGTCTCATTCACTAGGACGATATCGTCTGCAAAAAGCATACACTATGGCACATCATCCTGAATATTTCTTGTCAACTTATCCATAACTAAAGCAAAAAGATAAGGGCTTAAGGTAGATCCTTGGTGTAACCTAACAGTGATAGGAAATTCATTGGTCTCTCCAGCAGGCTATCTAATAGTGGTCACCACTCCTTCATACATGTCCCTAATCACATCAATGTAACCTTTGTCACCCCTTTTTTCTCTAATACCCATGATATTATATTTCGGGGCACTCTATCATATGCTTTCTCAAGGTTGATAAACACCATATGAATGTCTATTTTCTTTTCTCTATAATTTTCTATTACTCTCCTCAAAAGATAAATCACTTCCATTGTTGACCTGCCAGGCATAAACCTAAATTGATTCTCTGACACCTCTGTTATATCTCGCAATCGGTGTTCCACCACCCTCTCCCACACTTTAATTATTTGACACAAGAAGAAGGAGAAGATGCTATAAAAATGGGAAGAAGAGGGGGAGTGGGGAAAAAAAGATGCACCCAATGATTATGGGTGCAAATTGAACTTTTATGGTTCACTTATATGACACTCAAATATTTTATAGCATTTTGAGAAATGCCACTAAGTCAAAAACTTTCCAAGCTTATAATGGCATTTTTGAAAAAATAAAAAATGCCAATATATTTTTAAAATTTTTACAATGTAGTAAATGATTAAAAATAAATAAATTAAACTCAATATACACTACAGGAAAAAGCATATTCGGCGACTAAATTTCCTGACCAAAAAACATTTGGTCGCTGAAAGTATAGCTTTCAGCAACCAAAACAGCATTAGTAGCCAAAAGTAAAGCTTATATGGGTTTTAGTGACAAAAAAAATTTTAGTAGCCCAAAGTAAAACTTTTTGGCAACTAAAAAAATTTAGTAGCCAAAAGTCTACAATTGGCAACTAAAAATAAGTTTGGTCACTGATTATATGGGTTTTACCGACTAAAAATATTTTAGTAGCCAAAAGTAAAGCTTTTTGGTGACTAAAAAAATTTTAGTAGCCAAAAGTCTATAATTGGCAACTAAAAAATAAGTTTAGTTGCCAAAAGTGGTTATTTTTAGTGCGGGAGAACTAAAATCCTAAGGCGGGAATTAAATTTTTTGGCGACCAAAATTTTGATAGCTGAAAGTGCATCTTCAGTGACCAAATCCGATTTTGGTCGGCAAAAGTTAAGTTTTTTAGCAACTAAAAAACAATTAGTAGCCAAAAGTATAGAATTGGCGACCAAAAAATATTTTTAGTCACCAAAAGTGGTCTTTTTTTATTTTACTAGTAAATAGTTTATTTTACATAGTTTATGTTCAATAAAATAATTATGTTTATACATATACTTTTATATTAATATAGAAGTATGTACTATATAAATAATATATGTTGCATATATAATCATATGGTGCTATAGAGGTGTAGTGGGAAGAGTGTGGTGTATAAGGTTTATGGTGCGGGAGGTTGGCGGTTCGAGTCTCTGCAAGAGCGGATCAAATTGTTCTATAACGAATTATCGTCACGAATGACACTTGATAGCGTCACGAATAGTGCCTACCATGACATTAAAGTGTCACTGAAAGGTTTTAGTCTTGATGGTGTAATGACACTTATAAGTGTCACTAACTCTTTTTTTAATGGCGCTTGATAGTGCCACAAATAATATCTACCATGACATTAAAATGTCATTGAAAGTTTTTAGCCATGATGGTGCAGTGACACTTGCAAGTATCTACCGTGGCACTCGTATCTACCGTGGCACCGATAGAAGTGGCACTTGTTCAAAATGCCACAAGACCAAAAAATGTCATTAGAAGAATAGTTTTGTGGCACTTTCAAATGTCACTAAACTAAGAAAATGTTGTAGTGAGACACAACGATTTAACGTGGAAAAAACCACAATTGGACACCTCCAACTGTGATAAAAAAACCACGGGCAACAGCCACAAGACAATCCACTAAGAAGAATTAAAGGAATTACACAGGTATACTCTCAATTACCTAGCGAATCCACAACGCCTAATTGAACCAACCTTTATGTGCCTCTTCCAACCCCATCTTCACCACGGAATTGTCTTTCTGATGAGCCACTCCGGATTCCACCAAAGCTTCAGGCTCGAATTCTTCAGAATCCACAATTGAAGAATAACTCTCTCTTTTGTGTATAACAAACAAACCTTTGATGTATTCTCTTTAGATCATGAGTTGAATACTCAATAAAAACATCAAAGAAAACTCCCAAAGTATCCCCAGATATAAACCCTAGAAACCAAAAAGAAGATCTGGAGCAGTCCTCCTAAAATCTGACCCAACACGCGAATTTATAGAATCTGTCCCGCGATCTCCGCTCGAGCGCCCAACAGCCCGCTCGAGCGGGCTTCAGCAAAATATGCGCGAAATATCACAGAGGTCCGCTCGAGCGCCAGAAAGCCCGCTTGAGCGCAAAATCACACATCTCAGTATTTTTGCAGGCGACCAAAACTGCTGGAACCAGGGATTCTCCGCTCGAGCGCGGGTATGTCCGCTCGAGCGGACAGGCAATTTTGAATGCATTTTTGCATTTTGCTTCGGGGGTGCTGCCCCTCGACCCCGCCGTGGCGCTGCCCCGGACCCGCCAAGGGGCGCTGCCCCCTGGACCCCCGCGAGCTGACCGGGCAGCTCGATCCCCGTCATAATCAGCGAAGTGGCAATCTTGAACGCTTTATCATCACAAACTTCTCTAAAAAGCACAATTCGGGTTGGATTCGCATCTAAACACTTATAGCCTCACTGAAATAAAAAGTGCGAATAAAATTACAACTCAAAGGAGTTTTGTCAAACGGGATTGCCAAGAAATAAAACCTAACAGGTTAAATCTAATTTTTTTGATTATTTATTATTTTTTTTAAAAGAACGTACAAAGAAGAAGAAGAAGAAGAAGAAGAAGAAGAAGACGAGTAGAGGGTGGTATCAAACAAATCAAAATTGCCAAAGGCCGAAGACTTGGAAAAATCTCAAGAACTTGACAAATTTTGTAATGTGGAAAAGCCTTCCACGGTGTTTACTGGAAAAGTATGCTTAAAAGCAAAAAATGAAACAATATATATATATATATATATATATATATATATTTAATAAGTCCTTAAAAATAAAATCGAACAAAAAAAAAAATACAAAAATACAGGAAAAAAAATAAGAGTTTGATCTTTGTAACAAAATAAAGAGTTTTATAAGATTTCCCATTTGGTATTATGATTGGTGGAGAATATGGGGTATTATGATTTTATGTTGGGTGATTGAGGGGTATGATGAATGATGATTAGTGAAGGAATATATGTTGGGTTTTAAGGCAACCCACCAGAACTACCAGAAATCAAACATATAATAATGGACACAAGATTTATATGGTTCGGCCTCAATGCCTACGTCTACGGAGAGAATCGGAAATTTCCACTAAAACAAATATGGATTACACCGAGGAGGAGACTCTCTCACTCAACACACACCGAGAAGGAATATATGTTGTCTCCCAAGCTACTCTCTCACCATTGTCAACAATCGATGGCTTTTCTACATTTGTGCCAACCAATGTCAACAATGGTGGCTACTTCTATCCACATGGGTGAACTCAACAATATAAACACGTGGTATTAAGGGAGTACCTAATAATTTTCCCACAATTGCACTTCTAAAGAGGTGACAAACAATAACAATCAATCAACTCTCTTCAAACCCTTTTCTTTCCTTTCAAAAATTTTGTCACCTTATTAGAGGTGTAATTGAGAGTGATGAAATGGAGGATGACATATTTCTCCAAAATAAAGAGTTTCTAAATTTTTAATTTTATCAAGTTAAGTAAAATTGACGAAAATAATAATATTTTAATCATTAAATTCAATAGAAAATTATATTTTGAATATTTTCCATACTCGTAGATTGAATTCACTAAAAAATAACGTAAATATATTTTAATTTTTTTTTTTGAAAAATCAAATCAAACATAGGCTTTTTTTTTTTTCGCACGGCGACCCTTCATTGCAACCACCCACTACTGTGACTCCATAGCTGGTGCTCTCCAACATCCTCTCCCTCACCCTAACCCCACCAACATCATCGCCGATAGTGGTGACGTAAGAGTTTTCCGATGAGGTCGGGAGGCTGACCGCGTATATTGGTGACCAGCGAGACCCAAATCCTCGAGGCGAGACTAGAACGAATCTGAATCTGAATATGAATCTATAACTATATTTCTTTTATTTTTGTATACTAAGTATTTTACAAACACAAATCTCACTTTCAATCCAAAACCTCACTCTTTCCCACCCCACTTTCATAGAATTTAACCATTATTGACTCCAGAAATCTTTTGCAAATTTCAATTCTTAAACCCTCAAATTATTTTTCCTAATTATATTCCAAGCCTTGAATAATCAAGTACACAATAAATATAAGCTGGACTCTTTATTTTGTGGGGGTTTTGAATCTGGGTTCAATTTTTGAATCTTCTTCTCTTCTTTTATTTATCTTATTATTTTTATGGTAGCGTGAGAGTTTTCCCAAATTGTGTTGTCCCTCTTTCAATGGTGATCGAAGTTGCCGAAAGTGGTGTTGGTGACAATCGGGGCGATAGAAGAGAGAAAGGGGAAAAGGATGAGTGGGCGGTTGCAAAAAACGAAGTTGTCAGTGGAAGAATGGGTGACCCTGTTCATTCTTCTCTCAATTGCTCAGCTTTTTTTTGTGTTATGGTTGAAATATGCAATGCTACATAACCTTAAATTTTTTATCCAAAAAGGTCAATTTGTTGTCCAGATTCATTCAAGATGTATGTCAAGGTGACAAGACCAAGTCAATATTCCAAAATTATTAGGCTACCATTAGTGATGGAATATTTAGTGTAACTTAATGAATTGTTTATAAATTTTTTTTTTTTTAAATTTTAAAATTTTGTATTAGAGCGTTTGATGAAACTTTGACTTACAACCATAATCATAAAAATCAAATCAAATACTATAATCAATACAAAAAACTTCAAAATGAGAGAAAAAGTCCTAGTAAATAGACACACGGAGAATAATACCTATATATAAGTAGAAATATTAAAACCACTGACTCTTAATGAGGTGCAAGAATTTTAATTAAACAAGTTAATCCAATTAATTAGTATATTTTTGCATCTTCAGATGTCACTTAAAAAAAAAAAAAAAAAAAAAAAAGAGAGAGAAGGAAAAAACTTGTTATTCCCAGCATCTTATAGTCCAGATATTGGGTTGGGTTAAAATAGTAATAAAAGACAAATAGATGAATAAGATAAAATATTATATCCAAGTCATAATCATTTTATTTTTTCTCTCATAGTCATCAAATCAACTAAAAAAAAAAAAAGAAAAAGAAAAGCCAACTACCATCTCAAAATATAATTTTTTTTAGTTAGGCTAAAATAGCCAAAAAAACCAACTAAAATAGCCAAGTTTTCAAACGAGCCAAATTTGACTTTTGCATCATTTTGTTCCTTGTAATTTTAACCGGTTTAATTTTGATCCTAAATTTATAATTTTATGTAATTTTAGTCTAATTGATTATAATTATTATGTGTCATGCTTTTATAAGAAAAAATTGTGAATTTATTCAACTCAAATAATTAATCTTAATCAATTCAACGATCAGTTTTCTTTAAAAATAGTAATAAAAGTTATTAATTGAACCAAATTAATATAAAATTTAAAACTAAGAGCCGAAATCAAGTGGGTCGGCTTTTTGGCTTTCTTGGGTATTTTAGCCTGGGACTAAAAAATCTGATTTGGGAAGGGTTTTTAGCTTTTTTGATTTTTTTGTGAGAGAAAGAATGTAATGATTACGGGTTAGAAGTAATATTTTGTCTTATTGGACTAATTTTTTTTTGTGTGACTATTTTAACTAAAAAAACTTCAAACCTCTCTTCCCAAACGAAACTTGATATGAACTAAAATAACACACATAATTAAAAATTAAAAAAAAAAATCCAGAACCGTGGCCGCCGCCGCCGCCGCCTGTTGTTAAATGCGCGTGAGGTGTGGGGCTTTGAATTTGATGCACCCCAATCTTGACCGCTCCATCTGCCACAAATCATATGATTGATTGCTGATTGAAATTAGACTAACTTAAAAAAGACAAAATTAAAATTTAGAAATGATACATTTTTTTAATTTGAGAATTTTAAAAGAATATTAATAATGTGAAAAATAAAAAAATAAAAAAAAAAATAAAGGCCAAAACACCGTATCATGGGAGACCCACACACCAATTAGAACTATTATAACTCTTAATTTAGAGCTCTCATTTTTTTTTCATTAAAATTTGGGTCTAACTACAAAAATGAAAATTTTAATTTATCTTATATTGGTCCTGTTTGAAAATTAGATTTTGGACTAAAATAGTTAACATAAATAAAATATATTAAACTAATTAATAACATAAAATGTCATGTTTAAATCATAATGATTTTATTTTATCTCTCACAACTATTAAATTAACTATTAAAAAAAAAAGTCAATTCTTAAACATAACTTTTTTAATCAGATTAAAATAGTCAAAAAAAATTAAAAATCAACTAAGGCTTCGTTTGGGAAGCCTTAGTTGAGGCTTTTTTGGCTATTTTAGCCACAAAAAATAAAATAGGCTATTTCAGCCACAAAAAATAAAACATCACATCCAATTCATAATCATTACACTATTCTCTCACAAAAAAAGTCAAAAAAGCCAAAAAGTCAAAAAATCCTTCCCAAACCAAGCTTTTTAACACAGGCTAAAATAGCTAAAAAAGTCAAAAAGTCAAAAAGCTAGCCCACTTCCCAAACCAACCCTAAAAATAATCAAATTTTCAAACGAGCTCATTATAATATCATATATTTGGAGTAATAAAATGATTTTAAAAAATGGCCATATATTTCAAAAGAGTGATGTTATCAAAAATTTATATATGATCTTTGAGTTCAAAACAAAATATTATTAAAGGAGAATTTATTTATAATAATAATAATATCACAATATTTTTGTCAAGTTTTTTTTTTATGAATTTTATATGTAAATAGAAAATTTTTTCGAAGTTAGATTATTAACTTGCTAATTTATGAATATTACTACGATATTTATTTATAATATCAAATCTGAAGATTTGATATTTTTAACAAAATAAATTTTTAATTTTGTCAATTTAAATTATAGTCTTTTAATTTGTTTTCAATCTAAATTATTTACCTATTTTCATTAAGTAAAAATTAACCCAAAAAAATGATATTTTAATTGTTAAACTCAACGAAAATTAGTATTTTAGGTATTTTGTTTTATACATTTACATTGAATTTAATGATTAAAATATCATTTTTTTATCAATATTACTCAACGAAAATAAATCAATGGTTCATATTGAAAATAAAAAAAATAATTAGAGTTTAAATTAACAAAATTCAAAATTTATTTTGTTACAACGATCAAAATCTGAGTGTTTTTTTTGTTTTGTAATTTTTCGAAAAAATTTTATTCACCTTTTAATTCATGACTATATGCAATTTTTATGACTTTCAATTATTTTACGTTTTATGTAACAACATCAATATATTAATAGATATTTTTAAGAGTATATACACACACGTCTTAATTTATAAACTTATACTCCATTAAATCCTAACTAAGATTTTTTTGTCTTTCAAGTCTTATTAAATTTTTAATAGTCGAAATTATCTTTCAAACAATGATTGATCATCGTTTATTATTATCTATAAAATAATATGATGATTTGAAATTTATTTTGATTTTCAAAACTTTAAAACATCAATTTTTAAATTGAAAAAACTAAAAAAAAAATATGTGCAAAAAAAAAAATTATTTTTTTTGAAAATTTTGAAAAAATTGAATTATTTTTTTGAGTACTTACGTGTGAGTTTTAATAAGTGGACTTATTGTCCAATAGGTCCCATGTGGGTCCCACACCCATGTGAAACATTTGGTAAAACTTTTGGTAGAATTTTTGGGGCCTCTAGCATTTTTGTTTCAAATAGGACTTGATGAGAATTAAGTCCAACTATTAAGACCTATTAGTAGTTTATCTTTATTTTTTTTGTGCAAAACTAACAATTTTGTGACTATAAAGGAGCATAATGATGAAACATTAATGTGCAAAACTGGAAAAAAAAATTAAAAATAAAAAAATTGTTAATATTCTCAGTTTTAAAACTGAAAAAAAAAATTGATAATATTCTCGATTTTATTGGAGAGTTGAATCAAACCAATAATTAGAAAGGCAAAAAGGTTTAATCTCATGCTCTATTTTTTTTTTCCAGTTACTGAAATAATTATCTGGGACATTACTATTTAAAATTGATAATGTTCTTAGTTTTAAAAATTAGAAAAAATTGATAATATTCTTAGTTATACTAAATAGGACTTATTTGTTCAAAAAATATTAGATAAAACCTGAACTATTATAACATTTGTAAATAGGACTTTTACATAATTAACTTTTTTTTAATTATATAAATTATGTAAATTAATGAAATATTTTAAAATCACAATTTAAAATCTTAATTATATAGTTCAAAAATTGCATGAAATTGATATAAAACCCACCAATACGAAAGGTTCATATATGAGACCGTCTATGAAAGGTCAGTGCATATAAGGCTATAAACAAGTCGAGCTAAGTCGACTCGAGCTGAGTTTTGCTGAACTCGAGTTCGACTCGTTTACTTATCGAGCTCTTTTATTAAGCTCGTGCTTGAGCTTGGCTCGATAAGAAACTGGACTCGAGCTCCACTCGGCTCGTTAATATTAATGAAATTCGAGTTCGGCTCGACTCGATTTGATAATTTTTTTTAATATTATTTATATTATTTAAATGAAAATATATTATTTATATTATTTAATATATATGTATTTATACTATTATTTATGTATATTTATATATTATTTAATATATAAATAATATGTTTATTATATAATTTAAATAAAGATAAATGAGCTGAGTTTGACGAGCCGAGCTTATGCGAACTCGAACTCAGCTCGTTTACTAAACAAGCCTAATATTTGAGCTCGAACTCAACCGAGCCGAGCCGACCTTGTTCATGAACAAATTGATTCATTTGCAACCCTAAGTGCACATACTACAACATTTTCTTAATTTAGTGACATTTGAAAGTGCCACAAAACTATTGGTTTAATGACATTTTTTTAGTCTTGTGGCATTTTGAACAAGTGCCATTTGTATCCATGCCACGGTAGATACTAATGCCACGGTCGATACTTGCAAGTGTCACTACACCATCATAGCTAAAAACTTTCAATGGCATTTTGATGTCATAGTAGATATTATTTATGGCACTATCAAGCGCCATTAAAAAAAGAGTTAGTGACATTTATAAGTGTCATTACACCATCAAGACTAAAACCTTTCAGTGACACTTTAATGTCATGGTAGACACTATTCGTGACGCTATCAAGCCATTCGTAACGATAATTCGTTGTAGAACAATTTGATCCGCTCTTACGGAGACTCGAACCGCCAACCTCCAGCACCATAAACCTTATACACTACTCTCTTCCCACTACACCTCTATAGCACCACATGATTATATATGCAACATATATTATTTATATAGTACATACATCCATATTAATATAAAAGTATATGTATAAACATAATTATTTTATTGAACATAATTTATGTAAAATAAACTATTTACTAGCAAAATAAAAAAAGACCACTTTTGGAGACTAAAAATATTTTTTAGTCGCCAATTCTATACTTTTAGCTACTAATTATTTTTTAGTTGCTAAAAAATTTAACTTTTGCAGATCAAAATCGGATTTGGTCACCGAAGATGCACTTTCAGTGACCAAATTTTTTTTGGTCAGGAAATTTAGTCGTCGAATGTGCTTTTTCCTGTAGTGTATATTGAGTTTTATTTATTTATTTTTAATCATTTACTGCATTTTAAAGATTTAGAAAATATATTGGCATTTTTTGTTTTTTCAAAAATGCCATTATAAACTTGGAAAGTTTTTGACTTAGTGGCATTTCTCAAAATGCTATAAAATATTTGTTTATGAAACTTTTCACCTAAGTGCAATAAAAAGTAATTTGCACCTACCTAGTGTCCTGGTATTTTTTAAAAGATGCCATTGCTACTAAAGTTTAATGGCATCTGTTGGTAAATGTCACGAACATAAATTGTTGTGTCATTATTTTATAAAATGCCATAAAATTAATGTGACATTTTCTTTATTGAAATGCCACACTAGAGCCTTGTATGTTTGTGATTCTGTGGCATTTTTCTAAAACATTTAATGCCAATTTTTATTTTTGTGGCATTTTCTAAAAACATGCCACTAGTGTAGTGTCACTAAAGTGTAAATTTGTTGTAGTGACATTTTTGTTGTAGTGAAGTGACACTTTTTTTAATTGAAATGCCACTAGAGCCTTGTATGTTTGTGGCTCTATGACATTTTTCTAAAAAATGCTACCAAATATTCTTTTTGTGACATTTTTTAAGAACATGCCACTAGTATGGTGTCACTAAAATATGTTTTTGTTGTAGTGGCATATGATAGGGTAAGCAATATTCAAAATACTAAATCTATCTTTTTAATATCATTTTTAGATTTAGAGGGTGTCTTGAGATT
Source organism: Camellia sinensis (assembly GCF_055761805.1). Lineage (NCBI taxonomy): Eukaryota > Viridiplantae > Streptophyta > Magnoliopsida > Ericales > Theaceae > Camellia > Camellia sinensis. The sequence continues at coordinate 194,006,182 of NC_138965.1, forward strand.
ATATAAATAAATATATTTTTTTAACTTTTCTTATAAAGAAGATCTGCAAAAAAATTGAGAGATGAGTTGATCCAAAAAAGATAAAAACATAAAAAAAAGTACACTTTTATAGGTGATGTCAAATAGTGCCTTATTATTCTACTCCAAGTTAGCTAACTTAATTATCGGAGAGGTTTTCGATTGACACCACACTCGTGTACACACAAGCATGGATCATTGGAGGGGCCATAGACAAATAATTTTTTTTTTTTTTTACCATATATAAAAACCAGCATGTATCTATAATATGATAATACATATACACAAAAAAAATTCAAATACTATAAAAGTAATCTCTAATAGGAAAAGTAAATTTTTTGGATGGAAAATAAAAAAAGAAAGTAAGATGGTAGAAGAATATGATACATATCTTTTATACTAAGGGACTATTTTATTTATAAAATAAGATCTATATTTTAACAGTATTAATAGTAAATAAAAATTTTCACAAAAAATAAGGACACCATGGCAACCATAGTGTTCGCTTAATTCTATCCTTCCACCCAAGGCTCTTCTCTTCTCATGTAGGTCATGTGGGTATCAAGAGCGAGCCACAAAAAATAAATCATCTTGATAAGAAATAATTGAGATAAATATTAAGAAAAATCACTGATATAAATATATAACAGAGAGAGAACTCACAGCCAGCTAGTTTTCTTGCTGATGTTATTGGTTGGAGTATGATGAACATCAACATTATGAACCAGAAGAAGAAGAAGAAGATGCTATAAAATTTTGAAGAAGAGGCTTTGCTCAGCATTTTGAGAGAGAGAGAGAGAGGAATTGGAGAGAAAAAGAAGCGCCCAATGATTATGGGTGTAAAGTGAACTTTATATAGAATCATTTACTATACATACTAAAGAAATAGATATAAATACGTATATATCTATTTTCACAAGTTGGAGAACTACAAGACGAAGACTTAGAGAAGTCTCAAGAGCTTCACAAATTCTGTAACGTGCAAAATACTTGCAGGGCGTTTACGGGAACGAAAAGTCTATTTAAAACCATAAAGGGAAGAAAAGAAAAAAAAAAAATATATATATAATCATAAAAAAACCTCATAATTTAATTCTTATAACAAAATAAATTTTAATTTTATTGATTTAAATCTTAATCTTTTAATTAATTTTTAATTTAATTTATTTACATATTTCTATTGAGTAAAATAGATATATATATATATATATATATATATATGTATATATATTTTAATTGTTAAGCTCAATATTGAGCAAGATTCGATTTTACATACAACACATACTCCATGGGACCTACCTCTACTAAAAAAGACATAGAATAATCTTATAAGGCTTGGTTTGACAAGTAAATCAAAAGTTATTTTTTTAATTTTTTTTAAATGTAAAAAAAAATGATTTAAAATAAGTTAAAAATCAAAAAATAATTTTTAACAAAGTCTCTAGAATAGGCCTAAATATCTATCGAAGTTTATTCTACTCCGAATCAATTTATGCAAGCATCATAGGCCCTGTTTGTTTGAGGTTATAGGGAGATGATTGAGATTACTAATCCCTTGGTATTACTAATGGGGTGTTTGTTTTGAGACATGGGGAGGGGACTATTAATCTCTTGATATTAGTAGTCCCCGTGGAAGGGGGATTGGTAAGGAGAAGGTAGAGATGATATTAGAAAAATAGTGAGGGGATTACAATTTTTTATATTGGAATTTTTTTTAAACATAATGTTTAATTTTTTTATTTGTTTTATTATTTTATGTAAAAATAATTTAACAATTCCTCACTATTAATTCCCTCACTATCAATCCCCTTACTATTAATTCCCTTATTATGAATCTCCTCCATTCTATCTCTAAAAACAAACGGAACCATAGTGGCTATGGACCCAAGAATTAAAAGTTATGGAAACCGAAGTACCGTAAAAGTTGGTTCAAGGTGATATGATATGACCAAGTCAATATTCTCAAATTATTAGGCCATCTTTATATGAAAAATTTTACTTCTTTCATATCAAAATATTAATTTTTTATTTTATTTTTTTATTATCCTAAAATATTCATTCTTTTTAAAAAAATCAAGAACTAAAATAATATAAATTTCTTATTTTGATTTTCTTTTAAATTCATTAACAATACCGAAAATATAATTATGATAATTGATATTTCTCAAAAAATATACTATTAAATGATAATTTTGAAATTTAATTTTTTTAAAAGTGCAATAATTGTACTATCAAAAAAAATTAAATTTTTCAAAAAAACTATTATTTTGGGACGGAAAAAGTATAATACACCCTGTTTTAAGGTACTTATTATATATTTTAATTATGACATTGATATTTAATTATGACTTATTATAATATTAATTAAGACTTATTTATTTTAATTTAATTACCACATTCCTTTGTAAAGGCGAAGTTTTGAATTTCTAAAGTTCCGTTTTTTATTTTGGTCCATAAAAGATACGAATTTTCTCATTTTGCTTCTCAGATCAAAAGGCAAACCCAAACCCAATTTAATCCCCACTATATATATACCATAACTCATTCCCAAATCTCCAACCTCAAAAACAACTTTCATGACAAATGAAAATTACAAAATTACCATGGTTATGTGTCATTAGCTAAACAAAAAGGTTACAAATTGAAGTTCGAGGGTTAGAGGAGGAGATAATGGGTGTATTTGGTTTGGTTTTGGGAGACAAATTTAAAAAAAAAAAAAAAAAAAATCTTGGGAAAATAATTTAGAATTTTTTTTAGGGAAATAGTTTTGGAGTATTGAAGTTTAGGATAATTTGATATTTTGTTGTAGTTAAATAAATGTGTGTAAGAGAAAAAGTGATTGAGAATGAGAGAGAAGAGAGAAAAAGTGATTGATTGATGTGCATGAGAGATAAAGTGATTTTAAAAAAAAAAAAAAATTCAAAAAGTTTCTAACCAAACAAAATCTTGATTTTTTTTTTCAAAAATTGTGTTTTGAGAGTTAAACCTGAAAAATCTAAAAATCCCCTAGATATTAATTTGTGATTATGTATCAATTTTAATGAGTAAATAGCAATAGTAATCAAACAATCAAAGACAAATCAACACAACGATTTAATGTGGAAAAACCACAATTGGAGTGCCTCCAACTGTGATAAAAAAATCACGGGCAAAAGCCACAAAATAATCCATTAAAAAGACATAAAAGAATTACACAAATGTACTCTTAATTACCTAGCGAATCCAGGGTCAAATCGAACCGACCCCTATGTGTCTCTTCTAGCCTCGTCTTCACCTCGTAATTGTCTTATACAATGTTGAATCCATAATGCCGATGTCTAATCCACGACGATAAGCCACTCCAGAATTCACCAAAGCTTCAAGCTCAAATTCCCCGGAACTCACCAAGGAACAACTCTCTCTTTTGTATTGAATGAAACAAACAATCCTTTGATGTATACTTCTCAAACCATGAGTTAAACTCAAACAAACATTAAAGAAAACTAACAAAGAAGCTCAAGATATAAACCCTAATATTAAAGAAGAAGATCTAGAAGCCGTAACCCTAAAATTTGACTGAAACATGTATTTATAGAAAATCGGCCCGCGAAGGTCACTTGAGCAAATGATCTCCCACTCGAGCGAGGAGACTAAAACGCGTGTTTTTCTAAGAGTCTTCGCTCGAGCCACCAAAGTGTCGCTCGAGCGAGAAATGCAATTTTTCAATATTTTTACAGTCAATAAAAACTTCTAGGACGAAGGATTCTTTGCTCGAGCACACACTTCTTCGCTCGAGTGACCAAACAACTTCGATTGCAATTTTTCTTTTGGCTTCAGCGGCGTTACCCCTCGACCCTACTAGGGCGTTGCCTCGGACCCACCAAGAGGCGCTGCCCCCTGGACCCCTGCGAGCTGACCGAGTAGCATGATCCCCAACATACTCAGTGAAGTGGCAAACATGATAGTATTAACATCACAAACTCCTCTGCATAGGCACAATTCGGATTGGATTCGCATCTAAATACTCATAGCCTTACTGAAATAAAAGAGTGAATAAAATTATAGCTGAAAGGAGTTTTGTCAAACAGGATTGCCAAGAATAAAAACCTAACAATTTTTCCCTTTGGCAATGCCGTGACAAAACACACCTAACAAATAAAATCCTAAGACACATGCACCCTCAAACTTTCTCCTCTTTTTTTGTCATGAATTAACAATGAAACCTCAATCAACTATAGTAAAAGCATAAATCACACAAGCAAGGATATGATGATGTTATTAGCAGTAGCATGCAAGAAGGAAACAATAAAGAAACAGTGCATAGTAACATGCAAAATAACTGAGCCAATCTCTTTTACCAAACAAATCAAAGTGTTCATGCTAACAAACTCTTGCAATGATAAACCGAACTCCCCCTCCTTGAAAACAACCACAAACACTGAAAACACTGAATAAGAAAAAACGACAACAATAATATGGTGAAGAAAGCAAGGAATTTCAGATTTGTACCTTAAAACATATAAGATTATCTAAGAAACACAATTACTTAAAAACACAATGTGCACAGCCTCTAGAAAATTCCTCATAAATGAAAGTGATGCATTATGTGAAAAGCATAGATCCCATGATAAAAGTGTGTGTGTGACTCTTGGAGTTCGACAAACACTAGATTCAAATCGTAGTAGTGATCTGATAGCTGGACCTCAGGCAAGAGAATCTAAGCACAATTAAGGAAAGTCAAACCACTAGGAATGAAGGGGTATTTGTTGAGTAAACGCGGAGGCTTCCCCTTAATCAATGAATCTTTTTTTTTTCCTTTTTTTTTTCTTGTGCACACTCATTGGCGGCTTGCACGCTCAAGAGTATGGAAATCGAACCAGAGAAGCATGGATACAATAAGGATAGCCTGGTTGGTGACTCTAAGGTAGCCTTTTGCTCATGGCTGGACTGCAAAGAACTAAGAGAAAAGCCGTAGAGATGCAAAAAGATGGAAGGTGGTTAAGAGACTCAACATCACCCAAGATATGCTAGTATAGGTCAATTCCTCTAGAAGAACAAAAGATACAATGGCAGAAGTCCATAGAGAAAAAAGAACACTAAGGTGAAAGACTCCAATATTTGCTAATCCAAGAGTGTGTACAAAATGAGACATACTAATCAAAGAACACACACTCCAAAATGAGTAATGACCACAGAAAGCACGCACATATTAACATGCAATGGATATTCTCATCAATTCCAATATGCACCAAGGACTTCTCAAAAATTTCAAACCTACAAAACCATACTAAGAAATTTTTTTTGGATTTTTTTTAAAAAACAAAGCAAGACAGAAAACGAACAGGAACACATTAAATGACCCAAAAAGAAAAAACACACAGAAACCCAAAAAAAAAAAAAAAACGAATAAACAACTTAACACAAGTCAAGTTTTCTTACCCAAACCGCTTTAGTACGAACAAAGTTGTGAGAATTGCAGTTCTTGGGTGGTGTCTTGATGTTGTAGTTCCCTTCTCTTTCAATGGGAACCCGTCTCGACGTGGTTTCCAACTTCCTATTCCTAGATCTAAGCAAATGCAAACTTGCTCCATGTTTGGTCTCAAGCAAGTCAAAATAACAAGGTCTAATATGACCTTTAACCTCATTACCACCAATGAAATTACTTCTACCCCACGAGAAATTGGAATTTTTTCCATCTTTATGAGACATTCTCCTATGCAACTCTTAATAATAAGGGCGAATATGATCATACATACCACAATGATGACAAATAAAAATAGGGTGTACCTTCTTTTCTTTAACCTTACCAACTCGAGGAAGATTGAGAAGTCTTTCCTCTCGTTCAATCTTTTGCTCCCCCTGCCCTTGAGTTCTTGTATCATGAGATGTGGATGCACTCTGTTTTTGCTCTTTATTATCACCAAAGCCAATGCCACTCTTGCCATAACACATTAGTTGAGACCCAATTATATTATCCAAAGTCTTTGATCCTTTGTTCCAAAGACCAATGGTAGCCATAGCACACTTGAGCTCTTCTTCTTTCTTGATCATTAGTTCTTCCAAAGCAACTTGAGACATCTCGAGAGATTCAATCTTTTCTTCATATGTTGCATAGATTTGTTGTAGCTCATTCCTCTCTATCTCACAAGTCAAGAGTTTTGCACAAAGAGCTTGTCGAGCATTAGATATCTTGACAGCATCATTCCTAACCTCGGAAATCTCCTCATTTAGTTTGACATTCTCACTTTCACATGCTTTGAGTTTCATAGTAAGTTTGTCATTCAATTTGGATAAGTTAAGAGATTCCTTATACAACTTTTCATAAGCTTACTGAAGCTCTTCATCATCAGTGTCATTCTCAACCGACCTCTTCGAATACTCTGTTCGTCCTTCAGTTTCAGAAGTCGCCATGAAAGCATGGAATTGTTCATGCCCCTCTTCACCTTGTACTTCGTTGTCGCTTACGTCTTTATCTAACTCTGATTCATCATCCCAAGTGATAGCAAAGGCTTTCTTCTTCTTTAAACGAGTAGGGAATTCTTGAGCAAAGTGGCCAAATCCTTGGCATTCATAGCATTGGACTCTTTCAGAGTTCCTTTGTATCTTTTCTTTCTCCTTGTTGGTTATAGAATTAATTTTGAATTTATCTTTGCCTTCGGATTTATGAGTTGATTCCAAAAGATTAGGATTCTTTTTTAGAAAAGACTTTTTAAATTGTTTTATGAAAGCATCCGTAATCTTGGAATCAATCTCACCATCTTCATCAGAATCCTTTCCAACTCTATGAGCGCTACCAAAAACAATATCATCTTTTTGTTTATTTTTGAAATTCCTATGTGCCTCATAAGTTTGGATATTTCCAACCAAATGATCCAGCTTGAGATTGTCAACATCTTGAGCCTCCTCAATAGCCGTAACTTTTGGTTAGAATCGATCAGGCAAGGATCTCAAAATTTTTCCCACAATCTTGGATTCCGGTATTTTTTCACCTAAATTGATGCTGGAATTTACAATGTCACTCAACTTTGCATAAAATTCATCAAAGGTCTCACTATTTTTCAGTGAAAGGTTTTCAAAACTAGACGTGAGCCTTTGAAGTTTTGAGCGTTTAACAGAAGGAGTGCCCTCATGAATGGTTTGTAAGATATCCGAAGCCTCTTTTGCGACTTCATAATTGCAAATACGACTAAACTCTTCAGGTGTGACGGTGCGAAAGAGAGAATTGATAGCTTTACTATTCCAGCTACTATTTTGGTAATCAATTGTGTCCCACTTATCAATTGGTTTGGGGAAAGTTACTCCATCAATGGTAATCGTCAGTTTGGTGGTTCGGTCCACTCATACATGACAGATTGCCAAACTTTTTCATCAATAGATTTTAAAAATGATCTCACTTGAGCTTTCCAAAAAGAATAATTGGATTCGTCAAGTAGGGGTGGTCGAACCATAGAATTTCCCTCACGAATTGAATCCATTATCACAAATCAAACAAGATCTTGTTCTAATAGATTTTTTTTTTTTATAAAAAAAATAGAGAGACTCGCTCTGATACTAATTGAAAAATCTAGAAATTCCCTGGATATTGATTTGTGATTATGTATCAATTTTAATGAGTAAATAGCAGTCACAATCAAACAATTAAAGACAAATCAACACAAAGATTTAACGTGGAAAAACCACAATTAGAGCGCCTCTAATTGTGATAAAAAAAAAATTACGGGCAAAAGCCACAAATAATCTACTAAGAAGACATAAAGGAATTACACAAGTGTACTGCCAATTACCTAGCTATAGACACCCGATTTTTGACCGTCCTCAAGACTTAGACGTTATCGTTCGTGCACTCGATGATTTTGTGTTTGTGTTCGTTTTGAGCGCCCAAAGTCCTCGGCAGAATGCCCTGTCTTTGAGCCTTTGAACCTTGTTCTTTCTATGCCTTGTTTTGGACAAAAACTTGGTGTCTAGACCTCTTGGTGACCTGTCGACCACCACCCATTTCTATGGCTGGTCAGCTATCAGTGGTGGCTAACGGCCACCAGTGCCTTTTTCCAGATATTTATTGACAGTTGTGCCAGCTGTTGCACACTGAGTTGCATCTCTATACACGTGTATGGTGAGATGTTTCTAAGCTCAAGGGGTGGTTTTTCTATAAATAGGGGGTTCCTCCCCCATTTTGGAGGGTTAGAAAAATTTGAGCAAAAATATCTCTTTCTCTCTCTAGAATTTTCTCTCTCTCTTGATATTTTGTACACATTTGCTCACAAGTCCTTAGCTTTTGCATATCAACCCTTAACCAAATACTCTCACCTTTAGGCTGAGATTACTTGGAGTCTTGTTTGAGCTCTAGATGGTGGTTTGAGCTTGGATTATTGGCTATTTTGTGCTTGGCTTCAAAAGCATAGTACTTACCTTGTTTAAGCTTGTTTTGTATCTTTATTTTGCCATCTTTTCTAACTGTTTTTGGGCTGATTTTGAACTGTCAAAAACTCTATTTTTGTGACATAAAAGTGTTGGCTTGAGGTCTTTTTGAGTTAGGGGGTGGTCCACCTTTCTTGCTCATTTGTTTGTTAAGCTTTTGTACAATTTTTCATCACTTTCAAATCAACTTTTTTGGGCCTTTTAACCACTAAATTTTAGCGGTTTTTCAGTAGTAAAAACCTTGTTTTGAAGTCCAAAATTGGAGGGGTTAGCCTCTGCTCCTTGTGTCTTGTTTGCATGCCAAGTTAGCCTCACATGTTAGCTTATTATTTTAGCTTTTTGTGGCTTAAGTCCAGCATGTTTTAAGCTCTGTTTTGACTTGTTTTGGCTCTGTTTTGGGCTGGTTAATTCATTTGAGCCTTGTATTGCATAGTTGTAGTGTAATCTCCTTCGCTAGCTTGATGTTTTAATGCTTTAATCATCATTGTTTTGAGTTAATAGCATGTTTTAGTGTTGTTTTGCATTTCATTTCAGCACTATAATCTCTGCAATCTCCCTCTATTCTTCACTCTTTCATTTTCTTTGAAAGTGGCTTTAAACCTCTTGTTTGCCTAAGTGTGAGATGGAGGTGTTGCACCTAATGGTTTAATCCCTTAGGGGGTTCATTACCAACAGTGTAATGCCTCTTTCATGCCCAAAGCAACTTGTTGTTTGAGTCATCTTTCCATTAGAGGACACTCACTAATGGACTTAATGGATTAAAGAATGACTTTGGTAATTAAAATAAGTAAACAAAATTGGACAAGCAAAAGAGGCAAGATAAACATTTTTTGTGTTGCATTGCATGTGTTCAAATCGGACGTTAGTTTAAACACAAGGGAAATGAGATATTTCATACTCAAAAGTGATGAAATATGCCATTTTCCTTAGTCTCCATTGCCCTTGATCATGCATGATAGGGTGATGGTCCTTTGGTTTCATTTTGCATTCATTGAACTTGTACAATTGGTTTCACAAACCATCATGCAATGAAATTTCTTGGTTGATGGTTTGTAAATCCAAATTTTGTTCCTCCTTTGATTTCCCCATGAAAAGGAGAGGCAAAATGTGCAAATAATTTGTGAGAATACACTGTTTTGCTCTGGCTGCTCTCTGTTGCAGCAAAAAGAGGAGTTCATGTCATCAGTGGCCGACCGGCCACCACTGGTAGCCAACAAGCCCCCTGTCGGCAACCAATGAAATTTGCACAATGTGTTCCTGAGGTGGAGTAGAGGTGTTCTGGAAGTTTTGGTGTTCAAATATGCAAACAAAGGCTCACAACCGCGAAACGGTGGCTTTTTGGGTGGAGGAACCAAGCATGCATGCATCCCTCGTTTCCCGAGGCCGTTTAGTTAACTTGTCTAGTTAATTAGTTGATTAATTTGTGTTATAATTAATTAGTTTAGCTGTTTTGTAATTAATTAGTTAAGTACCTAGCTAGTTGGTTTATTTGTAATATTTAATTAGCTTAGAGTAGTTAGTTAAAAATTGTGTTGTAATAATTAGCTTAGCTTTGTAATAAGTGTACGTGCGTGTGTGTATGTCTTCCAATCCCACGTCTTTCTTCCTTTTATTTAATCACTTTTGATGGTTAGATTAAAGACATTTTCAATTAGCATACCTTATGCTTGCATGTTTGCATCCATTCATTTGTCTTACATGCACCGACACTCAGCGCATCATTCAAACTATATTGCAATTTCCAATACATCTTTGAATACGTGTTTAATTGCATGTTGTTCAAATCAATTCATATGCCATTTTAGTAGCTGAGCCTATTAATTGCATTCTTTGTATGTGTTGCATTAGGCATCTTGTATAGTTAGGATCATGCATTTTTCTAACTAGTTCTTGTTTTGGCTTGGAGTACTCGGTGAGTTTTATGCTTTAGCATACTTGCATGAGTGTGATTGCCATGATGCCATGATTAGCATGCTTGCTATGAGGCTATGTGCTTAAATGTTAAATTGTTTGAATGCTTGTGGATGAAGGCTTGTTGTTTGAATTGGAACAATTTAACAAATGTAAGTTTTAAGCCCACTTTGTTGAGGGCCAAATCATGTTTTAAGCCCACTATGTTTGGTGGCAAATTCAAACCATTTTCACAAACAAACATGAGTTGAATTGTTCCAAGTCTTGCAATTTTAGTTTATACTTGCTTGTGTGCGTCACATAGTAAAGTTAGCTAATAACCGGAATAAGAACACATAATGTTTATAAAAGAACATATCATGATTAGTAGACGCCGATCTTTGATCGGGCGAGCAGGGGTGCTCATTTCATGACCTTCCCCCTTCGTACCCAAGTTCTCGAGCCAAGGTAACTTTGGTGATGACGGACACATGGCCTTCGGCCCGAGTAAGGGTTTCCTAAATTTCCTCCCCCCCCAAAAAAATAAAATATTTAGGTGGTGACTCTGTATCTGGCAAAATAGTCCAATTTTGGCATTATTTGATTTAAAATCGATTTTCCAAAAAGGTTTGCTGGATTTGGACTTTTTGGTGTTTATCAGTTTCACATTGCACTTGTGAGACTAGATTTAGAACCGCGAGAGTCCGAACTGTGAGACCTTCTTTTCAAACCTTTCTGAAAGGCGAGGCGCGGAAAAAGGCGAGTCCACACTAGCGAATCCATGCCCGAATCGAACCGACCCCTATGTGCCTCTTCCAGCCCTGTCTTCACCTCGGAATTGTCTTATACAACGTTAAATCCATAACGCCGATGTTGAAACCACGACAATGAGCCACTCCAGAATCCACCAAAGCTTCAGGCTCAAATTCCCTGAAACTCACCGAAGAACAACTCTCTCTTTTATATTGAATGAAACAAACAGTCCTTTGATGTATACTTCTCAAACCATGAGTTAAACTCAAACAAACATCAAAGAAAACTAGCAAAGAAGCTCCAGATATAAACCCTAATATTAAAGAAGAAGATCTGGAGGCCGTAACCCTAAAATCTGACTGAAACATGTATTTATAGAAAATCGGGCTGCGAAGGTCGGTCGAGCGAAGGATCTCTCGCTTGAGTGAGGAGACTAAAACGCATGTTTTTCCAAGAGTCTTTGTTCGAGCCACCAAAGTGTCGCTCGAGCGAGAAATGCAACTTCTCAGTATTTTTACAGTCAATGAAAATTTCTGGGAACAAGGATTCTTCACTCGAGTGCATACTCCTTCGCTCGAGCGACCAAACAACTTCGACTACAATTTTGCTTTTGGCTTCGGGGGCGCTGTCCCTCGACGCCGCCAGGGTGTTGCCCCGAACCAGCTAAGGGGCGTTGTCCCCTCGACCCCCGTGAGTTGACCGGGCAGCTCGATTCCTAACATACTCAGCAAAGTGGCAAACATGATAGTATTAACATCACAAACTCCTCTGTATAGGCACAATTTGGGTTGGATTCGCATCTAAATACTCATAGTCTCACTGAAATAAAAGAGCAAATAAAATTACAACTGAAAGGAGTTTTGTCAAACGGAATTACCAAGAATAAAAACCTCACAAAACCAAACAAGGTCAATGTGATGAGTTTGCACCACTAGTACATAACAAAAAAGCAGCTAATGATTGCTAGATTATATTGCAATAAAATTAAACATTTTGATCTTCGTTGGATCCAGTAAGTCATTGTTCTTTAAGAACCCAGAACCCAAACCCGAACCCGAACCCGAACCCGAACCCGAACCCGAACCCGAACCCGAAAGCTTTGCAAATTCTTATCATCTATATATATACAAGAACTACTGGTTAAACCATGCAAGCATCTGTCAACTTCTCCAGACAACCATGTTACTAGCGGCCTGTCCTGAGGTTGACACAGTAAGTCCTCTATCGTACATCCACTGGATCTCTTCCCTGTACTCTGTTAATGACTTGTTAGGTATCACCGGAGTGAACTCCACCACATCTCCCATTTTTATTTTGCAGGTAGGATCGCTCACCAGCTCATGATTCAACCTTGGCCTCAATTATTCCTTCACAGGAAACCCATAAGAGGTCCATCTAAAGCTTCCTTGACTAGCTCTTTCCATCAACTCCAAGATGGTTAAGTTTGCCGAAAGCTCCTACACCGACATCTACAAAACCAAAATATCAAAATCATATGTTTACTCATAAAAGAACGTCATGATGTGTTTCTGCCAAGAGTATTAGTTACTTGCGCTCTGTTTGTTTTGTTAGAAAATAATTTCCTAACGGAACTTTTCTATGAAAAGCATTTTTGACCTTGATATAAATGTGTTAGTGGGGAAATTATGAATATTTGTAGCATGTGTTATGCTATTTTGTGATGAAATTATGACTACTGAATTTATTATGTACATCATAAAGTTACGAATGACAAATTTATGACGATTTGTGTTTGGTATTTGCTTCTATTTTGATCATTTTGTCAGCTCTCTCTGTTACATGCCTGGAGTTGAACTTGCTTAAAAAAATTCTTTACATATTGAAAGTAGTGAGGATTTTATTGTTCCTTGAAGTAGTTGATTAGATAATTGTGGAACCTTGCCTTATATAGGTGAAAGGGGTAGCAAAACAAATGGCAGATGGTGATGCAAACATGCCAATGGATGCAAAGATTTGTAAAAACACTGTTAAAATCAATAGGAGTCGACGAGTATAAACCTCGTGTTGTGCACCAATTCCTGAAACTGTGGTATCGTTACGTTCTTTCTGTGATGTGCTAATCCATTTGCTTTGTTTCAGGATACTTCATTTTGTTTCAAGATTCTACTCCAATTATTGAAGAGTTGTTTCCCATAAATTTGTATATCATTGTGGACTTTTCACTTGCAATTTTAGTGTGCACTTAATTTTAGTGAGGATTGGGAAGTTTGGGGAAAGTTACCAAATTCCATTTCATGGCTCGTCATTGATAGAGAATTCAGATAACCAATTTTGCACCCATAACTCTAATTTTTCTTATTATGGTTGAAATATGCAATTCTACATATCTTGAAATTTTTACTTAACAAAATCAATGTGTAATGACCCAGAATTTTTTTTAATAGCCAGTGCATAATTTAATTGAGCAAATTTTTGAATTTGATTGCTGTGTAAATTCTGTGCGAAAACAGTTCGGTTTTGTATTTTTTAAACATTGTTCCCGATCTCAGAAAATTATGACATTTTTATATGTTGTTCCCATATGAGTCTAGCACGTTGGATAAAAATGTCAGAATTAAATGATGCGTATTTATTTTATGAAAATTCACGGACTGAATGGTGTTTAGTTTAATTTATAGCTGAATTTTGTTATTTAATTTTGAATGTTTAGACCATGACTTGAGATAAATTAGTTGGGTCTATTTTGGTATATAATCGGAACATGTTTGGCTTATGGATAGGAATTTAATTCAAGACCCATGGCTTAGATTTAATTTAATTTGAGTTTGTTTAATGACTCATGTTTAACTGTTTGGTCCTTTTTAATTATGTGATTGGTAGTAACCACCTTGGAAGTTGTTATTATTTATTATATAGGATTATAATAAATATTTGATAGTTGATTTTATGGTGTGTCCCATATGCTGAAAAATTATATGTTTTTGTAGTGAATAAATTGAGTATATATTTTGTGGTGTATAAAAATATTATATTTTGTGGTGAGAAAAATTATATCATTTTATAATTTATATTATAAAATTTGAAGGCATTATTACAAAAAATTATATTTTGAGAACCATTTTTTTTTTTCTTTTGGGAAGACAAACCCATATGGGGTTATCCCCTACCCCATGTCCCTTGCTTTTCTTTTTTACTTTTCTTTTTGTTGAACACTATCAACATGTCTCTCTACATCTCTCACTCTCTCCCTGTACGTCTCTCTCCCTTTCTCTTTCTCCATTTTTGCTCAAGCTTCAAGCTTGAAATGGGAGTCTTTAGAGTGAGATTTTGCAAAAGTGTTGTAAATGAAAGTTGGAGAGCTCGTCGTGATCTTCGCAATGGTAGTCTCGGATTCATGATTGGACAAGATTTTCCTTCCAGATCTGCTCTTTTTCATTATTTGAGGTAAGGATTTTCTTCATATTTTTACATTAAAGCTATGTTAGGGTTATTTTGAGAAAATATATCATTATAAGAGGTATTGCATATAGATATATTTTCAGATTTTTGTTTGGTAATTTTTGGAAGAAAAATTATGTTGAAATGTTAAGAATGTTGGTATTTTGAGATTGATTTTGGGAAAATCATTTTGCGTTGTTAATTTTGTAAAAAGAAATCCGAAAATAGAATTTAATAGTTGTAATGATTGTATCTACATCATATTATGGTTAGATAAATTATTTTGAGAAATTAATGTTGAAATATTTATCTCATCCTTGAGTTTTGGAATTTATTTTTGAGAAAAATAAATTGATATTGAGGAATATTGTGTAAATTGTTAAGTAGGGATTTTTCCTACACTTGTTTATGCACTTTTACTTGATAATATGGAGTTTAGAGTTGTATATAATTTAATTAGAATTTTTAGAAAATTTGTGATTTATTTGCTTAAAAGAGAAATTTTGAGAAAAATAAAGAGTTGATGCCCAAATTGTGAAAGTGTAAACTTGGAATATGTTTGTAAGGTTATGAAAGAGCTATGTTTTAAATTTGAACAAAAACGGACTTCGATTCGATCGGTTTTGAAATTTTTACCGGTTTGCGACTGAAAGAGCATTTTTAAAGAAAACAAAGGAATTATATTTAACTTTTGGGGCTTTTGATCAAAATAGGATGTCATAGTTGAATAATGCTTGGAGAACGAGTTTGGAAAGAAAATGATTTTTTTTTTTTTGGGGCATTAACGGTATTATTTTGCTTAATGTGTTTGTTGCAATAAAACCGACACAGTTAGAAATGGACATTGAGAGGTTACCAGACGTGATTGTGATATGAAAACTAGTGTAGTTGTTCATATTTGATAAAATGTGGAATATGATTTGTTTCTAAATGTTGGGAATCATGGGAGATTCTAGGTTATGGTTATATGCTGGATTGTATGTCCATGTTGTTATCTTTTAATTAATATATTAGAGATAACTATTTTGGCTATCGGTGAAAATTTACCATGTTGCATTTAAATGAGGGATTTCTTGGAAGGATGAGAAATGATGAAACTTTGGAAGTTTGATATAGAATATGTTATAAATTTGTCTTGAAATGACTAAATTGGGAATGTTGATTAACATGTGGAGACTATATGAATATGTATATGGTTGTATTATCTCTTGGAATTGTATTAGAAATTATATTGAAATGAGAATTTTGATCACAATGAGAATATTGTGTGGAAGTATTGAAAGTGGAAGAAATATTGTATTGTATTATTAATCATTGCATTGGCATATCAATTTCTTTCATAATGATGAGCTTTGAAATTTGATTTGAAAACTTTGCATTGAGAAAGGAATGTAGGGAAACAAGTTTTCATGAAATGATTTTGGGGTAAATATGGTGGTAAGTATTGAAAGGTGGTGTAGATGATAGGTGTCGAGCCTTCCAGTTAATACTGGTAAAAATGACAAATTGGTAGTACTTGTATAGTCTACTTGTAGACACCAGCCTAGGGATTGAAAGGTGGTGTACATGATAGGTGTCGAGCTTTCCAGTTAATACTGGTAAAAATGACAAATTGATAGTACTTGTATAGTCTACTTATAGACACCAGCCTAGGGATTACCTGAGTCGTATTTACCACCTTGGAATTTTACTGAAATTAATGGATTAATGTGTTTTCAAATTGGCATTGTGCATAAGATTTTCAAAAGATGAGAAAAATATTTTGAGTATGACATGGCATATGCATTCATCTCATAAGACTGTATAAAATGTATTTGATGCTTTGTTAGATGTCATTATGAATTGTTTAATTATTTGATTCAGTTGATTATGAGATAATTGAATGGATTAAAAATGATGTCATGTTGCTATTGAAGCATGTTTATTTATTTAAGTTAACTGGTTGTGGTTAATTAAAGAAATTAGATTTAAGAGATTATGTGATAAAACCATATGACTTTTGACATGATATGATTTCACATATATGTATGAGTATCTTTGTACCCGCATATCTTCTAATGTTTTAATATGAGATTGCTTGGTGCGCTAGTGGTTGCTCACCCCCTACCTGTACATGTGTACAGGGAATGCTTTTCGGATTTGAAGATCAAACAATGGTTTTTACCATTTCATAAGTGTAATGTTGTGATGGATTGTACTACTTCATTTGTTGTTTGGCTGAGTGCTATTTTTTTTTTATAAAGAGTAGTGTCCTCTCTTTTATTGTAAGTCTCAGGGCATTTTTTTATTTGTATGTAAATATCATTGTTGTATAACGAAAGGGAATATGTATATTTAATTTTTCATCATTTCATCCAAGGATAAAATGTTATTTGTAAATGGACTTAATTAATGAATATTGGTAAGGTTATCCGAGTAATAAAATACAGGGCGTGATACAATGTATGGTTCAAATTCATACAAGATATCATTGGTGATGAGATATTTGGTATAACTTAATGAATTGTTTATAATTCTTTTTTTAATTTTAAAAAATTGTATTAGAGCATTGTATTAATCATTGACTTACTGATAATGAGGCAAAAATAGAATAATTAAGATAAAAAATTAATAATTACTAAAATTGGTCCAATTGATTACACTAAATTCACCTAAATTGGCTTATTTTGGCCTTGAATTTTTACTTTATCTGAAATTGGTCCAATTGATTACAATCGTTACATTTTTCTAATTAAAAATACGCACATGAGTAATGTGTCAAAAAAAAAAGATCAAAAAACAAAAAACGACGTGTCATGTTCGTAAAAGCAATATTATAAACTTGATCAATTTAGTGACTTAATTTCAACCAATTCAATAATTATTTTCTATAAAAAAATCTTAACAACGTTATCAATTAAACCAAATTGATGCAAAATCTAAAATTAAGAATAAAAATTGAGCCAATTGAAGCTGTAAAGACTAAAATGACATAAGCAACAAAATGTATAGACTACATGTGCAATTTTCCCTAAAATATATTATTAATGTGACACTCAAAAGTGAACTTGTATAATTTGTGGAAAAGACTATGTGTGTTTACTATATGCACCTTGCCACAAAAGAAGAAATGACATAATTCTATACATTCTACGGCATAACCAAAAAAAGAAAGACATAACCCAACACCACATGAGGTATAACCAAAGATCTCATGAGTTAAACTAAAATAATTTCATAACTAAATAACAAAATTTTTCATAACTAAAAAAGAAAATGACATAATTAAGAGTATATGGTACAATCCTTTCAAGGGGTATTGTAGACACCCCATTTTTGACCGTCCTCAAGACTTGGACGTCACCGTTTGAACACTCAGTGATTATCCATGTTTGTGTTCGTTTGGAGTTCCCGGAGGTCTCGGCTCGCGCGCCTTGCCTCAGGATCTCCGAACTCGACTGTTTAGTGTCTGGTTTTGCACCAAACACTTGTGTTTTGCCTTCGAGGGGCAGGGAATGCCTTGTGAGGCATCCCCACACACCACCGGCAGTGGCTAGAGGTCACCGGCTGGTTCTTGCTGCCATCGGCACTATTTGTTGCCGGTCGGCACCTTTTGTTGCAAGTCGGCACTATTTGGTGCCGGTCGGCACTCTTTTTTGCCAAAATGACATTTTTGGCCGGCCGACTACTGTGCATCTGCTTTTGCAGATATTTTAAGACAGCTGTCTTGCTTTTGTCTCCCCTCCATACACGTGTATGGTGGGATTTCTCTCTTGGAAGCTTGTCTTGTAAGCTTTACAAGACAATAGGCTTCTATAAAGAGAAGCCTTGTCTCTTGGCTTTAGGGTTAGAGACTTTAGACATTTTAGAGACAAAAAACACAGAGAGAAGCTCTGGTTTTTAGGGTTAGGATCCATACATATCCTATCTCTCTTTTTCTCTCTTTGTGCTCTGGGTGTTTTGTGTCTTACTATTGCACACAAACACCTAGTGTTTCACCTTCCTCTAGCTACTGAGGTTCTAAGGGACTGATTTTAGTGTTTTGGTGTTGGATTCAAGCCAAGGAAGGCCATTGGAACATCATTGTTGAAGAGGTCTTCAAGGGTAAGAATCTCACCCCTTTATTCCCCATTTTTGCACCTTATTTCTACCTATCTTAGAACTGTTTTTGTGCTTAGTGTATAATACAAAAAAGTTCTATTTTTTAGCCCTCTTGATTGTTTATTAAGGGTGTTTTGTGGTTTGAGGGTGTTTGACCCCTCTTAGGCCTTGAAAGGCTTCATTTTGTGCTATTTTGTGCTAGTTTCGGGACTTTGGTGTTTGGGCCTCTTCACCACTGAAATCTTGAGGGATTTCAGTGGTGGAGATGGTGCCTTGAAGTCTCCAAAAGGAGAGGGCCACCCCCTCTCCTTGTTGTCCTTGAAAAGGACCATTTTTGGCCTCTTGAGAGAGCATCATGTTAAAGTGTGTATTGACCATGTCTTGGCTGCTTTCCATGCTTAATATGTTGTATTATACCTCAGTTTTTTGTTGGTTTTGGTACACCATGCATGCTTAGCATACCTACCATGTAATGCCATGATATTGCCTTAATATGCCCTAGGTTGTTAGCCCTTGTTAGAGCATGTTTTAGGCTTAGTCTTGTGAAGCTTTTGTGCATATTTTGCCATGCTTTAGGTCTGTCCATGATCGTTTGGGTCGGATTTGGCATGCATCATATAGCCCCTTTGCATTTTGGCTTGTTGGCCTTAAGTATGTGAATGTATAACATGACATTTTTGCATTGATTTGGTGTTTTGGAATAATCCACCCTGTCATTTCAGTCCTATTTGCATGCCTATATGTTTACCTTGGACGCATCTTTGATGCTTTGAAAGCTTGTCTTGCATGCTTCATGTTTTGGTCATTGTGCATGCCTTTGAATTTGAGTCATTTAGATGCCATCTAAGTGGTCTTTTGGGCTTTATTTTATGTGCTAAAACTCTATTTTTAGTCATTTAGTTCATGCCATGTTTCGTCTTGCTAAGTGTAGTTCAATGCTCCATTGGTTTGCTTTGAGCACATGGGCTATTTGTTCCATGTTTGGCTTGATTTGTTGCTTGGTTTGGCATCATCCTAACATGATTTTCAATGCTTATGTCGCATGCTAATTGCCCATGATTATCTCCTTTCAAATGTGTTTGAGAGTTGTCCAATTTGTGCCTAAGTGTTGGCCTTTCAACATGCGCATGTGTGCATGTGTATTTGGTCCCTCATTATAGCACTTTGGCCCTTGTTTTAGGCCTAATTAGAGCTGCCTAAATCATGTTTTAGACCACCTTTTTCATCAATTTGTATTGCCTCATGTTTGCTTATATGCTTACATAAGTGCCTTGCCATGCCATGTTGCATCCTTAGCTTGCATGCTTAGGTTGTCTTGCATCTTGCATGCATGCCTTGTTCCTTGAATTGGTGATGGGAATTGGGCCTTGATTTGTGTGTTTGGTTTGCATTTCATTTGACATGAAAGTTGCATACTTGATTCTTTGGGCCATCATGCATGGAAGTGCGTGATTGGTGGTCTGAGAATCGAGACACATGCCCCTTTGAGTCACAAACATGATAAGGGACATGAATGGTGCATATATGCTTTGAATTGTGCTGCCATGCTTTGCCTTGCCCTCTGTTGCTGTCAATTGCAGATTCTGCAGGAACACTTTGCCGGCCGGCAGTGTCAAGTGCCGACCGGCAATCCTTTCTCTGCCGACAGCTTCATTTTGTGCCGATGACCATAACACACTGCCGGTGACAGTTCCATTCAGCCGGTGGCACTCCTCAGTGTCCAAGAAACCAGTCCTGAGATTTTGGCAGCCTCCAGAGAAGTGAAGGAAGGAAAACAGAGGCGGCCTATGCATGGCGGTGCATTTCCGAGCAAGATCTGGGCATGCGCTGCATTTGGCCCTCCTCCCGAGGCGGTTTATCTGTTTTCCTAGCTTAATTAGTTTATTAATTAATTAGGCAATTTGTAATATTAGTTAGCTCGCGTAGTTAATTAATTTGTATTATTTATTTGGTCCCTCCGAGCGAGGGAAAATCTGTAATAAGTGTGTGTGGGTGGTGTGTATGTCTTCCAATCCCCACTTCTTTCTTCCCTTTTACTTACCCGCTTTGATGGTTAGTATTAGGGCATCTTTAAAATTAGCATACTTTATGCTATGCATGTGTGCATTCATGCATTTGTATTGCATGGATTAGGCTCGGTACATCATGCTAATTGCATTTGTACTTCAAGTTTCGAACTGAATACATGTTATTTGTGCATCTTCACATGTCATTCATAGACTAGCCGAGCCTACTCTAGTGACATTTTTCATGCGATGCATTAGGCACTTAACATGAACTAGGACACGGATGTTTGCTAACTAGTTTATTATTTTGGCACGGAGTACGATGTAAGTATTTATGCTTTAGCATACCACATGCGTGTGAATGTTGCCATGATAGTATACTTACCATGTGGCTAAGTGCTTATATGAGATAAACTGTTTGAATGCCTGTGGGTGAAGGTTGGATTGCCCAAGTTGGAAAAACTCGTTGAAATCCATGTTTTAGCCTACTTGTGAGTAGTAAAATCCCAAAACGCTTTTCAAAACAAACGGATATGCAATGCTTATTTCCAAATTAGGCAATCTAGTCTATACTTGTTTGCTGCGCGCATAACATAGTAACGCTAGGCTAATAATTGGTTTAAGAGCACATAACGTTTTCAAAATCGGATATCATGGTTAGTAGAGGCCGGTCTTCGGACCGGGCGAAAGGGGGTGCTCATAGCTGACCTTCCCCGATCGTACCCTAGCTCCCGAGCCGAGACAACTCCGGTGATGACGGACATGTGGCCTTCGGCACCGAGTCAGGGTTTCCTAAATTTCCCCATTTTAAAATATTTAGGTGGCGACTCTGTATCTGGCAAAGCAGTCCATGTTTGACACTTCTTTTCAAAAATCTGTTTCTCAAAACGATTTGCCGGGTTTGGACTCTTTGGTTCAGATTAAGAACCGTGACAATTTGAGAGTCCGAGCTGTAGTGACCCCACAAATGAACAGAACGGGACTCACCCTCCCGGGGCGTTCGGGGACGTCTACAGTTTCTGGCGACTCTGCTGGGGATTTTAGAGAGCTTGACTCGAACTCGTGATATCCTGTTTTGATTACACTTATGTGTCTCTTTGCATTGCATGTGCAATGGTGCGCCTAGGAACACAGTGTTTGCCATCTGCCATTCCTGAACGGTTTGCCGGAGGCTTGTCTTGTCAATGCATGACCATAAGGCTGACCGGTTATGGGCTCTGACAGCATGGGAACACAAACCCCGGTTTTTGCCGGGGCACCCTTTTCGACCATTCGACCTAGTGCATATTCGGATCCATAGTGACCATTCCAAGTTAGGACAGGCTGCTTACCCGATGTTAGGTTGTTTGAAAACTGCTGCGTGCATAGTAAAACCCTAGTTCCTGACAAAATAGGACAGGGAAACCCTACCCCAACATAGGGGTGTTTTGGCTCTCTTTACTTGCTATATGCTTTTAGAGTGTATCTCCACAGGGAAAGTACATATCAGTTTGCAAGTTTGAGTATCAGGCCCGAGGGCACCAGTATCAGTGTCAGTTATGAGAATCAGTTATCTGCGGGTATCGGGTTCAGTTTTTGGGGACAGTGATTTCTGGGAACAGTGATCAGCAGTAGAGTACAGTTGTTCAGCTACACCCGTGTTTGATCTGTTTGGGCTGAAATGCTGTTTGTTTCTCCTTTCAGTTCAGAGTGTCCAGAGAATTGATACAGAATAGCTAGTGCTCCCCCTTGCCGCGGCAGGGTTTGTGATGACGCAGAATTCAGAAGAGATCGTGGTTATGACAGCCGCATTAGAGCAAGGGATCACCCTGCAAGGTGAGGCCAGCATTGATGTGTCACATCCACCCAGGTCGCCTGTTGTGCACCCGGTTTGGGCCCCCCAGCTATACCAGGCTCGCGAGCCTACTACATTCGAACTGATGGGGATGATAGGTGATCTCCAGAGGTATGTGGCGGATCTCGCCTACGGAATGTCAGCTTCACCCCCAGCCGCACCATATGCCGGGAGTTTTGTACCCCAGGAGCCCCCGCTGTTGGGGCGAATTGTGATCGAACTTAGCCAACCGGAGATGGCCTCCAACTATGGCAATGACATATCAACATCAACTCAAACCCCCGATCAGGCCGAGGCCAGAGGAAAAGACAAAGCAAAGATAGACACCGATCCCATCGAACAACTGCTGTGGGCAGTCGAGGCTTTGAAAGCCGGGGGGATGAACAAGCAACAGATATCCGCAGTTGTGGCAAAAACTGTGGAGGATGCTTTCCCCACTCCACCTGAGGGTAGTTCAAGCCAGTCAGAAAATCGGGATAGGCCCCGTCATGCCAAGACAGCTCCTCCTATTCCCGCCCCTGCACCCGGGAAAGATCAGAAAGCCAAGTTGGCGCCTGCCGACCCTTTTGCTTGTGCGGCCAGTAAGAGTGCTCAAACTCCAAAGTACCTGCCCCGGGGGCGCAGGACCTTTCATGCTCTCTACATGCCTTTGTCCAAGGCACTTCAGATCCTTGCCGAGAGGGGACACCTTAAACCCTTGGAGCCTCGGCCTCTCCCGAAGAATCTCCCTACAACGCATGATGCTGCTCAGTACTGTGCGTACCACCAGCAGGCAGGCCATGCTACCGACAATTGCTTCCGCCTCCGTCATGAGGTGCAAGATTTGATTGACAATGAGGTTATCCTCCCACCCACCTCAGCGAAGTCTGTTACCACCGAGCTGTTGGACTTTGAGGATACTGCAAGTATGTAATCAGGAGGTGAACCACCTGCGGGCGGCATCCGGTGTATTTTGAATATGGCGTCTGGCACGCATTTTTGAGTGGTTATGAATGCTAGCTTTGTAAATCCTGGCTTGGGTATCGAGTCAGTCTTTTGTTTTGGAGTCTGCCTCTTTGTCTTGAGTTAGTCTTTTTGCTTAAAGGTCTGTCTTGTTGTAGCGAGTCAATACCTTTTGTATAGAATACCAGGTGATTCTTGGGTTGTTGCCTCGAACACCGTTTTGTCTTGTAATTACCTGTTTTGGTTTTTTTGAGTCTGTTTCTGCCGAGGGGCCAATTGCACCAACAAATCTGAATGAAACAGCTGTTGCTATCTCACTTGCGTGCTTGCTTTCAGCATAAGTGCCAGAGAATTTGATTGGGCTGACAGTACATCTCGCCTGCTCTCCTGCGCGCCAAACTCATTGCATTAACCTAACTTTTTCAAAAAAAAAAAACCTTTTGAACACTGCGGTGAGGAAAAACGAAGAGGAAGGAATTCCTCGGGTTTTGCAAAATTTTGGATCATTTTGAGAGAAAGGGATGTGTGCTAAGCCTTTTTATGAATGAAACCATGCTTGTCGGCGTGAGTGCTGAGAAGGATCCTGGCTTGATCCAGATTGGTTCCACACTATCTTCGGCGCGAGCGATTTATCGCTTTCTTAAAAACCTTCAAAAACAAATGTTTTACGCGGCCCTGTGACGACCTGTGTGGAATCTCTCTTGAGATTGCGCAGCCTAGGATCGCTCTCAGTCTCAAGTTTCAACCCGTTCGTTTTCAAACCTTAAACCCGTTCAGAACATTCAACGGTCGACCGTCGGAGAAAACCCGTGTGGCCAGTTTTGAAGCAACCCTCGAACAAGAGGCGCCGAAGTCGAATCAAAAGAGTAGATCTCACCTGAAAGAGCTCGTGGAGCGGCCATGATGGATTCTTCCGCAAATCAGTGCAACAGTCGTTCTCCTAGACACAGAGAGGCTTCAACTTCAAAAACCATTTGGCATGGACTTGTTACACTTTTACCCTTTGAGAGGCTCGCTGGGCCGAAAACCCGGAAGGGCGGCCCAGGCAAAAGTTAGAGCAAGAGAAAAATACAAAAAAAAAAGAAAAAAATACCAAAAAAAAAGAAAGGAAAAGAAAAGAAAAGAAAAGAAAAAATGTGAAAAAGAAAAAGAAAAAGCAATAAAAAAAAATCAAAAGAAAATGAATAAAAAGAAGCTCGCAAGGTCGGAAACCCGCATCGGGCGCCTTGGCAAAAGTTAGAGCCTGAAAAGTGAAGGTTAAAATACCCGAGCGTACCTTAACCGGAACTACGTAAGGCTTGATTCCCATGTTTGGGATACGTAGGCAACTTCATCTTGAAGTCCAGCCCCCAACGCTTTCATAGCGTCTCAGTCCATGCAATGGTTTCGATTTTATCCCAAAGTCCAGTCGCCAACACCTTCTAAGGTGACTGTGTCCATATATTTGTTGTGACCGACTTCGTCATCTCTGTGTCCGAGAGTTCGACCACCACCAATGAAGACTGTTTGCGGACTGCTGCGGCATCATCCAAACAAGGGGCAACTTTCCGTTGCCACGAGCCGTCGTGAGATGCCGTTCAAACTAGGGGCAACTTTCCGTTGCCTCCCACCCCCTTTAAACCAGGGGCAATTTTCCATTGCCTCCGATCCAAGGTTGCGCATCTCAAGGAGTAAGTTCCATGCTCATTGAGCATTGACTGTTTGAAAAATAGTTTTTGAAAATTTTTACTGAGGTTGACTATTTTCTCGAAAACTATTCCATTTTCCAAAACTGGACCATTTTCTTGGACCCAAAAGGGAAAATTTTCAGTGCTTACAGCCTGACTTGCATGGCTTTCAAATCAAAAATCGAACAAGTACGTTAATCCGACTCTCATTTTGATCAAACTTGTTTTAGTAGAAAACCAAAACGAAAAGAATGGTCAAAGTGATGAACTAAGGGCACAGTTGATCCAGGCGCTCTGTCTTTCCCCCGTCATCGATGTACTTGCCAGAGGGCACTCTACCCACCAGAAGAAATAGCTGTGAGCTAATGGCCTTGGGCATGAACCCGCAACTTCCTATTCATTCATTAAACACCCCGGGGAGGGATAAAAATGAGAGAATGAAGAATAGAGAGGTGTAAGTTGAGAGAAAAGTGAGGAAAAGGGTTTTGAGAGAAAATCTGAGCTTGAGAGTCGAGTGATGTGAGAATCACAAATCAGAAAGGATGGGGAGCAATACCCAGAGAAACTGGCTCTTCGTGATCT
This sequence comes from Camellia sinensis, assembly GCF_055761805.1. NCBI lineage: Eukaryota > Viridiplantae > Streptophyta > Magnoliopsida > Ericales > Theaceae > Camellia > Camellia sinensis. The sequence continues at coordinate 194,031,750 of NC_138965.1, forward strand.
GAGGTCCCCCATCTTCGCTAACGCGTCTGTGTGTTGTGTCTTTTGATTTGTTGGTCTCAACCTTTGTTTTAGGTCTTTTTCGAGCGTGTCTCGTTGTGTTTAGGTCGTGTACCTTTTTTGTTCGAGTCCTCCCCGCTGTGTTCAGTTGTAGGTTCGATACCCCGGTTTGAAAAACCCTCATTTAATTTCAGAATTGTTTATATCCAGAATGCTGTGCCATTCTCTATACTTGAGCGTGCTTCAACTCCAACCGGTTTCACCCCTGTACTCCGTCTTGTCAGATTGGGCTATTTTGTTTGAAGTTTGCTGTTTGCAGAATGAACGGAATGCTGTGTTATGGGCTGTATGCAGATTAATCCCCAGTAGAGCAAGGGTTGTGTATCCAGAATCAGGCAGTGGGTTGCTTGGGTTATTTTGCTGTTGGCTGTTTAGTTATCTGATTATTACAGTGCAAGTGTTCAATTTTCAGACAACCAATCAATTCCATTTACATTGAAGTGTAACATGATGGGATGCGATGCAATACATGAGATATGTAAATGTAACACTTTTTAGGCAAAAAATTTTGTTCATTTCATAATCTCTTTCAAAGTACAAAGTTTTGAAGAAAACAAAATCTGCCTGCGGCAGTACAAGGTAATCTAACTACCAAAGAAAAAAGGAAAAGTACAAGAAAGAAGAAAAATAATAAAAATCCGCATCTGTGTTGAGCACTCCAAGGGCCATCAGTCTGTCCTGGTCCTCTTCCTGGACGAGGGTCCAGGAGCATCATCAGCATCGTCGTCAGAGCCCGAGCTAGAACCGCCTCCGGTCTCCTCCTCCGATGACTCGGACTCCGCCTCTGCCTCCGCCTCTGACTCCTCGTCATCATCATCATCCGGGACTGGAGCTCGCGAGCTACTCCCGACATGAATGCGCCCCGCTTTGGAGCGGGGGAATACTCGGCCCTCCTCATCTCTCCCTCGGGCAGGGACGGAAGGTCCAGCTGAAGCAGCTCCTGCCATAGGAATCTGGAAAGGAGGCTGAAAAAGTACACAAAAAGGGAAATGCATCAGTATACTGTGGACAGTTTAACGGTGCAGAATGCAGTGTATGAGTACAGTGTGTGTATGCCGTGGGCAGTTTAACAGTGCAGAATGCAGTGAGTGCAGTGTGTCAGATGCCGTGAGATCAGTGTATCAGGTGTTGTGCCCTGCATCAGATTATGTGAAGCAGTGTATGAATGGTTTGAGGCCAGTGTCAGAAGAACATACCGGAATGCTGTAGAGGGCCAGGAGATCAAAGGTCCGCTGGAGCATACCCATCATGGAGGCATTCATCTCCAATGACTGCCGGGTATACGCAGAAGAAGCCTGCAAAAATATCAGATGCATCAATATTCTGTGGAATATCAAGTAAACTGAAATGAAATGGCTGTACAGAAATGCAGTAATACATACCGGAGGTAAGTCGGGGACACCGACGAACTCGTGATCAGCTGGCGGAGGGGCGAAAGGGATCTGATAGGTCGCCCCACCCTGCCCCCGGAAAGTCAGTACAGCAGGCAGGGCGGGCCAACCAACCCCCCGTCCTCCCTGAGCTCCGCCTCTACCACGAACCCGGGCCCTCCTCGAAGCTCCCGCTCCAGCTCCTACTCTGCCCCGGCCGCTGGCGCCACAGGCCTGGCCCCCTCCACTCGACGACTGCCGCTCAGAGGTTGCATCAGGTACGTCTGCACGTACTCTCGATAGTCTCCGGTGCCTCTGAAACGAGCCTCCTCCCAGCTGATAGTGAAATCGTCCATCTGCTCGGTGGTGAGTCCCTCAGTCTCCCTCATATCCGCAAGAGGGTGAACCGGGACTATCTGCTCAGGTAACCCTAGGGTCTGGCGTAGGAAACGCTCCCCCAGGTACCAAGCCTGACAGACTGGGCCCTCCAACAAGATCCGGAAACGTAAGGTCTCATCGGCACCGGCAAATCGATCCCGCGTCATAGCTGGCAAAGGAGCCCACAGCTGCTAGGTGATCTGAAAATGCAATACAGTTTGTTATCTACTGTCTTTGAAATATGCAGTGGAAAGGCGAAACTTAAATAAACTGTAAGTAAAACATACCTCCGCGGGGGTAATGGTGTCGAAGTATCGGCGAAAAAAGCCGAATGTCTCTCGTGGCCTCCGGGTGCATCTCCCGTCAAAGCGACGCGAGAACGGGATGACCAGAGGAGTCTCTGTGACTAGTACGGGAGCGAGCCTAGGAAAGTAGGCGTAAACCCACAACTGCAGAGAAAACATCAATATGACTATCAGATAAAGCAGAATATGAAATAAAGCAGAAATAGCAGAACCGTGTGTTGTGTAGTGTATTGTGCAGAGTGTGCAGTGTGAACAGTGTACAGTCGGTGTAAAGCAGAATGAATGTGTGTGCCGTGTGTACAGTATACAGCAAGTATAAAGCAGACTACAGTGTGTACAGTGTACAGAGTACAGAAAAAATATAGAACAGAAATGAAAAGCGGAGAAGACATGTACCTCCCAAGCCCGCCAATAGCCTCCGAGCAACTGGCCGCTGCCGTGGGAAGCCGAGCTCATGTACCCATAGAGGGTGGCCAGAGCGGCGCCACCCCAGTCGTAGTGCAAAATGTCCCGAACGTCCACCAGTGCGCTGAGAAGGCAGAGAGGCACGGTGTTCGCCCGGTCGGCGAAGATGGTCGTCCCGAATAAGAACATGAGGAAGCCGCGAGCATACCTCTCCTCGGCCTCCGGGGTCATCGGATCTGCATCACCGAGAGTGGGCTGGACCCTAAACTGTACCTCAAACCAGGAATACCGGACAAAGCCTGGACGAGCAAGAGGTGGAGCCTCACCCAGCAGATGGACCTGATCGGCAGTCCACTCATCCATGTCGATATCAAAGGGGATCGGATCACCCCCTACCCCGATGCCTGTAAGCATCGAGAAATCGTAAGGGGTCATCGTCATATCCCCTGCTGTGGAAAAGTGAAAAGAATCGGTGGTGTCCCACCACCTCTCCGCCAGAGCGGCAAGAAGAGGCCTGCATGTGGTAAGCCTGGAGAGTCCTCGGCAGAAGGCGCCGAAGCCCACCCGGTCCACTATGCGACGAACCGCGTCAGGGAGCTCGTCATACCACTCCCGAGCGCCAGTGTTCCCATACCCGCGGATGGTATGGGAATCCTCCTGTAAACAGAAAATAACAATTGCAAGACAACATTCAAAATGCGATTTTAAGCAGTATACAGATATAACATGTGTGCAAGTCTGACAGGTTTAAACAAATACCGGGTGCCGGTGTGCTTACAGTGAACTACAGCGTGTGATGCGTCAGCGTGTTTGGGTGGTTCAAAACAGATATAGCATGTGTGCAAGTTTGACAGATTTGAACAGCTATCGGGTATCGGTGTGTGTTCAGTGAAATACAGTGTGCGCTGTGTGTTTGGGTGATTCAGGGCCAGTGCAGTATGTGTGCATGTGTCAGTTTCAAGCAGATATCAATTGTATGTATGATCGCGATCAACTACGGTATACAGCATATCAGGCTAAAGCAATTAAAGAGCATAAATAAGCTACGACAGTTTTTGTGCCCTACATTGCAAAAAGTAAAGTAGAGGAAAGAGAGTTACCTCGGAAACGCCGAAGGACAGGTGAGAGGTAGGCTCGCGCAGCAACAGCTCGGGTGGCACGTGCCTCTCGAAGCTCCGAAACTGGCGGAGTCCGTCGGGGGGCAGAACATGGATCGCCGGCCGGTAGGTCGCCGGGTCGAACGGGCGCTCGCACAAAGGAAGAAGCTCGACCCCGGGATCCATCTCGTGATCCGGGGGAGTCCCGCCTCGTGGAATGTCGTCCGCCATGTTAGGAATGATGAGAAAACAGCCGGAGGAAGGAAAACCGGGCTAGAATACGAAGAGTCAACCGAAAGGTCAACTCCCGAGAAGGTCGAAAATGGCCGGGAAGGCCGGAATGTGAAAAGGCACGGGAATCAAGAGGAAAGCAAGGGGAACAAACCCCGAAAAGGCGGGAACGCCAAACGAGGCACCGAAACAAAGTTTTGTTCGGTTGAAAATGTCCGAAACGCGAAGGAAATCACGAATTCGACGACGAAACGGGCGTAGAACGCGAAGAAACGGGCGAAAGAGGAGAGAAAAGCACTCTAGAGAGAGAGGGATTGGGTTTTCGGTGGTGGAGGAAATGAAAAATAGGGTTTAGAAGCCCTATTTTAAAACACCCGAAGTGAAATCTCGAAACTGCCCCGACTTAGCAACTTTTTGCCGGTTGGCAATGTTTTGTGCCGGCCGGCAGTATTTTGTGCCGATGGAATTATTCTGCAGCCGGTGGACAGCCGGTGGCCTCCCCTTTCGGCCGGTGGTGTTCCCACAGCCTTGTTTAGGCCATATGAGAAGTTTTTGGTCTTCATAGCTCAAGAAAGTGCAAGAAAGTGCATCTCCGACGCTCAACTGGCCTCCGTTGTGACCTCGGCTCGTGTCTTCTGTGCGTGGCACTCGAATTCGTGCAAGGTGTATCCTTTTGGTATCCTTTTAAATTCAAAAGTTGCCCCATGTGCGTTGCACGCGTTCATCGCACTACTTCGGTGCATTACATCGCGCTGTCATGCGCCTCACATTCGCATTGTTATGCATATACTACACGCGTTGTAACACGCGCCCCTTGCATTGTCATGCACATCTCTCATGCATTGTCATTGCATTTTTATTCCATGCATTGTCGTGTATTCCGAAACACGTGCGTTGTTACGCATTTTAGTCCATTTACATTCCGTGTGGCATGCGTGTAACACTTAGCATCATCTTACATTCCGTGTGGCATGCGTGCTACACTTGCATCGTTTTGCATCTTATGAGGCATGCGTGTCTCATTTATTTCATTTGTATTATTTTGCATCGGCATGCGTGCCCCATTTACATTGGCACACGTGCCTTATTTTCATCGGCATGCGTGTCTCATTTCCATTGGCAAGTGTGCCCCATCTTCTTCATCGACATGCGTGTCACATTTTCATTGGCATGCGTGTCGTCATTTGCATAGAGCATGCAATCACTTGCACTGTTTAGCGCATCGCACTGTTTTGTGCATTTCAATCGATCGCACTGATTTGTGCATTTCAAAATCACTCGCGCTATTTTGCGCACCGCATTGCACTGTTTTGTGCACCTCACTTGCATCTTGCATGTATCCTATCGCGCTATTTTGCGCACCTCGCTTGTACTTGTTAGTATATTGCATTGTTTTGAATACGAACCGGCTTCGCGTAGCGTATAAGTCCAATTTTCAAAATTTCGCATTCTGTGTGGCATGCGTGTCACACTTGTATCATTTTTGCATCTTATGAGGCACGCGTGTCTCATTTGTTTCATTTTGCATTCCGTGTGGCATGCGTGTCACACTTGTATCATTTTTGCATCTTATGAGGCACGCGTGTCTCATTTGTTTCATTTTGCATTCCGTGTGGCATGCGTGTCACACTTGTATCATTTTACATTTTATGAGGCACGCGTGTCTCATTTATATCATCTTGTATCATGCTTCATTTGCATCGGCATGCGTGCCTCATTCTTGCATTGTCGTGCATGTTGTTTCCTGGTCTGGCAAGACCTTAAACACGCGCGGCGGTCTGGCGAGACCTTAAACACGCACGGTCTAGGAGACCTTAAATCCTTGGGAGGTGCAAAACCTTCTGTACATTGCCCTGGTCTGGCGAGACCTTAAACATGCGCGCCCCAATCTGGCGAGACCTTAAACACGCACGGTCTAGGAGACCTTAACTCCTTTGGAGGTGCGAAACCTTCGGTGCATTGTCATGCATACATTTTGCATCCCGATCTAGGAGACCCTAAATCCTCGGAAGGTGCAAGTCCTTTGGTGTTTGTCGTGCCCGAACGACTTTCGGTGGTCTGGTAAAGCCACCTGCCTATGTTTGCGGTGAGTTCCTAGAAGACCAACGGGGACGGTGGAAACTAGAGTTCGAACGGCTTATGCCTAGAACGCAAAGGTTCGGGAATTCCGAGACTAAAGTCTGGTTTAAATACCCAGGGGTGTACCCTCGGCTTGAAATCTGTATGGAAGCCTCATAGATTGAGGCGGCGTGTTTACGCCTCAGTTCTGGATACTGAACCAACCTAGTATATCGCCATGTTGGTAAGATAGGGAAAGTCGCAATCATAGTCGTTGCATCATAGTGCATTGTCATGCATTTGCATTGTAGCTTGCATGCATCCATTGCATTTTCCCCAGTAGATCGCATCATACTGCATTGTCATGCATTTTGTAAATATTCATTCCATTGCATATTTGTAGATATTGCATTGTAGTTTGCATGCATTCATTGTATTGCCTTCCATCTATGGCTTGCGCCTTTCCATGTTGAGCTTGGTCTGGTATGTGCCCTTGCTTTTCACGTTAAAGCACAGTTCTGCATGTGCGCGCGCCTATTCCACACTGGTATGTTGGTTTGAGGGTTGCGGCACCTTTTCTGTGTTAGACGTGGCTCGTATGCGTACATGCCTTTCCTAGGCAAGATTTGGTTTGGCCCGCGTGCCATATCCATTGCATCCATTTCCATTGCATTGTAGTTTGCATGCATTCATTGCATCGCCTTCCATCTATGGCTTGCGCCTTTCCATGTTGAGCTTGGTCTGGTATGTGCCCTTACTTTTCACGTTAAAGCACAGTTCTGCATGTGTGCGCGCCTATTCCACGCTGGTATGTTGGTTTGAGGGTTGCGGCACCTTTTCTGTGTTAGACATGGCTTGTATGCGTACATGCCTTTCCTAGGCAAGATTTGGTTTGGCCCGCGTGCCATATCCACTGCATTGTAGATCGCATGCACTCATTGCATCATCCTCTATCTATGGCTTGCGCCTTTCCATGGTTGAGCTTGGTCTAGTATGTGCCCATACTTCTCGTGTCGAAGCATAGTTCAGTAGACCGTTCTGTGTTAGACGTGGCTTGTATGCGTACATGCCCTACCTAGGCAAGATTTGGTTTGGCCCGCGTGCCATATTTATTTCCATTACATTGTAGTATAATTTTTGCATCCGGCATTAGGATCATTGTCCTTTCTCTAGCGGGTCGTTTCCCCACTTATGTCAATCCCCCCCAATACTTGTTCTTGTGTCTGTCTACAATGCTCATAGTTCAGTTGACCGTTCTATGGTAGACAGACTTGTTACCTCCATCAATCTATTTGACATAGGTGTGGTCCCGAACCACTCGTGATTGGATCATGATTCAATTGCTTTGCATTTAATTTGCATTGTTTCAATTACATTGCATTGTTTATACATTGTTTTGTATATATTGCATATCATTTTGCATCCATTCTTGCATTGTCATGCATGTTGCTAACAATATTGTACCTGTTGAGTTTGTTTTCTTTTCAGGCACAATATTGTATGTACGGTTCATTTGAGGCTGGTGCAACCAGACGAGCCGCACAGGTATTGTATCCTCCGAGTGAGAAGTATCGAGAATTGCATAATTCTCTTACATACTTTCTGCATTATAGTGTAGTTTGGTGTTTGCTAGCTTAAAATCCTCGCATGTGTGCTTCATTACAGCTTTCTTTGCATGATCATAAGTTATGTCCGGCTCTGTGCATTGTCTTGCATTTTGCCCCTGCCTTCGGGCGCATGCCTTATTTGTCTTGCATGTTTGTCTGAGTCTTCGGCCTTGTCAAAAATGGGTCGTCTCTGGGCTTTGACATTCACTCCCGTCATTGTTATGACTTTCGAGTTCTGTCAAAGAGGGGCAACTATAGACACCCCATTTTTGACCGTCCTTAAGACTTGGACGTCACCGTTTGAACACTCAGTGATTATCCATGTTTGTGTTCGTTTGGAGTTCCCGGAGGTCTCGGCTCGCGCGCCTTGCCTCAGGATCTCCGAACTCGACTGTTTAGTGTCTGGTTTTGCACCAAACACTTGTGTTTTGCCTTCGAGGGGCAGGGAATGCCTTGTGAGGCATCCCCACACACCACCGGCAGTGGCTAGAGGTCACCGGCTGGTTTTTGCTGCCATCGGCACTATTTGTTGCCGGTCGGCACCTTTTGTTGCAGGTCGGCACTATTTGGTGCCGGTCGGCACTCTTTTTTGCCAAAATGACATTTTTGGCCGGCCGACTACTGTGCCTCTGCTTTTGTAGATATTTTAAGACAGCTGTCTTGCTTTTGGCTCCCCTCCATACACGTGTATGGAGGGATTTCTCTCTTGGAAGCTTGTCTTGTAAGCTTTACAAGACAATAGACTTCTATAAAGAGAAGCCTTGTCTCTTGGCTTTAGGGTTAGAGACTTTAGACATTTTAGAGACAAAAAACACAGAGAGAAGCTCTGGTTTTTAGGGTTAGGATCCATACATATCCTATCTCTCTTTTTCTCTCTTTGTGCTCTAGGTGTTTTGTGTCTTACTATTGCACACAAACACCTAGTGTTTCACCTTCCTCTAGCTACTGAGGTTCTAAGGGACTGATTTTAGTGTTTTGGTGTTGGATTCAAGCCAAGGAAGGCTATTGGAGCATCATTGTTGAAGAGGTCTTCAAGGGTAAGAATCTCACCCCTTTATTCCCCATTTTTGCACCTTATTTCTATCTATCTTAGAACTATTTTTGTGCTTAGTGTATAATACAAAAAGTTCTATTTTTTATCCCTTTTGATTGTTTATTAAGGGTGTTTTGTGGTTTGAGGGTGTTTGACACCTCTTAGGCCTTGAAAGGCTTCATTTTGTGCTATTTTGTGCTAGTTTCGGGACTTTGGTGTTTGGGCCTCTTCACCACTGAAATCTTGAGGGATTTCAGTGGTGGAAATGGTGCCTTGAAGTCTCCAAAAGGAGAGGGCCACCCCCTCTCCTTGTTGTCCTTGAAAAGGACCATTTTTGGCCTCTTGAGAGAGCATCATGTTAAAGTGTGTATTGACCATGTCTTGGCTGCTTTCCATGCTTAATATGTTGTATTACACCTCTGTTTTTTGTTGGTTTTGGTACACCATGCATGCTTAGCATACCTACCATGTAATGCCATGATATTGCCTTAATATACCCTAGGTTGTTAGCCCTTGTTAGAGCATGTTTTAGGCTTAGTCTTGTGAACTTTTGTGCATATTTTGCCATGCTTTAGGTCTGTCCATGATCGTTTGGGTCGGATTTGGCATGCATCATGTAGCCCCTTTGCATTTTGGCTTGTTGGCCTTAAGTATGTGAATGTATAACATGACATTTTTGCATTGATTTGGTGTTTTGGAATCATCCACCCTGTCATTTCAGTCCTATTTGCATGCCTATATGTTTACCTTGGACGCATCTTTGATGCTTTGAAAGCTTGTCTTGCATGCTCCATGTTTTGGTCATTGTGCATGCCTTTGAATTTGAGTCATTTAGATGCCATCTAAGTGGTCTTTTGGGCTTTATTTTATGTGCTAAAACTCTGTTTTTAGTCATTTAGTTCATGCCATGTTTCGTCTTGCTAAGTGTAGTTCAATGCTCCATTGGTTTGCTTTGAGCACATGGGCTATTTGTTGCATGTTTGGCTTGATTTGTTGTTTGGTTTGGCACCATCCTAACATGGTTTTCAATGCTTATGTTTCATGCTAGTTGTCCATGATATCCTTCTTTCAAATGTGTTTGAGAGTTGCCTCATTTGCGCCTAAGCGTTGGCCTTAACATGTGCATGTGTGTACGTGTATTTTGGTCCCTTGTTTTGGTCATTTTGGCCCTTGTTTTAGGCCTATTTAGAGTTGCCTAAATCATGTGTAAGTCCATCTTTTCATCTATTTGCATTGCCTCATGTTTGCTTGTATGCTTGCATAAGTGCCTTGCCATGCCATGTTGCATCCTTAGCTTGCATGCCTAGGTTGCATTGCATCTTGCATGCATGCCTTGTTCCTTGACTTGATGATAGGAATTGGGCTTTAGTTTGTTTGTATGGTTTGCATGTCATTTGACATGAAAGTTGCATACTTGGTTCTTTGGGCCATCATGCATGGGAATGCGTGATTGGTGGTCCGAGAATCGAGACACATGCCCCTTTGAGTCACAAACATGATAAGGGACATGAATGGTGCATATATGCTTTGAATTGCGCTGCCATGCTTTGCCTTGCCCTCTGTTGCTGTCAATTGCAGATTCTGCAGGAACACTTTGCCGACCGGCAGTGTCAAGTACCGACCGGCAATCCCTTCTCTGCCGACAGCTTCATTTTGTGCCGATGGCCATAACACACTGCCGGTGACAGTTCCATTCAGCCGGTGGCACTCCTCAGTGTCCAAGGAACCAGTCCTGAGATTTTGGCAGCCTCCAGAGAAGTGAATGAAGGAAAACAGAGGCAGCCTATGCATGGCGGTGCGTTTCCGAGCAAGATCCGGGCATGCGCTGCATTTGGCCCTACTTCCGAGGCGGTTTATCTGTTTTCCTAGCTTAATTAGTTTATTAATTAATTAGGCAATTTGTAATATTAATTAGCTCGCGTAGTTAATTAATTTGTATTATTTATTTGGTCCCTCCGAGCGAGGGAAAATCTGTAATAAGTGTGTGTGGGTGGTGTGTATGTCTTCCAATCCCCACTTCTTTCTTCCCTTTTACTTACCCGCTTTGATTGTTAGTATTAGGGCATCTTTAAAATTAGCATACTTTATGCTATGCATGTGTGCATTCATGCATTTGTATTGCATGCATTAGGCTCGGTACATCATGCTAATTGCATTTGTACTTTAAGTTTCGAACTGAATACATGTTATTTATGCATCTTCACATGTCATTCATAGACTAGCCGAGCCTACTCTAGTGACATTTTGTATGCGATGCATTAGGCACTTAACATGAACTAGGACATGCATGTTTGCTAACTAGTTTATTATTTTGGCACGGAGTACGATGTAAGTATTTATGCTTTAGCATCTCGCATGCGTGTGAATGTTAACATGATAGCATGCCGACCATGTGGCTAAGTGCTTATGTGAGATAAACTGTTTGAATGCCCGTGGGTGGAGGTTGGATTGTTTGAGTTGGAAAAACTCGTTGAAATCCGTATTTTAGCGTACTTGCGAGTAGCAAATCCCAAAGCGCTTTTCAAAACCGAACGGATATGCAATTCTTATTTCCAAATTAGGCAATCTAGTCTATACTTGTTTCCTGTGCGCATAACATAGTAATTCTAGGCTAATAATTGGAATAAGAACACATAACGTTTTCAAAATCGGATATCATGGTTAGTAGAGGCCGGTCTTCGGACCGGGCGAAAGGGGGTGCTCATAGCTGACCTTCCCCGATCGTACCCAAGCTCCCGAGCCGAGACGACTCCGGTGATAACGGACATGTGGCCTTCGGCACCGAGTCAGGGTTTCCTAAATTTCCCCATTAAAAAATATTTAGGTGGCGACTCTGTATCTGGCAAAGCAGTCCATGTTTGACACTTCTTTTCAAAAATCTGTTTCTCAAAACGATTTGCCGGATTTGGACTCTTTGGTTCAGATTAAGAACCGTGACAATTTGAGAGTCCGAGCTGTAGTGACCCCACAAATGAACAGAACGGGACTCACCCTCCCGGGGCGTTCGGGGACGTCTACAGGTATATAGTAAAATTTTCCTTGATTTATATACGAGATAAGAAAGAAGTGGTTTTCAATTTTTTATTTATATAAGATATTATAATGAAACTTCTAAATGAGAGAAAAAGCTCTATTAAATAGACACACAGAATAAAACTTACATGTAAATTAAAAATGAAAAATCTAAAAATCCCCTAGATATTGATTTGTGATTATGTATAAATTTTAAGCTGTAAAAAATAATCCCAATCAAACAATCAAGACAAGTCGATATAACGATTTTAACGTGAAAAAACCACAATTGGAGCACCTCTAATTGTGACAAAAAATCACGGGCTAAAGCCACAAAACAATCCACTAAAAAGACACAAAAGGAATTACACAAGTGTACTCTCAATTACCTAGCGAATCCACGCCCGAATCGAACCGACCCCTATGTGCCTCTTCCAACCCCGTCTTCACCTCGGAATTGTCTTGCCTAACATTGAATCCACGATGCTAATGTTGAATCCACGATGATGAGCCACTCGAGAATTTACCAAAGCTTCAGGCCCAAATTCCACGGAATCCACCGAAGAATAACTCTATTTTTTGTGTATAAAACAAAATAAACAAACCCTTTGATATAATCCACGCAATTCATGACTAAACTCTCACAAATATCAAAGGAAATAAGCAAAGAAATTCCAGAAGAAAACCCTAATACTCAAGAAGAAGATTTGGAAGCCGTACCCTAAAATCTGACTGAACCACACCTTTTATAGCAACAGATCTGCGATCTCCACTCGAGCGTAGGAATGGCCGCTCGAGCAGACTGACTAAAATGTGTGTTTCAGAATAAAGGTCTACGCTCGAGCGCAGGAAAGGCTGCTCGAGTAAAAAATACAACTCCCAATACTTTTGTAGGCGAGTGAAACTTTTGAAAGGTCGCGATCTCTGCTCGAGAAAAAGAATGGCTGCTTGACCAAACAAAAAATTTCGACAACAATTTCGACTACAATTTTGCTTTTTGCTTTGGAGGCCCTGCCCCCTGACCCCATTTGGGTGCTGCCTCAAACCCGCCAAGGAGCACTGTCCCCTCGACCCCCACGAGCTGACCAGGCAGCTCCATTCCTAACATAGTCAGCGAAGTGGCAAACATAATAGGATTAAGATAACAAACTTCTCTGCATAGGCATAATTTAGGTTGGATTCATATCTAAAAACTCATAGCCTCACCGAAATAAAAGATCGAATAAAATTACAACTGAAAGGAGTTTTGTCAAACAGGATTGCCAAGAATAAAAACCTAACAAAAAGATTCAAACCAATGACTCCTGATGAGGTGTAATAATTTTAACTAATCGAATTAATCTCGTTAATTAATTATAGCGATCCCGGTTGTCCCTTTACTGTTCTGTTGTATTCCGGACTCGGTTCCGTGAAGTTGGTGGTGGTATCTATCTTGTTGCCGTCCTTTAATTCCACTTGATTGAGTTTTAGGATGTTTTGGGCAGGTTTGTTACAGGTTGGTTAGGCCTTGGTTTCAATTCCTTGTTGTTTCGTTTTTAGGCGATCCGCTCGAGTAGGTCTTCTTGCGCTCGAGCGGGGATTGCACACATCCAGTATTTCGTGTTCTTGCAAAACTTCTGCAGATGTGATTTTTACGCTCGAGCGGGTTTGTTTACGCTCGAGCGGTAGCGCTCGAGCGGGTTTGGTGGCGCTCGAGCAGGTAGTACTTTCTGGGTATAAGTTCTGGGAGGGGAAATCTACGCTCGAGCGGACTGGTTTTCGCGCTCGAGTGGAAGTGCTTTATTCTTGTGTCTTGGCGCTCGAGCGGGCCTTATTGCGCTCGAGCGTGTGCAGATTTTTGTTCTCAACGCTCGAGCGTTGTGTTCTCCGCTCGAGCGGGTCATACGTATATGGGTTATCCGCTGAGTGATTTTAAATCACTTTTTGCTTTTCTTTCTCTCTCCTACTTTTCTAAAACCCATTTTTGAGAGCCTCTCTCTCTAGAAACTCCCTTCTCTCTAGGGTTTGATTTAGTTAGAGTGTCCTCCTTCTCTTCGGCCTTTGTAAAAGTTGTGTTGATCGTCGAGGGCGTCGTTTTGATCCGAGAATCTTGGTCTTTGGAGCACTTTGGTTTTGGTCTCTTCTCCATCCGAGCTCTAACTTCGAGGTAGGGATATCCTACTCCTCTTTATGAGCTTTGTCTTTAAATTTTAGTATTTTGAGATGTTGGGGTTAGTTTGGTAATTTTGTGAAAGTTTGGGGCTTTTGTGTAAATTTACAAAAGTTGGGGTTTTAGCTATATAAAACCTAGATGTATGTTTGACTTGGAAAAGTGAAATTAATGTTAAAACATTGATGAAAATGGAACCTAAGAGTTGTAATGTTAATTATGAAAAATACCCAAATTACATTGGTTAATTAATTTGCATAATTAATTATGAGAAATGAGGAATTGATTTGGAAAGATATGGGATTAAAGGGTGTAGTTGGAATATTTATCACTCACCTAGTTGGAATGTTGATTTTATATCCATTGTTGCATTTTCTGTATAGAAATAACTGCTTTGGGCTATCAGTGGAGGATAGTCTTGATTGTTGTAGACCCTGCACGATGATTAGACAAATTAAAACCAATCACTGGAATGTGTCATTGAGTATGACGGTTGAAAGAATACATTAAATTTATGTGTTGTGTGATGATGTGTATAATTATTGTTTATATGCATTGTGTTGTGTTGGAGGAGATAGGGGATGTACTCCACGGTTTAGGGGAAGATAGGGGATGGACCTCTAAACCGGATGTTGTTGGGAGGAGATAGGGGATGGACTCCATAGATAGAGCTCATATGCTTATCTAGTAATGTGTTGACAGAGCTCATATGCTTGTCATTGGAAGTGTGATAGTGCTCTTATGCATATCTGTGGAAGTGATGATATAGCTTGTATGCTTATCTGTTGGTGTATGATATAGCTAGTATGCTTACCTATTATGAATTGGGGAAGTGCTTAATATGAGTTACTGTCTCATATGGGTTGTTTGGCCAGGTTCTGAGCCATGGTTATAAATTGAGAATTTAATGGAATTGGAAAATGGATTGTAATATGGACTTGTATGTCATGAAACCGTAAAGTGTGATAAGGGAAAGTATCAGTGTTGGCCATCTATCAACTGCTAATCTTTTAGTCATTGTTCATATTTGGTTTAGTATATTTCTACTGGGCTGTGGCTCACCCTATATGGGAATATCATTTTTCAGGTACAGGTAGCATGCCACCTCCAAGGACGTAGCTTGGGAGGCTAGAGGCGGGCAGACTTTTGTTGTTTAGTTTCTTTGATGTATTACATGTATATTCAAGCCAAGGGCTTAATGTGTAAATGAGTTAGCACTCTTTTGTTGTAACCAAGTGTTAACTTGGAAAGCTGTAAGCCTTTAGGGCATTTGCTTTTATCGTTAACATGTAATACTTTTTGGTATTGGAACTCTGATGAATAGACGAATGTGAAACTTTTATATATCAATGCATGTCTATATTGATGGGTTTAATGTTATTATTTTGAGGGCGTAACAACTTGGTATCAGAGCGTATCGGGTTTGAATACTTTGGGTATGTGGGAAGTGATTAGCATCACAATGGGTTTGTCTCTCTTGATAGAGACTTAGATGTAGTGTCGTATGCTATGTGCTTAATTGATAACATGCTTATGTGACTATGTGGGTATGGGATTTAATTTCTAGGATATTGATTGGATCCTTGGGTTTCTGTGAGTCTTGTTGGAAAGGCACTTGATCAATGCTGTTTCCAACCGGAACTCTAGTAACGCCTCGGGACTATCATTATCCGGAAAGGAAATTCGTAAGTTCTTATGTGTTTATGTGCTTACGTGGAGTGAATTACAGTTGTCCATGCATGAGGACGTGAGTGTTTAGTTTTGGCACATTTGTGAGTGTGCTAACGTTCTGTATTACCTTTATTAGGATGTCAGGGCGAGGAAGAGGTGCTAGGCGTGGTAGACCTGCGAGGCAGGAAGTAACTTTACCGGGTGATATCCCGGCAGTGCAGGAGGGTGTTGGTCAGGCCAATGTGGCCGAGCCAGTGGGCCAGCAGGCTATGAGTGCCTTGGCTCGAGAGATAACAGGAGCTTTGGGTATTCTCAGAGCAGGGAATCAGGCAGCTGAGGCAGGGCCTTCCTTCTTGAAGAGGGAGTTCTTCTAGTCAAATCCGGATGAATTTGTTGGAAATCCGAAGGAACCACTGAAGGCTGACGAGTGGTTAGAACAGATGAGTAAGACGTTCGAGATGCTTGGCATCGAGGACGGAGCATTGAAAGTGACCTTGGCATCTTTCCAACTGAAGGGAGATGCGGGTCAATGGTGGAAATACGAGAAAGCTCGTATGGGTGGTACATGGGAGGCGTTTGTGAATGCTTTTCAGGAGAGGTTCTTATCTGCAGTTGCTAGGGAGAAGCTGAGGGATCAGTTTAGCCGGCTTAATCAGCAGGGTATGTCTGTGGCAGAGTTTGAGGCCACTTTTACTAGTTTGTCCAGGTTTGCACCTGAGTTGGTGGCGTCCGAAGAACGCCATTGCTATGAGTTTGAACGGAAGTTGAGACGGGGCCTCAAGTTGAGGGTTGGTGGGTCTTACATCCGATAGTATAGACACTTAGTGGATGCTGCAGCTCATATGGAGCTTATGATGCAGGAGGAAGACGAGGAGAAACATAGAGGCTCCAAGCGGGGCCAGGAGGGTCAGGGCGATGGCAGGAGACAGAGGGGTTATAACCCTCAGCAGTCTCAGGGTGGAGTTGCTAGATCGACCTTTTCCGGTGCTGAGTGCAGGCTCGGGGAGATGTAGTCAGGGAGGCTTGACTTGTTTTGCGTGTGGCCAGCTGGGTCACAAGTCTTTGGTTTGCCCGCAGAAGGGAGGGGGTCAGCGAGCTGCTTCCTCTTCAGCTAGACCTCAGGGCCAGAGTCAGGGCAGGGGCCAGCCCTTGTCTTGCTATCAGTGTGGTCAGTCTGGGTACCTGAAGAGGTATTGCCCGTAGTTGAGTGCTACTTCAGGAGCGTCTGGTTCTAGGCAGACGAAGAGTTATCAGCCAGCTTAGTCTGTGCAGGCCTCGAGGGCCAATCCGGGAGCTTCGTCATCCCAGTCAGTACAGCAGTCGTATGCTCCAAGGGGTGAGCAGGTGGATCAGGGGCCTACAGGGCACGTGTATGCTGTTACCGCGTAGGATCTAGTACCCGCTCCATCAGTAGTGAGAGGTACTTTTCTGTTTTGCAACTCGGTTGCTAGTGTGTTGATTGACACGGGTGCATCTCATTCTTTTGTATTTGCTACATTTGCATCTGTTTTGGAATTGGAGTTAGCACAGTTAGCATCTCCTATTTGTGTAGTGTCACCTCTTGGGGGTGAACTGATCTTGAAACAAGGTGTTAGAGGTTGTGATATAGAGGTCGCCGACCATAGGCTTCCTTTTCCTTTTGTAGTTATGCCCATGAAGGGTTTTGATGTTATTTTGGGTATGGACTGGCTATCGTCATACCGGGCTGTTATCGATTGCTACCGCCAGAGGGTCACGTTATGCACCTTGAGCAGGGAGTGGTTCCATTTCTTGGGAGACCGGGTTGGTAGTGTTTTGCCATCGGGGTATGATTCGCGAGGGCGGAGTGGGCTTAGTGGTCTACTTGCTGGCTTTGAGAGTGGTGAGGGTGATGAGACCCAACTTGTGTTGCCGAGGGTGGTTTGTGAGTATTCGGATGTCTTTTCCGAGGACCTTGTTAGTTTGCCACCTCACCAAGAGATAGAGTTCTCTATTGATCTAGTGCCCGGCACGACACCAATTTCTATGGCACCTTACCGTTTTTCCCCAGCAGAGTTGGTTGAGTTGAAAGTTCAGCTCCAGGAATTGCTAGATAAGGGTTTTGTCCGCCCTAGTGTTTCGCCATGGGGAGCACCGGCCCTCTTTGCTAAAAAGAAAGATGGTGCCTTGAGATTGTGTATCGACTACCGAAAGTTGAATCGGGCTACGGTCAAGAATAAATACCCTATGCCCCGTATAGATGATTTGTTTGACTAGTTGAAGGGTTCCCGTTGTTTCTCTAAGATAGACTTGAGATCGGGTTACCACCAGTTGAGGGTCAGGGAGGAGGACATTCCTAGGACGGCATTCCGTACGCGGTATGGCCATTATGAGTTTCTGGTGATGCCGTTTGGGCTCACCAATGCACCGGCAGTCTTTATGGACTTGATGAACCGGATCTTCCGGGAATTCTTGGATCGATTTGTAGTCGTTTTCGTGGACGACATTCTTATCTATTCACCTTCAGAAGAGGAGCACGAGGAACACTTGAGAGTGGTGCTTGAGTTGCTTAGAGCCCATAGGCTGTATGCCAAGTTTGGGAAGTTTGAGTTCTGGCTAGGAGAGGTGAAATTCTTAGGCCACGTGGTATCCGGGAAAGGGGTGTCCGTTGATGCATCCAAGGTTGAGGTAGTGCAAGATTGGGCATAGCCTAAGAGTGTGTTTCAGATCCGCAGTTTTCTGGGATTAGCTGGGTATTACCGTCGGTTTGTGAAGGATTTCTCCAGGCTAGCTTCACCGTTGACTAGACTGACTCGGAAGGGAGTCAGATTTGTGTGGAGTGAGACTTGTGAAAAGTCGTTCCAAGAGTTGAAGGTTAGATTGACCACTGCTCCGGTCTTGGTTATTCCGGAGAGAGGGTTGGGTTACGCGGTTTATTGTGATGCCTCACGAGAGGGTTTGGGTTATGTATTGATGCAAGAGGGAAAAGTGGTAGCTTATGGCTCATGTCAGTTGAAAATTCACGAGAAGAATTACCCTACACACAACCTAGAGTTAGCAGCAGTGATCTTTGCCTTGAAGATTTGGAGGCACTACCTTTATGGTGAGAGGTTCGAGGTGTTCTCGGACCACAAGAGTTTGAAGTATCTGTTTACACAGAGAGACTTGAATTTGAGGCAGAGGAGATGGATGGAATTCATTGAGGACTATGATTTTGAGTTGCACTATCACCCGGGGAAGGCCAATGTTGTGGCCGATGCCTTTAGTAGGAGATCCATTAGTGATGTAGCTTGTATAGCCATCCGGGAATGGGGAATGTTGGGTGCACTTGGCGAGTTCGATTTGCATCTGGGCGAATCTGTTGAGGCTGCGGCCTTGTTTTCTGTTATTGCGCAGCCTACACTTGTGACTAGAGTGTTAGAGGCACAGAGAGGTGACCTTGAGGTAGAGTCCTTCCGAGAGAAGATCTCCAGTGGGAAGGCTGAGAAGGGTTTGACGGTGTATCCCGACCTGAGTGTGAGATACCGAGACCGTTTGTTTGTGCCGGAGTCTTGCCGAGAGGAAGTACTCCGAGAGTTCCATCATTCACGCCTTGCGGTGCATCCAGGAGGCACTAAGATGTATCGGGATTTGGGTCGCCAATTTTGGTGGCAGGGTATGAAGAGAGATGTGGCTGTTTTCGTATTGAAGTGCCTTACTTGCCAGCAAGTGAAGGCCGAGCATCAGAGGCCAGCGGGTTTGTTGCAACCCTTGCTTGTTGCTGAGTGGAAGTGGGAGCATGTCACTATGGACTTCGTTGTAGGTCTTCCGAGGACTCAGCGGGGCAGTGATGCCATTTGGGTGGTTGTAGACCGGTTGACTAAGTCAACGCACTTCATTCCTATGCGCGTGAGAGATTCGGTAGATCATCTCGCCGACTTGTATATTCGGGACATAGTGAGATTGCACGGGGTCCCAGTGACGATCGTCTCAGATAGAGATCCTCGTTTTTCTGCTAGGTTGTGGCAGAGTTTGCAGAGTGCCTTGGGCACTAAGTTGACCTTTAGTACGGCTTATCATCCTCAGACTGACGGGCAGTCCGAGCGTACTATTCAGATCCTTGAGGATATGCTTCGGGGTTGTGTCCTTGACTTTAATGGGACGTGGGAGAGGCACTTACCATTGGTGGAGTTTGCCTACAACAACAGCTTTCAGTCTAGTATCGGTATGGCACCGTTTGAGGCCTTGTATGGCCGATCGTGTAGGTCTCCAGTGTGTTGGGCCGAGGTGGGTGATGCACCTTTGTTGGGTCCGGAGTTGGTTAGGGAGACGACGGAGAAAGTTGAACTTATCCGTAGGAGGCTTGTTATAGCCCAGAGTCGTCAAAAATCTTACGCTGACCGTAGGAGGAGGCCTTTGACGTTTGAGATAGGTGACCACGTCTTTTTGAAGATATCACCTAGGCGGGGTTTGATGAGGTTTGGGAAGAGTGGGAAGTTATCCCCTCGGTTTATTGGTCCCTTTGAGATCCTCGAGAGGATTGGGGAAGTGGCTTACCGTTTGGCTTTGCCGCCGCAGTTGTCCGAAGTTCATGACGTGTTTCATGTGAGTATGCTTTGGAAGTATGAGCCGGACCCATCACACGTATTAGATTGGACCAACTTAGAGGTAGATGAGGATGCCTCGTATGAGGAGAGATCGGTTCGGGTCTTAGATAGGCGGGATCAAGTCCTGCGTGGCAAGACTATCCCTTTGGTTAAGGTTTTGTGGAAACATCACGAAGTGGAGGAAGCCACTTGGGAACGTGAGTTGGAGGTCCGCGAGAAATATCCGGACTTGTTTATTGATGAATAATCTTGTATTTAGATTTTGTAATGTTGTTGGACTTAAGAGCTTTATATATGTCTTAAGTTGTAAAACATTGGCAATGTTTTGGTATTAATGGAAGTATATTGTAGAACTTACCTTGATATGGGAGTTGATTATGATATTGCATATGTTGGCTATATTTTAGAATTGAAGTTGTATCATGTATATTGATTATGATATAAACTGTGAACCATGTATATTGGAAATGGTTGGAAATGGAAGAAAATTGCATGTTGATAATGCACTTGTAATATATGTTGTGAAATGCCTCTTGAAAAGAGATGGGATCGACCAGTAATGGGTCGGGTTGTTTAATATTATGTTGCAGTATTGTTGAAAATGTAGAAAACCTGTTTTTGAAAAACCTGTGTTTAATTTCGGGGACGAAATTCTTTAAGGGGAGAGGTTATAGCGATCCCGGTTGTCCCTTTACTGTTCTGTTGTATTCCGGACTCGGTTCCGTGAAGTTGGTGGTGGTATCTATCTTGTTGCCGTCCTTTAATTCCACTTGATTGAGTTTTAAGATGTTTTGGGCAGGTTTATTACATGTTGGTTAGGCCTTGGTTTCAATTCCTTGTTGTTCGGTTTTTAGGCGATCCGCTCGAGCGGGTCTTCTTGTGCTCGAGCGGGGATTGCACACATCCAGTATTTCGTGTTCTTGCAAAACTTCTGCAGATGTGAGTTTTACGCTCGAGCGGGTTCGTTTACGCTCGAGCGGTAGCGCTCGAGCAGGTTTGGTGGCGCTCGAGCGGGTAGTACTTTCTGGGTATAAGTTCTGGGAGGGGGAAATCTACACTCGAGCGGACTGGTTTTCGCGCTCGAGCGAAAGTGCTTTATTCTTGAGTCTTGGCACTCGAGCGGGCCTTATTGCACTCGAGCGTGTACAGAATTTTGTTCTTGGCGCTCGAGCGTTGTGTTCTCCGCTCGAGCGGGTCATACGTATATGAGTTATCCGTTGAGGGATTTTAAATCACTTTTTGCTTTTCTTTCTCTCTCCTACTTTTTCTAAAACCCATTTTTGAGAGCCTCTCTCTCTAGAAACTCCCTTCTCTCTAGGGTTTGATCTAGTTAGAGTGTCCTCCTTCTCTTCGGCCTTTGTAAAAGTTGTGTTGATCGTCGAGGGCGTCGTTTTGATCCGAGAATCTTGGTCTTTGGAGCACTTTGGTTTTGGTCTCTTCTCCATCCGAGCTCTAACTTCGAGGTAGGGATATCCTACTCCTCTTTATGAGCTTTGTCTTTAAATTTTAGTATTTTGAGATGTTGGGGTTGGTTTGGTAATTTTGTGAAAGTTTGGGGCTTTTGTGTAAATTTACAAAAGTTGGGATTTTAGCTATATAAAACCTAGATGTATGTTTGACTTGGAAAAGTGAAATTAATGTTAAAACATTGATGAAAATGGAACCTAAGAGTTGTAATGTTAATTATGAAAAATGCCCAAATTACATTGGTTAATTAATTTGCATAATTAATTATGAGAAATGAGAAATTGATTTGGAAAGATATGGGATTAAAGGGTGTAGTTGGATTATTTATCACTCACCTAGTTGGAATGTTGATTTTATATCCATTGCTGCATTTATTTTCTGTATAGAAATAACTGCTTTGGGCTATCGGTGGAGGATAGTCTTGATTGTTGTAGACACTGCATGATGATTAGGCAAACTGAAACCAATCACTGGAATGTGTCATTGAGTATGACGGTTGAAAGAATACATTAAATTTATGTGATGTGTGATGATGTGTATAATTATTGTTTATATGCATTGTGTTGTGTTGGAGGAGATAGGGGATGTACTCCACGGTTTAGGGGAAGATAGGGGATGGACCTCTAAACCGGATGTTGTTGGGAGGAGATAGGAGATGGACTCCATAGATAGAGCTCATATGCTTATCTAGTAATGTGTTGACAGAGCTCATATGCTTGTCGTTGGAAGTGTGATAGTGCTCTTATGCATATCTGTGGAAGTGATGATATAGCTTGTATGCTTATCTGTTGGTGTGTGATATAGCTAGTATGCTTATCTATTATGAATTGGGGAAGTGCTTAATATGAGTTACTGTCTCATATGGGTTGTTTGGCCAGGTTCTGAGCCATGGTTATAAATTAAGAATTTAAAGGAATTGGAAAATGGATTGTAATATGGACTTGTATGTCATGAAACCGTAAAGTGTGATAAGGGAAAGTATCAGTGTTGGCCATCTATCAACTGCTAATCTTTTAGTCATTGTTCATATTTGGTTTAGTATATTTCTACTGGGTTGTGGCTCACCCTATATAGGAATATCATTTTTCAGGTACAGGTAGCATGTCACCTCCAAGGACGTAGCTTGGGAGGCTAGAGGCGGGAAGACTTTTGTTGTTTAGTTTCTTTGATGTGTTACATGTATATTCAAGCCAAGGGCTTAATGTGTAAATGAGTTAGCACTCTTTTGTTGTAACCAAGTATTAACTTGGAAAGCTGTAAGCCTTTAGGGCATTTGCTTTTATCGTTAACATGTAATACTTTTTGGTATTAGAACTCTGATGAATAGACGAATGTGAAGCTTTTATATATCAATGCATGTCTATATTGATGTGTTTAATGTTATTATTTTGAGGGCGTGACATTAATTATATTTTTACAACCTTACATGTCACTTAAAAAAAGAAATTTATTATTCTCATCATCTTATAATCCAGACGGAGAGGCTTTATTTTGTTTTACCTTCAATGGCAACTTACACTAAAATAATGGAAATTACACTCCTCAACAGGTGTGTACTGTATGCACTCTGTTATGTATTTATATTGTATATATTATATATTTTTGTAACTCTATCAAGAAAAATATAATATTTACCACAAAAATATGTAACATGTACCACAAAAATACGTAACAAATGTGCATATGATATGACAGCTTTTGAAGGGTGTGCACCATAACATGACCTCACTAACAATCTTTGCATTTTGATTCGAGTGTCATTTTAATCTCTATGATTTTAATTAGTTTAATTTTAACTCTAAATTTATGATTTTATCTCAATTTGTTCCAATTGATTATAATTATTAGGGTTGTTTGATAGAAAATGCACACAAACCATATGATTGATTGACTGATCGAAATTGGACTAACTTAGATGGAAAAGACAAAATTAAAATTTGGGTCCAACTACAAAAATGAAATTTTTAATTTTTTCTTATATTGGTCCTGTTTGGAAATAAGATTTTGTACTAAAATAGTTAATAAGATAAAACGTCACATTTAAATTATAATTATTTTATTTTTTCTCTCACAACTATCAAATCAACTATAAAAAATAGCAACAAAAAAAAAAGAAAAAAACTAAAAATCAACTAAAATAATCAACTTTCCAAACGAGCTCATCATAATATCATATATTTGGAGTTATAAAATGATTTTAAAAAATGGCCATATATTTCAAAAGAGTGATGTTATCAAAAATTTTATACATGGATCTTTCACTTCAAAACAAAATATTATTGAAGAAGAATTTATTTTGGACTTGTAATCTAATAAGTCCCATATTTTGGACTTATAATCCATATATAGTCCCATATTTTTTCTTGTGATCCATTTAGTCTTTTTGGATATGTAATGACTCATTTGCCCGCCACATTGGACTGTCATATTTGGAAAAAGTACACTAAAGAGTTTTTTAGCGTTACATTATACCCGCCATGTTAGAGTATCACATTTTGAAAAAGTACATTAAAGAGTTTTTAATTTTTTTAGAGTGTCATATCGTCCCCGCCATGTTGGAGTGTCACATGTCACGTTTGGGAAAAGTATACTAAGGAGTTTTTAAATTTTTTTAGAGCGTCACATCATACCCGCCATATTGTCACATTTGGGAAAAATACACTAAAGAGTTTTTAATTTTTTTTAGGGTTCCACATCATACTCGTCACGTTGCCACATTTAAGAAAAGTACACTAAGTAGTTATTATTTTTTTTGAAGTGTTATGGCGATTCTAGTTTTGACTCGACTCTTGTTGTATTCCGGGCTCAGGCTTATGGTTTCTGAATGTTGTTCATTGTCGTTTTCCCCTTATTCTTACTTGAGTTTGGCTATTTGGTTGTATTGAGCGTGTTTGGAACAGGTTGGTTGCTTGGTTTTCAAACCTTATGTTGCCTAGACTTTGGTCCTCCGCTCGAGCGACACTTCTTGCGCTCGAGCGGGCTTTGTGAACTCTCAGTACTTTACAGGTCTACAAAACTATTGGGAGAGTGTTTTCTACACTCGAGCGGCATTTTCTACGCTTGAGCGGGTGGGCACTCGAGTAGCCTTTATTGCCCTCGAGCGTTGGTCTGTTGTCTGCAAAATTACTGGATGTGTGTATTCTGCGCTCGAGTGGCACTTTTTACGCTCGTGCGGTAATGCCTTTTTGATTGTGTCTTGGTGCTCGAGCGTCATTTCTTGCACTCGATCATAACAACTTATTGTGTTTCACGCTCGAGCATTAACTCTTGTGCTTGAGCGGACTATGCGTATATCAGTTTGTAAAAAGGTCATTTTACATCACTTTTTCATATCTCATTCTCTCTCTACTTTTCAAAAACTCTAGTTCTAGAGTCTCTCTCTCTGAAGCTCATCTTCTCTCCACATTTTCACCTAGATCTAGTGATCTTTATACCCTAATCCCTTTAATAAAAAGGTAGAACATCTCAAGATTTTTATTTTGATCCTAATAGAGTTGGGTTTGAACACCTTTGAAGTTTCACCCTTGCTTGGCTCGTCTTCTCTCTTTGAGGTAGGGATCTTCTACACTTTCATATAGTTTTTAACTTAGTTATTGGTAGTTGTGTAACAATGGTGGGATTTGGGAGTATGTTGAGCAAATCTAGTATTTGGTTTTAAAATCAAAAGAGGGGTTTCTGAGGAAATGTGATATAAAGGGTTATGGGGTTTGGAAATGAGGTTGTATTGTGACAAATAATTGATTTGGCATTTGGATTGATGTTTGGAAAGAGGGAAGTTTGCCCTAAAATGTTTCAAATATTTATTTTGTATAAATAAATGAATTTGGTATTGAAAATGTGAAATTGGGTGGATGTTAATGTAAATGATGGGATTGGATATGTGTTATCTCACACCTAGGGAATTTGAATAAATTATCTGTCTTGAGATTGAATATTTGTTTAGAAATATATGTATTGGGCTATCGGTGGAGGATAGCTATGATTGTTGTAGAAATTGCATAAGGATTAGGTGAATTGAAACTAACCTTTTGTTGATTGTCATTGAATATGATTACGTTTTAAATACATTATATATGTATCATGTTTGGGAGGAGAAAGGAGATGTACTCCATATTTGAGAGGAGATAAGGGATGGACTCCATTGAATTAAGTTGGGCTGTGTATCTAGGGTGACAGTCCCGAGACTACGGGTATACATGGGTGCCGATCCCGCGGACGAAATTTTTGTAAAATAGCAGATTGAAGTGTTTATGTGATAATTGTACTGATTTGAGAACCATTGAGTTGTAGCCTTAGTTGGGTTTTCTTAAATATAATGAAATTGGCTTATGAATTAAGATGAAATGAATTAATTTGAAAGGTATTGAAGGAAAATGGATTAAGATATGAAATGTGGTACTTTATCATTATCTTGAATATGAATATTTCATCACAGGCATTGTATATGCACATTGTACTTATGTCTTTGTTAAGATTCATATATTATGTTAGATTGTTCCTACTGGGCTTTGGCTTACCCTATTTGGAAAAAACCATTTTCAGGTATTGGTGATATGCCTCCGCCAAGTCAATAGCTTTGAGGGACTTTTGGAGCAAGAGCTTTTTTCTTTTTGTTGTTTTCTTTTTATAGCCAAGGGCTTTAATTGTATTGAGCTAGGCTCACTTTTTTTGTAACCAAGCAATGACTTAGAAAGATGTAAGCCTTTAGGGCATATGAATATCTGTTTAGTTTTCAGTTCTTTTATCATTGCAACACATGTTATAAATTCAGGATGAACAGTTGTGAATGTATATCGCATGTATTATCTTTTGTATACGAACTCTGATGAATGAAAGTATAGTGCTTATATAATTCTTCTGCTTATGAGTTGGATTTAATATATTATTTTAGGGGCATTACATGTTACATCATAGCCGCTACGTTGTCACATTTGGAAAAAGTACACTGAGGAGTTTTTAATTTTTTTCAGAGTGTCACATCATACCCATTACGTTGTCACATTTGAAAAAAGAACACTATGAAGTTTTTATTTTTTTTGGACTAAGAGTTTAAAGTGTCATATTATACCTGTCACGTTATCACATTTAGGAAAAGTACACTAAGGGATTTTTAATTTTTTTGGAGTGTCACATTGTTAGAGTGTCACATTATTACTTGACACATTGGAGTATCATATCAAATCTGTCACATTAATAAAAGGGTATAGTTGTCCACCAAAATACTACCAAAATAAAAAATAGGACCATACGGAAAGAAACTCTCTACTAATATGATTTAATAGATCAATAAAAAAAATTTAGGACTAATTGGAGTACTTGTTTGTGAGATGGGATTTATTGGTAAATATCCCAAAATAAATCTAAAGATTTGAAATTTTTAACAAAATAAAATTTTAATGTTGTCAATTTCAATTATTGTCTTTTAATTTGTTTTCAATCTAAACTATTTACCTATTTTTATTAAATAAAAATTGACACAAAAAAATTATATGTTAATTGTAAAACTCAACAAAAAACAGTATATTGAAAATAAATTAAAAAAAATTAAATTTAAATTAACAAAATTCAAAATTCAAAATTTATTTAATTAAATTTCCCAATGGTGATCGAAGTTACCGGAAGTGGTATTGGTGACAACCGGGGCGACAAGAGAGAGGAAGGGGAAGAGGATGAGTGGGCGGCTGCAAAAAACAAAGCTGTTAGAGGAAGAATGGGTGACCCTGTTCATTCTTCTCTCAACTGCTCAGCTTTTTTTCGTGTTATGGTCGAAATATACAATGCTACATAACCTTAAATTTTTTATCCAAAAAGGTCAATGTGTTGTCCAGGTTCATTCTAGATGTATGTCAAGGTGGCAAGACCAAGTCAATATTCCAAAATTATTAGGCTACCATTAGTGATGGAATATTTAGTGTAACTTAATGAATTGTTTATAAATTTTTTTAAAAAATTTAAATTTTGTATTAGAGCGTTTGATTAAACTTTGACTTTTCGTTTGATTAAAATTCATTTTAAAATTTTGTATTAGAGCATTTGATTAAACTTTGACTTACAACCATAATCATAAAAATGAAATCAAATATTATAATCAATACAGAAAAACTCCAAAATGAGAGAAAAAGTCATAGTAAATAGACACATGGAGAATAAGACCTATATGTAAGTAGAAATATTCAAACCACTGACTCGTAATGAGGTGCAAGAATATTAACTAAATGAGTTAATCCCATTATTAGTGTATTTTTGCATCCTCGCATGTCACTTAAATTAAAAATAAAAAAAAATGAAAAATAAAAATGAAAACTTGTTGTTCCCAGCATCTTATAATCCAGATATTGGGTTGGGCTAAAATAGCAATAAAAGACAAATAAATCAATAAGACAAAATATTACATCCAAACTATAATTATTTTATTTTTTTCTCTCACAGTTATCAAATCAACTACAAAAAAAAAAAAGAAGAAGCAAACTACCATCTCAAAATATAATTTTTTTAGTTAGGCTAAAATAGACAAAAAACTAACTAAAATAGCCAAGTTTTCAAACGAGCCAAATTTGAATTCTGCATCATTTTGTTCCTTGTAATTTTAATTGGTTCGATTTTGTTCCTGAATTTATAATTTTATGTAAATTTGATCTAATTGATTGTAATTATTAATGTTTTTATGTTCCTTGTAATTTTAATTGGTTCGATTTTGTTCCTGAATTTATAATTTTATGTAAATTTAGTCTAATTGATTGTAATTATTAATGTTTTTTTGATAGAAAATGCGCACATTAGCGGTGTGTCATGCTTTTATTGAAAAAATTATAAATTTATTCAACTCAATGAATGAATGTGTCATGCTTTTATAATAAAAAAAAATTGTAAATTTATTCAACTCAAAAAATTAATCGTAACCAATTCAGCGATCAATTTTCTTTAAAAACCATAATAGGTGTTATTAATTGAATCAAATTAATACAAAATTTAAAATTAAGAGTCAAAATCAAACTAATTAAAATGATATAAACTAAAATAACACACAAAATAAAAAATAAATAAAACAAAATACAGAAATTAGCGATGTAATTTGCCCGCAATTCAATGCCTCTATGGTTTTGACTGACAACGGTTGTAAGTGGTGCAAGGACGTGAAGTATTATCATGGAGTGTTTTGGAAAGTTGGTAAAAAAGTAATTTTTAAATTTTTTTTTGACTTTTTTGGTTGCTTTTTTGGCAAAAAATTGGGTTATTTTGGGTAAAAAAATTGACTTTTTTGATTAAAAAAAACTAAAAAACCAAAAAATTAACTTTTTTTGCTTGTTACCAAAATGCTCCTATGTCCCGCATAGGGTCTTGTTGCAAAAAATAGGTTTTTTAAGTGCACTATATGTTATCGTAGCAGAACTGTGGCCGTTGCCATCGCCGCCGCCGCTTATTTCTGAATGTGCCTGAGTTGTGGGGCTTGGATGCACCCCAATCTTATTGCCTGGTCCACGTACCGCAAACCATATGATTGATTGACTGATTGAAATTGGACTAACTTAGATGGAAAAGACAAAATTAAATTTATTTTTTAAACATGAGACAAAATTAAAATTTGAGTCCAATTATAAAAATAAAAATTTTAATTCATCTTATATTGGTCCCGATTGGAAATAAGATTTTGGACTAAAATAATTAACATAAATAAAATATATTAAAATAGTTAATAACATAAAATGTTACATTTAAATTACAATTATTTTTTTCCCACAACTATCAAATTAACTATAAAAAAACCAATTATATTTCCAAATACAACTTTTTTACCAGATTAGAATAGTCAAAAAAACTAAAAATCAACTAAAATAATGAACTTTGCAAACGAGCTCATTATAATATCATATATTTGGAGTCATAAAATGATTTTAAAAAACGACCATATATTTCAAAAGAGTGATGTTATCAAAAATTTTATATATGGATCTTTTACTTCAAAACAAAATATTATTGAAGAAGAATTTATTTATAATATTGATAGTATCACATTATTTTTGTCAAGCTTTTGTATGAATTTTATATATAAATAGATTTTTTTTTCCCCAAAGTTATATTATTGACTTGCTAATTTATGAATATTGCTACCATATTTATTTATAGTATCAAATCTGAAGATTTGATATGTACCACTCTGTGCTACATATTATAATGGAACTATATTTGACCCTTTGATTACCTTCATTGAGAACCTTCTTAGTTGTTATTTAAGCCTTGGTTAAGGTGTTGCCATAGTGGTTGGGTGAGATTGAATCAGAAACTCCAAATTTGAATAATTGTTATTGAGTAGTTTTCACTCTTTCATCATTTTCTCTCTCCATACTATGAATCTTGATGTGAGGCTAGAACCATTGGAAATCTTACTTCCGGGGCTTCAATTTGGACACAAGAACGACCTAAAATGAAGTCCGAATGAGAGAGTTACACCTGTTTGAATTTTCAGTTTCTGTGTTGGAAGCATGCTTGCTCGAGCGAGATTTTGCTTCGCTCGAGCGACCACATCACTAACAGACATTATAAAGTGATTTTTTGGCCATAAAACTCTATTTTTTCTCCCTCTTCTCTCCTCCCATCCTCCAAAACAAAACCCTAACCTTCCAAACTCTTGATTTCTCTCGTATTTACCCAAGATTCAACCCCAACATCTTTCAAGAATGTTGAAGAGCAAGCATAGATCAAGACTTCTACCGATTATTTTGCGATTTCATTGGAATTTCAAGTTGGGTCTTCATCTTTAGCTTCAAATCTTGAGTTTCAAATCTTGAGGTAGGAATTTCTTTGCTCCTTTACAATACCTCATCTATAGATATTTATGTGGTAGATTTTATTGCATAAAAATCATATCCATTATGGATTTGTTTGAAAATCATGAAAAGGGATCTAGGGTTTGTTATTTGGGAATGATATTGTTAAATTGATTGTTCTTTGGGGTTAATTGGAGAGTAATCTAGCATGTTTATGTTGAAAGAAGAAAAATTCTTAATTTAATATTTTGACTTGGTGAATTAAAAGGGATAAAGTTGAATAATGTTTGTAAATTGTTATTATGGTTTGTGTAAATGGGTTAATAGTTAAAACGGAGAATTAACTATAACTTTGGAATTATTTTGGATTGATTACATTAAATTGAGTTAGGTTGTGGCTTTGATATCCATGGATTTAATTTTAGAAAATAAAAAGAATGGATTAGGATAAAGGGTGGAGTATGTTAACTTGGAAAATAAGAGAATTGATTTTTGAAAAGAAAGAATGAAATCATATATGAATTTCATAAATTAGCTTGAGGTTGGATTATGAATATTTTATTTTACTATTCTTGTTGTTGGATTTAAAATCTCATGAGACTTGAAGTATTATAATATGTGTGTTGAATATATACATTTAGAGGTTTTGTCCTTGGTCATCGGTGGAGGATGACATTATTGTGTTAAATAGTTGTGTGTATGCATTACACTTGTGTTGGTTGTACTTTGTTGAATAGTTTGTGTGTATGCATTACAATTGTATCGGTTGTACTTTGTCATGTTGTGATGAGTAGTAACGTATACTGTGCTAAGAATGAGAGGTACCATTACCTTCCAGCTAGCGCCTGCAGAATTGGCTGTGCTTAGAATGAGAGGTACTAGAACCTTCCAGCTAGCGCCTGGAGAACTTGACAGAGATACCATTACCTTCTAGCCGGTGTCTGGTAAATTGGCATTTCATTGTGGAAAGGTGTATCCTTGGCTTACCGTGCTTAAGGTAGGTAGAGCAGAATTTATTCATCATTATTGTCTCGGTGTTTCTGGGTATATCATGGGTTATGATGGTTATTGTTCTGGAAGGCCGTATTGCCTCAATTGTTGACGCAGATAGTTATTGATTGCTTGTTGCTTTCCTTTTGTATTAAAGGCATACTTGTATAGTTATGAGTGTGTTGGAAACAGACGTTAGTATTGTGTTGAGATTGTGAAGAAAAAAAAATGTGAAAAACTTTGAATACTTGTGAACATGTTTTGAAAAGGCAAACCAGGTATAAGTCTGAAAAGTGAGAGAAAACGTAATGGGCATGGTGAAATTGTTTTTCTTCATAAATTTGTTATAGTCATATGAATTTTGAAAAAATGTATCAAGAAGAAAGAAAAGTGAATTACTTATGTTATTGAATGAAATGAATGACTTTGAGAAAATTTCTTATATATGTATATTTCTGTATAAAGCGTCACATTATTTATACAGTATGAGACTAAGCATTCATGATCATAGCTATCTGTAAGTTGCTATTATTTAGGATCATGTTGAGATCCACGTTGCTAATCCTTTTTCCGGTGAACATTGAAAAGTGTTTCAAGGTCATGGATCTTCTATACCTGTTGGCCACGAGGCCTTATATTTGTGGGCGGAATGCCATTGATGTAAAAGGGTTAAACCCTTTCTTTTACTTTTAAAGATGTAAGCCTATGGGCAATTTATTTAGTTATGCTCATGTTGCATTTAATTTGCATTCGGATGAGAGAATCTTATTTATTCTTACTTGTTGATGTAAAGATTTTTCCGCATGTTATCTCTAAAATTGAATTAAATTAATGAATCTGGTAATGGTTTCGAGTAATAAAAAGTGGGGCGTTACAACTTGGTATCAGAGCGAGCTGGGTTTGAATACTTTGGGCTCGTGGGAAGTGGTTTTTACCACAATAGGTTTGCTACGAATGGTGAGGACGTTGCATATAGTTAGCATAAGTGTTAGGACTTATATGTTGCATTTATGTGAGCATGGGATTAAGTTTCTTGTATAGTACTTGTAGCTGGTGAACTTGCTTTGACGTTTTATTAGAAACACGCCTGATCAACGCGGTTTCTGATAGGAATTCCTTGAGGGTTCCGGGATGGGTGGTTATCTTTGTGGACTTGATTCGATTATGTGTTTAGGTGTTTAGATTTTTATATGTAATAGAAATGTATGTTTTGGGGCTAAGTGTGTCTTGTAACTTAAGGGTGCTGAGTGTGTGCCTCGGGGAAGGCTGTTGTGTTGTGCACTAAGCTTGGTTTTGTTTCTGGGTTTTATAGGATGTCTACATGAGGGAATAGAGGATGGATGGGTAGTAGGAGTGCTGGTAGGGGTACAACGATTCCTTTAGCACCTATCATTGCAGCATCAGCTGTCGGCAAGGAAGTTGTACGCGAGATTGTGAGAGCGGTGCAAGATTCTCTAGCTCGCAATAAGGGTGACAAAGGGTGTACCCTCAAGCTTACTAAAGAGTTTCTTCGCTCCAATCCACCAGAGTTTTTGGGGGAGGCTAAACTATTGGAGGCAGATAGTTGGTTAGAACAGATTACCAAGACTCTTGATATGCTCAGAGTCGAGAACGAGGGGTTGAGGATTTCTTTGGTGACTTTCCAATTGAAGGGAGATGCGGGTTATTGGTGGAAGTATGCTAAGAATACTGTAGGTAACACGTGGGTTGCTTTTACCGAGGCCTTTTTGGCCAAGTATTTCCCTCATTCTGCTCGAGAAAGGTTAAGGGAATAGTTTGTTGAGTTACGTCAGGATACTACTCTTGTGGCACAGTTTGAGATGCGGTTTACTAGTTTGTCGAGGTTTGCTCTAGAGTCGGTGGCAATAGAGGAGCGTCGTTGTTATGAGTTTGAGGTGCGATTGTGTAATGATATCTGGGAGAAAGTAGCTGGATCACTATGGAAGAATTACTATGCTTTAGTTGAGGTAGCGGCCCATGTAAAGGCCATGGTTATGAGTGTTGGTCGGGTTAGGGAGGAGGCCACCTCGGCAACTCTTATGGTTCATAAGCACTCTAGGCTTAGTAAGAGGTGGAGGCGAGCACACGCTTAGTCCCAAGCTCAATCCTTATCTTCGTCAGGGGTTTCGGACTCTTCTGTTGGGAGGTCCAAGGAGGTTCAGGCTTCAGGCCAGTCTCAGAGTAGGGAGTCTGTTGTTTGTTTTGATTGTGGTCAGCTGGGCCATGTTAGACGTTTATGCCCTTTGCGTGTGAATTCTTAAAGTGCTTCGGAACCTAGTCAGACTCAGTCTTATCAGTCCAGTCGGGGGTAGTATCGGTTTCGGAAATGAGCAGGTCAGGCTTCGAGAGCCTCGCGAGGGTCGACTTATCAGCTAACATAGTAGTATTACCTTGGAGAGGGGCTTTTGTATTGGAGGCTAGTGATTTAATATTTGAATCTTTTTGTTGTTGACCAATGTACTATTGGATACAAAGGCATCATGATTATGTGTTGTATATATATTGTTGTCTGTTTATCCCCATGTATTGGGGGCACGCTGTGAATCTCAAACTCTCTTTTATATATATGTAGTGAGAAGTTGTTAATGGGATCTATGATCCTAGTGTTGTTGCATATTTGGTATTAAATTATGAGATAGTTATGTGATGGCCTGTGAGCCTTGTTCAGTTTGGAAGTTTGTTGAGAACGGGGAATACGTGGTTTACTATGATTAGTGTGGTGGTATCACAAGGGTCAAGTCATAAGGCTTTGGATGTGTTGATTTTAAGGGAATATGAGGCTTTAGAGTTTTGTGGTATTGGCGAAGTTATGTGAAAATGTCTGAGGGAGTGTGAGATTTGTACCTCGGGCTAGTGGAAATGGTACTGGTGTGATGTCTAGTGTTTTGGGTTTTGTTGGTTAGTGAGTTCGTTGTGATTCTATCAATCATGAATAGGGGTAATGTTCGTGTTGTGATTTGTTATAAGTTGGTAATGATGTGTGGGTGAAATGGGTTGGTGGTGCTATTAGATATTGGGTGGAGTTTATGAGTAGGAGAAGAATTTTGTGAGTAGATGCTAGAAGTGTTCCTTGGAAGAAAAAACAGTTTGTGTTCTCGGGTAATGAAGGTAGCGTTGGTCGAAATTATTTTATGTATTAGGAATTGTGTGATTGCCATTGACCAAGTTGGTCTTATGTTTGAGATGTAAGGGCATGCTTACTATGTAGGCATAGGGGTGATGATTTCCTTAGGAACAATAATGGTATGGTTTGATCATGAGAAATCCGGTGAGACTCAAAATATGGGGGTTTGTGAGTGGAACTCCGTTTTTGGAGTAAATGGTGTTGAGTAGCACATCAGTGTTTGGTTTATCAAGTGTAGAGGTTTATCGAGTTGATTAGTCAGCTTGTTGATATCAGGTTTTGGTTGACAAGTAGTCACCTTGAGGAAAGCTTGGGCTTGTGTATAAAGGTTGATAGGGTAAGGGTGCCTTGGAATGATTTTGCGAGCATTGAGTCTCGTGTATGTGGTTGGGAAGCTTGTGTGAGACTTGTTTCGGATTAGTGGAAAACCCCAGGTTGGGGTAACGTGTTGTAGATTCTTCGTTTGCGTATGTATTTGGTTCGTGTAGCTGATAATTTATGATAATGATTATAACGGAATGAAATTGCAAAATCATGGATTTTCTTATGCCTTATCGTGTTGATAGCACAGTTGTTATTTCTATTAATTGTTATTACAGAAATGTTACGTTTTATGTTGGTTGTGATATCACCATATGAGTGATGGGTGTTGTTGGGTGACAGTAGAAGTTCACCGATTGTTAAATTGGAAAGGAATTGGAAAATGAAATTTTCCTAGTGTTATGGTCTTCTAATGGCTTTCTTAAAACAGAAATGTCGAGGATTTGATTTAATTTAAATGGTATGAAGAATTTCAATGAGTAGTCTCTGGCAATTAAATTATGGACGGTTATGTGTTATGGGTAACACCTTATTTATGAGAAACGTTTACAAAACTTTTGAGTTTCACATGGAAAATGCAGAAATATATTTTGATTATCAACGGTGAAAATTTAAGTATCTTTGAGAAATGTTTCATATACAAGAGAATGATTTTTTTTTTTTTTTTTTAAAAAAAAACAAAGTTTTGCTATGGTTTGTTTCACTTGGGATGATGAATGTTGAGTAGTGGCTTAGCTTGGATCGCTAGTCGTGTGTTTAGGTGTTTTGTTTTGAGGAGGGTTTGGTATTGTTGGAGGTTATCGTGCTAGAGCATTGTCTTTTGGGACGTGTTTTCTTGGTAAGTCCTCTTCTTTTGTGAGAGTTAACTGAAGGTTTGTTGTGAGGGTAGTTTTGTTTTCCTAAGTGCTCGGGTGTCGAGTGCTCTGTGGTCAGTTTGCCTTGTGTTTTGGTGTATTCTTAATTTTGGCACTACAACAAAATTGACTTTTCACGGCACCACATCAACGACATACAATGAATGCAAGCTGTAATTTCTCACTTTTACGACTTGTTTTTTTTGCATGTCGTAAATAATAGACTAGCCACGACGTGTCTATTGCGCAGGTGTAGCAAGTCCGTGAGGGACCCTCGCTGCAGTTCGGACTCGATTCGTGTCACGGTTCTTAATCTGAACCAAAGAGTCCAAATCCGGCAAATCGTTTTGAGAAACAAATTTTTGAAAAGAAGTGCCAAACATGGACTGCTTTGCCAGATATAGAGTCGCCACCTAAATATTTTTTTATGGGGGAATTTAGGAAACCCTGACTCGGTGCCAAAGGCCACGTGTCCGTCATCACCAAAGTTGCCTCGGCTCGGGAGCTTGGGTACGATTCGGGAAGGTCAGCAATGAGCACCCCCTTTTGCCCGATCCGAAGATCGGCCTCTACTAACCGTGATATCCGTTTTTGAAAACGTTATGTGTTCTTATCCCGATTATTAGCCTAGAATTACTATGTTATGCGCACAGCACAAAAGTATAGACTAGATTGCCTAATTTGGGAATAAGCATTGCATATCCGTTTGTTTTGGAAAAATGTTTTGGAATTTGCTACTCGCAAGTAGGCTAAAACATGGATTTCAATGAGCTATTCCAACTCAGACAATCCAACCTTCACCCACAGGCATTCAGGCAATTTATAACACATAAGCATCTAGCCACATGGTAAGCATGCTGTCATGTTAACATTCACACTCATGCGAGATGCTAAAGCATAAATACTTACATCGTACTCCGTGCCAAAACAAAGAACTCGTTAGCAATCAATGCATGATCCAAGTCCATGTTTAAATGCCTAATGCAACACATACGGAATGTCACTAGAGTAGGCTCGGCTAGTCTATGAATGACATGTGAAAATGCACAGGTAGCATGTATTCAAGTTAGATTTGAAATACTAATGCAGTTAGCATGGTGCGCCGAGCCCGGTGCATGCAATACTGATGAATGATGCACGCATGCATAGCATAAGGTATGCTAAATTAAACATGACCTATTACTAACCATCAAAGCAGGTAAGTAAAAGGGAGAAAGAAGTGGGGGTTGGAAGACATGCACACACTCACCCACACTTATTACAAATTCGCCCTCGCTCGGAGGGACCGAAAGAATAATACAACTCAAATAATGAATTAACTAACCTAGCTAATTAATTATTACAGACCAACTAAATTAATTAAACGAATTAATTAATTTAAGAAAGCAAGAAAAAGGGCCTCGGGAAGAGAGCTCAATGCACGCGTGCTCGGGTCTTGCTCGGAAGTCCACTGCCATGCGCAAGCTGCCTCTGTTTTCCCTGCTCTGCTTCTCTGAAGACTGCCAAATTCTCAAAATTGCTTCCCTGGACATTGGGAGACACCACCGGCTGGAGGGAATCATCATCGGCTGTGATTTGGTGTTGATCGGCCAAAAATGAATCCATCAGCCACAGATGGATTGCCAGTGGCACTCTGTGTAGTCGATCGACAAAAAGTTCCTGCAGAATTTGTTTGACAGCAGCAGAGGACAGGGCTTTGCATGGCAATGCAATCCAAGCAATGTATGCACCGACCATATCCCTTATCATGTTTATGACTCAAAGGGACATGGTCCTTGGTTCTCGGACCATCAATCGCGCATTTCAATGCGTGATGGCCCAAGAGACCAATTTATGCATGTTGATTTCAAATGCAATGCAAACCAACAAACAAGTGAGGAGCTCAACCTCAATCATGGATAATCAAGAGGCAAAGCATGCATGCAATGCAACCTAAGCATGTTAACTAGGCATGCAACATGGTAATGCAAACAAGCATACAAGGCATGTGACAACTATGCTAGTTACTCAAGCATGCAAGTATGCAAAGCATGCAACATGTTAGGTAATTCCAACTAAGAGAAATGCATGCCAAATGCAAAGTCACTTGAACATGCCACAACACGTGATAAGCCAAGCATGCAATCAACACACAAGGTAAGCATGTCACAACATGCAAGAATGGACTTAGACTAATTTAGACAGCCCTCAAACTAACCTAAAACAGTGGCCAAAGTGCCCAAAAATGAAGGACTAATGACATGCAAACATGCATGTATACAAGGGCCAACACTTAGGCATAAAGAGACAATTCTCAAGCACACTTAGGAGGATGCAAACATGGACATATGGCATGCACACAAGCTTTGAAAATCAGGTTAATGATGGTGCTAAACCAAGAAAACGAGACAAACAAAGCATGCAATCGGTCCAAATACTTGAGGTAAGGCAAGGAGACTTAAACCATGGCCAAGCCAACCAAGCCCCACAAGGCCAAGAAGACTTAAAACATGTTCAAGGCAGACCTAAACAATGCTAAGGGAACACCTAGATGGCATCCAAGTATCCTAAAAATGGAAGCATGCAAAAGAGACCAAACATGGAGCATTCAACACAAGCTTTTAAAGCATCAAATGCAAGCATACAAGCATAGGGAAAGGACTGAAATATCATAACTAATGGTGCCAAACCACTGAAATGATGCAAATAGAGCATGGTAAAGGAGTCAACACTCAAAGCATGCAAGCTAGATTGCATGGTAGCTATGCAAAGCAAGTCATGGATGACCCAAACAACCAAAATCAGACCTAAATCATGCCAAAATATGCATAAAAGCTTTACAAAGCTAAGCCAAAATCATGCTAGAAACAAGTCTCAAAGCACAAAGCATGTTAAGGCAATTTCATGGCATTACAAGACAAGTATGCTAAGCATGCATGGTGTGTCTAAACCAACTTAAAAAAATGCTATTCCATGGCAAAATAAGCATAAATAACAGCTAAGGCATGGTCAACAAGAGCCTAAGCTAGGTGCTCCCTCAAGAGGCCAAAAAACGGTCCTTTTCAAGGACAACAAGGAGAGGGGGTGGCCCTCTCCTTCCTAGGACCTCAAGACACCATCCCCACCTCTGAAATCCCTCAAGATTTTAGTGGTGAGGAGGCCCAAACTCAATGGTCCCAGAGCTCACACAAAATGGCACAAAAAGGAGCCTTACAATCCTCAAAAGGGGTTAAACAACCTCAAATCACAAAACACTCTAAACAAACTATTTAGAGGGCCTAAAAATAGAACTTTTTTATGTTATATACTAAACACAAAAACAGTTGTAAGGTAGGCAAAAATACAATGCAAGAAAGGGGTAAAAAGGAGCAAGCTTCTTACCCTTGAAGATCCTCTTCAACAATGGAGCTCCAGCAGCTTCTTTAGATTGAAACCAGCTTCAAAACCTCCAAAACAACCCTCAAGAGGCCTCAGCTCCAAGGGGTGGTGTGATGGTGGGTGCTTGTGAGCAAAAGTAAGACAAAACACACACACTAAGCTCAAGAGAGAGAGAGACAGATATAGGATAGATATATAAATCCTAACCTAAAACCAGAGCTCTCTAACTATGTTTTCTAACCCTAAATCCAAGAGAGGAGACTCTCTCTTATAGAGCTCTGTCTTGTAAAGCTTGTCAAATAAGCTTGTCAAGAGAGAGATCCCTCTATACACGTGTATGGAGGGGAGAAAAGATGGGTGCCAGCTATCACAGCTGGCACAAAATATCTACCAAAAGTAGATGAACAGTGGTCGGCTATTCAAAATTGCCATTTTGGCAAAATAAATGGCCGACCGACAGCAAATAGTGCCGACCGGCAATATACATTGCCGATGGCATAAAATCATTGGCCGGTGGGCTCAAGCCATGGCCGGTGATGTGTGGGGATGCCTCACAAGGCATTCCCTGCCCCTCCAAGGCAAAACACAAGTGTTTGGTGCAAAACCAGACACAACACGGTCGAGTCGAGAGATCCTGAGGCAAGGCGCGCAACCGAGACCTCCGGGAACTCAAGACGAACACAAACAAGGGTAATCACCAAGTGTTCCAATGGTGACGTCCAAGTCTTGAGGACGGTCAAAAATGGAGTGTCTACAGCAGGCCGTTAATGGTAAAAATGATAATTTTTTTACGGCTTGCATTGTGCGCCGTAATTAATAAAACTTTCTACGACATACATATAGCATGCCATTAATACATCAGTTATGTACGACACACGTTTGCCAGTCATTAAAAATAAGTCACTTTTTACGACGTACTATGTGGGTCGTAAATGGTATCCTAAAATACTTTAGGCGCCAAAACCCAAATTGTTTGGCACCACTTATCCAAAAAAAAAATATATTTAATTTATTTTTTTTATTATCAAACAGACTGATACAATTCAAAAAAAAAAGAAAAAAAGAAAAGAAAAAAAACACAGAGTTTCTAAGAAGAGAGGGAGACGTAGGTGAAGGAGAAAGGTTTCTTCAAACACTTCTTCAATCAATTGAATCGGTGGAGATCCATTGACGCAATCTGCTTCGACTTACTACGAGAAGAAAGGTCCATTGACGTAGTCTGCTTCGACTTGGACTTGGCTTCAATTTGTAATATGTTTCGACTACTTCGACTGCTTTGACTTCGACTAGCAAGGCACTCTTTCTTCTCTTCCTTCTTCCTAAAACCTTTGTTTCGTCTCTCTCTCTCTCTCTCTCTCGGTATATATATATATATTTATATCCCCTCCTCCCTTCTCTTCTCTGTTTTTCTATTTGTTTTCATGCACTGTGGAATCTGTCCCTTTCTATGCTTGAACTGATGGATGAATGAAATGCATCTGCTGTTTGTTTTTATATTAGGCGTTTGAGTTGTAAGAACTAGATTAATGTTGTAAGAGCTTTGAGCATTTGAATGAATATTTTATGCCTATGTGAGCAGTGTACTTTGCATCTAACTTTATATCTGAAGTGGCTAGCTTACTGGTGTAGATACCCTATT
The DNA here is from genome assembly GCF_055761805.1 of Camellia sinensis. Taxonomy (NCBI): domain Eukaryota; kingdom Viridiplantae; phylum Streptophyta; class Magnoliopsida; order Ericales; family Theaceae; genus Camellia; species Camellia sinensis. Next base: position 194,072,184 of record NC_138965.1, read on the forward strand.
TTTGACGGTCCTTAAGACTTGGACGTCATCGTTTGAATACTCAATGATCATCCATGTTTGTGTTTGTTTTGAATGCCCGAAGTTTTTGGCGGAGTGCCTTGCCTTTGAGCTTTTGAAACTTGTCTGTTTTGTTCTTGGTTGTGACCAAGAGCTTGTAACTTTGTTTCTGGGGAAGAGGGTGACCTATCGGCCAGCCCTACAACCCATCGGCCAGGGATTGTTCCCATTGACCATTAGTGGTGGCCGGTCGGCTACACTGATAGCCGGTCGGCCACATTGATGGTCAACGGCCAATTTTCTCATTTTTCAGATATTTTATGTGCCGGCTGTTGATCATTTAAGCCATCCTCCATACACGTGTATGGACAGATGAAGCAAGCTTTTTGCTTTCTTTTTCTATATAAGGGGAGGTCCCTCCCCCATTTTGAGGGTTACAAAATTTCAGAGCTGAAATTTTTCTCTCTCTAGAGTTTTCTCTCTCTCTCTTTCTCTATATATATATATATTATGCTTAGAAGTGAGTTTTCTCTAGAACTTTGCATACAACCCCTTGATCAAACATCCCTATCTTGGAGCTAAGGTTCCTTAAGGCTTGTTTGGAGTTCCTAAAGCTGGTTTTGGCTCAGAAGAAGACCTGTTTGTTGCTGTGCTTCAAGGGTAAGGTCGTACCCTCTTTTAAGCTTTGTTTTAATCCATTACTTGGCCACCTTTGCATGCTGGTTTTGGCCGAGTTTCCAACTGCAAAAACCTCTATTTTTAAGGCTTAAAAATGGTGGTTTAAGGTATTTTTGGAGTTAGCGGTGATCCACCCTCCTTTTAGGCTTGTTTGCTAAGTGTTGTACCGTCTTTTAAAGCTTTTAAAACAATCTTTTTTGGCCTTTAAACCACTGAGTTCCAGGGGAGTTTCAATGGTAGAAAGTTAGTTTTGAGGTCTAAAATAGGAGGAGGTGGCCTCCCCTCATTGTGTCTTGTTTGCATGTGTTGATGGCCCAACACATGAGCATGTTTTTCTACCATCTCATGGCTTGATCTTAGCATATTTTTGTGACTTTTTGGACCTGCTTTAACTCTGTTTTTGGCTGGTTTGGCCACTTGTTGCTTACATCTTACACTTGTAGTGTAATCTTGCTTACTAGCTTAACATGCCTAATGAGTTAGCCTATCTTTCTACTCTTTTGTGACTTGGTCTCAACATGTTTTTGCCATTGATTTAGCATGCTTTAACTCAGTTTTGAGTGGTCTTGGTCATATGAGACTTATTATGCATGGTTATAGTGTAAACGCCCTTCACTAGCTTTACGATTTAAAGCTTCTAGCATGCTTTGCTTGGGTTGTTTGCATGCCATAGCATCATTTAGCATGTAATTTCAGAGCATATATCATTGTCACACTCTCACATATTTCACTCTTTCAATGCTTTTGAGAGTTGTGCTTTGTGCCTTGTTTATGAGCCAATACATGAACATGATTTTCTTGCTTTTCATGCTACCGTCTCAGCCCATTTTAGCCACTATTTTGGCATATTTTAGGTCTGTCCATAGCTAATTTAGTTGTTTGAGCTTGATATTGCATGCTCCTAGTGTAATACACTTCACTAGCTTTAAGGATTTTGGCTCTTAACATGTTGTGCATGCATTACTTGCATGTTTTAGCCTTATTTCTTATGCCATTTCAGCACTAAAAACATCTGCAACCTCCCTCATTTCTTCATTTTTTCCTTTTGTTTTGAGGATTGTTTGGCCTTAAGGTTGTGTTTAAGCATGAGGTAGGGTTTATGCTCAAATGGCTTTAACCCTCTTTTAAGGGTTCCTCCTAGTCAAAGGCATGATCCCTCTCATGTCCTAAACCACCCTTTTGTTTGACCCCTCTCCAATTAGAGGACTTTTCACATCGGACTTAATCGGCTTAAAGACTAATTGGTAAGCTAAAATGTGTAAACAAAATTGAATCAAGTAAAACATGACTAAGATAAGCATGTTGTTTGCATTGCATGTGTTTGGATCAGACGTTAATCCAAACACAAGAAATGTGGGACGTTTCATACTCAAAGTGATGAAACGTATCACGTTTCTTGGTCGCCATCACCGTTGATCATACATGATAGGGTGGCGGCCATTTGAGTCTTATGTGCGCATTCACTAAGTTTGTACAAGCTTGATTCTTTGGCCATCATGCATTGAGATGCTTGATTGGTGGCTTGAGAGTCAAGTGCCACACTCCTTTGAGCTTGAAAAATGATAAGGAGGGTGGCAGTAGATACATTCCCTTGCAAATACATTGCCATGCTTCTGTTTGCTCTCTGTTGCAACAAAAGGAGGAATTTTAGGGAAGCAGTGGTCGACCAGCCACCAGTCCTAGTCGACCGGCCACCCAAGTCAGCCGACCGGCCACTAGTGTTGGCCGATGGTCACAAATCATGGTCGATTGGCCATCAGTGTGTTCTTGAAATCAAACAGAAGCAGTCTGGGAGTTGGCACAATTTTCAAAGGTCCAAAGATGTGTAAACAGAGGCATCTAGAGCGAGGCGGTGGATTTTCGGGGTGAAGCCAACCGAGCATGCATCTCTCGCCTGCAAGGCCACTTTACTTTCTTTTAATTAGTTAGTGGTGGCTAATTATTTGATTCAAGTGTTGTAATTAATTAGCTTAGTGTAGCTAGTTATTCAATTCGGTTTGTAATATTTAATTAGCTAGAATAGTTAATTAGTTAGTTTGTAATAAGTAGCTTAGCCTAGCGTAGCTAGTTAGCTTATTTATTCGGACCCTCCTTCGCAAGGGCGTATTGTTGTAATATGCGTGTGTGTGTGTGTACATGTCTTCCAACCCCACTTCTTTCTCTTTTTTACTTAACTGCTTTCGATGGTTAGTTTTAGGGCACGTTTTGATTAGCATACTTTATACTTTGCATGCGTGCATCATTCATTTGTATTGCATGCACGGGGCTCGGCGCATCATTCAAACTGCATCGTATTTCAATATTTTTTTGAATACGTGCTATCAAATTGTTGCATTCATATGCCATCTTAGATAGCCGAGCCTATTTAGTTGCATTGCTGCATGTGTTGCATTAGTCATTTTGTATAGTTAGGATCATGCATTGTTTCTAACTAGCTTTTGTTTTGGCTTGGAGTACACTGTAAGTTTTACGCTTTAGCATACTTGCATGAGTGTGAGTGATGCCATGTTTCGCATGCTTGCCATAAGGCTATGTGCTTACTTGATAAACTGCATGAATGTCTTTAGATGAAGGCTTTGATTGCTTGAATTGGGACAATTCAATGAAGGTGCATTTTAAGCCCACTTTGAGGGTGGCAAATCCGCGCTTTAGCCCACTTGCGAGTGGCACTTCCAAACCATTTTCGAAAACAAGCATGAGTTGAATTCATTCCAATTCTCGTGATTGAGTCTATACTTGTATGTGTGCGCCACATAGTAAAGTTAGCTAATAATCAGAATAAGAATACATGAGGTTTATAAAACAACATATCATGCTCAGTAGAGGCCGATTCTTTGATCGGGCGAGCGGGGGCGCTCATTTCATGACCTTCCCCTCTCGTACCCAAGTTCCCGAGCTGAGGCAACTTTGGTGATTACGGACACGTGGCCTTTGGCACGAGTCAGGGTTTCCTAAATTTTTCCAAAACAAAATATTTAGGTGGCGACTCTGTAATCTGGCAAAGCAGTCTATTTTTGGCACTTTTGATTGCAAATCGATTTTCCAAAATGATTTTCCAAATTTGGACTCTTTGGTGTTTATCAGTCTCACATTGCACTTTGTGAGATTAGATTCAAGACCGTGACAGGAGTTCGAACTGTAGGAGACCAACTCAAGCTCTCCAAAAGGGGGCGCGCGAAGAAAGTCGGGTCTACAACTGGTTCTAGCAAAGGTTTTCTTGTCATAATGTCATTGCTGCACCATTATTTATTTATTCTTTTAATAATTTGCGGCAAAGGGCTTGGTGCGTAATGTAAATGCTATGGATGTATGAACTGTGCTAGAGTGTTTGCAGGGCAGGATGCTTGACTCTGGACTTACAGTTTGGATTAGCACCGTGTAACCCAAATAGATCTCATTAGTCATTATTTAAAATAAAATTTAAGTGCACAAATTCCAATCACAAAACAAAATTTTCTCACATAAAGTATCGTATTAAATAGTATCCAAATGTATCACTGAAAATTGAAAAAATTCATTCAATAATTAAGAGAAAATGGCACGAATCAATCATACCCATATAATTTAGCATAATCTCTATATTGGAATTGTCAGTAGGCTGCAATAACACACATGCCAGATTAGGGCACAAACACATTCTCATGAAACTTATCAAATTTCTTGCTCAAAGCCTTCATTCGCTTCACATATCCTTGCAACTGCCAGTCCAAGATGTCAGTCCATTGTATCCAAACTCCAATATTCAACTTCTTAGGGTGATAGCATATGATTGGACGTGCGTTTGGGTGCCAACCTAGTTGGGATCCATTTGTTCACTATGATGCTTGTGCACCCTCTCTTGTTTTTGTTGTAATCTTTTCGATCAATAAAGTTTTCTTCTTATTTTAGGTTCTTTAAGTGTCTAGTGGCTAGCATTTAGTTGCCTGCTCATTGGCTTCTGGTTCTATCAAATACATGTGTTTTTATAAGTAAATATTTCTGGTTTGATTAAACATATCATAACTTTACATCGCTGTGAATTACTTGATTATTCTGAAGGTGAACCTTATTGTGAATTTTGTTATATATATATATATATAATTTACTGTGGCAGTGTGCATTTGCACCTTATGCGCAAGTAGTCGCTTGTTTTCTACGAATTGGGGGGGGGGGGGAATTAGTTGCTGCCTGATGGACTTGCTTTTTTATATCATTTTCTGTTATGTCCTATGTGAAGCTATTAATAGTGTTTGAAACTGGAAGTAGTGGCAAACCTGGTTTGGTTTCCCCTAATATGTGAGTATGCCAACATAGGTTCTTTGATAATAATAATAAGGTTTACTTACCGTTGTACTAAAAATTAATGTTGTGGTAAAAGATTGGCTCTATTAGATTTTGGAAAAAAGTGACTTTCTTGTATGGGGTTCAGAGGTTGACTATTATTCCCGGAAGGTTTTTAATTTTTTACAGAAAAGAAAATAGTGTTTGACATGAATTGATGCTCTCTTTACCTTCTCTCACAATGATGGCTCTGTTATCTTATGGAGAGCTTGTTTTTAGTGGATAGGATTTTTAGTGTCATGTTCATTTCCATCTCTATGAAATTGCCAGAATTTAGGAATTCATTTCAGTTGCTGTAACATTTTTGTAGTTTTTTTAATTTTTGGCGCTGAAACACAGTAGCTGCTTAGGTAGAGTTGAGCCTAAGCTATGGACATGGCAGTGGACAGATGGGCAGGGGTCCAAGGGGTGGTGGCAATTAGGCATAATGATTGGGGGTTGGTGTGCTTTGCTCTAGCTAAATGTTTGCCATGGCTTAGCGGTTATCATATTTTAAAGTCTGGTTTGGAAGTTTTGAAATTATGGCTTTATGTTCTTCAGGGTTTTTAAGCATTGATTTTGTTCTTTTTGTGAATGTGGGCAAAGCTTGTTTTAAACTTTGTTGCTGCTTTTTATGTTAGCCAAAAAGCAAGTAGCCAATTTCTAATTGCTGTCAATTTCACTCTTTGCAGTCCAAGTATATGCTTATTGTATTTATTCATATATCTTTATTCATAGGTGTTTTTGTTCTAAAGCTTGGCCCTCTTTTAATCATGTTCTTTCCATGCTATTTCTTGGCAATTTCTTGGTGATGTCATTTTTGTTTATGCTGTTGTGAAGTTTTGTAGTGCACTAAACTAGCATTTATTGTGAAAAGGACCAACTTTATGGTATTTGGTGTTAGGCATTGAAGTTCATGTAGTATTTGTAGAGATTGCTCAACCATTGCGTCACTTGACTCATCTGCATTTTTTTGAAGGTCTAATAAAATATCACTTGACTTATCTACATTTTTTTGAAGGTCCAATAAAATAAGATCACATTTCAATGTTTAGCTTGAGGTTTCAGAGAAATTTTGGGCTATTACGATTATTTGATGTTTGTTTTGTACTTTGTGCAAACTGATGTGGAAACTAGGTGGAGAGGACAAAGTTATGAGATAAGGATTGCTGATGTGTATTGTGGGCATTATCACTATTTGTGTTTATACCAAATTCACATTTTTTATGCAAAAGCACACGACTTTGGAAAATACATTGTTATTGCCTTTAGTAATATCTCTAATTTTGTCTCTTTATTTTTTTTTAAAAAACATTCTTAATCACTCCATGAACATGTCTAGACTGGTATACAAGGCTTTATTTTGATTTGGTTTATAATTTTAATAATTTATTTCATGTAGACTGGTAGCAATTGTTAGCATATGCTTGTGAATAAGTTTGATTGACCTAAACAAACAGAGAAACATAATACATAAAGCTCAATCTTCACACTTTTTTTTTTCATTTTTTTATTTTGTTTTGTTTTGTTTTGTATTGTTCTTTTTCTTTTTTTCTTTTTTTTTAAGGTTTCATTTGTGCAGAATGACAGCTTTTAAGTAGAAGCTGCTCAAGTTTTATGCCACTTTAGCTCATTGCCTAAATAAAAAAAATTCCTAGAAGATAAATGGTCTAGCCACAAATTGAAGGTTTATATTTAGTTCAATGGAATGAGATGGAATGATTATTTTTGGTGAATAATAATTTAGCTACACTTTATTTTTATTATTTTTTTTAATCAATCAAACAGTAGAATGAATATTTTCACATTTAATTTTAGTGGACCAAACACTACTTTGATTGTCACGACCCCATTCCGCCCCTAGTAGAATGGTGCCATGATGGCCAGCAATTCACAATTACCCAAGGGATGACATTAGCAAAGATTGTGCTACAAATGCTTATAGTCCCCTAGCATGTACGGACTTTCAAAGATTGTGCTACAAATGCTTATAGTCCCCTAGCACGTACGGACTTTCAAAGATTGTGCTACAAATGCTTATAGTCTCCTAGCACGTACGGACTTTCAAAGATTGTCAAAACCAAAGCTAATACTTGATACACAAAATAGGGATAGTCATTCATGCTTAACAAATACTTTTCCAAAACAAGCAAGGCAAAACTTTATCAAAACTTAATAACATAACTTTATTAAAAATACCACTCACATAGTTCTTTAAACGTTGGGGTCAAGGCAAGTCAAAGTCCTACAAACACATGGCAAAGTCTATTGAATGCACTTCTCAAAACAAGTCTTGCATGCATGCAAATGACCTCGGCATTCTTCAAAAACTATGTCAAATCAAAACAAAACACAGTTTCTTATCTCGAAAAAACATGCTGGGCAACTACCAGGTCTAGGCTGAGGTCCCACACCTCCTTGCCGAGGTGTGGCCTCGATGGCCACATTCAAGGAAATGAAGTCGGAAAAATTTGGGTTTCCCTCTCTTGAAGAACATGACGAACATGAAGAACATGAACATGAGGAAGATGAATGCAAAGATCATAATTTGCTATTACAAAATCTGAGATTTAATGCTATGAATTCAAAAACATGGACCTGGGTACCCATATTCAAGGATCTTGTGAGAACAAACACAAAAACATGAATCTTAATGTAAACTTTCGGATCAAACAAGACTTTTTCTTCAAGAACACATGAACATTATTTTCTCTTTCTAAAACCAACTTTAAATCAATGCGTGACGTGTAGAACAGGTTCGATCGTGCAATGCAGCTAGATAAACATAAAGAACAACAAGAGTAAATCAAGAATCTAACCTCAATACACGAATCTAACGGTTTGATCTCTAGGAATCAAGCTCGAAAGCCCACTCTCTTACTCTAAAACTTCTTTTTCCTAGAGCTTGTCTCTCTCTACAAGGCAAAGATATAATACAAAAATGTATATTTTCTGGGTCTGTCGGCTGACTTAACCCTCTGTAGGGGTACGTGGCAACGGCTGGTTGGTTCTACTCAATAAGGTGACTGAGTGAAAAGACAAGACTATGACAATGTGTACTCAACAAGCTAGGCGGCAAGAGCACTCCGACAAGTAATGACATCGGCTAACAACAAGACTTCGGTAAGCAAGGGGCAAAGACCTTGGCTAGAAAGGACAACACTTGGCCTAGCTGTGCCACACCTTGGCCTAGATCTGCCACACCTCGGTCTAGGTCGTACCAATCCAGGAGTAAGGTCACTGGGTTCAAGGGTAACATCTCGGCCTCGGCGATGAACACCTCGGCCAGATAGTGACATCTCGGCCAAAATGTCAGAGTGAAGGTGGAGTCAACCAAAGTAAATTCCAAGATGGTCTTAGATGTAAGAGGTTCAAAGCTGACCTAGGCTCAGGGTGACCTCGGCTAAACCCACACCGAGCAAGGTACAAAGCATTCTGTAACACTTAAGCGGACAAGGACAAGACTTGAAATGCAAGCTTAACAAGATAGAATCATATGAATGCATATGAGTATGGTTAGGACAGTGTGAGGGTTATTACATCCTACCCCCCTTAAAGAAGTTTGGTCCCCAAACTTGAGTTACCTCGATTCAAGAACAACTCCGGATATCGGACTTTCATTTCTTCTTCCATTTCCCATGTAGCATCCCTGCCGTAATGCTCCTTCCATTCAATTTTCACCATCGGTATTGCCTTGTTTTTCAATTGCCTCACTTGTCTATCGATAATACGCATCGACTTTTCTCCATAACTTAAATCTTCATCAACCATAATCCCAAAATGATCAATCACGTGCAGTAGATCCCGAATGTACTTCCTCAACATCGAGATATGAAACACATTATGAACTTGACTTAATCTCGGTGGTAAAGTAAGTCTGTAGGCAACCGGGTTAACTTTCTCAAGAATTTCAAACGGCCCAATGTAACGGGGTGCCAATTTACCATTCTTCCCAAATCTTGAAACTCCTTTCATCGGTGAGATCTTCAGGAATACATGATCCCCAACTTCAAACTCTAACTCCTTTCTTCTCTGGTCGGCGTAACTCTTTTGTCGACTCTGAGCGGTTCTGATTCTCTGTTGGATAAGCTTGATCTTTTCGGTTGTCCTTTGAACTAGATCGGGGCCGATCAAAGCTTTATCTCCTACTTTGGTCCAACATATCGGCGATCGGCACTTTCTTCCATACAAGGCTTTATACGGCGCCATGCCAATGCTAGCTTGATAATTGTTGTTGTAAGCGAATTCTACTAATGGCAAATGCACTTCCCAGCTTCCTTGGAAGTCTAATACACATAGTCTAAGCATATCTTCAAGTGTTTGAATTGTTCTCTCTGTTTGGCCATCGGTCTGGGGATGAAAAGCCGTACTAAACCTCAATTCGGTCCCCAAAGCCCTTTGCATACTTTGCCAAAATCTAGAAACAAACTTTGGATCTCGGTCTGATACAATGGACATCCGCACACCATGAAGTCTAACGATCTCATTCATATACAACACAGCAAGTCGATCAGCATTAAACGAGGTCTTAACTGGCAAGAAGTGCTGACTTAGTTAATCTGTCGATTATAACCCAGATCGAATCCATTCCTTTCTGTGTCTTTGGCAAGCCAATCACAAAGTCCATGGAGATGCCTTCCCATTTCCACTCAGGAATCGGCAAAGGTTGGAGAAGTCCTGCTGGCCTCTGATGTTCTGCTTTCACTTGTTGACAATACAAACACTGGGACACGAACTCGGCTACCTCTCTTTTCATATTTGGCCACCAAAAAGTCTGTTTTACATCTTGATACATCTTGGTGTTCCCTGGATGAACTACAAATCTGGATCCATGAGAGTCTTGCAAAATCTTTCCTTTCAACTCTGGGACGTTGGCCACGCACAATCTTCCTTCAAACTTAAGCACTCCATTCTCAAGGGTGTAACCTGACCTCGGCCTGGTGATGATCTCGTTGGCTATCTTCTTCAAGAATTCATCCTCCATTTGCCTTGCCTTTACTTCCCCAATAGTAGTCGGCTCCACTGAAATCATGGCTAGGCATGCCAAACTTCCCACTGACTTTCTACTCAATGCGTCGGCTACCGAGTTTGCTTTACCTGGGTGATACTGAATCTGCATATCGTAGTCCTTCAATAATTCAAGCCATCTTCTCTACCTCAAATTTAGTTCCTTCTGAGTGAACAAGTACTTCAAACTCTTGTGGTCTGTAAAAACTTGGCAAGAGGCTCCATACAAGTAGTGATGCCAAATCTTCAAAGCAAACACCACGGGTGCTAGCTCTAGATCATGGGTTAGATAGTTCTTTTCATGAAGTTTCAACTGACGAGATGCATATGCTATGACCTTGCCCCCTTGCATTAATACACAACCCAAACCCTTATGTGAAGCATCACTGAAAATATGAAATTCCTCATTACCTGATGGGAGTACAAGAACTGATGCCGTAACTAACCTCGTCTTCAACTCTTGGAAGGCTGATTCTCTATCATCGGTCCATTCATATGTTGTTCCCTTCTTAGTTAGTTGTGTCAATGGTACTGCAATCCTTGAGAAGTCCTTCACAAACTTTCTGTAATAACCTGCCAAGCCCAGAAAACTACGAACCTCGGACACGTTGGTCGGCATTGGCCAATTCACAATGGCTTCAATCTTACTGGGATCAACTGATATACCCTCTTCATTAATCACATGCCTTAAAAATGAAATGCTGAAAAGCCAAAACTCGCACTTGCTCAACTTGGCGTACAACTTCTTGTCTCTCAAGATTTGCAGGGCAAGTCTCAGATAAGTCTCGTGCTCAATTGTACTCTTGGAATAGATCAATATGTCGTCAATAAAAACAACTACGAACTCATCTAAATACGGCTTAAAGACTCTGTTCATCAAGTCCATGAATGCTGCAGGAGCATTGGTCACTCCGAAAGGCATTACCAAAAATTCGTAGTGGCCATACCTTGTCCGAAAAGCAGTTTTCTCAATATCCTCGGCTTTAACTTTCAGCTGATGGTAGCCCGACCTAAGGTCAATCTTGGAAAAGACTCGTGCTCCTTGTAGTTGATCAAGCAAATCATCAATCCTGGGCAATGGGTACTTGTTCTTAATGGTTACCTTATTAAGTTCTCTATAATCAATGCAAAGGCGAAGTGTGCCATCCTTTTTCTTAACAAACAGAACGGGTGCTCCCCATGGTAAAGTGCTCGGCCTAATGAATCCCTTATCCAACAATTCTTGTAATTGTAGTTTCAGTTCCCTAAGTTCAGCTGGGGCCATCCTATAGGGTGTTTTGGAGATAGGTTGCGTTCTCGACATGATGTCCATGGTAAACTCTATTTCTCTATTGACTAAGTGGTCAGGCAACTCATTTGGAAAGACGTCGGGGAATTCCTTAACAACTGGTATGTCGGCTAACTCAACACTTCCATTCGAATCATTTAGTATACTGCACAAATAACCATGACACCCCTTTTGAATCAACTTATAGCCTTTCATGGATGAGATTAAGTAAGGTGGGGGTACTACTCCCTTACCCTGGAAAAAGACCTCGGCTTGGTTTGGGGTCTTCAATGTGACGCTCTTAGTAACACAATTAATGGATGCATGATTCGCTACTAACCAATCCATTTCCAATATGACATCAAAGTGAGTCATGCTTAATGGCATCAAATCAACTAATAATTCTACACCCTCAATCACCACAACACACGCCCTATATATGGATGCAACAATTATAGCTCCCCCAGATGGAGTAGATACAAATAGCACATAATCAAGGGGTTCTAGCAGTCTGTTCAACTTCTCGGCGAATTTAACAGATACAAATGAATGTGTAGAGCCCGAATCAATCAAGATGTATGCAACTTGAGAGAAAATTGAGAGTGTACCTGACACTACCGTTTCAGCATTCTGGGTGTCTCCTGGCATTAGAGCAAAAACTCTGCCCTGTCTCATCTGTGTCCTTCTGACGTTGCTTCCGTGTGCAGAGCCCGAGGTGCTCCCATTTTTCTTACCATCATCAGCCCTTGCCTTCGGGCAGTCTTTCACGTGGTGGCCTATCTCGCCACATTCAAAGCAGGCCCCTGTCGCCCAACGACAAATCCCGAGATGCGGCTTCCCACAACTCGCACACGTCGGCTTAGTATTACCATCCCAATTTGAGTTGCTGGAACTACCCACGTTCGCCTTCTTCTTAGCATTAAACGACATTCGACGACTTTCATAGTTCTGTCTCTTCCTTTGACTCTCTCCTGAATTTTGATATCAGTTTAAGTTAGCTTCCGCCAGAATGGCCTTGTCTAACACCTCGGCGTAAGTTGGCATATTGAGCATGTTGACTCGATCCTGGATCAGTCCACGTAGTCCACTTTCAAACTTCCTGGCTTTCCTATATTCATCACTGACCATATGAGGCACGTATCTCGCCAATTCGATGAAAGCACGGTCGTATTCTGCCACTGTCCTGTTGCCTTGCGTTAGAGCTTGAAACTCTGTGGTCTTGCGATCTCGAACGCTAAGGGAAAATGCTTGTTGTAAAATAGTTCCAAAAATCTATTCCAAGTTAAACTAGGATTAGCTTCCCGGATCATCATCCACCACCTTCGAGCGTCGTCGTCTAATGTGAATGCTGTCAATGTCACCTTCTGAGCGTCGGTGCTGGAAAAGATCTCGAACAGCTTCTCCATTTCCAAAACCCACCTCGGCCTTCATCGGCTCTATACACCCTGAGAATCTCGGCGGTTTCATATTCTTAAACTCCCTAATCAAGGCGATCGTGCCGTCCCCATACAAGGCTAGCTACGGAGGCACTTGAGGCACTGGAGGAGGTGGAGGCGGAACTGCATGTCGGCCATTCGTCTTCTCGGCCTGGGTAGATGTGGCACTAGCATTCTGTTGCCTCATTTGTCTCAACTCACGGGTTAAACCTTCAACCAGTCTTTCTAGTCTGTCCAGTCTATCCTCTGATTGATCTCGGCCAACTGGTGGTCTACCTCTCCTCATGATGCTATGAGTATGCAAAATGTAACTTTAAAACAAACTGGACCAAGAATTATGTATGCAAATAACAAATGGTCATGCCGAGATGATGCATACCTTGTCAAATAGCAAGCAATATGATGTGATCCTAACATTTTTCTAAGGGAAATCCTATGCTCTTTAGGACTCAAGTGTGTGAATAACGTACTATAAGAAACTTGTGCTCTGATACCAATCTGTCACGACCCCATTCCGTCCCTAGTAGAATGGTGCCATGATGGCTAGTAATTCACAATTACCCAAGGGATGACATTAACAAAGATTGTGCTACAAATGCTTATAGTCCCCTAGCACGCACGGACTTTCAAAGATTATGCTACAAATGCTTATAGTCCCCTAGCACGTATGGACTTTCAAAGATTGTGCTACAAATGCTTATAGTCCCCTAGCACGTACGGACTTTCAAAGATTGTCAAAACCAAAGCTAATACTTGATACACAAAATAGGGACAGTCATTCATGCTTAACAAATACTTTTCCAAAATAAGCAAGGCAAAACTTTATCAAAACTTAATAACATAACTTTATTAAAAATACCACTCACATAGTTCTTCAAACGTCGGGGGTCAAGGCAAGTCCAAGTCCTACAAATACATGGCAAAGTCTATTGAATGCACTTCTCAAAACAAGTCTTGCATGCATGCAAATGACCTCGGCATTCTTCAAAAACTATGTCAAATCAAAACAAAACACAGTTTCTTATCTCGGGAAAACATGCTGGGCAACCACCAGGTCTAGGCCGAGGTCCCACACCTCCTTGCCGAGGTGTGGCCTCGATGGCCACATTCAAGGAAATGAAGTCGGGAAAATCTGGGTTTCCCTCTCTTGAAGAACATGACGAACATGAAGAACATGAACATGAGGAAGATGAATGCAAAGATCATAATTTGCTATTACAAAATCTGAGATTTCATGCTATGAATTCAAAAACATGGACCTGGGTACCCATAGTCGGATCTTGTGAGAACAAACACAAAAACATGAATCTTAATGCAAACTTTCGGATCAAACAAGACTTTTTCTTCAAGAACACATGAACACTATTTTCTCTTTCTAAAACCAACTTTAAATCAATGCATGACGTGTAGAACAGGTTCGATCGTGCAATGCAGCTAAATAAACATAAAGAACAACAAGAGTAAATCAAGAATCTAACCTCAATACACGAATCTAATGGTTTGATCTCTAGGAATCCAGCTCGAAAGCCCACTCTCTCACTCTAAAACTTCTTCTTCCTAGAGCTTCTCTCTCTCTACAAGGCAAAGATATAATACAAAAATGTATATTTTTTGGGTCTGTCGGCTGACTTAACCCTCTGCAGGGGTACGTGGCAACGGCTGGTTGGTTCTACTCAATAAGGTGACTGAGTGAAAAGACAAGACTATGACAATGTTTACTCAACAAGCTAGGCGGCAAGAGCACTCCGACAAGTAACGACATCGGCTAACAACAAGACTTCGGTAAGTAAGGGGCAAAGACCTCGGCTAGAAAGGACAACACTTGGCCTAGCTGTGCCACACCTTGGCCTAGATCTGCCACACCTCGGTCTAGGTCGTACCAATCCAGGAGTAAGGTCACTGGGTTCAAGGGTAACATCTCGGCCTCGGCGATGAACACCTCTGCCAGATAGTGACATCTCGGCCAACATGTCAGAGTGAAGGTGGAGTCAACCAAAGTAAATTCCAAGATGGTCTTAGATGTAAGAGGTTCAAAGCTGACCTAGGCTCAGGGTGACCTCGGCTAAACCCACACCGAGTAAGGTACAAAGCATGCTGTAACACTTAAGCGAACAAGGACAAGACTTGAAATGCAAGCTTAACAAGACAGAATCATATGAATGCATATGAGTATGGTTAGGACAGTGTGAGTGTTATTAAATTGATGCTCAAAATGCCTTTACTAATGTGTAATTTGACCTAAAGTCTCAATCATTTTGTTTGGTTTTGTTCATAGGATCAGGTTCTTATTTTATTTATTTATTTATTATTTTTTTTAAGAAATAGAAATTAGATTGTCTAATGAGTATTTGGGTATTACTGTTCTAGTTGAATTTTAGGCTTGGCTATTAAACGTAAAAGGTTGAATTCCTTACATTGATTAAATTTATCCACTTTTACTTTTCAATTGGTTTTTACTTAATGAAAATGAGAAATTTCATCTTTTAAACTGCTGCTGCACTACTCTGCTCTGTGTACGATCTTGCTGTAGTAATTGTTATATGGATGTTGTGCTGGGAACGATTTGCCCTGGCCCTGTGTAGCAGTTTTTTCAAAGTGCTGCTGACTAGCTGTCAAAGCCTCCTTGTGAAAGAGCTAAAATAATTATTTTGATCTAGGAGAAGGAAGGAATCAAGCAATTTCGAGTTTACAAGATATACTTTTTTTTTTATTTGCCTAAAGTTTGTTAAACTTTTTCACAGAATAATTATCTAGTTGTCATCTAGTATGTTACTAAGTTGCCTATCAAACACCAAAATTGATATTCAATTATTTGTTATGTACTTGATATTTCTAGAATTTAATGGTATTTGATTACAATTCTAGATTCTAGATTATTTGAAACTCTAAAATACCATCTTAGTGTATTTGCTAATCATTTTGGGCATTGATGCATGTAACTAATTTTAGTAGTTTTTGTGGATGCAATTTGTTAGCAAGTGGAAAGTTGAAGATGGACAAAACATGGGTACATTTTCCAAGGTCTATTTCTAAACAAAACCATAAATATGCTTTCAAATGTTAAGTTACTCATTTTGTTTGGAAGGAATTAATAATAATTTTAAGTTTTCAGAGTATCGAATGAGTATGTGGATGGAGCGAGAAAATTTGTCAACATGGCTAAGGCAAATTTAGGGAATACCGATATGATCATATGCCCTTGGGGAAGTTGTCAAAACCTGTCACAACAACATTGTGATACTGTTTTCGAGAATTTGGTCGTGGTAGGGATGTCATGGGGAACGACTAAGTGAACCTGTAGAAGTTCAGGACAATGTCGAAATTCCGGAGACATATAGGCTGTTTAGAGATGTTTATGCACACGATGATTTTTCGCAACCTAGAAATGAAAGTAGAGAGAGGGAGTTCACACAAGCATTAGAAGATGCTGAAACTCCTTTATATCCAGGTTGTACAAAGTACTCTAAGTTCTCAGCAATTATCGCTTTATACAAGCATAAAGTTGTGTACGAGACATCTAATAAGAGTTTTGATGAAAATTTGAGATTAGTGTCTGACATGCTACCAGAAGGTAACACACTTGTGCAATCTATATATTCAGCAAAGCAGTTGCTTAAAGCATTTGATCTTGGGTATGACAAAATACATGCTTGTGTCAATGATTGTTGTTTATTTAGAAAAGATTTACAACATATGGAGGCATGCCCGAAATGTAATTGTTCACAGTGGAAAGTAGATAAGCAAACTAAGAATATTAAAAAGGGGGTTCCAGTGACGGTGTTGCGTTATTTTCCCATAATTCCAAGATTTAGAAGAATGTTCAGGTCACAAGAAAAAGTAAAACAGTTAACTTGGCATTCCACTCACAAAAGTCAAGATGGAAAGATGCGACATCCAGTTGATTCATTGGCATGGGATGCAATTGATCACAAATGGCCCTCCTTTGCATCGGATCCACGAAACCTTCGACTTGGTCTTGCAACAGATGGATTCAATCCCTTTACAAATCTTAGCTCAATGTACAGTTGTTGGCCAGTGATGTTAGTGACTTATAATCTTCCTCCATGGTTATGCATGGCAAAGGAAAATATAATGTTGACATTACTTATACCGTGACCAAAGTAACTAGGGTATGATATAGATGTGTATCTGCAGCCACTTATAGAAGACCTAAAAGAATTATGGAATAATGGTGTAGAGGTCTATGATGCAGCCATCAAGTCTATGTTTAATTTGAAGGCTATATTGATGTGGACAATAAATGATTTTCCAGCTTATGGGAACTTAACTGGATGTGCCACAAAAGGGAAAGTTGCATGTCCTATATGTAGCATTAACACATGCTCGCAGTGGTTGAATCACAGTAAGAAGACAGTGTATATGGGCCACATGCGATTTCTATCTTCGGATCATCCATTTCGAATGAAAAGAAGTTGGTTTGATGGAAAGCAAGAACTTGGGGGAAAGCCTAAACCATTGAGTGGATCTGATGTGTTACATGCAGTAAGGGACATCGAAACTAATTGGGGAAAAACTACAAAGGAAAGGAAAAGAAAAAGGGCCCAGACCAAAAACAAGGATGGTAAAAAAGAGTCAGATTGCGTCCAACCATGGAAGAAGAAGTCCATATATTTCAATCCACCATATTGGAATGTAAGTCCTTCGAAAGTAGGATTTCATATTCTTTTGTCTATCGTTAGTCTTAGTTAAACTTTTTCTTCTAGTTTTTTAAATAATAAATCTTTTGTTAATGTTGCAGGCATTGCCTTTACGTCATAACTTGGATGCGATGCACATCGAGAAAAATGTTTGTGAAAGTTTTTTATGCACACTTTTAGATGTTAAGGGAAAATCAAAGGATGGTCTTAAGGCTCGTAAAGATTTGGCAGAAATGGGAATTAGAAGTGTGATAACTGTGTCCTGTACTATGTTAATCAATCATGATTATGTTTGTAATTATGTGTTTAATGTGAATTTGGGTATTAATTGCATGATTATATGTGATTTTGGCTTTGTATCTATTCACCGTAGGAAAATCTGTTAGAATCTGTGCTTTGAACTAAAAATTGAAGGCCTTCGCGGCTACAGAACCCGAAATTGACTACGCCATCGTGAATGGCATAATTTTTAGAGCCTGCGGTGAAATTTAATTAGAAATTGGTTTGGATCAAAATAATTAGATTAAACTGATTGAATTGGGTATAATTAATTAGCCTTAATCAAGTCTAATTAGATGAGCCTATAAATGGGCCCTCATACACTTAAACTCACCATATGTTTGAGCTCAAAATCTGAATTTGCTCTCTAGAGAGAGAGAGAGAGAGAAAGTGTGTGTGTCGATTCTAGAGAGAGAAAGAGGGAGAATTGTGCATTTTGACTCAAAGATTGTGGATTGGGAAGCTACATTCAAGATCTAGCTAGAATTTGTGAACATTGAAGCTCCTAGGTGAGTATTTGAGCATGAATTCATAAGTTAAGTTTGTAATTTTGTGAATTCAAAGAGAATATGTAACCAAGAACAAGAATTAAGTTGTAATTGATGAATTTGGAGTCAATGAATGCATACATGTTTAGAATTGCCATGAATTTGCATAAGCTAGCATGTAACATGTTAATTATGAAAGATTGGACATTGAATCATACATGCAAGCATGGTTTTGTTGAGTTTCATGGTTATAAGCACCATTTGTAATAGAAATGGAGTCAAGAATTGACATGCATGCATGATTGATGAAGATATGAAGTTTGAATGCATGGATTTAATGTGTTTGTGACACCCCTGTTCCGTAGTATGTTAATTAGTCCTTAACATGATGTGATTATGTATTTTGATATGATTTTGTGTTCCACTATGTGAAAATATGTGGTTTGAAATTTTATCTGTTCACCGTAGGAATATCTGTTTGAGTAGTCTGTTTTGGAAATTTAATTGAGGGCCTTATCGGCCACGGAACCCGAAATTGATTACGCCATTGTGGTTGGCATAATTTTTAGGGCCTACGGTGAAATTTAATTGAAATTTGATTCTGGCCAATTTAAACTGATTAAATTGATAAATTAAGTACCCCATTATTTTATATTAAAATATTTATTAGTGGGGCTTGTTTTATATTTGCATTGTACTCCCCTTTAGCTCTCTTAAAACTCAAAATCTGAGTTAGACAATTGAGAGGGAGAGAGAGGCCGGCCATGGAGAGAAAAAGGGAGAGATTTGTGTAATTTGGGCTCAAGACTTGGGAATTTGAAGATCTAGCTCAAGATTTGGCTAGGGCTTGAGTGTTGAAGCTCTTAGGTAAGTGATTTCATGAAATCTTACTTGTAATCTGTAAGTTCAAGGGTTGTTTGTGATCAAGAACATGTAATGAGTTGATTTTTGTTGAGATTGAAGTCTTAGAACTCATGCATGTAAGAAATTACTTTGAATTTGCATGTTTGAGCTTGAAACACATGATTCATGTGGAGTTTTGGGTAAAGCTCATATTGTAGTCACCATTTGTACCATCTAAGTTGAGAATGATGAGCATCTCCCACATGCATGTACAAATCATGGGAGTATAAGTCTTGAATGTTGAATTTGAGCATGTTGATGATGGGTTTGAGACAATTTGGGACATGCATGTAGATAAATCATGTAATTGAGCTTCCTAATGTTGTAATCTGCATTAGTAGCATGTTAGCATGTGTAAATGTGTAATTTGAACCATTGCATGCAAGAAATGTAGATGGAAAACTGATTTGGAGCTCAAGAACACGATCTGGGAAACCCAGATTTTGAGGTCCGCTCGAGCGGAGTAATGGCCGCTCGAGCGGGAAAATCGTGCTCCCAGCATTTTTTTGCAGAGTTGGATGCCCGCTCGAGCGGGACATTTCACGCTCGAGCGTGGATTTTTGTAGACAGACCTTCAGCTCGAGCGCATCTTTTGTGCAACCAGTACCTTGCAGGCCTTAAGAGTCCGCTCGAGCGGAGAATGTTACGCTCGAGCGGGGGCCCTGTTTCCTGGAATTTTGTTCATGCATTCTGTGATTCGTTTTCCGTTCTCTTTCACTTGTGAGCACTCCTAGGCATGTGTTAAGCATTGTAAATGAGTTAATGAGATAAGAACAAAGCCTAAAGAGGAATATGTGAATTAAAGAACGGATTGAACTGTTAGTGACCCTTTTGTATTCATGAAATGTGTAGGGTCAAGCTCCAGGGCGCATCCACAAGCCGATCACTGTGAGTAATATCAATATTTGAAAACTTGTCAATGCCCAATTGTTATTCCCCTATAAATATTATGAGTTGTTAATTGGGATTGTGGACAAAAGTCTGACAAGAATAAATGAATGAATGGGCCAAAGGCCGTTTGACGTGAATGAATGGGCCAAAGGCCGTTTGACATGAATGAATGGGCCAAAGGCCGTTTGACGTGAATGAATGGGCCAAAGGCCGTTTGACGTGAATGAATGGGCCAAAGGCCGTTTGACATGAATGAATGGGCCAAAGGCCGTTTGATATGAATGAATGGGCCAAAGGCCGTTTGATATGAATGAATGGGCCAAAGGCCGTTTGATATGAATGAATGGGCCAAAGGCCGTTTGACATGAATGAATGGGCCAGAGGCCGTTTGACATGAATGAATGGGCCGAAGGCCGTTTTGCCATGAATGGAAACCCGGATGGGCCAAAGGCCAGAATGTTTGGAACTACAGTTACTTGACTTGCATTTCGTATAGTTATGTATATATTTTGCTGTTAAACAGAAGTATGAATTGGGCCCAAGGCCGTTTGGAGCATGTTGATCTACATATTGTTATGTAACTGTTATACTTGATATTATTCACTGGGCTATCGCTCACGCTCATTCATGTATTTGTAGGTGAGCCAAGGGAAGTCCAAACCCAGCCCCAGTGAAGTCTGCTAGGAGCAACAGGAGTTTTGGGAGAGTCAGCCTTGTGCCTCGCGCATGAGACCATCCTTGCCCTTTTACTATGTACCTATGTTTTGTCTTGTTGGCAAGGGCCCAGTGCATGTCTGTACATAGTCTGTTATAGGTTGACTCGTTTTGGACGATCCTGTCTGTAATGAATTTTGTGAAGCTGTACTTTTGATGTGAGTTATTAGCGTATCTGAGTATGGTTTGTTTGATGTGCATATAAGCACGGCTCTATGGACAAAGTTTTTAATTGTGCTTCCGTTTGGCCCCCATTAACTCTGTTAAAATACGTTTAGAACAGTTTGAGGCCGTAGGTAATCTCATGATTACTGGCCGGTTACGTCCTTAACCCACGGGGGCGGGTTCGGGTCGTGACAGTGTTGGAAGTAAGTTTGGTATAATTTGGGTTTGCATGTGATTGATTCATAAGATTTGAGCTTCATAATGTAGTAAATTGGTGTTTGCAGCATGTTAGTAGTTGTCTATGAGAGTTATGGGTTATAAAATGCAAGCTATGTTGATTTGAATGCAAGTTTGAAGCTCAAACTAGTTGCTGGAAATTCCAGAATTCGACATGTCCGCTCGAGCGGGGAAAGCGCCGCTTGAGTGTAAAATGCTAGTTCCCAGAACTTTTACAGACATGGACGTTCGCTCGAGTGGGTAGCCATGTAGTTTGATTTTCAGCTCGAGCATCCGAAGTCACGCTCGAGCGTGAAAATGAGGCAACCAGTATTTTTGCAGACCCAATGGGTCCGCTCGAGCGGGGAGCTCTGTTTCAGAAAGTTTGTAAAGTGGTTTTGTGATTTATTTTCCGTTCTCTTTCATTTCTAAGAACTCTTAGGCATGCATTGAGCTTTGTGAATGAGTTAAAATGATAAGAAATGAGCCTAAGAGGAATGTATGAATGAAGAACAGATTGAATAGTTTGTGACCCATATGTGTTATGTAATGTGTAGGGTCGAGCTCGAGGGCAAATCCATCGACGAAACACTGTAAGTAATATCTTAGTAAAGATATTTTCAAGTATGTCACTTTCCAAATGCTATTTCTGTATGAGCTCCATGGATTTGTTGATTTGAAATATGAATGCGTATTCATATTTCTAATTTGTATAAGGCCATTTGATATGTTTGATATATTTGAATTGGGCCTAAGGTCGTTTGCCTTTTGCCATTTGCCATTTGTCGTTTGCCATTTGCCGTTTGCTGTTGATATCTTTGATATGCCTGGATTGGGCCTAAGGCTGTTGGACATGAATGATTGGGCCAAAGGCCGTCGGACATGAGTGATTGGGCCAAAGGCCGTCGGACATGAATGATTGGGCCAAAGGCCTTTAGACATGAGTGATTGGGCCAAAGGCCGTCGGACATGAATGATTGGGCCGAAGGCCGTCGGACATGAATGATTGGGTCGAAGGCCGTTGGACATGAATGATTGGGTCGAAGGCCGTCGAACATGAATGATTGGGCCAAAGGCCATCGGATATGAGCGATTGGGCCAAAGGTCGTTAGACTTGAATGCAAAGATGGGCCAAAGGCAGTTTGAATATATCATTTGATATGTTAAAATACCGTGATGGGCCAAAGGCCGTTTGAATGAAAAGGACCATGACCATGAATATGAAATACACATGGATATGAATATAAAGAGAATGGGCCCGAGGCCATTTGATACACCTGATATGTTTGGATTGGGCCCGAGGCCGTTTAATGTGTTCGAATTGGACCAAAGGTCATTTCGTATAGATGGACCGAGGTCGTATTACTTTATACAAGAATTGGACTTGAGGTTGTTTCGCATATGGACACGATGTGTTGGACCTAAGGTCATTTTGCTTTGTTGAGATTTGTAAATCTGGTGTGAATGAGAATAGTGGTTCAAATATGTACATTATAAGTATGATTCATTTATGAACGAATCTCATTCATTAACCTCTTTATTTTGATATTATTCACTAGGCGTCAGCTTACTCTGATTTATATGTATATAGGTGAGCAAAAGGGACGTTCGACCCCAGCCCTAGTGGAATTTAAGAAAGGAACCCGAGTTTTTTGAAGTCAGCCCAGGTGCCTCACGCAAGAGGCTTTGTTCATGATCTTTTGTATTCCTTTTTGTTGTTTCTATTGGTCATGATAGACCGTTTATGTGTATAAGCTTTTGGTTTAGCTGACTATGTGCTTGAATGATCCTGGGTATACAAGATGTTATCTACTGATATGTGGTGTGAGTTATTGTTAAGTACATGTGAAACGTTTTGATATGCCATGTAAGCATAGCTCATTGGACAAAGTTTTAAATTTGCTTCCGTTTGGCCCCTTAACTCTAATGGAATATCTTTTGTTTTGGTTTGAGGCCGTAGGTAATCTCATGATTACTGGTCGGTTATAACCTTAATCTATAGGGGCAGGTTTGGGTCATGACAGAGTGGTATCAGAGCATGAGTTAATAACTCACACACTTGTTCAAATGAGCCATAAGGTATCTAGAAAAGACTTAAGATGCATCCATTTGATAAGTACATGATGTAAGCATTGAGAAATTGTGATTATATGAGATATGAATTGTTGCACTACTGTGTACAACGAGTTTTGTTTTGTTATAATGCACGTACATGAACATGCGAATCATGAAAAGTTGCTTACGCGCATTTGATTATGCAAATGGGTGTCTATGTGGAATATGAATATGGTCAAATGTGTAATTACTCAGTAAGTGTTTAGCACGCGATATCTGATAAGTATGCAATCATCTGTTACGTATGTGATTAATTGTGTCTTGACGACATATAAAATGAGAATATAACGATGTGCCTATGTGCGAATGTACCTATGTGTATCTGTGTTTATTTCTGTATTGGGCATTCCTTATTTGGCATAGCTTAATAAGAGTTTGTGTAGATCATGGATAAAGTAAGGGCATACAAGTTGGCAGACTCTTCCACAACCCGACTTGATAGACTGGAAAGAATAGTATAAGAAATGACAGAGATCTTAGGACAACAACATCAGTTGCCGCTACGGCAAGAACCTTTGCCACCACTAGTGCAAGAGCACCAAGTGAATGAGTTGGAAGTCACAAAATACATTGAGGTGCTAGACCGAACACTGATGATTGAAGCTAACATGAACCGATCTTCTGAATGGAAAAGCAAGAGACAAGGTTTTTTCTCAAAGAAGAGGTCATTTAAAAAGCAAAATACGGGATCATTGCGTACTTCAAACTCTATAAGGAATACGGCGCCGACACGTAATGAATGTGGTAAGAAACACCGAGGAGTTTGTTATCGAATTTCTGGGGCATGTTATGGGTGTGGGGGTGTGATAACCTTGGTCCATATTATGCTAATTAATCTTAATTGTGATTGAGATTATGTGTTTGATATGATTTTGAATGCCCTTTTATATGAATATATGTGGTTTTGAATTTCTATCTGTTCATCGTAGGAATATCTGTTCAACTTACTGTTATAAACCGAAAATTGAAGACCTTATCGACCCCAAAACCCAAAATTGACTACGCCGTTGTGATTGGCGTAATTTTTAGAGCCTACGGTGAAATTTAATTAAAAATTGATTCGGATCAAATTAAATAGATTAAATTGATGGTGTGGTGCTCAATTGTTCAATATTAAAGAAATGTGTTTGAGAAGGAGCTTATAAGGGCCAATTTACACCCTCATTCACTTTGCTTGAGCTCAAAATCAGATTTTATACTTTAGAGAGAGAGAGAGGGTGAAGGCAATTGAAGATTGTGCAAGAAACTTGAATAAATTGAAGACCAACTCAAGAATTAACCATAATTTGGAAGATTAAAGCTCTTAGGTGAGTAAATTTATGAGTTTGAGCTTGTGATTTTGTGAATCCAAGTGGTTTGGTAGCTCATGACAAAGATTGAGTTGAATATGGAGTCAGAATGTGCATGCATGCATAGAATTATCATGAATTGGCAAGAATTGTATAATCTATCATGTAGCTTGTTAATTATGATGAATTGAGTTGTTGGATCATACATGCAAGCATGATTTGGATGAGTTTTATGTGTGTAAGCATCACTTGAGCCATTTGAAACGAAATTGGAGTTAAAAGATTACATGCATGTTTGATTAATGAAGACATGGAGTAATGTGAAGTTGAATACACATGTTTTGAAACTATGAAGAGAAATGTTGATTAATTTGAGAATTTGGTCATGGCTTTGAATAATTGGTCCCAAATCTCCTATGTTGTCATGCTATGTATGCATTTCTTATGTTTTAGTACCTAAATTCGAGCTTTGGAGCCTTTGAATATCAAGTTTGAGCCTCAAGAACAATTCTGGATTTTCCAGAATTTGGCATGTTAATTCGAGCCCCCAGAACTTTTGCAGACATGGATGTCTGCTCGAGCGGGGAGCTATGTAGAGTGACTTTCAGCTCGAGCGTCTGAATCCACGCTCGAGCATAAAAATGAGGCAACCAGTACTTTTGCAGACCTAAAGGGTCCGCTCGAGCGGGGACCCCTGTTTCAGAAATTTTATAAAATTGTTCCGTGTTTCATTTTCCATTCTCTTTCACTTCTAAGTACTCTTAGGCATGCATTGAGCATTATGAATGAATTAAAAAGGATAACAAAGAAGCCTAAGAGGGATGTATGAATTAAGAACAGATTGAATCGTTTGTGACCCATGTGTGTTATGTAATGTGTAGGGTCGAGCTCAAGGGTGAATCCACCGGCAGAACACTGTGAGTAATATCTTAATAAAGATATTTTGAAGTATGTTATTTATCCAATCCCTTATTTCCCTATAAGTCTTATAAGCTTGTTAATTTGAATTGTGGACAAATGGTTACTATGCCATATGGTTGGGCCTAAGGCCGTCTGCTATAAATGAAAGAATGAATGGGCCAAAGGCCGTCTGACACGAATGATAGTCTGACTCGAATGATAGTTGGATATGAATGAATGGGCCAATGAATGGGCCAGAGGTCGTTAGATATGAATGAATGGGCTAATGAATGGGCCAGAGGCCGTTGGATATGAATGAATAGGCCAATGAATGGGCCAGAGGCCATTGGATATGAATGAATGGGCCAATGAATGGGCCAGAGGCCATTGGATATGAATGAATGGGCCAGAGGCCGTTAGATATGAATAAATGGACCGGAGGCCGTTGAACATGAATGATTAGGCCAAAGGCCGTTTGATATACGTGAATGAATTGGGCTTGAGGCCTCCATCAAAGGACAAAGTGGGCCAGAGGCCGTTTGATATGTTCCGGCTTTAATCGCCTAATGTACTAAATAGTACACGAAGTAGAATACTAAATGGGCCCAAGGCCGTTTGATATATGTGATTCTTGTTAATGTACTTTCTTTATTTGATATTATTCACTAGGCTTTCGCTCACGCTCATTCATGTGTATGTAGGTGAGCCAAGGGATGTCCAAACCCGGCCTCGGTGAAATATGCAAGAAACAGTCAAGGTTTTGAAGAGTCAGCCCAACATCTCACGCACGAGACTTGCCTTCGCCCCTTTTGTTCTTTTGTTATAGTTTTGTTACGGTGGCGAAAGCATTGAACTACCTTTGTATATAGACTTTGGGTTTGACTGACTTAGACTTAAATGATCCTGTATGTACAGTTTATATGTTAACTTCCCTTTTGGTGTCAGCTATTAACGGATAATTATGTGAAATGTTATGATGTGCATATAAGCACAGCTCTATGGACAAAGTTTTAAATTTGCTTCTGTTTGGCCCCTTTACTCTGATGAGTTATGTCTTATATGGTCTGAGGCGGTAGGTAATCCCTTGATTACTAGTTGGTTATGGCCTTAACCCATAGGAGCGGGTTCGGGTCATGACAGAGTGGTATCAGAGCACAAGTTAATAACTCACACACTTGTCCAAATGAGCAATAAGCGTCTAGAAAAGATCCAGGATGCATTCATGTGATAAGTATGAATTTGAAAGCATCCAGAATACGCTTAAATGTTTTAATGTGAATGATTATGTGTTATAAGTTTGTGATTTGTTTGCATTGCAAATTATTTGAATATGTATGCTCTTTATCATATGCATACTTGTGAAACTTTTGTATAAAGTATAATGTAAGTCTAATCAGATGGTGAGAATGAGAGGTGAGGAGATAGAGGAGTCTTCTACTGGTAGAGTGGATAGAATGGAAAGATTGCTTCAGGAAATGGCAGAAACATTGAGGCAACAACAACAGTGGCAACAACAGTGGCAACAATCGCATCCTCCACCTCCACCTCCGGCACCTCCTGTGCCAGACTTACAGGATGATGACCGGACAATAGCCCTCACCAAAGAATTTAAGAAAATGAAACCAACACAATTTCATGGGGGTTTAGATCCACTAAAGGCCGAAGCATGGGTTCTTGGCTTTGAAATGTTGTTTGAGGTGTTTCCTTGTTCAAAGACACAAAAAGTACTTCTGGCCACCTTTACGCTAGAAGACGAAGCAAGAAGATGGTAGATGTTAATGCGTGAGAATCATAAGGACATTGACTGGGCGAAATTCCTGGAAGTTTTCTATGATAAGTACTTCCCTCAATGTGTCCGTGATAGGAAAGTATTAGAGTTCATGGAACTTAAACAAGATAGCATGACAGTGGCAAAGTATGAGGCCGAATTCATTGAGTTGGCCAGGTTTGCACCACATGTGATCGATACCGACTACAAGAAAGCAAAGCATTTTGAAGATGGGCTTTGAAGTGATATTTTAGAAAGGGTAAATGTCCTGAAGCTGGAAACCTATATTGGGGTGCTAGACCGAGCCATAATATGAGAGGCCAACATAGCTAGACAGACCAGATCAATAACTGATTAGAAAGGTAATAAGAGACAAGGCTTCTTCTCGAAGAAGAAATTCTTAAAGAAGCAGAATACGGGCTCCTCAAGTACTTCTAATCCTTCCGGAGATACATCCCCAATGTGTAATATTTGTAGTAAAAGGCATCGTGGGGTTTGTTACCGTGTATCAGGAGCCTGTTTTAAATGTGGTAAGAAAGGGCATATGGCTAGAGATTGTAATCAGAACAGTGGAAAATTGGCTGCTAGCTCAACGACATCAATTCCAAAACTGGGAAATACTATGAGATCTACCACCACTGGAGATACCGTGAGGCAATGGAGAGTTTTCACGCTTATTCTGGGTGATACACGGAATGCTAACGCAGTTGTCTCAGGTACTATTTCTATATGTAATCAGGATGCTTTTGTGTTAATTGACTCCGGATCAACACACTCTTTCGTAACATGTGCATTTGCATCTAGACTGACTAGACCTCTAAAATTATTGCCATATCTGCTATGTGTATCTGCTCCATCCGGGGAATCTGTATTGTGTGAATCTATATAACGTTTTTGTGACATGCGAATTGGGAATGCTATTCTGTATGTTGATTTATTGCCCTTGAACTTTAGACACTTCGATGTAATTTTGGGCATGGATTAGTGAACTAAATATTTTGCCACCATTGATTGTGTGACAAAACGGGTTGTGTTTAGACCACCAGAACATGAAGAAATTGTGTTTATAGGTAATGGGGTAGTGCCTCCACCTTATTTGATATCTGCAATGAAAGCATGTAAATTAATCAGGAAAGGATGCCAGGGTTACTTGTGTTATGTGTTGTTTAAACAATCTGTGAATGTTGAATTGAACAGTATCCCTATTGTTAGAGAATTTCCAGATGTGTTTCCAAATGAATTACCAGGGGAATTGGTGGACAGGGAGATAGAGTTTACAATTGAGATTATGCCAGGCACCTAGCCTGTTTCTAAAACTCCCTACAGAATGGCTGCTACTGAAATGAAAGAATTGAAAGAACAACTGCAAGATCTGCTTGATAAAGGATTTATCCGACCTAGTACTTCACCATGGGGTGCACCAGTGTTATTTGTGAAAAAGAAAGATGGAACCTTGCGTTTGTGCATCGACTATCGAGAATTGAACAAGGTAACAATAAAGAATAAATACCCCCTACCCCGTATTGATGACCTGTTTGACCAGTTGCAGGGATCACATATGTTTTCTAAAATTGATTTGAGATTCGGGTATCATCAGTCGAAAGTGAAAGCATAAGATGTTGAGAAAACCGCGTTTCGAACAAGGTATGGCCATTATGAATTTCTTGTCATGCCATTTGGGGTGACTAATGCTCCAGCAGCGTTTATGGACTTAATGAACCGAATTTTTAAAACCTACCTTGATGAATTTGTTGTGATTTTTATTGATGGCATTTTGATATACTCCAAAAGTAGACTTGAACATGAACATCACTTGAGAACTGTCCTACAAACACTTAGAGAAAAGAAACTATTTGCTAAACTAAAGAAGTGTGAGTTTTGGTTGGATGAAGTTATTTTCCTAGGGCATGTGATCAACAAGGAAGGGATTTAAGTGAACCCATAGAAGATAGAGGCAATTGTGAACTGGCCTACACCGATTAATGTGACAGAAGTTCGTAGTTTTATGGGCTTAGCTGGGTACTACAGGAGGTTTGTGAAAGACTTTTCGAAAATAGTTGTGCCTCTTACCCAACTGACACGTAAAGGGCAACCATTTGAATGGAATGACGAAGGAGAATCTACCTTTCATGAACTAAAACGAGACTGACCACGACACCAGTTTTGACATTGCCATCAGGTACAGAAAACTTTGTAATTTTCAGTGATGCATCTTATAAAGGTTTGGGTTGTGTATTAATGCAGAATAGAAGGGTAATTGCCTATGCCTCCTGGCAGTTGAGGCCACATGAGAAGAACTACCCAACACATGATTTAGAATTGGCTGCAGTTGTTTTTGCTTTGAAAATTTGGCGGCACTATTTGTATGGGGCAAAATGTGAAGTCTACACAGATCATAAGAGCCTAGAATACTTCTTTACACAGAAAGAGCTAAATAGAGGAGATGGCTTGAACTGATAAAGGATTATGATCTTGAAATCCAATATCACCTCGGGAAAGCTAATACAGTTGCTGATGCCCTAAGTAGAAAGTTGATGGGGAGTATAGCTTGTTTGCTTAC
The DNA here is from genome assembly GCF_055761805.1 of Camellia sinensis. Taxonomy (NCBI): domain Eukaryota; kingdom Viridiplantae; phylum Streptophyta; class Magnoliopsida; order Ericales; family Theaceae; genus Camellia; species Camellia sinensis. Next base: position 194,101,814 of record NC_138965.1, read on the forward strand.
TGAACAGAAAGAGATCTTGCAAGATTTTGATAAGTCTGAAATTGAAGTGGTATTATGTGAACAAGGCGGATTGATATCCGCTATTTCAGCCGAGCTGGCAATCATTGATGAGATTAAACAAAAACAAAAAGAGGATGAATTCCTCAAGAAAGTGATTGATGAATTTGAGACAAGCCCAAAAGTAGAGTTCAGCATTGAAGCGAAGTGTTGAGATTCCGGAACCGAATGTGTGTCCCAGATATTCCGAAACTAAAGAAAAGAGTTCTAGATAATGCTCACAAGTCAGTATTTGCTATGCATCCAGGCAATAACAAAATGTATCGGGATTTGAAACAAAGCTATTGGTGGCCTAAAATGAAGAAAAAAATTGCAGAATATGTGTCCAATTGTCTTCAGTGTCAGCAAGTTAAAGCTGAACATCAGAAACGGGTTGTCTACTTCAACCTCTCCCTATTCCTGAATGGAAGTGGGAGCATGTGACTATGGATTTCGTTGTTGGTCTACCTCGGACTCCTCGATGTATGGATTCTATTTGGGTTGTAGTTGATAGACTGACTAAATCTGCACATTTTTTACCTGTTAGAACTACATTTGATGCTTATAAACTGGCTACAATATGTGTTGATGAGATTGTCCATTTACACGGAGTTTCGGTATCTATTGTTTCGGATAGAGATCCGAAATTTGTGTCTAGATTGTGGAAAAGTTTGCAAAAAGCTATGGAAATGGAATTGAGGTTTAGTACCGCATTCCACCCACAGACAGAAGGACAATCAGAATAGACAATACAGACCTTGGAAGACATGCTCAGAATATGTGCCTTGGATTTTCAAGGGAGTTGGGAAGATTATTTGCCACTGGCAGAGTTTGCATATAATAACAGCTTCCATTCCAGCATCGGTATGGCACCATACGAGACTTTGTATGGTAGAAGGTGTAGATCACCGATTTGTTGGGCAGAGGTCAGGGATAAAGCTTTACTTGGGCCTGAAATTGTGCAAGACACTTTTGAGAAGATCAAAACTATTTAGCAAAGGCTCAAAACAGCTCAGGACCGACAAAAGAATTATGCGGATGTTCAAAGAAGACCTCTTGAATATGAGGCCAGTGATCATGTGTTTATTCGTGTGACGCCGATGAAGGGCCAATCAAGATTTGGAAAGAAGGGTAAGTTGTCGCCCCGTTACATTGGGCCATTTCAAATTCTAAAAAGGCTTGGCCCAGTTGCTTATAGAGTTGCTTTGCCACCAGGATTCGAACAAATCCATAATGTGTTTCATGTGTCAATGTTGAGGGGTTATCTTCGAGATCTGTTCTACGTGATTGATTATCACTGGATAGCTCTTGATGAAAATATGGAGTACGCCGAATTGCTGGAACGAATCATTGACCGGCAAGTGAAAGAATTGAGAAGCATGTCCATCCCAATGGTGAAAGTGGAATGGAAAGAACACTATGAGACGGCTGCCACATGGGAAAAAGAGGATGAAATGCAGCTACGCTATCCACATTTGTTTCCCGACGAAGGTAAAATAAGTTTGGAGAACCAAACTTCCTAAAGGGGGGAAGACTGTGATAACCCTGGTCCATATTATGCTAATTAATCTTAATTGTGATTGAGATTATGTGTTTGATATGATTTTGAATGCCCTTTTATATGAATATATGTGGTTTTGAATTTCTATCTGTTCACCGTAGGAATATCTGTTCAACTTACTGTTATAAACTGAAAATTGAAGGCCTTATCGGCCCCAAAACCCAAAATTGACTACGCCATTGTGATTGGCGTAATTTTTAGAGCCTACGGTGAAATTTAATTAAAAATTGATTCGGATCAAATTAAATAAAGTAAATTGATGGTGTGGTGCTCAATTATTTAATATTAAAGAAATGTGTTTGAGAAGGAGCTTATAAGGGCCAATTTACACCCTCATTCACTTTGCTTGAGCTCAAAATCAGATTTTATACTTTAGAGAGAAAGAGAGGGTGTAGACGTCCCCGAACGCCCCGGGAGGATGAATCCCGTTTTGTTCATTTTGGGCTTACTACAGTTTGGACTCAAATCGTCACGGCTCTTAATCTGAACCAAAGAGTCCAAATCCGACAAATCATTTTGAAAAACAGATTTTTAGAAAGAAGTGCCAAACATGGACTGCTTTGCCAGATACAGAGTCGCCACCTAAATATTTTTTATGGAGAAATTTAGGAAACCCTGACTCGTTTGCCTAAGGCCACGTGTCCGTCATCACCAAAGTTGCCTTGGCTCGGGAACTTGGGTACGATTAGGAAAGGTCAGCTATGAGCACCCCCTCTCGCCCGATCCTAAGATCGGCCTCTACTAACCATGATATCTTGTTTTGAAAATATTATGCGTTCTTATACCGGTTATTAGCCTAGAATTACTATGTGAAGCGTACAGCAAAACAAGTATAAACTAAATTGCCTAAATCGGAACAAAGCATCGTATTTCCGTTTGTTTGGAAAATGGTTTGATTTTGCTACTCGCGAGTAGACTAAAATGCGGATTTCGATGAATTATCCCAATTCAAACAATCCAACCTTCACCCACAGGCATTTATGTAGTTCTATCACATAAGCATATAGCCACATGGTAAGCATGCTATCATGTTAACATTCACACTCATGCGAGATGCTAAAGCATAAATACTTACATCGTATTCTGTGCCAAAACAGTGAACTAGTTAGTAATCATATGCATGATCCTAATTCATGTTAAGGTGGCTAATGTATCTCATACAAAATGTCACTAGAATAGGCTCGGCTAATCTATGAATGGCATGTGAGATGCGACAGATAACATGTATTCAAGTTTGATTTGAAATACGATGCAGTTAGTATGATGCGCCGAGCCCGGTGCATGCAAGACTGATGAATGATGCAAATATACAAGTATAAGTATGCTAATTGAAACTTGCCCTAATACTAACCATTGAAAGCAGGTAAGTAAAAGGGAGAAAGAAGTGGGGGTTGGAAGACATGCACACACGCACCCACACTTATTACAAATTCGCCCTCGCTCGGAGGGACCAAAAGAATAATACAATTTAACTAACTATCAAGCTAATTAAATATTACAGACAATTAACTAGTTAAGCAAATTAACTAAGCTAATTAAGCAGTAAAAGCAGCCTCGGGAAGAGAGCCCAATGCATGCGCGCTCGGTTCCGCTCGGAAACCCACCACCATGCATAAGTTTGCCTCTGTTTCCCTTGCTCTGCTCCTCTGAAAATTGCACAACTCCCAAGGTATGCTCCATGGACACTGTGGATCACCACCGACCAAGTGGAAACCCCACCAAGCATGTCCAGATGGTCATCGACCATTTGTTGAGCTCTTGGCCATTGATAATTGGTCGGTCGACACTCCATGTAGTCGATCGGCCAAGTCTTCCTGCAGAACCTATTTTGACAGCAGCAGAGGGCAAAACAAGGCATGACAATGCATTCCAAGCAAATGTGTGCACCAACACACCCCATATCATGTTTGTGACTCAAAAGGGCATGGTACTCGATTCTCGGACCACCAATCGCGCATTTCAATGCGTGATGGCCCAAGGAACCAAATTGTGCATTTTCAATGTAGGATGAAATGCACATAAACAAACAATGCGCTTAACCTCTATCATACTCAATTCAAGAGGCAGAGCATGCATGCCAATGCAATGCAACCTAGGCACGTGAGCTAGTATGCAACATGAGCATGCAAATGAACATGAAAGGATGCAACTAACAAGCATGCAAAGTGTAATGTCAACAAGCATGGAACAAGGCCAAATATGCAACAACGCATAAGGCAAGCATGCAACATATGCAAAGGATGGTCTTAAACTAATTTAGGCAGCCTTCAAACAAGCCCAAAACATTGGCCAAAAGCTATGAGGATGGGGCCAAATGCACATACAAGCATGCATGCAAATGGACCAACACTTAGGCATTAAAGAGATAACTTTTAAGCACACTTGAAAGAAGATAAACATGGACACAACATGCATAGAAAGCTCTGAAAATCATGTTATAAAGGTGCCAAACCAAGTAAACGAGACAAGCTAAACATGCAACAATGGTCCAAAATTCAAGGAAAGCCTAAGGGGCTTAAACCATGGCTAAGTCAAACAAGCCTCACAAGGCTAAAAGGACTTAAAATAGGTCCAAGGAAGACCTAAACAAAGCTAAGGACACACCTAGATGGCATCTAAATGGTCTAAACATGCAAGCATACAAAAGAGGCCACACATGGAGCATAAGATGACAACCTTGTAAAGAATTAAAGAGACATCAAATGCAAGCATACAAGCATACCATGAGGACTGAAATGATGCTATAAGTAGTGCCAAACCACTGAAATAATGCACGGATGGCATGCTAGAGGGGTCACGCTCAAGGCATACAAGAGAGTTTGCATGGTAGCTATACAAAGCAAAGCATGGATGACGCAAATGACCAAAAATAGTCCCTTAGCATACTAAAACAAGCATAAAAGCTTCACAAAGTTAGGCCAAAATCATGTTAGAACATGGGTTAAAACCTAAAGCATGCTAAGGCAAAAATATGGCATTACAAGACATGTATGCAAGGCAAGCATGGTGTGTCTAAACCAAGCAAAAACAGAGGTAATACATGACAATATAAGCACAAAAACAGCTAAGACATGGCCATCATACACTTAAACAAGATGCTCACACATGAGGCAAAAATGGCCCTTTTCAAGGACAACAAGGAGGAGGGGGTGGCCCTCTCCTTCTTAGGACCTTCAGGCACCATCCTCACCACTAAAATCTCTCAAGATTTCAATGGTGAGGATGCCCAAACAAAGTGGTCCCAGAGCTCACCAAAATAGCAAAAAAATAGGGCCAAACAAGGCCTAAGAGGGGTCAAACACCCCCAAACGACAAAGCAACCTTAAATAACTATGTTAAGCACTCAAAATCAAGACTTTTGTTAGTTATATACAAAGTCTAAAAATAGTTTCAAGATTGGTTAAAAAGCTATGCAAAAATGGGGAATAAAGGGTGAAGTTCTTACCCTTGATGGCCCTCTTCACAAACAATGTTCCAGATGGTTCTTCAAGCTTGAATCCACTCAAGAACACCAAGAACAACTCTCTGGCCCCTCAGAAACCAAGAGAAGGTGTAACTCTATGTGTTTGTGTGCAATAGTAATACTAAAACACACACTTATGCACTAAAGAGAGAGATATAGCGATAGAATAGCTACAACTATGAACTAACCCTAACTCAGAGCTCCCTTTGCATTTTTTTTACAACCCTAATGGAGGGAGAAGAGGCTCCCTCTTATAGAGATTCACTCTTGCAAAGCTTCCAAAACAAGCTAAGCAAGAGTGAAATCCCTCCATACACGTATGGAGGGGAGCAAAGTGTATGCCAGCTAGCACAGCTGGCATAAAAATATCTGCAAAAGTAGATGTACAGTGGTCGGCCAGCCAAAAATGCTATTTGACTAAAAAATATGGCCGGTTAACTACAAAGAGTGCCGGTCGGCCAAACATTTGGCCGATGACAACAGACCAATGGCCGGTAGCCTCAAGCCATGGCCGGTGAGGTGTGTGGATGGCCAACTAGCCATTCCCTGCCCTCCAAAGCAAAAACACAAGTGTTTGGTGCAAAACCAGACACAAAACAGTCGAGTTGAGAGATCCTGAGGCAAGGCGCATAGCCGAGATCTCCGGGAACTCAAGACGAACATAAGCAAGGATGATCACCGAGTATTCAAACGGTGACGTCCAAGTCTTGAGGACGGTCAAAAATGGAGTGTCTACAGAGGGTCGGCTAGAGAGAGAGAGGGTGAAGGCAATTGAAGATTGTGCAAGAAACTTGAATAAATTGAAGACCAACTCAAGAATTAACCATAATTTGGAAGATTAAAGCTCCTAGGTGGGTAAATTTATGAGTTTGAGCTTGTGATTTTGTGAATTCAAGTGGTTTGGTAGCTCATGGCAAAGATTGAGCTGAATATGGAGTCAGAATGTGCATGCATGCATAGAATTATCATGAATTGGCAAGAATTGTATAATCTATCATGTAGCTTGTTAATTATGATGAATTGAGTTGTTGGATCATACATGCAAGCATGATTTGGATGAGTTTTATGTGTGTAAGCATCACTTGAGCCATTTGAAACGAAATTGGAGTTAAAAGATTACATGCATGTTTGATTAATGAAGACATGGAGTAATGTGAAATTGAATACACATGTTTTGAAACTATGAAGAGAAATGTTGGTTAATTTGAGAATTTGGTCATGGCTTTGAATAATTGGTCCCAAATCTCCTATGCTCTCATGCTATGTAATCATTTCTCATGTTCTAGTACCTAAATTTGAGCTTTGGAGCCTTTAAATATCAAGTTTGAGCCTCAAGAACAATTCTGGATTTTCTAGAATTTGGCATGTCCGCTCGAGCGGGGAAAGCGCCGCTCGAGCGGGAAATACGAGCTCCAGAACTTTTGCAGACATGGATGTTCGCTCGAGCGGGTAAGTTCACGCTCGAGCGGGGAGCTATGTAGAGTGACTTTCAGGTGAGCGTCTAAATCCATGCTCGAGCATAAAAATGAGGCAACCAGTACTTTTGCAGACTTAAAGGGTCCGCTCGAGTGGCAAAGTCCACGCTCGAGCGGGGACCCCTGTTTCAGAAATTTTATAAAAGTGTTCCGTGTTTCATTTTCCGTTCTCTTTCACTTCTAAGTACTCTTAGGCATGCATTGAGCATTATGAATGAATTAAAAAAGATAACAAAGAAGCCTACGAGGGATGTATGAATTAAGAACAAATTGAATCATTTGTGACCCATGTGTGTTATGTGATGTGTAGGGTCGAGCTCAAGGGTGAATCCACTGGCAGAACACTGTGAGTAATATCTTAATAAAGATATTTTGAAGTATGTTATTTGTCCAATCCCTTATTTCCTTATAAGTCTTATAAGCTTGTTAATTTGAATTGTGGACAAATGGTTGCTATGCCATATGGTTGGGCCTAAGGCCGTCTGCTATGAATGAAAGAATGAATGGGCCAAAGGCTGTCTGACACGAATGATAGTCTGACTCGAATGATAGTTGGATATGAATGAATGGGCTAATGAATAGGCCAGAGGCCGTTGGATAGGAATTAATAGGCCAATGAATGGGCCAGAGGCCGTTGCATATGAATGAATGGGCCAATGAATGGGCCAGAGACTGTTGGAATGAATGAATGGGCCAATGAATGGGCCAGAGGCCGTTAGAGATGAATGAATGGGCCAGAGGCTGTCACGCCCTCAAAATAATAACATTAAACCCAACAAGATAGACATGCATTGGTAGACAAAAGCATCATCTTCTTCTATTCATCAGAGTACTTCATTACAAAAGTATTACATGTTAACAATAAAAGCAAATGCCCTAAAGGCTTACAGCTTTCCAAGTTAACACTCAGTTACAACAAAAGAGTGCTAACTCATTTACACATTAAGCCCTGGGCTTGAATATACATGTAATACATCAAAGAAATAAAACAACAAAAGTCCGCCTGCCCCTAGCCTCCCAAGCTATGTCCTTGGAGGTGGCATGCTACCTGTACCTGAAAATGATATTCCCATATAGGGTGAGCCACAGCCCAGTAGAAATGCACTAAACCAAATATGAACAATGACTAAAAGATTAGCAGTTGATAGATAGCCAACACTGATACTTTCCCTTATCACACTTTACGGTTTCATGACATACAAGTCCATATTACAGTCCATTTTCCAATTCTTTTCAATTCTCAATTTACAACCATGGCTCAGAACCTGGCCAAACAACTCATATGAGACAGTAACTCATATCAAGCACTTCCCCATTTCATAATAGATAAGCATACTAGCTATATCACATACCAACAGATAAGCATACAAGCTATATCACACACTAACAGATAAGCATACAAGCTATATCATCACTTCCACAGATATGCATAAGAGCACTATCACGCTTCCAATGACAAGCATATGAGCTCTGTCAACACATTACTAGATAAGCATATGAGCTCTATCTATGGAGTCCATCCCCTATCTCCTCCCAACAACATCCGGTTTAGAGGTCCATCCCCTATCTTCCCCTAAACCGTGGAGTACATCCTCTATCTCCTCCAACACAACACAATGCATATAAACAGTAATTATACACATCATCACACAATACATAAATTTAATGTATTCTTTCAACCGTCACACTCAATGACACATTCCAGTGATTAGTTTCAGTTTGCCTAATCATCATGCATTGTCTACAACAATCAAGACTATCCTCCACCGATAGCCCAAAGTAGTTATTTCTATACAAAAAATAAATGCAACAATGGATATATATTCAACATTCCAACTAGGTGAGTGATAAATAATCCAACTACACCTTTTAATCCCATATCTTTCCAAATCAATTCCTCATTTCTCATAATTAATTATGCAAATTAATTAACCAATGTAATTTGGGCATTTTCCATAATTAACATTACAACCCTTAGGTTCCATTTTCATCAATGTTTTAACATTAATTTTACTTTTCCAAGTCAAACATACATCTAGGTTTTATATAGCTAAAACCCCAACTTTTCCAAATTTACACAAAAGCCCCAAACTTTCACAAAATTACCAAACCAACCCCAACATCTCAAAATACTAAAATTTAAAGACAAAGCTCATAAAGAGGAGTAGGATATCCCTACCTCGAAGTTAGAGCTCGGATGGAGAAGAGACCAAAACCAAAGTGCTCCAAAGACCGAGATTTCCGGATCAAAACGACGCCATCGACGATCAACACAACTTTTACAAAGGCCGAAGAGAAGGAGGACACTCTAACTAGATCAAACCCTAGAGAGAAGGGAGTTTCTAGAGAGAGAGGCTCTCAAAAATGGTTTTTAGAAAAAGTAGGAGAGAGAAAGAAAAGCAAAAAGTGATTTAAAATCACCCAGCGGATAACTCATATACGTATGACCCACTCGAGCGGAGAACACTACGCTCGAGCACCAAGAACACAAATCTGAACACGCTCGAGCGCAATAAGGCCCGCTCGAGCTCCAAGACACAAGAATAAAGCACTTCCGCTCGAGTGCGAAAACCAGTCCGCTCGAGCGTAGATTTCCACCTCCCAGAACTTATACCCAGAAAGTACTACCCGCTCGAGTGCTTCCGCTCGAGCGTAAACAAACCCGTTCGAGCGTAAAAATCACATCTGCAGAAGTTTTGCAAGAACACGAAATACTGGAGGTGTGCAATCCCCGCTCGAGAGCAAGAAGACCCGCTCGAGCGGATCGCCTAAAAACTGAACAACAAGGAATTCAAACCAAGGCCTAACCAACCAGTAACAAACCTGCCCAAAACATCCTAAAACTCAATCAAGTGGAATTAAAGGACGGCAACAAGGTAGATACCACCACCAACTTCACGGAACCGAGTCCGGAATACAACAGAACAGTAAAGGGACAACCGGGATCGCTATAACCTCCCCCCCTTAAAGAATTTCGTCCCCGAAATTAAACACAGGTTTTTCAAAAACAGGTTTTCTCCATTTTCAACAATACTGCAACATAATATTAAACAACTCGACCCATTACTGGTCGATCCCATCTCTTTTCAAGAGGCATTTCACAACATATATTACAAGTGCATTATCAACATGCAATTTTCTTCCATTTCCAACCATTTCCAATATACATGGTTCGCAGTTCATATCATAATCAATATACATGATACAACTCCAATTCTACAATATAGCCAACATATGCAATATCATAATCAACTCCCATATCAAGGTAAGTTCTACAATATACTTCCATTAATACCAAAACATTACCAATGTTTTACAACTTAAGACATATATAAAGCTCTTAAGTCCAACAACATTACAAAATCTAAATACAAGATTATTCAACAATAAACAAGTCCGGATATTTCTCGCGGACCTCCAACTCACGTTCCCAAGTGGCTTCCTCCACTCCGTGATGTTTCCACAAAACCTTAACCAAAGGGATGGTCTTGCCACGCAGGACTTGATCCCGCCTATCCAAGACCCGAACCGGTCTCTCCTCATACGAGGCATCCTCATCTACCTCTAAGTCGGTCCAATCTAATACATGCGATGGATCCGGCTCATACTTCCGAAGCATACTCACATGAAACACGTCATGCACTCCGGACAACTGCAGTGGCAACGCTAAACGATAAGCAACCTCGCCAATCCTTTCAAGGATCTCAAAAGGCCCAATAAACCGAGGGGATAACTTCCCACTCTTGCCAAATCTCATCAAACCCCGCCTAGGTGATATCTTCAGAAAGACATAATCACCTATCTCAAACGCCAAAGGCCTCCTCCTACGGTCAGCATAAGATTTCTGACGACTCTGGGCTGTAACAAGCCTCCTACGGATAAGCTCAACTTTCTCTGTCGTCTCTCTAACCAACTCCGGACCCAACAAAGGTGCATCACCCACCTCGGCCCAACAAACTGGAGACCTACACGGTCGGCCATACAAGGCCTCAAACGGTGCCATACCGATACTAGACTGAAAAATGTTGTTGTAGGCAAACTCCACCAATGGTAAGTGCCTCTCCCACGTCCCACTAAAGTCAAGGACACAACTCTGAAGCATATCCTCAAGGATCTGAATAGTACGCTCAGATTGCCCGTCAGTCTAAGGATGATAAGTCGTACTAAAGGTCAACTTAGTACCCAAGGCACTCTGCAAACTCTGCCACCACCTAGCAGTAAAATGAGGATCTCTATCTGAGACGATCGTCACTGGGACCCCGTGCAATTTCACTATGTCCCGAATATACAAGTCTGCAAGATGATCTACCGAATCTCTCACGCGCATGGGAATGAAGTGCGCCGACTTAGTCAACCGGTCTACAACCACCCAAACAGCATCACTACCCCGCTGAGTCTTCGGAAGACCTACAATGAAGTCCATAGTGACATGCTCCCACTTTCACTCGGCAATAGGCAAGGGTTGCAACAAACCCGCTGGCCTCTGATGCTCGGCCTTCACTTGCTGGCAAGTAAGGCACTTAGACACGAAAACTGCCACATCTCTCTTCATACCCTGCCACCAAAACTGGCGACCCAAATCCCGATACATCTTAGTGCCTTCTGGATGCACCGTAAGACGTGAATGATGGAACTCTTGGATTACTTCCTCTCGGCAAGACTCCGGCACAAACAAACAGTCTCGGTATCTCACACTTAGGTCAGGATACACCGTCAAACCCTTCTCAGCCTTCCCACTGGAGATCTTCTCTCGGAAGGACTCTACCTCAAGGTCACCTCTCTGTACCTCTAACACTCTAGTCACAAGTGTAGGCTGCGCAATAACAGAAAACAAGGCCGCAGCCTCAACAGATTCGCCCAGATGCAAATCAAACTCGCCAAGTACACCCAACATCCCCCATTCCCAAATGGCTATACAAGCTACATCACTAATGGATTTCCTACTAAGGGCATCGACCACAACATTGGCCTTCCCCGGGTGATAGTGCAACTCAAAATCATAGTCCTCAATGAACTCCATCCATCTCCTCTGCCTCAAATTCAAGTCTCTCTGTGTAAACAGATATTTCAGACTCTTGTGGTCCGAGAACACCTCGAACCTCTCACCATAAAGGTAGTGCCTCCAAATCTTCAAGGCAAAGATCACTGCTGCTAACTCTAGGTCGTGTGTAGGGTAATTCTTCTCGTGTATTTTCAACTGGCGTGAGCCATAAGCTACCACTTTCCCTTCTTACATCAACACACAACCCAAACCCTCTCGTGAGACATCACAATAAACTACGTAACCCGACCCTCTCTCCGGAATAATCAAGACCGGAGAAGTGGTCAATCTAACCTTCAACTCTTGGAACGACTTTTCACAAGTCTCACTCCACACAAATTTGACTCCCTTCCGAGTCAGTCTAGTCAACGGCGAAGCTAGCCTGGAGAAATCCTTCACAAACCGACGGCAATACCCAGCGAATCCCAGAAAACTGCGGATCTCAAACACACTCTTAGGCTGTGCCCAATCTTGCACTGCCTCAACCTTGGATGCATCAATGGACAACCCTTTCCCGGATACCACGTGGCCTAAGAATTTGACTTCCCTCAGCCAGAACTCACACTTCCCAAACTTGGCATACAGCCTATGGGCTCTAAGCAACTCAAGCACCACTCTCAAGTGTTCCTCGTGCTCCTCTTCTGAAGGTGAATAGATAAGAATGTCGTCCATGAAAACGACTACAAATCGATCCAAGAATTCCCGGAAGATCCGGTTCATCAAGTCCATAAAGACTGCCGGTGCATTGGTGAGCCCAAACGGCATCACCAGAAACTCATAATGGCCATACCGCATACGGAATGCCGTCTTAGGAATATCCTCTTCCCTGACCCTCAACTGGTGGTAACCCGATCTCAAGTCTATCTTAGAGAAACAACGGGAACCCTTCAACTGGTCAAACAAATCATCTATACGGGGCATAGGGTACTTATTCTTGACCGTAGCCCGATTCAACTTTCGGTAGTCAATACACAATCTCAAGGCACCATCTTTTTTTTAGCAAAGAGGGCCGGTGCTCCCCACGGCAAAACACTAGGGCAGACAAAACCCTTATCTAGCAATTCCGGGAGCTGAACTTTCAACTCAACCAACTCTGCTGGAGCAAAACGGTAAGGTGCCATAGAAATCGGCGCCGTGCCGGGCACTAAATCAATAGAGAACTCTATCTCTCGGTGAGGTGGTAAACTAACAAGGTCCTCGGGAAAGACATCCGAATACTCGCAAACCACCCTCGGCAACACAAGCTGGGTCTCATCACCCTCACCACTCTCAAAGCTAGTAAGTAGACCACTAAGCTCACTCCGCCCTCGCGAATCATACCCCGGTGGCAAAACACTACCAACCTGATCTCCCAAGAAATGGAACCACTCCTCGCTCAAGGTGCATAACATGACCCTCTGGCAGTAGCAATCGATAACAGCCCGGTATGACGATAGCCAGTCCATACCCAAAATAACATCAAAACCCTTCATGGGCATAACTACAAAAGGAAAAGGAAGCCTATGGTCGGCGACCTCTATATCACAACCTCTAACACCTTGTTTCAAGATCAATTCACCCCCAACAGGTGACACTACACAAATAGGAGATGCTAACTGTGCTAACTCTAACTCCGAAACAGATGCAAATGCAGCAAATACAAAAGAATGAGATGCACCCGTGTCAATCAACACACTAGCAATCGAGTTGCAAAACAGAAAAGTACCTCTCACTACTGATGGAGCCGGTACTAGATCCTGGGCGGTAACAACATACACGCGCCCTGTAGGCCCCTGATCCACCTGCTCACCCCTCGGAGCATACGATTGCTGTACTGACTGGGATGACGAAGCTCCCGGATTGGCCCTCGAGGCTTGCACAGACTGAGCTGGCTGATAACTCTGCGTCTGCCTAGAACCAGACGCTCCTGAAGTAGTACTCAACTGCGGGCAATACCTCTTCAGGTGCCCAGGCTGACCACACAGATAGCAAGACAAGGGCTGGCCCCTGCCCTGACTCTGGCCCTGAGGTCTAGCTGAAGAGGAAGCAGCTCGCTGACCCCCTCCCTTCTACGGGCAAACCGAAGACTTGTGACCCAGCTGGCCACACGCAAAACAAGTCAAGCCTCCCTGACAACCTCTCTCCGAGCCTACACTCGGCACCGGAAAGGTCGATCTAGCAACTCCACCCTGAGACTGCTGAGGGTTATAACCCCTCTGTCTCCTGTCATCGCCCTGACCCTCCTGGCCTCGCTTGGAGCCTCTATGTTTCTCCTCGTCTTCCTCCTGCATCATAAGCTCCATATGAGCTGCAGCATCCACTAAGTGTCTATACTCTCGGATGTAAGACCCACCAACCCTCAACTTGAGGCCCCGCCTCAACTTCCGTTCAAACTCATAGCAACGGCGTTCTTCGGACGCCACCAACTCAGGTGCAAACCTGGACAAACTAGTAAAAGTGGCCTCAAACTCTGCCACAGACATACCCTGCTGATTAAGCCGGCTAAACTGATCCCTCAGCTTCTCCCTAGCCACTGCTGATAATAACCTCTCCTGGAAAACATTTACAAACGCCTCCCATGTACCACCAACACGAGCCTTCTCGTACTTCCACCATTGACCCGCATCTCCCTTCAACTAGAAGGATGCCAAGGTCACTTTCAATGCTCTGTCCTCGATGCCAAGCATCTCGAACATCTTACTCATTTGTTCTAACCACTCGTCAGCCTTCTGTGGTTCCTTTGGATCTCCAATAAACTCATCCGGATTAGACCGGAAGAACTCCTTCTTCAAGAAGGAAGGCCCTGCCTCAGCTGCCTGATTCCCTGCTCTGAGAATACCCAAAGCTCCTGCTATCTCTCGTGCCAAGGCACTCATAGCCTGCTGACCCGCTGGCTCGGCCACATTGGCCTGGCCAACTCCCTCCTGCACTGCCGGAATATCATCCGGTAAAAGTGCTTCCTTCCTCGCAAGCCTACCACGCCTAGCACCTCTTCCTTGTCCTGACATCCTAATAAAGGTAATACAGAACGTTAGCACATTCACAAATGTGCCAAAACTAAACACTCACGTCCTAATGCATGGACAACTGTAATTCACTCCACGTAAGCACATAAACACATAAGCACTTACGAATTTCATTTCCGGATAATGATAGTCCTGAGGCGTTACTAGAGTTCCGGTTAGAAACAGCATTGATCAAGTGCCTTTCCAACAAGACTTCCAGAAACCCAAGGATCCCATCAACATCCTAGAAATTAAATCCCATACCCATATAAACACATAAGCATGTTATCAATTTAAACACATAGCATATGACACTACACCTAAGTCTCTATCAAGCGAGACAAACCCATTGTGATACTAATCACTTCCCACGTACCCAAAGTATTCGAACCCGATACGCTCTGATACCAAGTTGTCACGCCCTCAAAATAATAACATTAAACCCAACAAGATAGACATGCATTGGTAGACAAAAGCTTCACATTCTTCTATTCATCAGAGTACTTCATTACAAAAGTATTACATGTTAACAATAAAAACAAATGCCCTAAAGGCTTACAGCTTTCCAAGTTAACACTTGGTTACAACAAAAGAGTGCTAACTCATTTACACATTAAGCCCTGGGCTTGAATATACATGTAATACATCAAAGAAATAAAACAACAAAAGTCCGCCTGCCCCTAGCCTCCCAAGCTACGTCCTTGGAGGTGGCATGCTACCTGTACCTGAAAATGATATTCCCATATAGGGTGAGCCACAGCCCAGTAGAAATGCACTAAACCAAATATGAACAATGACTAAAAGATTAGCAGTTGATAGATGGCCAACACTGATACTTTCCCTTATCACACTTTACGATTTCATGACATACAAGTCCATATTATAGTCCATTTTCCAATTCTTTTCAATTCTCAATTTACAACCATGGCTCAGAACCTGGCCAAACAACTCATATGAGACAGTAACTCATATCAAGCACTTCCCCATTTCATAATAGATAAGCATACTAGCTATATCACATACCAACAGATAAGCATACAAGCTATATCACACACCAACAGATAAGCATACAAGCTATATCATCACTTCCACAGATATGCATAAGAGCACTATCACACATCCAATGACAAGCATATGAGCTCTGTCAACACATTACTAGATAAGCATATGAGCTCTATCTATGGAGTCTATCCCCTATCTCCTCCCAACAACACCCGGTTTAAAGGTCCATCCCCTATCTTCCCCTAAACCGTGGAGTACATCCCCTATCTCCTCCAACACAACACAATGCATATAAACAGCAATTATACACATCATCACACAATACATAAATTTAATATATTCTTTCAACCGTCACACTCAATGACACATTCCAGTGATTAGTTTCAGTTTGCCTAATCATCATGCATTGTCTACAGCAATCAAGACTATCCTCCACCGATAGCCCAAAGCAGTTATTTCTATACAGAAAATAAATGCAACAATGGATATATATTCAACATTCCAACTAGGTGAGTGATAAATAATCCAACTACACCCTTTAATCCCATATCTTTCCAAATCAATTCCTCATTTCTCATAATTAATTATGCAAATTAATTAACCAATGTAATTTGGGCATTTTCCATAATTAACATTACAACCCTTAGGTTCCATTTTCATCAATGTTTTAACATTAATTTTACTTTTCCAAGTCAAACATACATCTAGGTTTTATATAGCTAAAACCCCAACTTTTGCAAATTTACACAAAAGCCCAAACTTTCACAAAATTACCAAACCAACCCCAACATCTCAAAATACTAAAATTTAAAGACAAAGCTCATAAAGAGGAGTAGGATATCCCTACCTCGAAGTTAGAGCTCGGATGGAGAAGAGACCAAAACCAAAGTGCTCCAAAGACCAAGATTTCTGGATCAAAACGACGCCCTCGACGATCAACACAACTTTTACAAAGGCCGAAGAGAAGGAGGACACTCTAACTAGATCAAACCCTAGAGAGAAGGGAGTTTCTAGAGAGAGAGGCTCTCAAAAATGGTTTTTAGAAAAAGTAGGAGAGAGAAAGAAAAGCAAAAAGTGATTTAAAATCACCCAGCGGATAACTCATATACGTATGACCCGCTCGAGCGGAGAACACAACGCTCGAGCGCCAAGAACACAAATCTGAACACGCTCGAGCGCAATAAGGCCCGCTCGAGCTCCAAGACACAAGAATAAAGCACTTCCGCTCGAGCGCGAAAACCAGTCCGCTCGAGCGTAGATTTCCACCTCCCAGAACTTATACCCAGAAAGTACTACCCGCTCGAGCGCCACCAAACCCGCTCGAGCGCTTCCATTCGAGCGTAAACAAACCCGCTCGAGCGTAAAAATCACATCTGCAGAAGTTTTGCAGGAACACGAAATACTGGAGGTGTGCAATCCCCGCTCGAGCGCAAGAAGACCCGCTCGAGTGGATCGCCTAAAAACTGAACAACAAGGAATTGAAACCAAGGCCTAACCAACCAGTAACAAACCTGCCCAAAACATCCTAAAACTCAATCAAGTGGAATTAAAGGACGATAACAAGATAGATACCACCACCAACTTCACGGAACCGAGTCCGGAATACAACAGAATAGTAAGGGGACAACCGGGATCACTATAGAGGCCGTTGGATATGAATGAATGGGCCAGAGGCCGTTGGATATGAATGAATGGGCTAGAGGCCGTTAGATATGAATAAATGGGCCAATGAATGGCCGGAGGCCGTTGGACATGAACGATTGGGCCAAAGGCCATTTGATATACGTGAATGAATTGGGCTTGAGGCCGTCCGTCAAAGGACAAAGTGGGCCAGAGGCCGTTTGATATGTTCGAGCTTGAATCGCCTAATGTACTGAATAGCACACGAAGTAGAATACTAAATGGGCCCAAGGCCGTTTGA
This sequence comes from Camellia sinensis, assembly GCF_055761805.1. NCBI lineage: Eukaryota > Viridiplantae > Streptophyta > Magnoliopsida > Ericales > Theaceae > Camellia > Camellia sinensis. The sequence continues at coordinate 194,119,297 of NC_138965.1, forward strand.
TATATGTGATTCTCGTTCATGTACTTTCTTTATTTGATATTATTCACTGGGCTTTCGCTCACGCTCATTCATGTGTATGTAGGTGAGCCAAGGGATGTCCAAACCAAGCCTCGATGAAATATGCGAGAAACAGTCAAGGTTTTGAAGAGTCAGCCCAACGTCTCACGCACGAGACTTGCCTTCGCCTCTTTTGTTCTTTTGTTATAGTTTTGTTACGTTGGCGAAAACATTGAACTACCTTCGTATATAGACTTTGGGTTTGACTGACTTAGACTTAAATGATCCTGTATGTACAGTTTATATGTTAACTTCCCTTTTGGTGTGAGTTATTAACGGATACTTATGTGAAATGTTATGATGTGCATATAAGCATAGCTCTATGGACAAAGTTTTAAATTTGCTTCCGTTTGGCCCCTTTACTCTGATGAGTTATGTCTTATATGGTCTGAGGCCACAGGTAATCCCTCGATTACTAGCCGGTTATGGCCTTAACCCATAGGAGCGGGTTCGGGTCATGACAGGTGGAATGGACCATCTGGTAAGGAACTATCCCTGAAATGAACAAAATGTGAATAGATCCTCTGCCTCAGTTGGTTTCGTACCAATGGTAGGAATTGCTAATCAAGATAGAGTAATTGCACTCGTCCCAGAAAGCACTCAGAATACGATGACTGCTATCCCAGGTATTTATACTGTTTATGAATGAATGCCTATATGTTGACTGATTCTAGGCTGGTACATGTGTACATCTTTGCTTGGGATATTATTTGATTCGATTTGGCGCATTGTTTCATATTGGCTATATGTGTATCTAGATTGGTCAGACCTACAGGATCAATACCTTATTTACTGTATGTATCTGCCCCATTTGGGGAAATTTGTGAAATACGTATTAGGATATTGATTGACTCTGTACATGCACATATACATCTAAACCTATGCTCAGGGTGATTTGTTATATCATTGTCTTCGATGACTAAACCACTGGAATCATGACTTTGTGATTATGTGACCGAGTTGAGCACCCCAAATAATGAACTCTACAAATTGTGAGATCATGTATTTTGATTGGTAGAAAATTGACGGGACTATGTGACTATATTGAGCTTGACTTGTAAACCTATGCTTTTGTGACTGATTTGGAACCTTTGCTTGACAAATCCTATATTATATGTAACCGAGGAACTTTGTTTAATGTGTTACTGTGCACCATGTGCTTGCATATAAGACCTATTTGGGAATTGCTATATTGATTGGGATACATACATCCTGATATGAACAACTGCATGCATATACAACTACACCTAAACTCATGTGGACAATGCCATATTGGACATGACTTGAAATACTTTGATATGAACAGTTGTGGTGAATGACTCCGATGTGACTTTGAGAACTGACGAACTTTGGGCAATTGTGAAACTCTTGACTATGTACCTCAGCAAACAAAGTATGCCTTACAGAACCAAATGCACCCTATTTGAGAAAACTTTTATTTGATTCCATCCGATAGAACTTTTGTTTGATTTGGCCTAATGGGACCCTCATTTGATATAATTGGATGTGACCTTTGTTTGATTTAATTTGACAAGACCTTTGCCTGGATTGATTTGATATGAACCTCTATCTGATTCGATTTCGTTTAAGGGAGGTTACGAATTGTTCATGAATGAATGACCAGATTATCCTTGACGAGAAAATTGATAGACCCAAAACCTAAATCCGTTTGGAATACTTGACTTACTTAGAAGACCTTATGTGGGCTATCAACAGACTGATCTAACCATGAACACCGTTAAGAACCAACCTTTAATTGTTGGAGACATATGTGTTACAAATGAACGAAATTGAGCAAATCCAGTGATTGGGTGTTTTAAGGAACAATGCTTGTATATTACCATATTCTTAGTTATTTGACGCTATGGAAACCGATGACGGCAAATTGATTGACCATAAACAATACTAAACATTTATCTTTGACTGATCAGAATATGTTTAGAATAGGAGAATAGTTGCTTTAGTATTATCAGATTTTGGGAAATCATGTTATGGTAACTGCCGACCGTGAACTATTTTGATTATGAACACTATGGAATTAGAAAACCTTGATTATCCGAAAGCATGTGAATTCAGTACGACTTGTAAATGACTGCTCAGTGCCATTGCATTCTGTAATTGGGGCTTTGAGGATGTGTAAATTATGTTTAACATGTGATTGACTACTTTGATGTTATCTTTGACGACATGGGGATTAATATATGAATTGCCTTGTGCTTTTGACGACTTTTAGATAATGTGGAAAGACTCGATGGAACAGGGAATTGAATATTGGATTGAATTGTAAACTGTTGAATGATTGAGAACACGTGTACTATGTTAGAAATTGATTGCTTCGATATTATTGCACTTTACAAACGACACCATGGGGATGTATGAGTTATGTACGTCGTGTGGTTGATTGCTTTGTTGTTACTTTTGTTGATTCGGGAATCAGTGTCTGGATCCATTTTATATTCCTGAAGACTTTTGATTAACCTTGGATAACTGTGATAAGTCGCTAAACTAAATACCAAATCGGATTGTGAATTGTGAAATTATTGGAGAATGAATTGAACTTCTATGATGAGGAAATTGTTGAAATTGTGTCTAAATATGTTCGGTGTCGACAAGTCAAAGTTGAACATCAGATATAGACGGGACTACTTCGACCTCTCTTTATTTCGGAATGAAAATAGAAATATGTGACTATGAATTTCATTGTGGGGCTGCCTTGGACACCCAAGGTATAAGTCCCGTTTGGGTTATTGTCTATAAAATTACTAAGTTTGCTCATTTCCTTCCTGTGAAATTTTCGTATGATGCTTATAGACTAGCCACTATTTACATTGATGAGATTGCTCGTTTGCATGGGGTCCCAGTATCTATTGTTTTAGATAGGAATCCTAAAATGTGTTTAAATTCTGACAAGCCTTCAAGAGGCAATGGGAACTGAATTGTGATTCAGCACTGCTTCCCATCCGCAAATTGATGTATAATCAGAAAGAAATTTTTAGATTTTGGGAGAAATGCTCCAAATAAATGCATTAGATTTTTCAGGGAAGTTGGAAAAATCTATCCATTGTGGCAGACTCTGCTCATAACAGCAGTTTACACTTTAGTTTCGGTGTGGCACTGTGCAAGGCCATATATGGCAGAAAAGGTAAGTCTCTGACTGGTTGAGGGCAGAGTGTCGCTTGATTTTGAGACTGAGCAAATGACTATCAAAAGAATTGGAACCATTGAATAAAAGTATTGCAAATTGTTTTCGACTAAAGGTAAAACAAGTTTGGAGGACCAAACTTCCTAAAGAGAGGAAGATTGGGATAACCGTGTCCTGTACTATGTTAATTAATCATGATTATGTTTGTAATTATGTGCTTAATGTGAATTTGGGTGTTAACTGCATGATTATATGTGATTTTGGCTTTGTATTTGTTCACCGTAGGAAAATCTATTAAAATCTGTGCTTTGAACTGAAAATTGAATGCCTTCTCGACTACAGAACCCGAAATTGACTACGCCATCGTGAATGGCATAATTTATAGATCCTGCGGTGAAATTTAATTAGAAATTGGTTTGGATCAAAATAATTAGATTAAATTGATTGAATTGGGTACAATTAATTAGCCTTAATCAAGTCTAATTAGATGAGCCTATAAATGGGCCCTCATACACTTAAACTCACCATATGTTTGAGCTCAAAATCTGAATTTGCTCTCTAGAGAGAGAGTGTGTTGATTCTAGAGAGAGAGAGAGGGAGAATTGTGCATTTTGACTCAAAGATTGTGGATTGGGAAGCTACACTCAAGATTTAGCTAGAATTTGTGAAGATTGAAGCTCCTAGGTGAGTATTTGAGCATAAATTCATAAGTGAAGTTTGTAATTTTGTGAATTCAAAGAGAATATGTAACCAAGAGCAAGAATTAAGTTGTAATTGATGAATTTGGAGTCAATGAATGCATACATGTTTAGAATTTCCATGAATTTGCATAAGCTAGCATGTAACATGTTAATTATGAAAGATTGGACATTGAACCATAGATGCAAGCATGGTTTTGTTGAGTTTCATGGTTATAAGCACCATTTGTACCATTTGTAATAGAAATGGAGTCAAGAATTGACATGCATGCATGATTGATGAAGATATAAAGTTTGAATGCATGAATTTAATGTGTTGGAAGTAAGTTCGGTATAATTTGGGTTTGCATGTGATTGATTCATAAGATTTGAGCTTCATAATGTAGTAAATTGGTGTTTGTAGCATGTTAGTAGTTGTATATGAGAGTTATGGGTTATAAAATGCAAGCTATGTTGATTTGAATGCAAGTTTGAAGCTCAAACTGGTTGTTGGAAATTCCAGAATTTGACATGTCCGCTCGAGCGGGGAAAGCGCTGCTCGAGCATGAAATGCTAGTTCCCAGAACTTTTGCAGACATGGATGTCTGCTCGAGCGGGGATATTCACGCTCGAGCGGGTAGCCATGTAGTTTGACTTTCAGCTCGAGCGTCCGAAGTCACGTTCGAGCGTGAAAATGAGGCAACCAGTATTTTTGCAAACCAAATGGGTCTGCTCGAGCGGCCAAAGCCACGCTCGAGCGGGAAGCCCTATTTCAGAAAGTTTGTAAAGTGGTTTTGTGATTTGTTTTCCGTTCTCTTTCATTTCTAAGCACTCTTAGGCATGCATTGAGCATTGTGAATGAGTTAAAATGATAAGAACGGAGCCTAAGAGGAATGTATGAATTAAGAACGAATTAAATAGTTTGTGACCCATATGTGTTATGTAAAGTGTAGGGTCGAGCTCGAGGGCAAATCCATCGGCGAAACACTATGAGTAATATCTTAGTAAAGATATTTTCAAGTATGTCACTTTCCAAATACTACTTCTGTATGACCTCCATGGATTTGTTGATTCGACATATGGATGAGTATTCTATATGCCTAATTTGTATAAGGCCGTTTGATACGTCTGATATATTTGAATTGGGCCTAAGGCCGTTCGCCATTTGCCGTTTGCCGTTTGCCGTTGATATGTTTGATATGCCTAGATTGGGCCTAAGGCCGTTGGACATGAATGATTGGGCCAAAGGCCGTCGGACATGAGTGATTGGGCCAAAGGCCGTCGGACATGAATGATTGGGCCAAAGGCCGTCGGACATGAGTGATTGGGCCAAAGGCCGTCGGACATGAGTGATTGGGCCAAAGGCCGTCGGACATGAATGATTGGGCCGAAGGCCATCGGACATGAATGATTGGGCTGAAGGCTGTCGGACATGAATGATTGGGCCAAAGGCCGTCAGATATGAGCGATTGGGCCAAAGGCCGTTAGACTTGAATGCAAAGATGGGCCAAAGGCCGTTTGAATGAAAGGGACCATGACCATGAATATGAAATACGCATGGATATGAATATAAAGAGAATGGGCCCGAGGCCGTTGATACGCCTGATATGTTTGGATTGGGCCCGAGGCCGTTTGATGTGTTCGAATTGGACCAAAGGTCGTTTCGTATAGATAGACCTGACGTCATATTGCTTTATATAAGAATTGGACTTGAGGTCGTTTCGCATATGGACACGATGTGTTGGACCTAAGGTCGTTTTGCTTTGTTGAGATTTGTAAATCTGGTGTGAATGAGAATAGTGGTTCAAATATGTACATTATAAGTATGATTCATTTATGAACGAATCTCATTCATTAACCTTTTTATTTTGATATTATTCACTGGGCATTAGCTCACTCTCATTTATATGTATGTAGGTGAGCAAAAGGGACGTTCAACCCCAGCCCTAGTGGAATTTAAGAAAGGAACCCGAGTTTTCTGAAGTCAGCCCAGGTGCCTCACGCAAGAGGCTTTGTTCATGATCTTTTGTATTCCTTTGTGTTGTTTCTATTGGTCGTGATAGACCGTTTATGTGTATAAGCTTTTGGTTTAGTTGACTATGTGTTTGAATGATCCTAGGTATACAAGATATTATCTACTGATATGTGGTGTGAGTTATTATTAAGTACATGTGAAACGTTTTGATATGCCATGTAAGCATAGGTCATTGGATAAAGTTTTAAATTTGTTTCCATTTGGCCCCTTAACTGTTTTGATTATGAACACTTAACAATTCATATAGGGCGAGAAGCTCGCTTATGTGGGCCAGTGCAGTTTCGTTGGATGTACCCATTTGAAAGGTGAGTTTATATCATATTTTAAATATAAGTATTGTTTTTTCTCTAACATAAATAAACTTCTAAAAAAGTTGTTAAGCTGAATTTTATTGTTGTTTAGATACATGAAGACACTCAAAGGTTATGTTAAAAATCGAGCAAGACCTGAGGGATGCATAGAAGAATGCTATCTAGCTAAAGAGGTCCAGCAATTTTGTAGTGGGTATATGAAGAAAGCAGTTGAAATGGGTGTTCGACATAATCACAATATAGAGTTTGAAAGTGACACAATACTAGAAGAACGCCCAATTACTTCAAGAAAATCAATAATGATACCAGATGATGTGTTGCAAATTGCTCATCGATGTGTGCGAATAAATAGTGCAGAAGTCCAACCTTATCTAGAGTAAGTATGATAAGTTAAATACTCCTTTGTAGTTGACTATTCAAAGAATGGTGGGTTCTTACCATTTTGCTTTCTTATTAGGATGCATGCGGAGGAGCTTAAGCGTTCTAATAGGCGCTTATTGAGGGATGCTGAATTACTACATTCTAGACAAATGGATACTTTTTGTCAGTGGTTGAAAGAGAAGATCAATTCTTGTGGTAGTGAGGTGTCAATACATTGAAATGGCTTGCAACTGGCCCAAGAAATGATGCAATGTCATACTTGGGTTATGTCATTAATGGCCATGGCTTTCATACAACCAATGTTGAGAGGGCTACACAAAATAATGGTGTTTCCATCAAAGCAGAAACTCTTTGTTGAGCTAGTAAGAGAGATACCACACAAGTTGTGAGAAAAATCTTTTTTTATAGGGTTATTAAAGAGATTATTTTGTTGGACTATTATAAATTCCATGTCCCTTTATTTAAATGTGATTGGGCAGCTACTGGAAATGGTGTCAAAGTTGAAGATAGATTTACTTTGGTTAACTTACAACATGGCAGACATCAATTTGAGAGAGATTCGTTCATTCTAGCGTCACAAGCAAAACAAGTGTTTTATTTAAGAGATAATGATACATCCAATTGGGAAGTTGTACTTAAAGCACCCCGAAAAGGTTTTCATGATTTTGAAATGTATGATGATGATGCTTACATGCCATGTGAACATGTCGATATGGCTAGGCTTGAAATGGCCAATAGTGATGAAGATAAGTGCTATGTAAGGAGTGATTGTGAGGGTGTGGAAGTGTTGCGTGTTGAATGAGATCTTTATGTTTTGTTGACCTAGCAATGAAGTAAAATAATTTTATAAGTACTTGTGTTCTATTGTGATTGATGTTTAAGAATCACTTTTTCACTATGTGATATTTGTGGTATGTATAAAATTAATTAGTAGTTTTTTTTCCCCTTTTACAAAATACTTTCATATATTTGTATCTCATATAAAAAATATTACTTGACATGGCTTTGTTCTTTCATTTTTGTAGATAGAACTCTTTTTCTAAGGATTTAGTAATTGAAGTTGCCAACCAACAATGTGTGCAGAGGTAACTTTCAAACAAGTATTTTTTTTTTCTAATTTATTTATTTTGGGTACACATTTTTAACCAATTATTGGCTACCTTGTTTTTATTTTTTTCATGTGTCATAAAGAGTTCTAAAAAGGCAGCAAAAAGACATAAGAAAGAGCAAGAAGCTATAGTTGCTGCCACAATGGACAATAGAAGTGGTGAACCCATTAGAATTTCAGATGTAGGTTCCAATACTCGGCAAATTGAATCACCAAATGCAGATGGAGTAGCTGACTCTAGTCAACAACCAAAGAAGAAAACTAGGGGGCTGTCAAAGTTAAAGATGCATGGCAAAGGCAAACAAAAGCGTGACGAGATCGACTTCAATGAAAGGAACCAACCGATAGGACAAGAATCAGTGCACTTATCAACCTTAGAAGGCATCTTAGCTCGGGAGATGGTGCCAATTAATATAGATTATTGGTCTGAAGTTCCAGATGAGATTAAGGATAAGTTATGAGCTTGTGTGAAGGTAGTATGTTTATGCAGTTAATTTTCATACAACAATTCATTATTTTTCCCCCTCTTGTAATACTAAATGTTTGGTTATATGAAAATGCAGCTTAGATACAAAATACACGATATCCACAAGACACATGTGATGCAAAAGTTCGCAAAATTGTGGCGCAATTACAAGTCTGAACTATCAAGAAAAGTAAGAAATCTCACTGCAACAGGTAAAGGTCATTTAGCACGTAATATTGCCCTCACCAAACCTGATAAGATTGGAATGGATGAATGGAAGGCATTTGTGAAAAATCGACTTTCAAAAAGCTTCATTGTAAGTGTTTTTTCATAACAGTTTTATGTAGAAGCTCATTTCTTTTCATAACAATCAAGATAAAGATTACAAATTCTTAAAAAATGTGGGCATTTCAAATGTTTACACTTAGGAAAAGAGTGAAAAATTCAAAGAGATGAGAGCAAAGCAGAAGGTGTTGCACACGATGAGTAGAAAAGGCTATGTACGACTAGAGGAAGACATGGTAAGTTTGGCAATATAGACAACATTTATTTCGGAAGCATTTTGATTTTGTTGCTTCTAATTTTGTACTATTTTTAATTTGTTTTTTATTTTTTATTTCTTTTCTGGAAAAATCAAAGCCAAGACCCAGATTCCATATCTAGAGTGGATGTTTGGATCAAAGGACATACGAGACAGAAGTGGAAACCTATCAATGAATTGCTTCAGGAAGCAGTGGTATGAATTAGCTTAATATGTTATTAAAGCTTGTGATTCCATTCAATTCAATTAAAAGTTGCTGGTTACTACTTTACAATTGCTTTACAATTGAAAGGTTGCTGTTTGCTGTGCTGTTTTGTTTGGGTTGCTGTTGTTGTGCTATTTTGTTTTGGTATGGATGTTGAACAAATTGCCAGTTTGTTTTACTTCTTTTTTTTTTTTTTTGATATGTAGAGGTCTAGTTTGTCTTAAACAAAACCTATGAAGTTGTGCTTGTGATATTACTTCATTTTTTCAATTTGTTTGATAATTGTTTGTCTTATTGTGGTGAAGTAACTCAGAGGTGAGTTTTGTACCTGTTTTTGTAGTTAGTAGAGTTGGTACATCCTCTTCCTCTTTTTCTTCTTTGGATATAAGTACAAACTATAGATTTTGGGTTTTCGAATTTGATTAGAGAAGAAATATCAGTGTTGTCGTTTTCTTGAGACTTGAACTGAGCATTACCATCAGTAGCATGCCATAATTATGCTCAATAAAAGGAATGGGGGTGGTGTTTCCTTTCAGTTTATGAAATAACTCATAGGTGAGTTTTGCACTTGTTTTTGTAGTTAGTAGACTTGGGTTCCTTATCATAAATGTTATATATTGCTGAATAAGGTTCAAGAGCTTCACAAGCTTTCTACAGAAGAAGCATCAATGTCTATCAAAGATGATGCAATTGTTCAAGCGTTTGGTCCAAAACGGCGTGGTAGTGTAAGAGGGCTTGGATTTGAAGCATTGCCATCGAAAGTTTATGCACAAGCATACCAAAATCAAAATATGAGACAACTAAATGAAAAATTGCTGCTATTAGAACAAGAACTCCGGGAGATGAAAACTGAAATGTTAAAAGGAAAAAGGAAAAATGAGGTAAAAAAAAAAAAATGAACAATGTCACAATATATGAGGTTAAATTTATCTTCCTATAAAATTTAACTATTTTTTAACTTTGGTACTTCCCATCTTAGATATGAGGATATTTCACAAAGTTTGTAAAAATAAAAAATTGATTAATACTTGCAAGAGCCAAGCAAAGGGGCAAATGGACACTCACATGGAAAAACTTAGGTAAACTTGCACATTTGTCATGCTTGTGCTTTTGCTTGCTTGCTTTTCTACTCAAGCTTGTCATTTTGCATATGGATTACATCAAGATTCTAAATTTTAGTAAACAAATGCTTCTTGCCATTATATTATGATTTTTTTAGGGTGAGGAAAACGGTAGAGGTGAACATAGGGTGCATGGAGGTGGTGAACGTAGAATGCACTCACAACAAAATATTTGGGTAAATTTTGTATGGCATTATTAATTTACTCATTTTCATTTTTCTCGTGCTTTTGCTTTTGTTTGCTTGCTTGCTTTTCTACTCAAGAGCTTTTGTCAAATTTTCATATACATCCCACATCGTCTACAAAATTTGGATAAACAAATATAACTTGATATTGTATCACATTTTTTTTAGGGTGACGAAAACAATGAAGACGATGAAGATATTTGGGCAAATTTTATATGGCATTAATAATAACTTTAATTTTATCTTCTATTCACTAGCTTATGTTATGCATTGCTTTCATGGTAGTTGCATGACGCAAATGAAACTGGAAATGGTGGATCCTTGGACAATGCCAAATGCAAATTGTTGAATTGGGATGAAACAAAGGTGGTGGTTGTAGAAGGCACAATTGCATCAACAGATTCTAAAGCATTGGTACATCACGTGCCTCTTAGCCCTAGGTGTTGGAAAGTATGGGTTAACCATGTCATAGTCAATGCGCCATTGTTTCGCCCAAATCATGAGATGTTTGTGCTTAAAGATGCTATTGGAAGCACTGTTGCTTGGCCAACCCATTTCATTAGCTTTGACTTTAAGTAGAATTATATAACATCTATGGATAGTTTTTGAGGACTTTGATGAATAGATTTCTATAATTTTTAAATAGTTTTGGATAATGTTTACAAACTTATATATGTACAGTTTTGGATGGTTTATAACTTTTTGGATATTTTTAAACTTGCAGTTAGGTTTTGGATGTTTGGAATGAATATTGACAATTTTTTAATGTTTATAATTTATATATATAGTTTATATATTATGGTTGAAATAATATTGTCGGGGTTGATTAATATTTTGTGAAGCTTGTTTGTAATATTAGATTGTACAAAACACGCCAAATAGAATCTGCTGAATTAAAAAAAAAATGCACATTTTACGGCAAGCAAATTAGGTCATTATATGAAATATTCCACAACGTTCCATGTATGTTGTGGTATGTTCTACTTATCTACGGTAGGCTGAGCAAGTTGTTGTATTATATATTTTACAGCGCACAATCAGCGCCGTTATTTGTCCCACCAAATAACGGCATGCAAAAGTGGTTGTAGAAAAAGTAACAACGACACAAAAAATTTTCCGTTAAATAGTTTTTAATGGCGTACTATAATATGTCGTAGAAAAAGTATCAATGACACACAAAATCTGCCATTAAATAGTTTTTAACGACGTACTATAGCATGTCGTAAAAAAAGTATCAACGACGCACAAAATCTGCCGTTAAATAGTTTTTAACGGCGTGCGAAGCATGTCATTGAAAGTGAACAACTTTCCATGACTGGTTATAATATGACGTGCTGTTGCACGTCGTAAAAGGGTTTTTACAGCATGCATTGCGCGCCGTAAAAACCCTTTTTTCTTGTAGTGTGGGGACGAAATTTTCTATGGTGGGGAGGTTATAGCACTCTGTGCTTTCTATTATAATGAAACTATATTTGACCCTTTGGTTACCTTGATTGAGAACCTTCTTAGTTGTTTTTTGAGCCTTGGTTAAGGTGTTGCTATAGTGGTTGGGTGAGATTGAATCAGAAACTTCAAATTTGAATAATTGTTATTGAGTAGTTTTCACTCTTTCATCATTTTTTGTCTCCATATTGTGAATCTTGATGTGAAGCTAGAACGATTGGAAAGCTTACTTCCAGGGCTTCAATTTGGACACAAGAACGACCTAAAATGGAGTCTGAATGAGAGAGTTACACCTGTTTGAATTTTGAGTTTCTGTGTTGGAAGCAAGCTCGCTCGAGCGACCACATCGCTAACAGACATTATAAAGTGATTTGTTGGCCCTAAAACTCTATTTTTTCTCACTCTCTTCTCCTCTCATCCTCCAAAACGAAACCCTAACCTTCCAAACTCTTGATTTCTCTTGTATTTACCTAAGATTCACCCCAAATATTTCAAGAATGTTGAAGAGCAAGCATAGATCAAGACTTCTACCGATTGTTTTGCGATTTCATTGGAATTTCAAGTTGGGTCTTCATCTTTAGCTTTAAATCCTGAGTTTTGAATCTTGAGGTAGGGATTTCTTTGCTCCTTTACAATACTCATCTATAGATATTTATGTGGTGGATTTTATTGCATAAAAATCATATGCATTATGGATTTGTTTGAAAATCATAAAAGGGGGTCTAGGGTTTGTCACTTAGGAATGATATTGTTAAATTGATTGTTGTTTGTGTTAATTGGAGAGTAATCTAGCATGTTTATGTTGAAAGAAGAAAAATTCCTAATTTAATATTTTGACTTGGTGAATTAAAAGGGACAAAGTTGAATAATGCTTGTAAATTGTTATTATGGTTTGTGTAAATAGGTTAATAGTTAAAAGGGAGAATTAACTATAACTTTGGAATTATTTTGGATTGATTGTATTAAATTGAGTTAGGTTGTGGCTTTGATATCCATGGATTTAATTTTGGGAAATAAAAAGCATGGATTGGGATAAAGGGTGGAGTATGTTAACTTGGAAAATAAGAGAATAGATTTTTGAAAAGAAAGAATGAAATCATATGTGAATTTCATAAATTAGCTTGAGGTTGGATTATGAATATTTTATTTTACTATTGTTGTTGTTGGATTTAAAATCTCACGAGAGTTGAATTACTATAATATGTGTGTTGAATACATGCGTTTAGAGGTTTTGTCCTTGGTCATCGGTGGAGGATAACATTGTTGTGTTGAATAAATGTGTGCATGCGTTACACTTGTGTTGGTTGTACTTTGTTGAATAGTTTGTGTATATGCATTACAATTGTGTTAGTTGTACTTTGTCATGTTGTGATGAATACTAACGTATACTGTGCTGAGAATGAGAGGTACCATTACCTTCCAGCTAGCGCTTGCAGAATTGGCTGCGCTTAGAATGAGAGGTACTAGAACCTTCCAGCTAGCGCCTGGAGAACTTGACAGAGATACCATTACCTTCAAGCCAGTGTCTGGTAAATTGGCATTTCATTATGGAAAGGTGTATCCTTGGCTTACCGTGCTTAAGACAGGTAGAGCAGAATTTATTCATCATTATTGTCTCAGTGTATCTGGGTATATCATGGGTTATGATGGTTATTATTCTGGAAGGCCGTATTGCCTCAATTGTTGAAGCAGATAGTTATCGATTGCTTGTTGCTTTCTTTTTGTATTAAAGGCATACTTGTATAGTTATGAGTGTGCTGGAAACAGACGTAAGTATTGTGTTGAGATTGTGAAAAAAAAAATGTGAAAGACTTTGAATACTTGTGAACATGTTTTGAAAAGGCAAATCAAGTATAAGTCTGAAAGTGAGAGAAAACGTAATGGGCATAGTGAAATTGTTTTTCTTCAGAAATTTGTTATAGTCAGATGAATTTGGAAAAAGGTATCAAGAAGAAAGAAAAGTGAATTACATATGTTATTGAATGAAATGAATGACTTTGAGAAAATTTCTTATATACGTGTATTTCTGTATAAAGCGTAACATTATTTATACAGTATGAGACTAAGCATTCATAATCATAGCTATCTGTAAGTTGCTATTATTTAGGATCATGTTGAGATCCCTACTGGACTTTATGTTTATAGCGACCCCGGTCTTTTCCCACTTGATTATTGTATCCGGACTTAGGTTCCGTAGATTCTGTCATTGTATAATTGTTGTTGTTGTCCCTTATTTTCTCATTTGGAATTATAGGGTGTGTTGGGCAAGTTTGTTTCAGGTTGGTTGGGTTTAGAAACCAAGTGTTGCTGTCCAGGTTTTTGGTTCTTCGCTCGAGCGAGGAGTTGTTCGCTCGAGCGAGTGGTTGCGTTTGATTTGGACCTGTAGATGTGCATTCTTGGCTCGAGCGAGATTTTCTTCGCTCGAGCGAGTTAGTTCGTCCTTCGCTCGAGCAATAGTTCCTTCGCTCGAGCGTGTGTCTTGTAGCAGACCTGAGGGTTTGAGTTCTTCGCTCGATCGAGCTTTCTTTCGCTCGAGCGAGCTTTTGAGTTGTTGGCTCGAGCAAGGCTTCCTTGGCTCGAGCGTAGTTTCTCTGTGTCTGGTCGCTCGAGCGACCAAGTCTTCGCTCGAGCGAGCCTGTCCAGTTTATATACGCAGCAGCGGGTTTTGATCAGTCTTTTCTTATTCTTTTTGGTTCTAAACCCTAGGTCCGACTTCTCTCCCTCAAAACTCATCTTCTCTTTAGGTGTTCATCTACTTCTAGTGTGAATCCATCTTAAGTTCTTTGTGAGAAAGATAGAGGGCGGCTTGGGCTTCATTCTAATCTGAACATTTGGTGATTTGGAGCACATTGGAATTTGGGCATTCATCTCTATCTTCTCCATTCGGGTTATTTTCTTCAAGGTAGGGATTTCCCACTCCATTTTATAGGTTTTGTTCTAAGCTTTGGTAATTTGATATGTTGGGGATACTTTGGTAAATTTTGGGAAAAACCCTAGTTGTATTATTGAATTAATTTGTATAAGTAATTCATGGAATTGGGGAATTCATTGGTTAAATAGCATAATTGGGTAATTGGAATTATTTGTCTATTGAATTGTTGACATAGTTATTTTCAGTTTAGAAATAACTGTTTTGGGCTATCGGTGGAGGATAGTCGTGATTGTTGTAGACATTGCATGTGGATTAGGAATAACTGAAACTAATCACATTGGTTAAGTCATTAATTTTGACTATGGCATTGATACAGAAAATATGTGTATTGATTGAGCATTGCATTTGCATACATTGTTTTGTGTGTGGGAGGAGATAGGGGATGTACTCCACGGTTTAGGGGAAGATAGGGGATGGACCTCTAAACCGGATTTTGTTTGGGAGGAGATAGGGGATGGACTCCATTAGCATCACTTTTATGTGTGCTTATTTATATAGAAGTGTTTTATTGATACAGCACTAAAATGTGTATCAATTTGGAAGTATGATGTGTTTGATTTGAGCTTGAGTCTCATTTGTTTGTTGATATTGGAAGGATGTGAATATGATATATGTGATTCACTGTTATAAGTTTGGCCAGGTTCTGAGCCATGTTGATAAAATTGGAAAGTAAAACGTATCTTTGGCAATAGTGTCATGAGACTGTAAAATGAAGTAATTGATTATTTTGGTTAACCATCTGTTGAATGCTATTGCTTTATTCATTGCTTATATGTGGTTTAGTATATTTCTACTGGGCTGTGGCTCACCCTTTATGGGAACATCATTTTCAGGTTCAGGTGATAAGCTACTTCCAAGGACTTAGCTTGGGAGGGTTCGGTTTCTGGATTTTGAAGAAGACTATCTTTAGTTAATTGTCTTTATTAATTAGTACATGTAAACATTCAAGCCCAGGGCTTTTCTTGTATTGAGTTAGAACTCGTATTTTGTATCCAAGTGTTGGCTTGGAAGGATGTAAGCCTGTAGGGCATTTTATTCGATGTTACATGTAATGCTTCTATTTAGTAATACTCTGATGAATGAATTGATAAATTGTTTTCTTTAAATAATACATGTCAATGATATATTTTATATAATGGGTTTATTTTTTAGGGCGTTACAACTTGGTATCAGAGCGTACCGGGTTTGAATACTTTGGGTACGTGGGACGTGATTAGCATCACATTGGGTTCGTCTCGTTTGATAGAGACTTAGTGTAATGTTATATGCTTATGTGATAACATGTTTATGTGATTATGTGGGTATGGAATGTAGTTTCTAGGATGTTGATTGGACCCTTGAGTTTCTAGTAGTCTTGTTGGAAAGGCACTTGATCACTGCTGCTTCCAACCGGAACTATAGTAACGCATTGGGACTATCATTATCCGGGAATGAAATTCGTAGGTGCTTATGTGATTATGTGCTTACGTGGAATGTATTATTGTTGTCCATTGCATTAGGACGCGAGTGTTTAGCTTCGGCACATTTATTAATATGCTAATGTCTCTGTTTCCTTTATTAGGATGTCAGGACGAGGACGAGGACGCGGTAGGCGTGGTAGGCCGGGTAGGCAGGAGGTGCCTGTGCCAGAAGAGATTCCGGCAGTTCAGGAGGGAATTGGCCAGGCTAATGTGGCCGAGCCAGTAGGCCAGCAGGCTATGGGCGCTTTAGCTCGAGAGATAGCAGGAGCATTCAGAGAGTCAGTAGGCATTCTCAGAGCTGAGAATCAAGCTTAGGTGGTTGCTGCTGATGCAGGACCTTCCTTTCTGAAGAGGGAGTTCTTCCGGTCTAATCCGGATGAATTTGTGGGTGATCCTAAAGAGCCGTTTAAGGCAGATGAATGGCTCGAACAGACAACGAAGACGTTTGAGATGCTTGGCATTGAAGACGAGGGGTTGAGAGTGACCTTGGCATCTTTCTAGTTGAAGGGGGATGCAGGTCAGTGGTGGAAGTTTACTAAGGGGCGTATAGGAGGTACGTGGGAGCCTTTTGTGAATGCTTTCCAGGAGAAGTTCTTATCTCCAGCAGTCAGGGAGAAGCTGCGAGACCAGTTTTGTCAGCTTAAGCAGGCGAGTTCTTCAGTGGCCGAATTTGAGGCTGCATTCACTAGTTTGTCCAGGTTTGCACCTGAGTTGGTGGCGTCTGAGGAACGCCGTTGTATTGAGTTTGAGAAGAAGTTGAGGCGTGGCCTCAAGCTGAGAGTTGGGGGAACTATGATTCGGGATTATGGGCGTATGGTTGATGCTGCAGCCCACATGGAAATCATGATGCAGGAGGAGGAGGAAGGGTAGAAGGGCTCCAAGAGGAGTCAGGATGGTCAGAATGATGGTAGGAGACAGAAGGGTTTTAATCCCCAGCAGTCTCAGGGTAGCTTTTCTAGATCGACTTTTCCTGTACCGAGTGTTAGTTCGGGGAAAGGCAGTCAGGGAGACATTACCTGTTTCAAGTGTGGCCAGCTGGGCCACAAGTCTCCAGTTTGTCCTCAGAGGGGAAGAGTTCAGAGAGCAGCATCTTCTTCGGCTCGATCTCAGAGCCAGAGTCAGGGTAGAGGTCAGCCACTCTCGTGTTTTCAGTGTGGTCAGCCAGGGCATATGAAGAGGTATTGCCCGCAGTTGGGTGGCACATCTGGTGCATCTGGTTTGAGGCCGACTCAGGGTCAGCAGCCAGCTCAGTCGGGTCAGGCCTCGAGGGCCAATCAGGGCGGGGCTTCATCGTCTCAGTCGGTGCAGCAATCTTATGCTCCTAGGGTTGAGCAAGTTGATCAGAGGTCGTCTGGGCGCGTGTATGCTGTTACCGCGCAGGATCTTGTGCCAGCACCATCAGTTGTGAGAGGTACCTTTTTGTTTTGCAACTCGGTTGCTAATGTTTTGATTGATACGGGTGCATCTCATTCCTTTGTGTCTGCTGCATTTGCATCTGTTTTGGAGTTGGAGTTAGCACAGTTAGCATCTCCTATTTGTGTGGTATCACCTCTTGGGGGTGAATTGATTTTAAAACAAGGTGTTAGGGGTTGTGATATAGAGGTTGATTATCATAGAATCCCATTTTCCTTTGTAGTTATGCCTATGAGGGGTTTCGATGTTATTTTGGGTATGGACTGGTTATCGTCATATCGGGCAGTTATTGATTGCTACCGCCAGAGGGTCACTTGTTGTACCGTGAGCGGAGAGTATTTTCATTTTCTGGGAGACCGGGTTGGTGATGTGTTGCCACCGGGGTATGTTCCGAGAGGTCGGAGTGAGCTTAGCGGGCTACTTGCTAACCTTTCGATTAGTGAGGATAATGAGACTCAGATTGTGTTGCCAAGAGTGGTTTGTGAGTACTCGGACGTCTTTCCCGAGGATCTTGTTGGTTTGCCACCGCATCGAGAGATTGAGTTCTCTATTGACCTGGTGCCCGGCACGGCGCCGATTTCTATGGCACCTTATCGTTTTGCCCCAGCCGAGTTAGTTGAGTTGAAGATTCAGCTCCAGGAGTTGCTAGATAAGGGTTTTATTCGTCCTAGTGTTTCGCCGTGGGGAGCACCAGCCCTCTTTGTTAAAAAGAAAGGTGGTGCTTTGAGACTGTGCATAGATTACCGAAAATTGAATCGGGCTACGGTTAAGAATAAGTACCCTATGCCTCGTATAGATGATCTGTTTGACCAGTTGAAGGGTTCCCGTTGTTTCTCTAAGATAGACTTGAGATCAGGTTACCACCAATTGAGGGTCAGAGAGGAGGATATTCCGAAGACGGCATTCCGTACGCGGTATGGCCATTATGAGTTTCTGGTGATGCCATTTGGGCTCACCAATGCACCGGCAGTCTTTATGGACTTGATGAACCGGATCTTCCGGGAATTCTTGGATCGGTTTGTATTCGTTTTTGTGGACGACATCCTTATCTATTCGCCTTCTGAGGAGGAGCATAAGTCACACTTGAGGGTGGTGCTTGAGATACTTAGAGTCCATAGGCTGTATGCCAAGTTTGGGAAGTGTGAGTTCTGGCTGAGGGAAGTCAAATTCTTAGGCCACGTGGTATCCGGGGAAGGAGTGTCTGTTGATACATCTAAGGTGGAGGCGGTGCAGGATTAGGCACAGCCTAAGAGTGTATTTGAGATCCGCAGTTTTCTGGGATTAGCTGGGTATTACCGTCGGTTTGTGAAAGATTTCTCCATATTAGCTTCGCCTTTGACTAGATTGACTCGGAAGGGAGTCAAATTTGTATGGAGTGAGACTTGTGAAAAGTCGTTTCAGGAGTTGAAAGTTAGACTGACCACCGCTCCAGTATTGATTATTCCAGAGAGAGGGTTGGGTTATACAGTCTATTGTGACGCCTCACGAGAGGGTCTGGGTTGTGTGTTAATGCAAGAGGGGAAAGTAGTTGCCTATGGCTCACGTCAGTTGAAAATTCACGAGCAGAATTACCCTACGCATGATCTAGAGTTAGCAGCTGTTATATTTGCCTTGAAGATTTGGAGGCATTATCTTTATGGTGAGAAATTTGAGGTATTCTCGGATCATAAGAGTCTGAAATATTTGTTTACACAGAAAGATTTGAACTTGAGACAGAGGAGGTGGATGGAGTTCATAGAGGATTATGACTTTGAGTTGCATTATCATCCGGGAAAGGCCAATGTGGTGGCCGATGCCCTTAGCAGAAAACCTGTTGGTGTCATAGCTAGTATAGCCATCCGAGAATGGGAGATGTTGGGTGCACTTGGGGAGTTTGATTTACTTCTGGGCGAATCCGTTGAGGCTACGGCCTTGTTTTCCGTTATTGCACAGCCTTCACTTGTGACTCGAGTGTTAGAGGCTCAGAGAGGTGACTTTGAGGTAGAATCTCTCCGTGAGAAGATTTCCGGTGGGAAGGTTGAGAAGGGTTTGACGGTGTATTCCGACCTGAGTGTGAGATACTGAGACCGTCTGTTTGTGCCGGAGTCTTGCCGAGAGGAGGTACTCCGAGAGTTTCATCATTCACGCCTTGCGGTGCATCCGGGAGGCACTAAGATGTATCGGGATTTGGGTCGCCAGTTTTGGTGGCAGGGTATGAAGAGAGATGTGGCAGCTTTCGTATCTAAGTGCCTTACTTGCCAGCAAGTTAAGGCCGAGCATCAGAGGCCAGCGGGTTTGTTGCAACCCTTGCCTATTGCCGAGTGGAAGTGGGAGCATGTCACTATGGACTTCGTTGTAGGTCTTCCGAGGACTCAGCGGGGTAGTGATGCTATTTGGGTGGTTGTAGACCGGTTGACTAAGTCGGCGCACTTTATTCCTATGCGCGTGAGAGATACGGTGGATCATCTTCCGACTTGTATATTCGGGACATAGTGAGATTGCACGGGGTCCCAGTGACGATCGTCTCAGATAGAGATCCTCGTTTTACTGCCAGGTTGTGGTAGAGTTTGCAGAGTGCCTTAGGCACTAAGTTGACCTTTAGCACGGCTTATCATCCTCAGACTGACGGACAGTCCGAGCGTACTATTCAGATACTTGAGGATATGCTTCGGGGTTGTGTTCTAGATTTTAGTGGGTCGTGGGAGAGGCACTTGCCGTTGGTGGAGTTTGCCTACAACAACAGTTTCCAATCTAGTATCGGTATGGCACCATTTGAGGCCTTGTATGGCCGACCGTGTAGATCTCCTGTGTGTTGGGCTGAGGTGGGTGATGCACCTCTGTTGGGTCCAGAGTTAGTGAGAGAAACGACGGAGAAAGTTGAGCTTATCCGTAAGAGGCTTGTTACAGCACAGAGTCGTCAGAAATCTTATGCCGACCGTAGGAGGAGACCCTTGGTGTTTGCGGTGGGTGATCATGTCTTTCTGAAGATATCACCTAGACGGGGTTTAATGAGATTTGGGAAGAGTGGGAAGTTGTCCCCTCGGTTCAGTGGTCCGTTTGAGATCCTTGAGAGGATTGGCGAGGCTGCTTATCGTTTAGCTTTGCCGCCGCAGTTGTCCGGAGTACATGACGTGTTTCATGTGAGTATGCTTCGGAAGTATGAGCCAGATCCATCACATGTGTTGGATTGGACCGATTTAGTGGTTGATGAGGATGTCTCGTATGAGGAGAGACCGGTTCGGGTATTGGATAGGCGGGATCAAGTTTTGCGAGGCAAGACCATCCCTTTGGTAAAAGTTTTATGGAAACATCATGGAGTGGAGGAAGCCACTTGGGAGCGTGAATTGGAAGTCCGCGAAAAATACCCGGACATGTTTATTCATTTGTAATCTTGTATTTAGATTTTGTAATATTGTTGAACTTAAGAGCTTTACATATGTCTTAAGTTGTAAAACGTTGAGTATGTTTTGGTAAATGGGTGTATCTTGAAACTTGCTTCATTATAGAAGTTTAGTATAGCATTGCATATGTTGATTACATTGCTGAGTGTGTTATATATATCATGCATTGAATATGATATGGGGATTGTTAGCATTGAAAGAAATAATGCATAATAATGATGCAGGTTGAGATATATGTTGTGTTATATATTTAATATGAGATGCCTCTTGATAAAGAGATGAAATGACCAGTTTTGGGTCAAGATGGTTACTAATGAATTGTTAAAAAAAAATCTGTTTTCAAACTTATGCTTAATTTCGAGGACGAAATTCTTTGAAGGGGGGGAGGTTATAGCGACCCCGGTCTTTTCCCACTTGATTATTGTATCCGGACTTAGGTTCCGTAGATTCTGTCATTGTATAATTGTTGTTGTTGTCCCTTATTTTTCTCATTTGGAATTATAGGGTGTGTTGGGCAGGTTTGTTTCAGGTTGGTTGGGTTTAGAAACCAAGTGTTGCTGTCCAGGTTTTTGGTTCTTCGCTCGAGCGAGGAGTTGTTCGCTCGAGCGAGTGGTTGCGTTTGATTTGGACCGGTAGATGTGCATTCTTGGCTCGAGCGAGATTTTCTTCGCTCGAGCGAGTTAGTTCGTCCTTCGCTCGAGCAATAGTTCCTTCGCTCGAGCGTGTGTCTTGTAGCAGACCTGAGGGTTTGAGTTCTTCGCTCGATCGAGCTTTCTTTCGCTCGAGCGAGCTTTTGAGTTGTTGGCTCGAGCAAGGCTTCCTTGGCTCGAGCGTAGTTTCTCTGTGTCTGGTCGCTCGAGCGACCAAGTCTTCGCTCGAGCGAGCCTGTCCAGTTTATATACGCAGCAGCGGGTTTTGATCAGTCTTTTCTTATTCTTTTTGGTTCTAAACCCTAGGTCCGACTTCTCTCCCTCAAAACTCATCTTCTCTTTAGGTGTTCATCTACTTCTAGTGTGAATCCATCTTAAGTTCTTTGTGAGAAAGATAGAGGGCGGCTTGGGCTTCATTCTAATCTGAACATTTGGTGATTTGGAGCACATTGGAATTTGGGCATTCATCTCTATCTTCTCCATTCGGGTTATTTTCTTCAAGGTAGGGATTTCCCACTCCATTTTATAGGTTTTGTTCTAAGCTTTGGTAATTTGATATGTTGGGGATACTTTGGTAAATTTTGGGAAAAACCCTAGTTGTATTATTGAATTAATTTGTATAAGTAATTCATGGAATTGGGGAATTCATTGGTTAAATAGCATAATTGGGTAATTGGAATTATTTGTCTATTGAATTGTTGACATAGTTATTTTCAGTTTAGAAATAACTGTTTTGGGCTATCGGTGGAGGATAGTCGTGATTGTTGTAGACATTGCATGTGGATTAGGAATAACTGAAACTAATCACATTGGTTAAGTCATTAATTTTGACTATGGCATTGATACAGAAAATATGTGTATTGATTGAGCATTGCATTTGCATACATTGTTTTGTGTGTGGGAGGAGATAGGGGATGTACTCCACGGTTTAGGGGAAGATAGGGGATGGACCTCTAAACCGGATTTTGTTTGGGAGGAGATAGGGGATGGACTCCATTAGCATCACTTTTATGTGTGCTTATTTATATAGAAGTGTTTTATTGATACAGCACTAAAATGTGTATCAATTTGGAAGTATGATGTGTTTGATTTGAGCTTGAGTCTCATTTGTTTGTTGATATTGGAAGGATGTGAATATGATATATGTGATTCACTGTTATAAGTTTGGCCAGGTTCTGAGCCATGTTGATAAAATTGGAAAGTAAAACGTATCTTTGGCAATAGTGTCATGAGACTGTAAAATGAAGTAATTGATTATTTTGGTTAACCATCTGTTGAATGCTATTGCTTTATTCATTGCTTATATGTGGTTTAGTATATTTCTACTGGGCTGTGGCTCACCCTTTATGGGAACATCATTTTCAGGTTCAGGTGATAAGCTACTTCCAAGGACTTAGCTTGGGAGGGTTCGGTTTCTGGATTTTGAAGAAGACTATCTTTAGTTAATTGTCTTTATTAATTAGTACATGTAAACATTCAAGCCCAGGGCTTTTCTTGTATTGAGTTAGAACTCGTATTTTGTATCCATGTGTTGGCTTGGAAGGATGTAAGCCTGTAGGGCATTTTATTCGATGTTACATGTAATGCTTCTATTTAGTAATACTCTGATGAATGAATTGATAAATTGTTTTCTTTAAATAATGCATGTCAATGATATATTTTTATATAATGGGTTTATTTTTGAGGGCGTTACAATGTTCATCCCACGTTGCTAATCCTTTTTCAGGTGAACATCGAGACGGGGCCTTTTATTTGTGGACGAAATGCTATTGATGTAAAAGGGTTAAACCCTTTCTTTTACTTTTAAAGATGTAAGCCTACGAGCAATTTATTTAGTTATGCTCATATTGCATTTAATTTGCATTCGGATGAGAGAATCTTTATTTATTCTTATTCGTTGATGTAAAGAGTTTCCTGCATGTTATTTCTGAAATTAAATTAAATTAATGAATCTGGTAATAGTTTCGAGTAATAAAAAGTGGGGCATTACATGATATTTTTAACAAAATAAATTTTTAATTTTTTCAATTTAAAGTATAGTCTTTTGATTTGTTTTCAATCTAAACTATTTATCTATTTTCATTAAGTAAAACTTGATCCCAAAAAATGATATTTTAGTTGTTAAACTCAACGAAATTTGTATTTTAGGTATTTTTTTTTATATACATTTACATTGAATTTAATGATTAAAATATCATTTTTTTTTATCAATTTTTCTTAACAAAAATAAATCGTTGGTTCATATTGAAAATAAAAATAAAAATTAGAGTTTAAATTAACAAAATTCAAAATTTGTTTTGTTACAACAATCAAACTCGGAGTGTTTTTTTTTTTTTTTTTTTTGTAATTTTTCAAAAAAAATTTATTCACCTTTTAATTCATGACTATAGGTGCAATTTTTTTGACTTCAAATTATTTTACATTTTATGTAACAACATCAATATATTAATAGATATTTTTTTAAGAAACATTTACACACAAATGTTAATTTGTGAATTTATATTCTATTAAGTCTTAACTAAGATTTTTTAGTCTTTTAAGTCCTATTAAATTTTTAATAGTCAGAATTGTCCTTCAAATAATGATTGTTCATTATTTATGATTATTTATAAAGGAATATGATGATTTGACATTTATTTTGATTTTTAAAATTTTAAAATATCAACTTTTAAATTGAAAAAATTATAAAAAAAAAATTATGTGTAAAAAAAAACTAAAACTTTGCTTGGTTAGAATTTTCTAAAAACACTTTTCAGAAAATTCTATTTTCTTTTTTCCGTGTTTTTTTTTTGTTTTTACTGAATTTTTTTAATATTTTAAGCAATTGCTTTTAATTTTTAGACATACTTAACATAAATGTACCCAAAAAGTAAAAATTTTGTGAAAAAATCTTTTAAAAATTCAACAAATACCAAAAATATATAATAAAAAAAAAGAGAATTTAGTACATTTTTTTTTGTAATTTTTATGTATTTATTAATTTTTTAAAATATTTTTTCACAAATTTTTTACTTTTTCGATACATCTAAGTAAGGTGCATCTGAAAAAGTAAAAAAAAATGTTTAAAATGTTCAAAATATTCACTAAAAAAAACACGAAAACCAAAAACTCAGTTTTTTAAAAAACTTAATCCAAAAAACTCAAATCAAAAAACTCATATGGATTCTCACAAAAAATCTCCTTTTGTTTATATAACTATGAGCATAAGATTCACTTTATGTAAGTGCAACAATTCACTTTATTTTTCTTTTTCTGATGTGGGGTTGTAAAATAAAAGGTTAATGGAAGCTAGTCATCAGGAATTTTCTTAATTGTTTAAAATTAAGAAAATTCAATAATATTAGAAGAAGGGTTTGGAACTCCTAGAAGACTTCTTCCTAAAAACTCAATTTTCCATATATAATATATAAATAGATAGTGAAACAAACTTTACTTTATCTTCTTCTCCCGATGTGGGATTATAAAATAAATCACAAACTAATTAGAGTTTTATTTTTATATAGTTACATGGAAGTTAGCCAATGGAAATTTTTTTAATTGTTTAAAATTAATAAAATCAATATGAGAAATTGCGATTAAACCGGCAAATCAGTCAAATCCAAAATGGTTCAACCTAATCAATTAGGTCAAATGACCAATCAACTTATACAAAAATTAATTAATTAAAACTTTTAAATGTTATTTTAATTTTAAAATTTAAACTATTTTGAATTGAAGTATACACAATACTACGCTATTAAGATTTACTTTATATAAGTGAAACAACTCATTTTTTTTTCTTCTTCTGATGATGATGTGGGATTATTAAATAAAAGTTAACAATTATTTGGATGGAAAGTTTGTTTCTAATCAAGCAATCTCAGTATTTCAATCTTTAATCAGATCATTCCCTAGTTATTTCGAATCAAGCAAATATAATCAATATATTTTGATTAAGATTCACTTTATATAAGTGAAACAACTCAGTTTTTTTTTTCTTTTTCTGATGTAGGATTATAAAATAAAAGTTAACAATTATTTGGACGAAAAGTTCATTTCTAATCAAGCAATCTCAGTCTTACAATCTTTAATCAGATCAATCTTTAGTTTATTTGGAATCAAACAAATCCAATCAATATATTTTAATAAAACTGCTAAAATCACAGTTAAACCAACAAGTCAATCAAATAAAAAATGATTTAGCCTAATCGGCTAGATCATAATTAATTAATTAAAAACTTTTAAAATATAAACTATATTGAATTGAAACATTCACAACATTACAATATTAAATGTGATGGGAGTATAAGATTCACTTTATATGAGTAAAATTTTCATTGACTAGCTTTTATTTTATAATCCCACATCGGGAAAAGAAGAAAAAAAAAATTAGTATGAGATATTGAAGCTGTCACAAGGCTCCTCACTATATGAAATAGGAGTATAAGATTCCCTTTATATGAGTAAAACAACTCATTTTTTTCCTTCTTTTCCTGATGTGAGATTATCAAATAAAAGGTAGCCAATGACGATTTTCTTAATTATTTAAAATTTAAAAAATAAAAAATATTAGTATGAGATATTAAATCTCTCACAAAATTCCTCACTAAAAATACCATTATCTTTATATAATATATAGATAGATAGATTAAATTTTATACACTTTTTTTCTCTTTCCTTTTTAATCTTCCCCCAAGAAAACTCAACGTTACTAGGCAAAGGTATATTGATGTGTAATTATTGTTTATTACTTTGGGTTGGTGAAGAAGTATCCTAACAGAATACAAGGGTTTGGTTAAGTGATAAGGTTTTGGAAAGAAGTGATTTTCAATTTTTATATATTTATTTGATTTATATAAGACAGTACAATGAAACTTACAATCATAAACATAAAAATAAAATACGATACATAATTAATACAAAGAAAAACCCTAAAATGAGAGAGAAAATCCAAGTCAAGAGACACACGGAGAATAAGACCTATACGTAAGTAGAAAGATTTACTGACTCTTAATGAGGTGCAAAAATTTTAACCAGACGAGTTAGTCCTGTTAATTAATTATATTTTTGCATCCTCACATGTCACTTAAAATTAAAAAAAAAAAAAAAAAAAAAAAA
Source organism: Camellia sinensis (assembly GCF_055761805.1). NCBI lineage: Eukaryota > Viridiplantae > Streptophyta > Magnoliopsida > Ericales > Theaceae > Camellia > Camellia sinensis. The sequence goes on from NC_138965.1 coordinate 194,145,901, forward strand.
AAAAAAAAAACTTGTTATGCCCAGCATCTTATAGTCCAGATAGAGAACTTAAATTTGTTTTACCTTCAATGACAAAATATATCAGTATTTTTTACATTTTGATTTTTGTGTCATTTTAATTCTTGTAATTTTAATTTATTCAATTTTGACTCTAAATTTATAATTTTGTGTAAATTTAGTCTAATTTATTACAATTGTTAGTGTTTATATATATATATATATATAGAAAATAGTGAAAATCCTAGTCAAGAGACACACGGAGAATAAGACCTATACGTAAGTAGAAAGATTCGAACCACTGACTCTTAATGAGGTGCAAGAATTTTAACCAAACGAGTTAATCCCGTTAATTAATTATATTTTTGCATCCTCACATGTCACATAAAATTTTGAAAAAAAAAAAAAAAAACCTTGTTATTCCCAAAATCTTATAGTCTAGATAGAGAGCATAAATTTGTCTTACCTTCAATGACAAAATATATCAGTATTTTTTACATTTTGATCTTTGTGTCATTTTAATTCTTGTAATTTTAATTTATTCAATTTTGACTCTCAATTTATAATTTTGTGTAAATTTAGTCTAATTTATTACAATTGTTAGTGTTTATATATATATATATAGAGAGAGAGAGAGAGAGAGAAAATCCACACGAGCGGTGTGCTATTCTTTTATAAATAAAAAAATTATAAATTTATTCCATCCAGTGAGTTAGTCTTAACCAACCCAACGACCAATTTCCTTTAAAAATCCTAATATGTGTTATTAATTGAATCAAATTAATATAAAATTTAAAATTAAGAATCAAAATTAAACTAATTAAAATTATAAAAATTGAAATGACAAATACATATATATATATACTAGCCATATTATTTGCCCACATTCAATGCCTCTATGGTGGTGGCCCGGGACGACAACTAGGGATGACAATTTGAAATCGGCCTGACGGAGACTCGAACCGCCCCGTCCCGATAAGTTGGGTTTTCCCAAAAAATTATCCCCCATAAGGCCGGGACTAGTATTGAAAAATAAATCCCCGATAGTTTTTGGGCCGAGGACGGGGACAGATTCCCCCACCCCGGGCCCTGCCCCAATTAATCCCCGAACAACCCCGTATGTATATATATATATATATCTATTTTATTCAGTTCACTATACAAACCCATCTCTCTCTCTCTCTCTCTCTCTCTCTCTCTCTCTCTTTCTCTTCCGCATCTGAAGTCGTCGCATCCTCCGACGCCGTTGCCTCCTCCAACGCCACTACCACCGTGCTATCCCTGGCCACCGTCCCTCTCTAGATCTTCACCGCTGTAGATTTACTCCAAGGAAAACGAGATCAGTCAAGCACGGCGGAGTCCTCCATGAACTCCACCATTTCAAATCCAGATCTAATTTCTCTCTCTCTCTGTGTGTATGTGTCCATGTGTATATATATATCTATATCTATATATATATATATTTGTGTGTGTTTTACAGCTTCAGCTTCGGTTTAGGGTTTTGAGTTGGTTGTGATTGTGTTGTTAGATCTGCAAGTTAGGATTATTTTTTCAGATGTTCTTAGTCAAAATTTAGTTTGTTAAGTTGGGTTCTTGTTGAAAATGGAGATCTATAATCTGGGTTGTGAATTATTAGTTCATATGGAAGAAAATGGTTTTGTCTGATGAGAACAATAACCCCTCTTTGATTGTCTGATGAGAACAATTGAGTTGGGATTGTCTAATTTTTAAGATATTTGAGCTTGAATTCAACTGAAAAACCCTAGTTTCTTAAATAGTTTTTTTTTTTTTTTTAAGGAGGGGGGGCGAGGAATGTTTGGGGTCGGGGAAACCCAATCCCCGTTAAGAGGCGGGGGTGGGGGCGGGGACAGTGTAGACACCCCATTTTTAACCGACCTTAAGACTCAGGCGTCACCGATTGAGCGCTTGGTGATGTTGCATATCGTGCTCGTTCAGAGGTTTCGGAGTCTTGGCCGCGAGCTTTGCCTCCGGACTTCCAGACTCTTTCATGCTTTGCCTCGGTTTGCGAACCAGGCTTTGTTTTCTCTGTTTCTTTACCGAAGGGAGGGAGAGGTCTCGTAGATCATCTTTTAGTGGCCGTAGGCTACGTTTTGTGGTCGTAGGCCACGTTTTGTGGTCGTAGGCCATTTTACCCGTTTGGAGTCCGATTTCCGATTTTTCGGAGCCATTGGCCGTGTGCCTCGGTTCGGGACCGCTTAACCATCTCCGTTTGCTCCGGTTTCCGGCGTGCATCCTATTTTCTCCCTTTTGAGGGACACTGTGGTCCGAGAGACCAACTTCGTGGTCGAACACCACTCCCGGTGCCCAACGGTCAGTTTTCGGGGCCCCGGACTGCGCGTTTCGGCCCCCGAACCTTCGTTTTGCATCGGTTTGGGCTCATTTTTGGTGGAGACCTTATTTTCACTGTTAGAAAGCTTGTAGGAGGGTGGGAGGCCAGCAATTTTGCTGAAAAGCCAACTTCTTTTTGGTCAAAAGTGGTTCAGCATGAATCCGGGAAGGAGAAAAATCTGCGCGGCTTCACCGAAACGGGCGTAACTCTTTTCACAAGAGGAATTAAGATATGAGGCCACCACCATTGGAAAGCTTACTTCCGAGGATTCATTTTTCACTCAAGAATCTCCAAAGTCCAAGTCCGGGGGGGAGAGATGTGGTTGGTTGAAGTGCGCTCGGACCGAATCTGCGCGGCTTCACGGAAAAGGGCATAACGTTTTCTACAGGAGGAATTTTAATGCAAGGTTTGCGCCATTGGAAAGCTAACTTCTGGGGCTTTATCCTAGGGGTTGGCCGGCCACTTTTTTCCCTTTGACCTAGCCGGCCGGCCACTTTTTCTGGCCGGCCGGCCACTTACCTGGTGGATGACTTTTTTTCCCCTTTTAAACTGGCCGGCCATTTTTGCCCCTGTGAGTGCATTCCAGCCATGTATTTGTTTTTACACTTCACCCATGTCCGAGGGTTTGGCATTTTTTGGAGGGAAACTTGATCCATTTTCCCCCCACTTTTCCCCCCTTTTTTTCCCCCCATTCTTGCCTATTTAACAGAGGCTCCAGCTACTGGTTTAGGGTTGAAAAATTTCCCTAAGAGCCTCTTGCATTATATCCCTCCATCTCTCTCATTTCCTTCAAAAACCTTCAAACCCTACACCATTTTACACTACACCACCAAGCCTCACACCACCACTTCCATTTCCAGCAGCTTGGAGGTCTTCTCAGAGGCTAGGAGGCAGCAAATTTGGTCCAAGAAGTTGCTAAAGGTTGGTCTACAAGGGTGAGTACCATTTCCCATTTTTTGAGCTTATTTTTTGCAACATTTCTTAGCCATACATTCTTGTTGTTTTGAGCTCCGGCCATAACTGAAAGTAGTGTTATTTTGAGCTCTATTTCATGTTTCATTAAGGGACTTTTGTCATTTGAGGTCCATATCTTGCACTTGCTTCAATATCCTCCTTGAATGCCATTTTCTTGCATGATATTTTTAGCCTATGTGTGATCCGTTTTGGAGCATGATATAATCTTTAAGTAGGCTTATTTTGAGCCCCTCTTCAACATTGAAGAAGGGCTCATTACTGCTTGGGACCTCCATGTACCACTTGTCTTTATATCCATCTTTGGTCCCCATTTTTGCATGACTTGGCAGCCTATTATGCTTCCATTTTTGGATGATTTTCAGATCTAGAAAAGGTCTTATTTTGGCCATCTCTTTATGTTTCATTGAGGGTCCTTCACTGTTTGAGGCACCCTTCCTATACTTTGTGTTGTATCTCTCTTTTAATCCCCATTTTTGCATGATTTATTAGCCTATTGTGCTTCTGTTTTTGGTCATTTTACAGAGCTAGAAAAGGTCTTATTTTGGCCCATTCTTCATGTTTCATTAAGGGCCTTTCATGATTTGAGGCATCTTTTATACACTTCATGTTATATCTCTCTTTTGGACCTCATTTTGCATAGCATTTTTGACATATTTGCATACTGTTTTGGGTCCGACCCTTAACTGTAAAATGCCTTATTTGTGGTCCCTCATCAGTATTTTAGGAGAGTCTTTTTCTGTTTGGGCTTTGCATCTACCACTTCCTTCTTTGGCCATCTTTTGGCTCATTTCTTGCATGAAAGCTTAGCCATACCTATGTTTGTTTTTGGGCTATTTTCAGAACTGTAAAATATCATGTTTTGGGCCCCTCTTCAACTTTGTTGAAGGGCCCTAATCTGTTTGAGGACAGCAGCTGTGAGTTGCTTCTTAATCTCATGTTTAGGGCCATTTCTTGCATGCTAGTTTTGCCCTGTTTTTGTTTGCTGTTTGGCCATGCTTTGAACTGTAAAAGTGCTTATTTTGGGGCTGCCTTGCTTCTGTCTATTCATTGCATGTCCATATTGTGCATGTTTGGTATAGCTATAGGCCATTTCGGGTGCCAAAATTCATGTTTCGGGACAATTCCATGCATCGGGTGTACTCTCGTCTTATTTCGGGGCTGTTTTCCCCCACATTTCAGTGTTGAAATTCCATTAGCACGTTTGCATATCATTTTAGCCATATTGCATTGCATATGTCATTGCCTCGGTTTGCGTGCCCGTGTGCACGCGTTTCGAGGCACTTCATTTTTATCCATCGGCCTCTTATGTGATTGTAGCTGAGGCTCTCTCATGTTAGTATAAGTCCATGTTGCATTCTATATGCCATTTTAGCCATATTGCATTGCGTATGCCATTGCTTCGGTTTGCGTGCCCGTGTGCACGCACTTCGAGGCATCTCATTTTCACAGCATAGTGCATACTAGGTTGTACCTTAGATCGCATTCATGCATTTCTTCGGTTTGCGTGCCCGTGTGCACGCATTTCGAGGCATCTCATTTTCACAGCATTGTGCAAGCTAGGCTGTATCTTAGTTGCATTCATACATGTCATGCATATTGCATTGTGTTCGGAATAGGAGTTAGCCCGGGCACGGGAAACGAGGTGTGTTTCGTACTCCGAGTGACGGAACGCGTCTCAATTCCCCAGTCACCGACACTTCGGATTATCCATGATGGAGTTAGGTTTTAGCTGTGTTTTCATGTGCATTCATCCTATATTGAATTGTGCATTTCGACTCCTCGGCCATCATGCCTCGGTATGCGTGATTGGTGGCACAAGGATCGAGGCATGCATATATCTGTAAAAATTCATTGCTATGCCCCTTTCCTGCTCTCTGTTGCAGCAAAATGAAGAATCAACAACTTTTCGGAGCTCGGCACGCTTTCCAAGAATAACTGCTAAACAGAGGCTAATTGGGGCATCCCGGTGGATTTCCGCGCAAGACAACCCGGACATGCATCATCCATCAGAAGCAAGGCAGTCCCTGGCTTGCATGCCAATTTTATTTATTTTCTTAGTTAATTTGTTAATTAATTAGGAATTTGTACATTATTTGGACTGTAATATTCTTTTATTCGGGACTGTATTATTTATTCGGACCCTCTGCGCGAGGGCACAACTCTAATAAGTGCGCGTGAGTGTGATGTATGTCTTCCAACCCCACGTCTTTCTTCCCTTTTATTTACCCGCTTATGATGGTTAGATTAGGGCATATTTTAATTAACATACAGTATGACAGCATGTTTGCATCATTCATCTGTTTTGCATGCACCGGGCTCGGCGCATCATACTAACTGCATTGTATTTCAATTTCAAAGTTGAATACGTGTTAGTTGTAGCATTCCATATGCCATGTTTAGAGTAGCTGAGCCTGCTATAGTTGCATTTTTGCATGTGTTGCATTAGGCATTTCTGTATACTTAGGATTCATGCATGATTTCTAATGAGTTTCTGTTTTGGCTTGGAGTACTCGGTGAGTTTTATGCTTTAGCATCCTTGCATGCGTGTGAGTGACTGCCATGAATAGCATGCTTACCATGAGGCTAATTGCTTATATGATATAACTGCTTGAATGCCTGTGGGTGAAGGTTGGGTTGTTTGGATTGGGACAATTCATCAAATATTTGTTTTAAGCCCACTAGATAGTGGCAAAACCATCTTTTCTAAGCCCACCCGAGGGTGGCAAAATCTGCATTTTAAGCCTACTTGCGAGTAGCAAACCATCTTTCAAAAACAAACATGAAATGTTTTGTTCCAATTCAGGCGACCCAGTCTATACTTGTATGCTGTGCGCATCACATAGTAACCTAGGCTAATAATCGGAATAAGAACATACAATGTTTTTAAAAATAGATATCATGGTTAGTAGAGGCCGATCTTTGATCGAGCGAGCGGGGGTGCTCACGAAGTGAACTTCCCCAATCGTACCCAAGTTCCCGAGCCGAGGCAACTTTGGTGATGACGGACACGTGGCCTTTGGCACCGAGTCAGGGTTTCCTAAATTTCCCATTAAAAAACATTTAGGTGGCGACTCTGTATCTGGCAAAGCAGTCCATGTTTGGCACTTCTTTCAAAAAAATCTGTTTTTCTCAAAACGATTTGACGGATTTGGACTCTTTGGTTCAGACTTAGAACCGTGACACAAATCAAGTCCGAGCTGTAGCGAGGTCCCCCGCGGGCTGGTTACAGACAGTGATAGGTTCCCTGCCAGGGATCAAGTTCGGGGTCGGGTACGAGGAGATTTCCACCATCAGGGATTGGGGACGGGGAGCGTAATCCCCAGCCCCGCCCCGTTGCCATTCCTAACGACAACGATTGTAAGTGAAGCAATGAGTCACATGTGATGACCTTTGAACTGTCTTTGTGTTATATGATATCGTCCGTTGGTGAAGTGATATGATTTTGGAAAGAAGTGATTTTTAATTAATTCATTAATTAATTAAATTCATTTAAGACACTACAATAAAACTTAATAAATTACAACCATAATCATAAAAATGAAATACAATACATAATTAATACCAAAAAAAAAAAAAACTCTAAAATGAGAGAGAAGGTCCTAGTAAATACACACGAAGAATAAGACTTATATGTAAATAGAAAGATTTGAACCACCGACTCCTAATAAGCTGCAAGAATTTTAGCCAAATGAGTTAATCTCACTAATTGATTATATTTTTGCATCCTTACATGTCACTTAAAATTTGCAAAAAAAAAAAAAAAAAAAAAAAAAATTTGTTATTCCCAGCATCTTATAGTCCTAATAGAGAGCTTTAATTTGCTTTTACCTTCAATGACATACTATATCAGTAGTTTTTAGATTTTGATCTTTGTGTCATTTTAATTCTTGTAACTTTAATTTATTCAATTTTGACTCTCAATTTATAATTTTGTGTAAATTTAGTCTAATTTATTACATTTGTTTTTTTTTTTTTAATTTTTTTTTATATAGAAAATGCACACGAGCGGTGTGCTATTCTTTTATAAATAAAAAAAAATTATAAACTTATTCCATTCAGTGAGTTAATTTTAACAAACTCAACGACCAATTTCCTTTAAAAATCCTAATATGTGTTATTAATTGAATCAAATTAATATAAAATTTAAAATTAAGAGTCAAAATTAAACTAATTAAAATTATAAGAATTGCAATGACAAAAATTTATATATAAAAACTAGCCATGTTATTTGCCCACATTCAATGCCTCTATGGTGGTGGCCCGGCACGACGACGGTTGTAAGTGGAGCAACGAGTCGCATTTGATGGCCTTTGAAGTGTCTTTGTGTTATATGATATCGTCCGTTGGTGAAGTGATAAGGTTTTGTAAAGAAGTGATTTTCATTTTTTGTTTATTTATTTGTTTGATTCATTAATAAATTACAATCATAATCATAAAAATGAAATACAATACATAATTAATATAAAGAAAAAGTCCAAAAATGAGAGAGAAAAGTCTTAGTAAATAAACCCATGGATAATAAAACCTATACGTAAGTAAAAAGATTCGAACCACCGATTCCTAATAAGGTGCAAGAATTTTAACCAAACGAGTTAATCCCATTAATTAATTATATTTTTACATCTTCACATGTCACTTAAAATTATAAAAATGAAAATGACAAAAGATAAAATATAAAAACTAGTGATATAATTTGCCTACATTCAATGTCTCTATGGTGGTGGTGGTGGTGGTGGTGGTGGTGGTGATGATGATGATGGTGGTGGTGGTGGCCCATGACGACAACGATTGTAAATGGAGCAAGGAGGAGCCTTCTTTGGTAATGGTGGTGGCCCACGACGACAACGGTTGTAAGTGGAGCAAGCGTTTTTGGCGGTTGAATTGGCTTATATGATATCCCTCGTTGGTAGGTCACCGGTGTAGGAGAACTGTGGCCGACACCTGCTGTTACAGAATGTGCCATGGGTAAGGGACTTCGTTTCACCCCAATCTTGCTGGGTGCATCTGCCACAAACCCATATGATTGAAATTTGATTACTTTAGATGGAGTGATGAAATTGAAATTGGACTTATATAGTGTAGAGATTAAATGGTTTAAATTGAAATTATAAAAATTAAATTGAAATTTGAATTAAATTATAAAGTGAAAATAAAATTAAGCACGAGATTAAGCCTGTTTTTCAAAATTATATTATTAAACTGTTAATTTATGAATGTTTCTACAATGCTTATAGAATGTCCCCTCTTGAAATTTAAATCAAATCCAAAAAATTTACAAATTTTTTTTTTAAACGTTTAATCTTTTTAACAAAATAAATTTTAAATACGTTAATTTAAATTATAAATTTTTAATTTATTTTCAATTTAAATCATCTACCAATTTTCATAAGGTAAAATTGATGAAAAAATATATTTTAATTGTTAAACTGAACAAAAAATAATATTTTAGATTTTTTTTTTGTACATTTGCATTGACTTTAATAACTAAAATATCATTTTTTTTTATCAACTTTACTTAACAAAAAAATTTAGAATTTATTTTGTTAGAAGAGTCAAACTCTGAGTGTTTTTTTTTTTTTTTTTTTTGGTGGTAATTTTCCAAAATTCTTTTATTTACCTTTTAAGTCATGACTATTTTTACAATTTTTAAGATGACTTTCAATTATTTTACATATTATGTAACAACATCAATATATTAGTAGATATTTTTTTTAATGAGATATTTTTAAAGGAAAATGCATTTTACCCCCAGTTGGGAGTTGGTCCGAAAAAAACAGTTTTTCTTTTTTTCTTTTTTTTTTTTGATTTTCGACCAGTGGGGGCGCGCCACGTCACTGGGGGCGCGACCCCCACTGGGTGTATGAAGCAAAGTCCATTTTTAAATCACAATTATAGAGTTCACAAAATGTATGAAATTGGCGTCCATATATGAGACCATCTATAAAAGGTCAGTGCACATATGATAGGGTAAGTAATATTCAAAATACTAAATCCATTTTTATAATATCCCTTTTATATTTATTATTCTAATCCAATCGGAGAGGTTTTTCGATTGATACCACACTCGTGTCCACCAAAGGCTCATCTTTTCTCTTGTAGGTCATGTAGGTCTCAAGTGTGAGCCATACAATTTACAAAAATCATCTTGATAAGAAATAATTTAGATAAACATTATAAAAAAAGAAATACTGATATAAACATATAACAGAGAGAGAACTTACTATCAGCTAGTTTTCTTGCAGATGTAACTGGTTGGAGTATGATGAACATCAGCATTATGAACCAGAAGAAGAAGAAGCTATAAAAATGGGTAGAAGAGGCTTTGCTCAACATTTTCAGAAGACAAGAAATGAGAGGGGAGAGGGGGGTTTATGCATGAATGATTATGGGTGTAAAGTGCACTTCTATGGTTCACATATATACTGCATACAAAACAAATAGATAGATCTTATATATATTTATCTATATCTATATTATTATTAAAATGGTGAATTACAAATACAATTCTTGAGATTTGATTAAAATACGAATTATCCTTATGGTTTGAAAAATTACAAACCATAAGAATACAGTTTCATATGTTGATGAAACGACTACAGTTTTGGAAAACCAAAAAGCAGCTGAAGGCGGAGTAGGTTCCAAGGTAAGCATGCAAAGCAAAGTTCTGCAAAGCCAAGTTGTGGGAAATTGTAGAGTCGTTGGTAATTTTGAATCATCTAGAATAATGAGAAGCATCAATGACAATGGAATTATTAGGCCCAATATTAATCTGGAGGTAGTGCTATATCAGGCCCAATTTGAAGGGTTATGTAATGGCTCAGGTATGGGCCCAGATCAACAGAATGTGGTGGATCCTGGGCCAATTACTCTAGTGCCTCTTTTCCAAGTGTCTAAAGCCCAACCTAATGGCCTTATCGAAGCCCATAAGGATTCAGGTTTTGAACAACCAACTCAGAATAGAATTGTCAAAGGAAAGAAAGTCTTTGACGGTCAAGACGACTCAGGTCCTGTCCAATCTCTAGTTCAAATAATAGTTAAGGGGAAGAAGGATTTGTCGGCTCAAGCGTTACAGATGGTGAGCAACATTTTTTGGCAAAAAAGGATAACGGAAAGAAGGTTGCTCAAGTTTCAACAAGTAAAGCTAAGGGTCAGCATGATCCTCAAGTCTCAAGGCCAAAACGGAAAAAGGAAATTAGAGGTCCTACTCAATTTTGTAAGGGTTTTCCACGAGAAGCAATGTTCCGAGTAGCGGCATCTGCAATTTCGTCACCTATGTCAGTGAGTACTGGTGCATATTGACAGAGTTTGAACCGAAGTGAAGCCTATGAAACTGTAAAGATGGGGAAAGCTCTGGGTATTGAAATTGGGGGTAATGAAGAGAGTGTTATTCGGAAAATTATGGAGATGGAAAAGGAAGAAGAGGAAAGAGTACCCCAAAAGGGAATAAGTGTTGGTGCTTAAGTTTGCACTCAAGGAGACTTAGGAGTAATAGTAGTTTCATAATGAAAATTCTTTCCTGGAATATTAGAGGCTTGGGGAAGCCTGAGAAAAGAAGAAGGTTCAGAAATTTTATAAAGGAAAAAAGGGTGGATATGGTTTTGATTCAAGAAACCAAGAAGTCCTATATGGATGAGAATTTTGCTAGATCTCTATGGCCAGAAGATAACCTGGGGTATATAGGGGTTGATGCAGAAGGGAGTTCAGGGGGTTTGTTGTGTGTATGGAAACCTGAGGTCTTTTAGATTACCGGTTTTTGCAGCTCCAGGAACTTCATTTTGTTATCAGGTTTAGCCTATCTCAGACTTGACTGTGTCATTGTTAATGTCTATACCCCTAATGATAGTACTGGAAGAAGGCATCTTTGGGAGGTTCTAGCTAATCTAAAAGCCTCATTCCCTGAACCTTGGTGTTTAGGGGGGAATTTCAATGACATTAAAAATATAAGGGAAAGGAAACGTTGTGTTAGAATTGATAGGGGCATGCAGGAGTTCAATGATTTCGTTAATAAACTGGGATTGGTGGATGTACCTATGTTATGGAGGCAATACACTTGGAGTAATTCTCAGTTAGGAGTGTGCTGGAGTAGAATCGATAGATTTCTTTTAAACTCGGAGTGGCTTTAATGGTTTAGTTTTAAGTTATGGGGCCTTGCTAGAATTTTGTCTGATCATTGCCCAATCTTTTTGAAGGAAGATGAGCGGGATTGGGGACCCAAGCCTTTCAAATTCTTAAATGCATGGGTGCTACATCCCAGCTTTCTTAAAGAAGTTAAAAAGGTTTGGGTTAGTGCACCAGTAGAGGGTTGGGCTGGTTTCAGAATTATGACCAAATTGCGGTCACTCAAGCAGGCATTGAAGATTTGGAATGTGGAGGTCTTTGGGCATGTGGCGTCTAAACTTAAAGTGGCTGAAGCTGAGTTACACTCCTAGGATTTAGTTGCTGAAGACAGAGATCTTACAGAAGCTAAAGCCAGAAAGAGAATTGAAATCAGAGATGAAGTTTGGCAGAGTAGGAAAAAATTGGAGTGGATCTGGTTGCAAAAGTCTAGATTAAATTGGGCATTAAAAGGGGATAAAAGCACTAGATACTTTCACATCATGGCCTCCAGAAGACAAAGTAGGAACCTCATTGATTCAATGAAGATTAATAATATTTTATATGAGGAGCCCTTGGAGTTTAAAAGGTTGTGTGGGCTTATTTTAAAGATTTGTTCACTGAAGGTTAGAAAGTGAGGCCAAGACTAGGGGGTGAATTTAGCTGCATTGATTAAGGCCATCTTTAGCGTTTGGAGTAAGATTTTGCAGAAGTACAGGTTTGGCCAGCAGTTAAGGAATGTGATGGAAACAAAGCTTCAGGTCCTGATGGAATTAACTTGTTTTGCATTCAAAAGGGTTAGAAGATCATGAAGGGTGATATCATGGATTTTATGAAGGAGTTTCATGCTAATGGGGTGTTGAGAAATGGCATTAATTGTTCTTTTGTGACTCTTGTTCCTAAATCTGATTGTCCTGAATCAATTAAAGACTTTAGACCTATCAGCCTCATTAGTTCCATTTATAAAGTGTTGTCTAAAGTGCTTGCTAACATGCTTAGATTAGTTTTGCCAAAAGTTATTGACTGAGTCCAATCAGCTTTCCTAGGTGGGAGGAACATTATTGATGGAGTTCTTATAGCAAATGAGGTTGTGGATTGGTGGAAGAAATCAAATAGAAAAGGAATAATTCTTAAGCTGTATTTTGAAAAAGCATATGACACGGTAAACTGGAACTACCTTTATCAAATGTTGGTGAGTTTTGGTTTTGGAGCTGTTTAGATTAAGTGGTTGAAGGGCTGCATCTCTTCTGCCAGAATCTCAGTGCTGGTTAATGGCTCACCATCACCTGAGTTCTATCTCCAAAAAGGTTTAAGGCAAGGTGATCCGTTATCACCATTTTTGTTTAATGTTGTAGCTGACAGTCTAAACATACTCATATAAAGAGCCATGGAATTGGGTCTGTTTAAAGGTGTATCAGTAGGTGCGAATGGTTTGATTGTTTCCCATTTGCAATTTGCTAATGATACAGTGATCTTCTGTGAGGCTGAATGGACTGAAATTATGGCTATTAAAAAATCCTTAGGTGTTTTGAGGTAATCTCAGGTTTAAGGATTAATTTTTCTAAAAGCGTTGTGTGTGGAGTAGGAGTGGCTGATGTGGTGGTTGATGAGTTTGCTGATAAGCTGAATTGTCTATGTCAAAAGCTACATTTGAAATATTTGGGTTTACCATTGGGGGCCAGCCCTAGTAGAAGGTCGACTTGGAAAGCTGTTGTGGAGAAGTTCAAGAATAAGTTATCTGAGTGGAAGAGAAGGGTTCTGTCTTTTGCTGGGAGGGTTACTCTCATAAAATCTGTGCTATGTTCTTTACCTATGTATTACATGTCCATTTTTAAAATGCCGGAATGTGTAGCAAAAGAGATTGATAGAATTCAAGCATCATTTTTATAGGGCGATTCTGAATATCACAGGAAGATCCATCTTGTTAGTTGGAAAGAGGTATCTAGGAGTGTGAAGCAAGGTAGTCTAGGGATTGAAAATATCAGGCTAGCCAATGACAGTTTGCTAGTAAAGTGGTGGTGGAGATATGGCCAAGAGGATGATGCTTTGTGGAAGTTGGTTATTTGTGAGAAGTATGGCTTTATAGGGGGCAGGTGGTATCCTTTTCTGGTTGAATTTGGTTCTACATCTAAGATATGGAAAGATATATTACTAGTTGCTCAAAGGAATGATCAGCTATTTCAATTCTATAAGGAGTATGCCCAGATTGCAGTTGGTAATGGAGTAAGAATTAGTTTCTGGAGGGATCCTTGGCTGGGATCAACAAACCTATTAAGCCAATTCCCTAGATTGTTCCAGTTGGTTGAAGATAAAGAGTCTTTCTTGAGTTCGCAAATAGCTAGAAGATCTTATCAATGTGGGTGGATCTTCAATTTCAGAAGAACACTTCGGGCTTGGGAAGATGATGAGTTGGCTAGACTTCTGAATCTTTTGGGGGCTGGCCCTGTTTTAAGAAGTGATGATGTTGATAGTTTGTGTTGGAAGCCTTTGCAGTGAAGTGTGTTCAAGGTTAATCATGTTTATGCCTGGGGTTTAGTTAATGAGGGCCCCATACAGAGGTTAGTTAATCTGTTATGGAATAATTTCTCCCCACCAAAAGCTAAATTCTTCTATTGGTTAGCTTGGAGAGGTAGATTGAAAACAAAAGAGCTGCTTCACAGGTTAGGAATTTTGGTGAGTGACGATGCTCTGAGGTGCATTTTTTGTCATGAGGCAGGTGAATCAACTGATCATATTATGCTTCATTGCCCTTTTGTCTGGAGAGCCTGGTCAGCTATTGTGTTTTGGTGGGGCCTTCAATGGGCTATTCCTAGTTCTATTGAAGATCTGCTACTATGGTGGTTGGGTTGGAAGTTTAAGAAGAAAGTAAACCAGATTTGGAGGGTTTTATCATCAACTATAATGTGGTTTGTGTGGAGCTATAGGAATGACTGTGTTTTTAACTCAGTTCAGCCCAATCTTCAAGATCTATGTGACTGTATCAAGGTGAGAGTGGCAATCTGGATGAGAGCTCATCTCAGAGGTGCTTCTTTCTCTGTACATGGTGTTGTTTTTAATTTTAAGCAAATCAGGAGGTGTATTAGGTCCCCTTGATTTTAAAGGCGGTAGAGTGGAGGTGCTTGCTGGATCCCTGGTTTGCTGCTAGTGTGGTGGCTGTTTTAATTGTAGTTAGTTTAGTTGGGGTGATATCCTGAAAGGTGAGGTGCAGGGGAGTTTGATCTGCTGTTGTATGGAGGCCATCTGTTGTTCTGCTTTTATTTTGTTGCTTTTGATTGCTTGTTGCCTTGATGCGTGTAGTCTGGTGTCTCAGGGAGTTTTGTTCTATCCTGCTTTGTTGTATTGTTGATCTGCAACTGTTGTGATGTCTGGTGAGAAGGTGCTTGGGTTAATGGAGCAGCAGTGTAGGTCTGCTCCTTTTTTTGGTGTAGTACTGCATCAGTCATGGGGGTGGTCTTCAGGGCTTTGGAGGTCCAATGCTTGTATTTGGGATCTGCTGTGTGTGCTTATATGCCTGTAAGTTTGCTAAGATGGATCTCATTGGTTTGGAGCTATGCATGCTATGTCTGCTGATCTGTTTTGGCTTTATCACAAAGGGAGTTTACTGATCTGCTTGGCTTAGCTCAAGGATGCTGCTGTTATATTTGGTTTAGTCTTAAGGCTCCTGCCTGTAAGTTGGCTACTGATGGAACTCATTGGCTTGGAGTTGTGTTCATGGAGTTTTTGTCTGAACCTGAGCATGTAGGAGGCACCTTCCTCAATTATGTGTTCTGCTGTAGTGTTCTGCTTGCTGCCGAATGTTCTGCTGTAGTGTGCTTGTTGCTGTGATGCTTAGAGTAAATTTGCTGGTGTGCTTGCTGTTGTGATGCCAAGAGTAAATTTGGGCAATTTGCTGGTGTATTGATGTGGCAGGGGAAGCTGTTGTTGTTGTTCTTGGTTGTAGTTGCTGCTGGAGGCTGGTCTGCTTTGGTTTGTGCAGATAGTAGAAGGGTGCTGTTGTATGGTGTTCTTACTGATTGTTGCTGCTATTTTGGTTGATTGGTTACAGTTGAATTAGGAGTTGTTGCTATGTTGGATGTTTGTTGTTTTTTCTTTCTTTACCTTGTTTGGATGCTTTTGATTGTTTATCACCAATCTTGGGCTAGTGGTAGCAAATGATTGTGCTTCCTTTACGGTGCCAACCTAGTTGGGATCGTGAATGTTAGCTATGATGCTTTGTGCACTCTCCCGCTTTATTGATGTAATTTATGCATGTTTTGTGTTATTATATTAATAAAGCTTTTTTTTTGCTGATAAAAAAAAAGAAATTTTTATTTAATAGAATTAATTGAAAAAGTAAAATTTCAAACTATTCACCTATATAATAATAAAATTATCTAAATTATTAATTGAAATAAAATGTCAACATTATTAAAAACTGTTAATTAACTTAATGATTTATTAATAAAAGGACCTATTTGTTATGAAATTAAAAATCTTAGGGACATAATATAATTTCTAGAACCGCAGGAAATAATTTATAATTTAAGTAAATCTCAAAGGATGTGTTTATAATTTACTCTTATTAAAACTATCTATACTATTATTAGAAGTGAACGCCACACTTGGTGCTGTTTATGAATTTTTTCTCTCTCCTTTTGTAAGTGACCTTTCCATCTAAAAAGGAAAAAATAAAAAATAATAATTAAAAGAGGGGACAAGACTTTAACACTTGGTTTTTTTTTTTCTTTGAAATATTCTAAAAAATAATAATAATTTAAAGAATTGACCCATTTTTCAAACTATTTGAGAAACTAACATGCTTTTTAAAATCGTATTTTGAAAATGCAATTTCAATTTGAAATTGCATTTTCAACATGTAATTTCACCTTGAAATCGCATGTTAAAAATACAATTTATGATGATATGGACTTCACAAATTGAAATTGCATTTTTAAAATGCGATTTCAAAAAATAGGTTAGTTTCTCAAATAGCTTAAAAAGTGGATCAATTCTCTAAATTATTTTTTTTTAGAATATTAAAAAAAACCCCTTTAACTTGAGATCATTATTTAGTTAGTTTATTAAAAAATACTTTTATCATTTAAATAACATAAAAAATATATTACATTCAAAATTAAAATTTATATTTAAGCACAATCATCGGATAGGTTTACACCCCTTGTACATATATATCTCTTTTCACAAGTAGGAGAACTACAAGTTATAAGTGGGGTAAGAGCATCTCCAATGCACTAGGCATATAATACTTGTTAGTTAAAATACCTAGTGTGATTCACTTTTTTCAATTCCAATGCACTAGGCATATGATTGGGCATTTTGGCTCAACTCATATTCACTAGCTACATGTAGCTAGCCTTCAACGCTAGGCAAAATGTATTCAATCATTAGGATCATTTCCCTCCATCTTTTTTGTTGACGTGGCATTCTATAAAATTAATAGTATTTGGATAAATAGCTAAAATAAAGAGCATGGTTGGAGTAAAAACATAAAACAGTTGATAGGCAAAATAAAATATATACTTTATAGTAGCAGATGCTCTAAGTGATGGAGAGAGTTCGAGGGAAGAGTGGCGGTGGTTGGATGCCAGTGATTTACCGGAAGCAGAGGCAACGTATCAGTGGTAGTAGCAGATCAGGGGTAGAGCAGATAACTCTTTTTGTGGACAATCTCTATGGTCTATGAGCCCAAAAGGTTTGTTTTCGTTGTTCTCCAAGTTTGGGGTTGTGAAGGATGTCTATATCCCAAACAAAACCAGGAAGTCTACCCGTACCAGGTTTGGTTTTGTTAGATATGATTGTTTGGTTGCTGCAAACGTTGTTGTTCAAAAGGAAAATGGGTTATGGGTTGATAATATGTCCATCTCTGTTAAGAGAACGGATTATCAAAAAACCTTTGGAGTAAAGGAGCCTCAATCCAAGACGAAGGCTGTTGTTGGAAATGATGGGGTTGGTCATAAGCTTGTCCATCTGGCTGACCGTCCACTTAGAGATGGCCAGGGTAAGTCCTATGCAGATGTGTTTAGAGGAGGAGGATTGGGTGGGCTGGTGGTGGTAGGTCATGAAGAAGGTAACGGATGGCTATATGAGAGTGTTATTGTTAAACTGAAAATGGGGTTTGATTTCCTTGACTTTGAGAATCTAGTTCATCTCATAGGGTCTGAAGATATTAAAGTGAGAAGAGGTGGTGGCAAGGATGTAGTGCTTACATTTAAATCGGTCGAAGACATGTAGGCTAAAATGGGTCAATTGGATGAGTGTCTTAAGGAGTGGTGTTGTTCAGTAATTGAAGGGAGACAAGGTGTGGTTTTGGAACAAGAGAGAAATGTTTGGCTGTGTTGCTATGGGGTGCCGCTGAACTTATGGAGTGCTAACATGTTCAAAAGTATTGGTAATCTTTGGGGTGAAGTGGTTAACATTGCAGATGAAACATCTTATATGAAGTCATTTGATTGTGGGAGAGTGAGATTAGTCACTAAGCATATGGGGCTTATCAATAATGTCGTTAATCTCAGTTGTAGGGGTGCAATTTTCCCTGTTCGGGTTTGCGAAGAACAAGTGGTGGAGACGAAGATTGTCATAGAAGTTTGTAAGTGCATGTTACATTTGAGGTAAGATGACTTCAATTCAAACATAGAGGATCTTCACGGGTCTGCTAATGGAGTTCTGGAAAATGGTAGTGATGATGAGGTGGTGGTTGACGTGGATAAGATAGGGGACAACCTAAAAGTAGTGGCAGGGATTGGTAGGTCCACCGAGGTCATGGAGTCTGACATGGCCCTGAGGGACGGTTTGGTGTCCAAATCAATAGTGGAGGAGACAAGCTTTAGTGACCTAAGAAACTCAAACGTTGTTGAGGCATGCAGAGCTGTAACGGCTGAAACCCCCAACTATATCCTAGATGGCCATCTAGGAAATGATTATAATTCTGGGCACATACTTGGGCCTGGTGCATGTGCATCTCCATATTGCAAGCTTGAGGAGCAAATAGAAGTGGTGGTTGATTTAGCTTAGTATATTGGGCCTATTCCTGAATCCAGCCCAATTTCCTTTATTGTTGGTGATGTGGGCCTTCATGGTTTGGAACATGGTGTGGGTCAGGAGCATATTACGGGTGAGGAGCATGGTGGTGTGGTCTCTAATCAAAATCTGCAGCTGGAAGTGACCCCTAGGGGTCAAAACTATAGAAGAGCAAGGAATAGGGCAAAACTGAATCCAGAAGAGAGGAGACTAGTCCGAAGGATGGCTAGAGGGGCAAGGCCTATAAGGAAAGCTCATTCATTTTCAATTGGGAGCTGGCACAGAGGAGCTCTACTTAGAGCTGCTTCATTGGCTTTGTCTACCTTTTCTTTAAATGGGTGCGGATCAAACAGAGACCGTAGGTTGCAACAGGAGGCTCAAGCAGTAGTTCAGCTTGGTAAAGCCTTAGGGTTGAATTACAATGGGTTTGAGGCCGAAGTTGTTCAAAAATGTGTGGAGTTGGAGTGTGTGGATGAGGAGCGCATTGCTCAGGGGTCTGGAACTGCCCAACAGTGAGGAGGTTAAGCTGGAGGTTTAGGAGTCTCATATTCTTTTAATGATAATTCTATCGTGGAATATTAGGGGTGTGGGTAGAGTTGGGAAAAGGCTTAGAATTAAGGAAGTTCTTAGAGAAAAAAAAGTGGATGTTGTGTTTTTTCAAGAAACTAAAAAAGATGGGTTGGTTGAGGGTTTGGTTCGTTCATTATGGCCATGGGAGGAGATGGATTATTTAGCTATTGATCCAGATGGAACAGCATGGGGCTTGTTGTGTCAGTGGAGGCCTTTGGTGTTCTTAATGAACTCTTGTTGTAGTAGCCAAAATGTCATTATAGTGTCAGGGATTCTTCTTCCTGATTTTGAGTCTGTGTTGGCTAATGTCTATGCACCAAATGATGTTGTAAGAAGAGGGCTCTTCTGGCATTCTATAGTCAGATTAAAGACTAGCTTTTAGAAGCCATGGTGCTTGGGTGGGGGTTTTAATGAAGTTAGGAACCCCGGGGAACGCAAAGGCTGTCTGAGAAGAGATAGAGAAATGAAGGATTTTAATGACTTCATAGATTTAATGGAAGTCACAGAGCTTCCTCTGCTGGTGTAGACACCCCATTTTTGACTGACCTTAAGACTTAGACGTCATCGATTGAGCACTCAGTGATAGAGCGTGTTGTGCTCGTTTCGAGCTTCGTAGTTTTGGCTGTGAGCCTTGCCTTCGGGTCTCCGAACTCTTTGTGCTTCGGCTCGGTTTGTGGACCAAGCCTTGTTTCCCTTCCCAGAGGGAGGGAGAGGTCTTGTAGACCATCTCTCTGTGGTCGTAGACTACTTTTCGTGGTCGTAGGCCACTTTTCCCGTTTGGAGACTAGTTTCCGGTTTTTGGAGCCTTCGGTCGTGCGCATTGTCTCGGGACCGCTTAACGTTCTCCGTTTGGCTTGGTTTTTGAACCACACCTTGCTTCCTCTCCCTAGAGGGACACTGTGGTCCGGGAGACCACTTGTGTGGTCGTGCACCACTTTTGGTGCTCAACAGCTAGTTTTCGAGGCTCCCAGCTGCACGCTTTGCCTCCCGAACTCTCGTTTTGCATACGTTTTGGTTTGTTTTTGGTACAAATCTTGTATTCCTTGTTTGGAAGGTGAAACAAGGGTGGGAGACCAGTTTTTCCCCTTGGAGACTACTTTTCTTCTCGCCAGCCAGTTTTCTGGTCGGGAAACTGGTTTTTTTGGTCTTTGGGCCACCTTTTCTGGTCTCCCACCACACCATTAGCTTGCTTTCAGTGTGGAGACGACCATTTTCCCCTGCCGACCACTTTCTTTCCTGTGAGACCACTTGTGGTGGTCGTCCGACCACTGCAAGTGGCTGGCTGACCACTTAAAGTGGTCGGCAGCTTTCCCCCTGTTTTGGCAGACTATGTGGATGCCAGCTGTGCCAGCTGGAGGGCACAGACTGTATCCTCCATACACGTGTATGGAGGGATTGCATCCAAGTTTTAGCTTCTCTAAGAAGCTTTAACTTTTGTTTTTCTATAAGGGAGAGCCTCCCTCTCCATTCCAGAGGTTCTGAAATTTCCCTAAGGTATAAGTATATATCTCCCTCTATATCTCTATATTTGGTGCCTAAAGAGTGTGCTGTTCTCCACTTTTGCACCACAACTCTTAACCATACACCCCTATCATTAAACTGAGGTTCTTGGAGGACATTTTGGAGGTTAAAAAGCTGGTTCTTGGCTGAGAAATTTGCCGGTATTGCAGTGCTTCAAGGGTAACCTCTTTTCTCCCTTTTAAGCTTTGTTTTAATCACTCTCTTAGCCATATTTTCATGCTTCTCTTGGCTTAACATTGAACTAAAAAAATCTCTATTTTTCAGTCCTTAGCATGTTTGTTTAAGGCCCTTTTGGTGTTGAGGGCCTTCTACCCTCTTGCATGCCTTGTTTAGTCTTGTTTTGTGCCATGCCTTAAGGTCTTTGCTTGGCCTTTTAGCCATTGAAATCCAGTGGATTTTCAGTGGTAGGCATGTCGTTTTGAGGCCTCAACTCAGAGGGGGGTGATCCCCTCTCTTCTTATTTGGTTTGCTTGCATTATTGGCCTATAAAAGGAGCATGCATCTTCATATTTTCAAGGCTTGGTTCAGGCACTTTTTTGTGACTTTTAGGGCCTGCCTTAGCTCTGTCTATGGCTGGTTTGGTCACCTTGTGTTTGCTTCTTGTATGTGTAATGTTATCCCATTTATGGCTCATCAAAGTAGCATGCCATTCTAGCATGTATTGGCTCCATTTCAGTAGATTTTTGGTCATTATTTGACATGACTCTGTTTTTGGCGGGTTTGGTAGCCTCTTGCACTCCATATGCTTGTAGTGTAAATCTTGTTTACTAGCTTTGTTTGCATGATGTTTCGGCTCATTATTCTAGCATATTTTGACTATGCTCCAGCATGATCTTGTTCATATTTTGGGCTGTTCTAGCTTTGTTTTGAGGCTTCTTGGTCGAATGATGCTTGTCATGCATGCTTGTAGTGTAATAGCCCTGACTAGCTTTGAATTTCGAGGCCTCTTGCATACTTAACTTGAGGTATTTGCATGTTTTGGCATCATTGAGAATGATATTTCAGAGCATGTAGGGCTGTTATACTTCCATATTTTCCACTCCTTAAGTGCTCTTGAGGGTTGTGCCTTTATGCCCTATTTGTGAGCCATTACGTGAGCCTCATTTTCATGCCTTTCAAGCCATCATCTCAACCCATCTTTGCTACTGTTTTGGCCTGCATAGGGTCTGTTTGGGGTTGGTTTGGCCATTTGAGCATTGTCTTGCATGCCTTTAGTGTAATACACTTCACTAGCTTCGACGCTTGAGCTTTTCAACATGCATTACATGGGCTGTTCGCATGATTCTAAGTCATTTTGCATGCCATTTCAGTGCTGGAGCATATGCCATTGTACTCCATGTTTCATCCTTTCAAAGCCTTTGGAGAGTTGTATTTTGTGCCTTGAGCTTGGACCAATATGCATGCATGTTTGTATAGCATTTTGAGTTTCTATCTTAGCATGTATGGTCACTGATTTGGGCATGACTGAGGTCAGTCCATTTTGGTTTAAGTCCATCGAGCATTGTGTATGCCATGTGGTTCATTGCGTTGTGTATGCCACGTCCATTTGCATTATGTATGCTCGTTGTTGTTCACATTGATTGCATGCCTGTGTTGTCTTGCATTGAGTATGTATGCATGTGCATTGAGCATGCCATTAGCCTTGTTAGGTTGTTCATGTTGCATTGCATATTTTCATGCTTGTCCCTTGCATCTTGTTCACATGCTTGTTTCATTGCATTGTATGTTCGCATGCTTGAGCCGCATTGTGTATGCCATGACATGTTATTTGTCGCATTGTGTTTGGAATAGGGGTTAGTCCAAACACGGGAAACGACGGGCATTTCATACTCGAAGTGATGAAACGTGCCTCAATTCTCGATCGCCGACACTCTTGACTATACATGATGGAGTTTTAGGCTTTTTGTGTTCGTGTGTGCATTCATTTCATATTGAGTTGTGCAACTTGGGTTCCTCGGCCATCATGCATCGAGATGCGTGATCGGTGGCCCGAGGGTCGAGAACCATACTCCATTGAGCTTACGTAATGATAGGGAGGGTGGTTGTGTATACATGTGTTGCAAATACTTTGTCATGTCCCTTTCTTGCTCTCTGTTGCAGCAAACCAGAAACCAGTAGCAAAAACTGGTCGGCCGACCAGATAAAGTGGCTGGCCGACCACTTTTTCTGGTTTTCAGCATAAAAAATGGTCGGCAGGTGGTCTCCAATGCCAACAACTGGTCGACAACATCCCTACAGGTTCCCATGGTGGAGTTTCAGCTTTCTGAAGCTTTGTGCAGTGTTCTGGGACCAGTTGGAAACAGAGGCAAATCGGGGCATCACAATGGATTTCCGAGCAAGGCAATTCGAGCATGCATGCATCCCTCGTCACGAGGCCATTTCAATACTTTTGTTAGCTTAGAATGTGTATTTGTTTCAATTTGGTTGTGTAATAATTAATTAGTTAGAATAGTTAGTTAATTAGTCAGTTCTGTATTATTTATTCGGACCCTCCGTCGAGAGGGCACAACTGTTGTAATGAGTGTGCTTATGTGTGATGCATGTCTTCCAACCCCCATTTCTTTCTCCCTTTTATTTACCAGCTTACGATGGTTAGTTTTAAGGTATGTTTCAATTAGCATCCTTATGCTTCGCATGTTTGCCTTCATTCATCTGTCTTGCATGCACCGAGCTCGGCGCATCATACTAACTGCATTGTATTTCAATACCAAGTTGAACACATGTATCAACTGTTGCATTTCACATGCCATTTTAGCATAGCCGAGCCTATCTTAGTTGCATTCTTGCATGTGTTGCATTAGCCATCTTAACATGAACTAGGATCATGCATTGATTACTAACTAGTTTCTGTTTTGGCTCGGAGTACTCGGTAAGTGTTTATGCTTTAGCATCCATGCATGAGTGTGAGTGTTGCCATGATAGCATGCTTGCCATGAGGCTATGTGCTTATGTGATATAACTGTTTGGATGCCTGTGGGTGAAGGTTGGATTATTTGATTTGGAACAATTCATTGATTGCGAGTTTTAAGCCCACTTGAGAGTGGCAAAATCATATTTTCCTAAGCCCACTTGAAGGTGGCAAAATCCGCATTTTAGCCTACTTGCGAGTAGCAAACTGTTTTCAAAACAAACTATGAGATGTTTTGTTCTAACTTAGGCGATCCAGTCTATACTTGTATGTTGTGCGCATCACATAGTAATTCTAGGTTAATAACCGGAATAAGAGCACATGTGTTTTCAAAAACAAGATATCATGTTAGTAAAGGCCGATCTTTGATCGGGCGAGCGGGGGTACTCATTGCATAACCTTCCCCTCTCGTACCCAAGTTCTCGAGCCGAGACAACTTTGGTAACGACGGACACGTGGCCTTAAGCACGAGTCAGGTTTTCTTAAATTTCCTAAAAATAAAATATTTAGATGGTGACTCTTCATCTGGCAAAGCAGTCCATGTTTGGCACTTTTTTCTAAAAATCAGTTTTTTAAAACGATTTGCCAGATTTGGACTCTTTGGTGATTTATCAATCTCGCATTGCACCTTGCAAGATCAGATTAAGAACCGTGACATTGAGTCTGAACTGTAGTGAGCCTAATGAACAAAACGTGATTTTCCCAAGACGTTCGGGTGCGTCTACAGTTTCTGGTGACTCTGCTGGGGAGTTTGGAGAACTTGACTCGAACTCATGATATCTTGTTTTGATTACACTTATGTGTTTCTTTGCATTGCATTTGCATTGGTGCGCCTAGGACACCGTGTTTGCCATCTGCTATTCCTGAACGGTTTTTCGGAGGCTCGCTTTGAGAAGTGTTCCATAAGGCTGACCGGTTACGGGCTCTGCCACAATGGGAACACAAACCCTGGTTTTTACCAGGGCACCCTTTTTGACAATTCGACCTAGCGCATATTTAGAATCCATAGTGACTATTCCAAACTAGGACAGGTTGCTTACCCGATTATAGGTTGTTTGAAACCGCTGTGTGCGTAGTGAAACCCTAGCTCCGGACAAAATAGGACAGGGAAACCCTACCCCTCCATAGGGTGTTTTGGCTCTCACTTGCTTGCTATGTGCTTTTAGAGTGCGTCTCTACAGGAATGCATGTATCAGTCTGCAAATCTGGGTATCAGGCCTACGGGCATCAGTGTTTTAAGAATCAGTTATATCTGCGGGTAGAAGATTCAGATTTGGGGTAGTGATTTGGGAACAGTGATTAGTGATTGAGAACGGTTCATTTAGCATATGTTTGCCAACTGTGTGTTGTCTTTATTTAAGTTGCTATGTTGTCCGTTTTTCTGTTCATTATTTTCTTATTATGCTTTATTTATCTTCTTGCTAGGGTAGTTTAATACAATTGCTTCCGACCAAGCAGATATTCCCCAAGCACTCTGGACTAGAGGTCGTAGACTCCATTGATCTAAGGATCTAATAGACGAACAACCAGTGTTCCATTCTTTACCCACGGTTGCTAAACGGAGGTCAGTAAGGCGCAGTGTATCGGTACCGCGGTTGCCAGATCAGTGGTCCTTAAGTAGTCAAGTTGAGATTTCCGAGTCTACTACAGAGACAGATATACTGGTGGTTCAGTTAGATCAGGGCAGTATGGCAGGAATGGAAGAGATGATGCGTCAGCTCCAAGAAAGTATGAAAACCATGCAGCAGGACGCTGCCCGTCAAACAGAATTTGCCAAACAACAGGCCAAAGTCATGGCCAACAGACAGAGTTAATTACCAGGCTACAACAGCAAGTCGAAGCATCTGCTTCACACCAGGTTCCTCCCCCACCAAGAGTTCCCATACTTGGGGAGACAATACACGTCCAGGATGATACAGACGTTTCAATAGGGCCGGCTCCGCCCCTAATCCTACCATAACTACCCAAAGCACAGACCAACCTGTCGGATTCTCCCTTTGAGTTCGAGGTGGACCCCACGGCACTAAAAGTGAGCAAGCTTGAAAAGCTGTTCAAGAAATCTCAGGGTGTGAAGTCCATTCCGGACATTGAGGATGGGTACACCGACTCGGCCGTGACTCTGCCGGACCGATTTAAAATGCCGCACATAGACCGTTTCGATGGGTCTGGGGATCCCATGGTGCACCTACGGCTGTTTTCAGATATCTTAAGGCCGATGGGCCTCTCTAGACTGCAGAAGCTTTCCCCATTTGGCCGGACCCTGTCAGGCGTAGCAGCTATTTGGTATGCAAAACTAAAAGACTCCGTTAAGAGAAACTGGGAAGAGATGGCTGAGGCCGTCGTGGCTCAATACTCTTACAATACACAGATCGAGATCACAACTCATGATCTCGAGACGACTAGACAGGAGCCGAAGGAGATCTTTTCCGACTTCGTAACCCGCTGGAGGGCCAAAGCCTCAATGATGACCATTAGGCCGACTGACAAAGATCAAATACAGATGGTTATGTGCAACCTCCATCCCAAGCTCATGCAACAAATGATCATCCTCCCTCTCTCTACTTTTACAGATCTACATGAGATTGGGGTGCAGATCGAGGATGCCTTGAAGCAGGGTTTGATTGACAATGATAGAGAGTAGCCCAGGAGGACTTTCAACCGCAGTACGAATGCAAACACAAGCAGTGCTGCAGCTGCCAGAGCTTCAGATGTGAGCATGGTCACCGCCACCACCCCAAGAACCCTTACAGCTACACCATTCACTGGCGCGCCCTAAAGTAACTCACAAACAACCAAGTACCTACCTCGAGGCCAAAGAACCTTCACTTCACTATACATGCCCCTGTCTAAAGCTCTGGGGGTTTTAATTAAGAAAGGGCACTTGAAGCCCCTGGAGCCGCGGCTATTTCCAGAAACACTTCCCCCCTTCCATAACCTAGCTAAATATTGCACCTTTCACCAACAGCATTGTCACGACACCGACCATTGCTTTAGATTGCGTCATGAGATTCAAGATCTCGTTGATAACAGGGTGATTGTGCCTCTGGAGAAACCCAATGTCACAACCAACCCTCTCCCACCACATAACCAAGCTCCACCTCCCAAACGCATCAACTCAATCCAAACTGGGGTTGTGTCATACAACCCTAGCATATATATCACCTATTCTCACCTACCCATGCCGAAGGTGTTCATTCCTGACAGCATTGACTTGTGCATGTTGGACATCTCCCAAACCCAACCTAAACTAATGGTGGTGATTATCAAAGGTAGAATAGGGATGACTTTGGAGGAAAGTGGGACTGTTGATTTAGGGTCTAAGGAATTTGGGAGCTTTGCTGAGGAGGTATACAATCCGAGTGGCTACATTACGTCAGCAGGCCAGGTTAGGCTGAATGTGGAATTGCCAGTAAGGGTAGAGATTTGTGTAGTACGGGAGGATGGATTTGATCAGAGGCTATATGACTTAACGGATCTGGAAGAGGACATTGCTAACCTTCAGTTTTTAAAAGAACAAGATCCAAGAGACATGACAGTCAACTGGTTTGATTTTGATGGGTCAGTAGAGGCTACAGGGTGGCTTGATGATCAACCAGATATTGTAGAAGAATCTCAGCCAGAACAGGGTCCGTCAGGGACAAGGACATCGGCTGTGGCCGGAAGGGTCGGGAATCAGAATGCATCGCCGGAGAGCGCCAGTGCCAAGAATTTCGCTCGAGATTTGGGCATTTTGAATACAGGAGATGTTGAAAAGCAGGCTGCACTGAAGCATTTTGAACGGGAAGGGATCGAAGGTTCTGAGAGAGCCAAAAAGGCCAAAGCCCCTGTGAGGACTGAACGTGCTGTGTGCACAAGAACAGAGCATGCTACAAGCACATGGACGGAAGGTGCTGTGAGTATAGGGATAGTTGTAACGGAGCCGGGCAGGTGTCTGTCGATTGCCGATGGCATGTGGTGGGAAGACGATGACCTATGTCTTGCCCACACCGATGAGGACTGGGGGAATAACCAGCCGGATGATACCTGGTATAGTGGCGAAGTTGACCACATAACTAGGAGCGGGCGGTATTTCAAACCCCCACACCTAGATCAACCAGAGGCGTCTGGAAAGGATGAGGAAGCGGAGAAGCAGAAAGAAAAGCTACTCGAAGAAGAGGCTGTGCTGAAACAGTTGAAAAAGATACAGGCAGACATCTCTATTTGGGGGCTGCTTATGGCTTCACAAGTTCATAGACAAGCTGTCCTATCGGCAATGGACAAGGCCAAACTCTCAATAGACACCACGCCTAAGCAGCTAGTAGGATTGGTTTTTTCGGGAGGGGCTTCCCCGATGTCGACCTTTTCCGACAAGGAACTGCCGCCTGAGGGTGCAAATCATAACAAACCTCTTTACATCTCTGTGGAATGTAGAGACAAGTGGGTACCGGTAGTTCTTGTTCACACAGGATCCGCTATTAACATGTGCCCGTCGAGGACGGCATATGCAATTGGGTTGAAGCCCGCGGACTTTGTGCCAACTGCCCAGGTAATAAGGGCATATGACAATACTAGCAGAGAATTGATGGGGACCGTAAAGATCCAGACTCAGGTTGGTCCAGGACAACACGAGATTGACTTCCATGTCTTGGACGTTCCCGCGACCTTCAATCTACTCCTAGGGCAGTCGTGGCTGCACTAGATGAGAGCGGTCTCTTCCACCCTACATCAGATGTTGTAGTACCCCCATGAAAAGGGGGTGGCTATAGTTTTTGGGAATTCGTCAATCCATCCGCTGCCAGAGGTGTTTACACTGGTTTTGGAAATTGAGCATGGCATAAAGGATATGTTCCTGTCAGGATTTACCTTCGCTGAGGCCCGGGTCGTACAGAACATGTTGGCTATTGATGAAGGGTTATATGTCAGCACACAGTCAATGTACCTCATGAACAAGCTCCAACACATCCCCGGGATGGGGTTAGAAAAGAGTGGCCAAAAAGGCATTGCAGTATCGGCCGAAGTGTCGCACAACCCGCATACCTTTAGCTTGGGTTATCTACCCACCAAAGAGGACTGGGTGAGGAAAAGCAAGGAGATGGCTGGGAGAGCCAGAGCAAAGCAGTGAGGAAGCCTTATGAGTTAATGCACCGACCCATCCAGGGTACCCTAAACGGACGCTTTGTCCGGGAGGGGGAGAACTTTTCATTCTGCGGCTTCCCAGAACCATGGTTGAATGCAGAGAAGTGTCGCTTTCCAGGGTTCGAGATCTTTTTTGACCTGCAGTTATCCGGGGATGATGTTGCCGAGGAGTAGACAGACCCATTAGCTGAAGTTGAGCAGTGTAAGGAAATGGATTCCGAGAGCACCAAGATTGAAATGGGGGTAGCACTGGCTTGTCTCCTTTCAGATCCTCCGATCGTACAGAAGTGCTTGGGGGATAACTTCTCAGTGTCCATGATTGAGAATGAAATGGCTGCGAGCCCACCTTTAAACATTTTGGATGCATCCGTCGCACCCTTCCTCATCTGGCAGTACAATGAGAGATTTTTTATCAAGCAGCACCGGGTCAAGTAGTGAGCCGAAATCTGTTTCCACCGAGTCTGTGGAGTCGGAATCAGGTTCCAGCTCGTTTGAGTCTGAGTCCGGTATTCCTGGGGATGACAACTCGGATGCCACAGTCCTGTCTAGGTCATCTTTTTCTTTTTCTTTTGAGTTTGTTGTAACAGAGGAATCGGACGATTTGGAAGTGATTAATGAGAATGGAATAGCTGTGGCTTCTAAGTACTTTTCTGTGCCTTTGATTTATTGTATTAATTAGAACTTTCAAAATTTTGATGAAATCGACGAGGAAGAGATTCCTCATGTTTTACAGCGTTTAATTGATCAAGAGCATGATAGATTTGTTAAACCCTTGGTTGATGAAATCACTACAATTAATGTTGGTACTGAGAAGGACCCACGGCTGGTCCAGATCGAGTCCACGTTGTCTTCGGAGGAGTGCGAGCGCTTAGTCGCTTTATTAAAAGATTTCAAAGATGTTTTCGCGTGGTCCTACGAAGACATGCCTGGAATTGATCCTGAGATTGTACAGCATCGGATCCCTCTTGACCTAGAGGCCCGACCCATTAAGCAGAAACTCAGAAGGATCCGCCCGGACTAGGCTCTCCAGATTAAAGAAGAGGTCACCAAGCAAATTGACGCAAGGTTCCTGTTGGTATCTAAGTACCCGACTTGGCTGGCCAACATAGTTCCAGTGCCAAAGAAGGATGGCAGGATTCGGGTATGTGTGGATTTCAGGGATTTGAACAAAGCCAGTCCAAAGGACGACTTTCCTTTGCCGCATATCGATGAGTTAGTGGACTTCACTGCTGGGCATGCACTGCTCTCGTTCATGGATGGATTCTCAGGCTACAATCAGATTCTGATGGCACCCGAAGACCGAGAGAAGACTGCTTTCACCACCTCGTGGGGGACATATTGTTACAGGGTGATGCCATTTGGGTTAAAGAATGCTGGAGCTACATATCAACAGGCTGTGACCACAATATTACACGACATGATCCACAAAGAGGTTGAGGTGTACGTGGACGACATGATTGTCAAGTCCAAGGAAAGAGAGGGCCACTACACCGCCTTGTAAAAGTTCTTCCAAAGGATTAGAGAATTTCAGTTGCGGCTGAATCCTCAGAAATATACGTTTGGTGTTATAGCAGGGAAAATGCTGGGGTTCTTGATCACACAGAGAGGTATCGAAGTCGACCCTTTCAAAATCAAGGCCATCTTAGAAATGCCACCACTAAGGACTGAAAAGGAGGTACGAGGCTTTCTGGGTAAAGTGCAATTCATAAGACGGTTTATCGCAAAATTAACCTTGACTTGTGAACCACTTTTTGGTCTCCTCAAGAAAGGAAAGAAGTTCCAATGGGACGGCCGATGCCAAGCTACTTTCGAACAGATTAAGTAATATTTACAAAACCCACCTGGGTTGTCACCGCCTGAGCCGGGGAAACCGTTGGTTTTGTATCTTTCAGTGACTGAAACTACAATGGGCTGCATGCTCGCACAGGAGTCTGAGGACAAAGTGGAGAAAACTATCTACTACCTGAGTAAGAAGATGTTGGATTATGAGGCCCGCTACACTCCGCTCGAGAAGGCTTGTTTGGCCTTGGTATGGGCTACCAGGAAGCTGCGGCACTACCTGTTAGCTAACTCTGTAATGTTGGTTTCGAGATTAGATCCCATCAAATATCTCTTTGAGAAATCGACACTTATGGGTAGGCTAGTTCATTGGTTGCTTCTGCTTTCCGAATTCGATTTGAAGTATGTGACGCGCAAGTCAGTAAAAGGGAGAGCGGTAGCGGAGTTCCTAGCCGATCACCCAGTTAAAGGGGATGAAGTAGTTGAGTACCTATTCCCAGACGAGGCCATTCTGCATGTCGAAGAAGAATTTTGGACGATGTACTTTGACGGAGCGTCAAACCAATACGGGTATGGGATAGGGGTGTTACTGATAGCACCCGACAATTCTCGTATCCCTCTAGCATTCAAACTCCGGTTCAAAGTATCGAACAACGAAGCAGAGTATGAGGCATGTATTGCTAGTTTAAAAGCAGCCTTAGAACTAGGGGCAAAACGGTTGGACGTCATCGGGGACTCGAACCTTGTTGTATCTCAAGCGAAAGAAGATTGGAAAGTCAAAGAAGAAAAGATGAAAATCTATCACCAAGCCTTGGACGTGCTGATTCCTCGGTTTGAGAAGCTGAATTTTGCCCATCTATTAAGAGAGAACAACAGGTTCGCAGATTCATTAGCAACTCTATCTTCTATGATAGACATCCCTTTTGGAGTCCGGGTGCGTCCGATCATCATTGAAAAGAAATTTGTGTCGGCCTAGGAGCTGCTTGCCACCATAGAGGAGGTACAAGATGAGAATCCCTGGTATTACGACGTCTGGAACTTCTTGGAAAAGGAAGCGTATCCACTAGAGGCAAATGCCAAAGATAAGAGGGCAATTCGAAGAATGGCTGCTCAGTTCATCATCTGCGGGGGTAAACTGTACAAGAGAGGTCATCTGAGAATACATAAACTGTGTGTCAACGTCGAAGAATCGAAGCGCCTGATGGAGACCATCCATGGAAGAGAGTGTGGAGCGCACATGAGTGGGGTGATGCTAGCCCGAAAAATTCTCAGACAGGGTTATTGTAATACCCCTGTCCCGTATTATGTTAATTGGTCCTTATTTTGAATATGAGTATGTGTTTGATATGATTTTGTGTACCATTATGTAGTTTTGAATTTCTATCTGTTCACCGTAGGAATATATATTTGATTTTTCTACTTCGAAAATTAAATTGAAAGCCTTATCGGCCACAGATTTTTCTACTTAGGAATATATATTTGATTACGCCATTGTGATTGGCATAATTTTTAGATCCTACGGTGAAATTTAATTGAAAATTGATTTGGATCAAATTAAGTTGATTAAATTGGAGAATTAGTGCCCAACTATTTAATATTATTAAATAGGCATTAGTGGGACTTTTTATATGGCCATATACACTCTCTTTGCTCCTTTTTTAGCTCAAAAATCTGAGATAGGCATGGAGAGGGTGTGAAGGCCAGCTATAGAGAGAGAGAGACAGAGAGAGAGAGAGAGAGAGAGAGAGAGAGAGAGAGAAGAGTTGTGCAAGTTTTGCTCTTGAACTTTGAAAGTCTTGAAGATAACTCAAGAATTTGCCATAGATTGTAAAGATTAAAGCTCCTTGGTGAGTAATTCATGTGTTTTTAGTTATCATCTTGTGAATTCAAGTTTGAATGAGGGTCAAGAACATGAATTAGTTTGATTTTGTTGTATTAAAGACCCATGTGTGCATGCATGTATGTAATTGCTTGAATTTGCATGTTTGAGTCTAAAATACATGATCCATGTAGGATTTTGGTTAAAGCTCATGTATAATCACCATTTGTGTCATCTAAGTTGAAAATGGGAGCAATACATCATATGCATGTACAATTTATGAAGATAAGAGCTTTGAATGCATGAATGTGTATATTGGAATTGAGTTTGGTGTCAATTTGAGGCATGCATGCGTTTGATTCATGAAATTGAGATCCATGATGATGTGTTTCAGTGTTTATACCATGTTAATACAAGAATATGTGAAGTTGGAGCCATAAAATGCGAGAAATGTTGGTTTGAATGTTGAAAGGGAGCTCAAGAACACATTCTGGATTTTCCAGAATTTTGAGGTTCGCTCAAGTGGGAGAACCTCCGCTCGAGTGTAAATTACGTGCTCCCAGTACTTTTTGCAGACTTGGTGTCCGCTCGAGCAGGGTATTTCACGCTCAAGCGGAGAGCTTTGTAGACAGGTCTTCTGCTCGAGCGCCCTATTTCACGCTCGAGCTTATTTTTCATGCAACCAGTACTTTTGCAGGCCCTAAGGGTCCGCTCGAGCGGTGGAGTCCATGCTCGAGCGGGGACCCTGTTTTCTGATTTTTTGTTTTCGCATTCTGTGTTTCGTTTTTCGTTCTCTTCCACTTGCAAGTACTCTTAGGCATGTGTTAAACATTGTAAATGAGTTAAAGAGATAAGAATAAAGCCTAAAGAGGAAAATGTGAATTTAGAACAGATTGAATTGTTAGTGACCCTTTTGTGTTCATGGAATGTGTAGGGTCGAGCTCTAGGGCAAATCCACAAGCCGATCACTGTGAGTAATATCTTAACAAGATATCTGAAACATGTTGTTGTCCAATTGCTTATGTAATTTTTGAAAGTTCATTAATTTGAATGGTGGACAACAATTGATATAAATGTGGGCCGAAGGCCGATTGACATAAATGATTGGGCCAAAGGCCGATTGATATAAATGATTGGGCCAAAGGCCGATTGATATAAATGTGGGCCGAAGGCTGATTGGCATAAATGATTGGGCCAAAGGCCGATTGATATAAATGATTGGGCCAAAGGCCGATTGATATAAATGTGGGCCAAATGCCGATTGATATAAATGTGGGCCGAAGACCGAATGACATGAATGATTGGGCCAAAGGCCGATTGACATGAATGACTGGGCCGAAGGCCAATTGACATAAATGATTGGGCCGAAGGCTGTCTGTCGTAACTGTTTCAATGATTGCTTATGTATCTTCTTTAATTGATATTATTCACTGGGCATTCGCTCACGCTCATTCATGTACATGTAGGTCAGCCAAGGGACTTCCAAAACCGGCCCTGGTGAAATTGTGAGAAACAGTCAGAGTTTTGAGAAGTTAGCCCAAACGTCTCACACATGAGACTATCTTCGCCCTTTTGTCCTCTGTTTATAGTTTTGTTTTGTTGGCGAAAACATTGGACCATTTTTGTATATAAGTCTTGGGTTTGACTGACTTAAATCTGTATGATCCTGTATGTACAGTGTTTTGTGCTAGTACATATTCTGATGTGAGTTATTAACATATAAATGTTTGGAATGTTATGGTGTGCACTTAAGCACAGCTCTATGGACAAAGTTTTAAATTTGCTTCCGTTTGGCCCCCATTAACTCTACCAAAATACGTTTGGTTCGATTTGAGGCCGTAGGTAGTCTCATGATTACTGGTCGATTGTGTCCTTAACCCACGGGGGCGGGTTCGGGTCATGACAGTTATTACTGGTCCACCATGGAGGAGGATTGTATTGGCTTTGTACGGCGATGCCACAAATGCCAGATCCATGCGAACTGCATGAACATTCCGCCGTCGAAGCTATACAATATGACTTCACCGTGGCCATTTTCAGTTTGGGAAATTGATGTAATTGGGGTTGTCACTCCGAAGGGGTCCAATGGGCATGCGTTCATCCTGGTCGCGATAGACTATTTTACAAAGTGGGTTGAGGCCCAATCTTATGCGATGTTGAAGGCTTCACATGTTGCAAAGTTCATCAGGAACAACATCATCTGTCGCTACGGAGTCCCAAACGAGATTATTTCAGATAATGGTTCCCACTTCAAGAAGGATGTGATCGACTTGTTGGACAAATACAACGTGGCTTTTCATAAGTCGTCTACATATCGGCCGCAAACCAATGAAGCAGTTGAGGCCGCCAACAAGAACATCAAGCACATATTGTAGAAAATGGTGGAAACCTACCGGGACTGGCCAAATAAGTTGCCGTTTGCTCTATGGGGCTACCGGACGTTAATTAGAACTTCTACTGGAGCGACTCCGTATTCATTGGTCTATGGGATGGAGGCCGTTCTACCTATCGAAATTGAGGTTCCGTCATTGCGAGTATTGGCTGAGTGTCAAATAGCTGAGGCAGATTGGCAGCAGAGCAGGTTCGAAGAACTCATGCTGTTTGATGAAAGAAGGCTGAAAGCACTGTACCATGTTCAGGGTTATCAACGATGAATTTCCAGGGCTTTCAACAAGAAGGTTAAGTCCAGAAATTTAAAAGAAAGAGATTTGGTGCTCAAAGACAACCGAGCTCTCATTCACGACCCTAGGGGCAAGTTCAGACCTAATTGGATTGGTCCTTATATCAATAAGTCTATCTGGTTGGGCGGAGCTGTTATTCTAATGGACCTAGATGGCCTAGAGTTCTCACAGCCGATCAACATGGACAAGTTGAAGAAATATTACCCCTGAGTAGCTCGCTAGGCCGAAAACCCGAAAGTGCGACCTAGGCAAAAGTTAGAGCATAAAAAAATTTGAAATTATAAAAACTGAGCTCGCAAGGTTGAAAACCCACAAAGGGCAGCCTTGGCAAAAGTTAGAGCACAAAAGGAGAGAGTTAACACTCGAGTGAACCCAAGCTGAACTACGTAAGGCTTGATTCCCATCTTTAGGATATGTAGGCAACTTCATCTTGAAGTCTAGCCATAAACTCTTCCCTGATCAACTTTGTCCATGTGATCATGTTTGTTCATCTTTGTCTATTCTACACTCAAGAGCTCGGTTGTGATCTCCAGTGCAGTGTTATTCAGACTAGGGGCAACTTTCCAGTTGCTGGGATCCGGGGTTGTGAATCTCAATGACCGATCTCAAGCGTGTCCAGTTTTGATCCATATCGAAAATGATTTTGAAAAATTTTAATAAAAGTTGATTTTACTCAAATTAATCTTTTTGCAACTTACACCATTTTTGGACCAAACGGAAAATTTTTAGTACCCACAACCTTCAATTATATTGATTTCAGTACAGAGTTCTCCTACTCTTGAATACAAATTGAAGTTGCTTTTATTCTTACATTCATAAAGAAAACTTGAAAGTACTGGTTAAAGTAATAACTTCGGGGCATAGTCAGGTGCTCTTGCATCCCCTCACCGAGCTGGTGGAAGCCTCTGATGACAAAGTGGGCCTTACTTGTGCCTTTTCATTGAACCAATCTATGCACTCATCAGAGAGGGTGTAACTGAAAGTGGGAGCGAGGGCCAGAAGCTCTCTCATCCCCCATGCTGTGGCATACCGAGCCAGCTATGCGCCTCGGACCGAAAAATGCAGCAGCATACTCTATCCCCTTTGTCGGGTAAGTCTGATCATGTCCGAACTGACGCTGAAACCGGAACAGAAAATAGAAGACACAGTGAGTCAGGCCGATCAACTGAATCCCGGTCTGCCGGGACATGCTATAGCTCATCGCTGGTAGATTGAGCCAAGGGCACTACCAAGCAATGTGGTCTGCGGACAAGCTGCACATCCAATCGAACCACTATCCCTCATCAAGGGCATCGAACAGACGTCGTCGGAAGAAATAGCCGCGAGCTGAATACGCTGGGCATGAGTCCACAACCTGCAACTTATCCATCAGCCACACCTGGGGAAGGATGAAAAATGAGAGATTAAAGAATATAGAGATGTACGTTGAGGGGAAAAGTGAGAAAAGGGTTTTGAGAGAAAAACCGAGCCTGAGGGCCGAGTGGTGTGAGCAATATTTATGTAAGACAGGGTGGGAAACATTACCTGCAGCAGTAGTGGACTCTCCACGAATCTGGTAGTCTCCCGGCGATGGAAAGCCCAGCGATGGAAAGCATCCAAGCCCATCAATGTCTCGGCCAATGTCATGGCAATGCAGCTCTTGCCCTCTTTTAAGCCTTGGGTAACTTCGATCAAACGGACGCTAGACCCACTGAAGCCTGGAGCAAGCAAAAAATAAGACAACATGCACAAGCAAAGGGCATGTCGTCGAAAACCTTGCCAGTGATGATCACCGCGGTCACCGGCATCAGAAAAATGATGAATCAAGCTGAGGATGTCCAATTCTCCATCACGGATCAAAGACCGAGCGTCGTGCATAGTGAGCCCACACGTTCATCCTAAGGCTTGGGCGTGGCCAAAGCGAAGCTGGGGCAAGATTTCTTCGTTGCGCTCGGACTCCATCAAAGCTTGTAAGTCTTCGAAGGTAGGACATATCTCTTGCCCGCCAAAGCTAAAAACATGTGTTACCGGATTCCAAAACCTTGCCGCAACATGGAGAAACGAAAAATGTAGCGAGGTGCGACTCAATGTGAATAGTGCATTTATGCCAAAGCCCCAGAATTCAACTTTCCGAGCCATCTAAGGTAGTCATCCAAGTTGTGAGATTTTGGATGAGAAAGGCCTCCATTTTGATGCAAAACTGAGATGGAATGAGGGAACCACGAGGTTGGAACCTTTATGGAGGATAAGGCACTGTTTGGAAGACAAGTGTCAAAAATCTGGAGGTCACCAAGCCAACTGGTCGGCCGACCACTTTTTCTGGTCAGCCAGCCAGTTTTTCTAGTCGGCCGGCCACATAACTGGTCTGCAGAACAAGAAACTGGTCGGCCAGCCACATTTGGTGGTCGGCCATGAAGAAAAACTAGTTTTCAGCCTTTCCCTAGCCCCTAGAAGAGAGTTCCTAGCCTTTCCATGTGTTGGGAGTGCTAAAGATCCGAGTTTA
Organism: Camellia sinensis; assembly: GCF_055761805.1. NCBI lineage: Eukaryota > Viridiplantae > Streptophyta > Magnoliopsida > Ericales > Theaceae > Camellia > Camellia sinensis. The sequence continues at coordinate 194,183,209 of NC_138965.1, forward strand.
CCTCTGTTTCGGATGTGTTCCGTCGCTCCACTTGTACAAAATGCGTTTGCTTATCGAGTTGTTGCTAATTTTTTATCGAGTTGTCGCTCTTTATCTATCGAGTTATTAAGTTTTGCTTATCGAGTTGTTGCTCTACGTTTATCATGTTGTCAAGCTTTGCTTATCGAGTTGTAAACTTGCTAAGGTTTTGTTGTTTCTTAGTGAGTTAAGTTGTTTAGTTCGCTATGTTGGCTCACTACCTGACTTGGCAATACACAATGTTCAATTTCCATTCAATCTCATTTTTGTGCAAAATGATGCGATGCGATGCTAAGAATACAAAATACAACACTTTTTGAGTAAAAAGTTGTTTCATTCCGACATAGCTTCTTTTTTACAACATCTTACAATAGGGTACAAGTTTTAAAGAAAATAAAACTGCCTAACGCTGTACAATGTGCTACAACTACATGTAAAAAGGAAAATAAAGCAGGAACGTTTGCATTAGTGCTATCGGGCTCAAGATAGGGAGGCTCTCTTCATCCTCTTCGGCTGAGCGGCCTCTACACCACCCCCACTAGCACCACCATCCGAATCGGAGCCGCCATCCTCGGAATCCTCCTCGGCATCACCTCCGCTCTCAGAACCGGAACCAGAGTCATCCTCTCTGCCTGCGGATGTCTCTGACTGAGGATGTGCAGACTCTTCCTCCTTGCTAGACTCCTCATCATCTCTGATAGGTGCTCTACGTCTGCCTCAGCTGCGAGTAGAGCCCCCTCTCCCAGCTCCTCGAGAAGGCCTGGATGGCCCACCCTGTAGCGGTGGGACCTGAAAAAAGGCAGTTTGAATATATCAGCCAAAGTATGTATATCAGATGCAGATGCAGATACAGGAATGCTGTGTATAGTGTGTGCATACATATATAGTATGTGAATGTGGTGTGTCAGATGTACTCTACACGTGCAGTCAACCAATGTAATGGAATGTTCAATTTCAGTATGTCATCAGAAGTATGATAAATGCAAGGAAATTGAAAAGTACTGAAACGCCGACAATAAACAGCAGTCTCTCCCTCCACAGGGCCATGCTCTCGAGTGAGGCCACCACTCCAAGTAACCCCTCAGTATACTCTCTGGGAGGCTACAGATGCAAGTGCAAGTCATCAGTGAATGAATGAATGTCTAAATATCTGAGTGATAAATCAAAACTGTAAAGCATACCAGTGGCGAGTCAGGGTCACTGACGTATCAATGATTAGGCAATAGAGGCTCCAATGGAATCGGGTAGGATGTCCCATACCGCCAGCCTATCAGCTCGGTCGGAAGATCTGGCCACCCAACATACTGGTAAGTCGGGGGGATCTCTCTAGCCCCACTCCTCGATATGCCAGCCCTGCTAGTCGAAGGGGTATCTATAGCCCAAACTCGACTCGATAATGGCATGTCAGCAGCCCTCCTCGTTGGAGTACAGACACCTGTCAGTGGAGGCATCAAGTATATATGGCAGTAGGTCGCGTACTCCCCCTCCTCCAACAACAGAACTGCATCAGTACCCAACATAAGGACCTCGACCTCCTGGGAAGTGAGTCTCTCAGTGGACCGCATGTCCTCTGGAGGTACTGAGGGGATATTCTGAGCAGGGTGGCCCATCTTCTGAAGCAAGAAGCGATCCCCCAGAAACCAGGCCCTGCCAGCTGGCCCCTCAAACAAAACCCTGTATTGAGAAGCGGCCCACGCCCCAGGGAACCGAAACCGGGCATCTCCTGACAAGGGTGCCCATGGCTGCCAAGTAATCTGCAGATGGCAAGTGCATAAACGGATTACATGTCATGAATATGCAAGATGAATTAAAGCTGAAAGCATGAAGAACTGAGAGTTCTTGATTACCTCTGTCGCCCGTGTAGTGTCGAAGAACTGTTGGAGGTATAGCAGAGTCTCCCGAGGCCTTGGCCGGCACCGACTCTCAAATCTGTGAGATAAGGGGATCTCCAGAGGTACCTCAACCTCGAGCTCAGGAGCCAGCGTCGGGAAGTAGGCATAAACCCATAGCTGTGAAAGACAAGACAGTAGCTGTCAGTGCACAGAATGTATAAGGGAATACAGAATACTGAGTGCAGAATATAGAATACAGAAAGTAATGTGTGCCGTGTGCAGTGTACAGGTAATGAAAAGTAGAAATGTAAAACAAAGAGGGTAAAACATACCTCCCAGGCTCGCCAGTAACCACCTACTATGTTTCCCCGTCCGCGGGAGGTCGCGCTCATGTAGCAATAAAGGGTAACGAGGCTAGCGCCACCCCAATCATACTGACTGACTTATGATAGGTCTACCAATGCACTAAGCAGATAAAGTCCAACTGTGTTTCCCCTGTCGAAAAACAGAGTGGTCCCAAGGAGGAACATCAAAAATCCCTGAGCATACTGTTGTATGGCCTCGATGGTCTCAGGCAAAGTCCTCCTGAACCGCTCAGAAAACCAGGTGTACCTGACCCTACCTGATGATCTGTTGATCGGCGGGCGGGCTCCCAGCAGATAAATCCAAGCGGCCTCCCACTCGCCCATATCTACATCATAGGGGATCAGTCGACCTGCCACGTCAAGGGCCGTCAGCATGGAGAAATCATATGGGGTCATCGTCATGTCCCCAGTAGCTGAAAAATAGAACGAGTTGGTGGTGTCCCACCATCTCTCCACAAGTGCACCCATGAGAGTCCTACTCGCCGGATGACGCGATAAGCCAGCACAAAAAGGTCCAAATCCTGCCTCATCCATGATATGGCAAACAGCATCTGGGAGCTCCATATACCACTCCCTAGCAATAATCGATCCATAACCCCATGTGGAACAGGAAGATACCTGCATTCAGAATGAATAGATGTATTCAGTTTCAGAATAGAAATGTCTGAGCCGCGTGTTCAAAGTGGAATGTAAGAGCTGCGTGCAAATGAAGTGAATGAGCTGTGTGTTCAGAAATGAAAATGTATGGGCTGCGTGTTCAGAGTTGGAACGTGTGAGCTGAGTGTTCAGAGTGAGAATGTATAAGCTGCGTGCAAATGAAGTGAATGAGCTATGCGTTCATAAATGAAAATTTATAAGCTGCGTGTTCAGAATTGAAATGTGTGAGCTGCGTGTCCAAAGTGACGAAAATGAGATGTGTGCCCGAGAACGAGTTATGTGCCCGAAAACGAGTTATGTGCCCAAAAAGAATGAGCTGTGTGCCCAAGAATGAGCTGTGTGCCCGAAAATGAGCTGTATGCCTGAAAATGAACCGAGTGCCCAAGAAAGAGCTATGTGCCCGAGAATGAGCTGTGTGCCCGGAAAGCAAGCTGTGTGCCCGAAAATGAGTTGTGTGCCTGAAAATGAGCTGTTTGCCTAAAAGTGAGCTGTGTGCTCGAAAAATGAGCTGTGTGCCCGAAAAGAATGAGTTGTGTGCCCGAGAATGAGTTTTGTGCCCGAAAACGAGCCGTGTGCCCAAGAACGAGCCGTGTGCCCCAAGAATGAGTTGTGTGCCCAAAACGAACAGTGTGGTCAGAATGAATCGTGTGTTTAGAGTGAGCTATGTGCCAAATTAACAGAATATTGTGGTGAACTGTATGCCAACTCAGCATCATATCCCAAATGAGCTGCGTGCCAAATTAGTATTGTGCTCTGTGCAAGCCGTATGCCAGAATAAGCAGAAGTACTGTGCATATGAATGTGTTCAGAAGGAGCATAGCAAAAACATGAAATGTGCAGGAAATGCAGAATACATTGCAAACAATGTAAAACTGAAGTACGTAACTCTCGCGCCTGGTGAGATAGGTGAGACTCTGGCTCCCGTAGCAGTAGGTCCATGGGTGCTCGCCGCATGGAGTCGGTAAAGTGATAGAAGGTGCTAGGAGGAAGAATGTGCTCCCCCAGATGGTATGCTTAGGATCAAACGGTCGTATCCTCGGAGGCAATGACATGATGTCTGGCTCGTCCTCGACGTGTGGAGAATCTCCATCGTGATGAAAGCGATCCGCCATCCGAAGAAATCTGCAAAAATGAGCAAGAATGAGCAAAATGAGCCAAAATTGCAAAAAGTCAACAAAAGTCAACTCTCGGGAAGAGAAAAAGTCAATAAAAGTCAACGCCCGAGAAAAAGTGCCAAACTTCAAGACAAACACACCTCAAGTGGTGAAAATAGAGAAAGAAGCACTGGAATCAAATTTTAATCGGTTCAAAACGAAGAGAATCGAAAGTTTTCGCGAAACAACTTCACGTGGGGGCGTTGGAAAACGCATATAGAGTGTAGATCTGAGAGAGAAAATGGTCTAGGAAGGAAGAGGGATGTATTTCGGTCTTACAGTTGTGAGCAAGAGTCATTTGGATGTGTGAACTTAAAGGACCGAACCTTAAAAGACAAAACTGCCCCAAATTATGTAAACTGGTCGGCCGGCCAGTTTTTCTGGCTGGCCAACCACTTGGTGGTCAAAAACTAGTCGGTGGATGTTCTAGGTGGTCCGTGGACCTCATGGGTGGTCTCCAAAGTCCATTTGTTCTCCCTATATATTTTGGTAATGATTGGAGTCCTCGGCTCTCGAGAAAGCACAAGAAAAGTACACTTTTCGACGCAAAATTGTCTCCGCGGGAACTTCAAATTCGAATCTTCGATGTGTGGCTCATCGTTACTCGTCATGGGCAAGGTGTATCCTTTTGGAATACGGTGTAACCCCTCCGAGAGGTAAATCGGAGGTCACAGTTGGATTGCTCTCTTTAAGGCATGAACTTCTTTACTCGTCATTTTGTTCCAAACATGCTATTGAAGTTGCACTTTTCTTACATTGTTATGCACACCTTGTTTACGTTGTTGCGCACGTTTCCTGCATTGTTATGCACTCTCTTTACTTGCGTAATCTCTACTTACGTTGTCACACATGTTACTCGCATTGTTATGCGCGTCTGCCTTGCGTTGTTACGCACGTTACTTGTATTGTCATGCACCCCTCCACTTGCGTTGTCACACGCTTTTCACTTGCCTTGCCATGCATGTATCTAACGATATTGTACCTGTTGAGTTTCATCCTTTTGCAGGCACGATATTGTATGTATGGTTCATTTGAAGCTGGTGTGACCAGACGAGCCGAACGGTATTGTATTCTCCGCGTGAGATGTAGCGAGAATTGTATAATTCTCTCGCATTCTTTCTGCATGAAATGTAGTTTGATTTGTATTCGTTCACTTAAAACTGTCACATTTATTGTGTATAATTGCTTCGTTACAGCTTTCTTTTCATTATCATGAGTTATGTTCGGCCTCGTGCATGTCTTTTGCATTTTGCCCCTGCCTGCGGGCACGTCTCTTTGTTATCTCGCCTATTTATTCGGCCTTGTCAAAAATGAGTCATCTCTGGGCTTTGACATTCACTCCCGTCACTTATGACTTTCAAGTTCTGTCAAAGAGGGGCAACTGTAGGCACCCCATTTTTGATCGACCTTAAGACTCAAACGTCATCGATTGAGCGCTCGGTGATAGTGTGTGTTGTGCTCGTTTCGAGCATCGGAGTTTTGGCTGTCAGCCTTGTCTCTAGGTCTCTGAACTCTTTGTGCTTCGGCTCGGTTTGCGGACCAAACCTTGTTTCCCTTCCCAGAGGGAGGGAGAGGTCTTATAGACCATCTCTCTGTGGTCATAGACTACTTTTCGTGGTTGTAGGCCATTTTTCCCGTTTGGAGACTAGTTTCCAGTTTTTGGAGCCTTCGGCCGTGCGCCTTGTCTCGGGACCGCTTAACGTTCTCCGTTTGGCTTGGTTTTTGAACCACACCTTGCTTCCTCTCCCTAGAGGGACACTGTGGTCCGGGAGACCACTTTTGTGGTCGTGTACCACTTTTGGTACTCGACAGCTAGTTTTCGAGGCTCCCGTCTGCACGCTTTGCCTCCCGAACTCTCGTCTTGCATCCGTTTTGGTTTGTTTTTGGAAAAAATCTTGTATTCCTTGTTTGGAAGGTGGTATGAGGGTTGGAGACCAGTTTTTTTCCCTTGGAGACCATTTTTCTTCTCGCCAGCCAGTTTTCTGGTCGAGAAACTGATTTTCTTGGTCGTTGGGCCACCTTTTCTAGTCTCCCACCACACCATTAGCTTGCTTTCAGTGTGGAGACCACCATTTTCCCCTGCCGACCACTTTCTTTCCTGGGAGACCACTTGTGGTGGTCGGCCGACCACTGTTTTGGCAGTTTTCCCCCTGTTTTGGCAGACTGTGTGGATGCCAGCTGTGCCAGCTACAGAGCACAGACTGTATCCTCCATACGGAGGGATTGCATCCAAGTTTTAGCTTCTCTAAGAAGCTTTAACTTTTGTTTTTCTATAAGAGAGAGCCTCCCTCTTCATTCCAGAGGTTTTGAAATTTCCCTAAGGCATAAGTATATATCTCCCTCTATATCTCTATATTTCGTGCCTAAAGAGTGTGTTGTTCTCCACTTTTGCACCACAACTCTTAACCATACACCCCCATCATTAAACTGAGGTTCTTGGAGGACATTTTGGAGGTTAAAAAGCTGGTTCTTGGCTGAGAAATTTGCTGGTATTGCAGTGCTTCAAGGGTAACATCTTTTCTCCCTTTTAAGCTTTGTTTTGATCACTCTCTTAGCCATATTTTCATGCTTCTCTTGGCTTAACATTGAACTACAAAAAGCTCTATTTTTCAGTCCTTAGCATGTTTGTTTAAGGCCCTTTTGGTGTTAAGGGCCTTCTACCCTCTTGCATGCCTTGTTTAGTCTTGTTTTGTGCCATGCCTTAAGGCCTTTGGGTTGGTCTTTGCTTGGCCTTTTAGCCACTGAAATCCAGTGGATTTTCAGTGGTAGGCATGTCGTTTTGAGGCCTCAACTCAGAGGGGGGTGTCCCCTCTTTTCTTATTTGGTTTGCTTGCATTATTGGCCTATCAAAGGAGCATGCATCTTCATACTTTCAAGGCTTGGTTCAGGCACTTTTTTGTGACTTTTAGGGCCTGCCTTAGCTCTGTCTATGGCTGGTTTGGTCACCTTGTGTTTGCTTCCTGTATGTGTAGTGTAAACCCATTTATGGCTCATCAAAGTAGCATGTCTTTCTAGCATGTATTAGCTCTATTTCAGTAGATTTTTGGTCATTATTTGACATGTCATGACTCCGTTTTTGGCTGGTTTGGTAGCCTCTTGCATGCTCCATATGCTTGTAGTGTAAATCTTGTTTACTAGCTTTGTTTGCATGATGTTTTGGCTCATTATTCTAGCATATTTTTGCTATTCTCCAGCATGATCTTGTTCATATTTTGGGCTGTTCAAGCTCTTTTTTGAGGCTTCTTGGTTGAATGATGCTTGTCATGCATGCTTGTAGTGTAATAGCCTTGACTAGCTTTGAATTTCAAGGCCTCTTGCATACTTAACTTGAGGTATTTGCATGGTGTGGCATCATTGAGAATGATATTTCAGAGCATGTAGGGCTGTTATACTTCCATATTTTCCACTCCTTAAGTGCTCTTGAGAGTTATGCCTTTATGCCCTATTTGTGAGCTATTACATGAGCCTCATTTTTGTGCCTTTCAAGCCATCATCTCAACCCATCTTTGCTACTGTTTTGGCCTGCATAGGGTCTATTTGGGGTTGGTTTGGCCATTTGAGCATTGTCTTGCATGCCTCTAGTGTAATACACTTCACTAGCTTCGACGCTTAAGCTTTTCAACATGCATTACATGGGTTGTTCACATGATTCTAAGTCATTTTGCATGCCATTTCAGTGCTGGTGCATATGCCATTGTACTCCATGTTTCATCCTTTCAATGTCTTTGAAGAGTTGTATTTTGTGCCTTGAGCTTGGGCCAATATGCATGCATGTTTGTATAGCATTTTGAGTTTCTATCTTAGCATGTATGGCCACTGATTTGGGCATGGCTGAGGTCAGTCCATTTCGGTTTAAGTCCATCGAGCATTGTGTATGCCATGTGGTTCATTGCGTTGTGTATGCCACGTCCATTTGCATTGTGTATGCTAGTTGTTGTTCACATTGATTGCATGCCTGTGTTGTCTTGCATTGAGTATGTATGCATGTGCATTGAGCATGCCATTAGCCTTGTTAGGTTGTTCATGTTGCATTGCATATTTTCATGCTTGTCCCTTGCATCTTGTTCACATGCTTGTTTCATTGCATTGTATGTTCGCATGCTTGAGCCGCATTGTGTATGCCATGACATGTTATTTGTTGCATTGTGTTTGGAATAGGGGTTAGTCCAAACACGGGAAACGACGGGCGTTTCATACTCGAAGTGATGAAGCGTGCCTCAATTCTCGATCGCCGACACTCTTGACTATACATGATGGAGTTTTAGGCTTTTTGTGTTCGTGCGTGCATTCATTTCATATTGAGTTGTGCAACTTGGGTTCCTCGGCCATCATGCATCGAGATGCGTGATTGGTGGCCCGAGGGTCGAGAACCATACTCCATTGAGCTTACGTAATGATAGGGAGGGTGGTTGTGCATACATGTGTTGCAAATACTTTGCCATGCCCTTTTCTTGCTCTCTGTTGCAGCAAACCAGAAACCAACAGCAAAAACTAGTCGGTCGATCAGATAAAGTGGCTGGCCGACCACTTCTTTCTGGTTTTTAGCATAAAAAGTGGTCGGCAGGTGGTCTCCAATGCCAACAACTGGTCGGCAACATCCCTACAGGTTCCTATGGTGGAGTTTTAGCTTTCTGAAGCTTTGTGCAGTGTTCTGGGACTAGTTGCAAACAGAGGCAAATCGGGACATTTCGATGGATTTTCGAGCGAGGCAATTCAAGCATGCATGCATCCCTCGTCACGAGGCCATTTCAGTACTTTTGTTAGCTTAGAATGTGTATTTGTTTCAATTTGGTTGTGTAATAATTAATTAGCTAGAATAGTTAATTAATTAGTCGGTTCTGTATTATTTATTCGAACCCTCCGTCGAGAGGGCACAACTATTGTAATGAGTGTGCTTGTGTGTGATGCATGTCTTCCAACCCCCATTTCTTTCTCCCTTTTATTTACCATCTTACGATGGTTAGTTTTAGGGCGTGTTTCAATTAGCATCCTTATGCTTCGCATGTTTGCATTCATTCATCTGTCTTGCATGCACCGGGCTCGGCGCATCATACTAACTGCATTGTATTTCAATACCAAGTTGAATACATGTATTAACTGTTGCATTTCACATGCCATTTTAGCATAGCCGAGCCTATCTTAGTTGTATTCTCGCATGCGTTGCATTAGCCATCTTAACATGAACTAGGATCATGCATTGATTACTAACTAGTTTCTGTTTTGGCTCGGAGTACTCGGTAAGTGTTTATGCTTTGGCATCCATGCATGAGTGTGAGTGTTGCCATGATAGCATGCTTGCCATGAGGCTATGTGCTTATGTGATATAACTGCTTAGATGCCTGTGGGTGAAGGTTGGATTATTTGAATTGGAACAATTCATTAATTGCAAGTTTTAAGCCCACTTGAGAGTGGCAAAATCATATTTTCCTAAGCCCACTTGAGGGTGGCAAAATCCGCATTTTAGCCTACTTGCGAGTAGCAAACCGTTTTCAAAACAAATGAATATGAGATGTTTTGTTCCAACTTAGGCGATCTAGTCTATACTTGTATGCTGTGCGCATCACATAGTAATTCTAGGTTAATAACCGGAATAAGAGCACATGTGTTTTCAAAAACAAGATATCATGTTAGTAAAGGCCGATCTTTGATCGGGCGAGTGGGGGTGCTCATTACATGACCTTCCCCTCTCATACCCAAGTTCCTGAGTCGAGGCAACTTTGGTGACGATAGACACGTGGCCTTAGGCATGCGTCAGGGTTTCCTAAATTTTCCAAAAATAAAATATTTAGGTGGCGACTCTGCATCTGGCAAAGCAGTCCATGTTTGGCACTTCTTTCTAAAAATCAGTTTTTCAAAATGATTTGCCAGATTTGGACTCTTTGGTGATTTATCAATCTCGCATTGCACTTTGCAAGATCAGATTAAGAACCGTGACATTGAGTCTGAACTGTAGTGAGCCTAATGAACAAAACGGGATTTTCCCAGGACGTTCGGGCGCATCTACAGCTGGGCAGACAGTTCACTTGGCGCAATGCTGTGGATGGTGAAAAATGGAGTAAGCTTGACAGGTTTCTCCTATCTCCTGAGTGGATTCATATGTTCAAGTTTAAGTTTTGGGGTTTGCCAAGGTATGGTTCGGATCACTGCCCAATTGTACTTATGGAGGATGTTAGAGATTGGGGTCCGAGGCCTTTTAGGTTCATAAATGCGTGGGTACTGCATCCTCAATTCTTGTCTTTTGTTAAGCAGTCTTGGGAGGAATTGGGTTTTTCTGGAGGGGCTAGTTTTGTCATTTCATCCAAGCTGAAAGCTCTCAAGTCAAAATTAAAGCAATGGAATGTAGAGGTTTTTGGGGACATCAAACATAATCTAAAGGTTGCGAAAGAGAAGTTACATAAATTGGGGTTGGTTGAAGAATCTAGACTACTTGTTGATTCGGAAAAGGAGATGAGGAAGGCGTTGAGAGGGGAGGTATGGAGGTGGAGCACAAGGGAGGAGTGGCTTTGGCTGCAAAAATCTAGAATGTCTTGGGCATTAAAAGGGGATAAGAACACTCGATTTTTTCATACTTTGGCTTCTTGTAGACAGAATACGAATTTGCTCAATTCTCTAACAGTTGATGGGAATCTCATTGAGGATCCTGAGCAGCTGAAGGTGGAGGTATTCAGGTATTCTAAAGGCCTGTTTTCTGAGAATTAGAAAGTGAGGCGAAAGCTGATTGGTCAGTTTAAGTCCATTATTGGTGGTACTCCGGAAGTCTAGTTGATTGAATCTGAATTCACGCCAACAAAGATTTAGGAGGCAGTTAAGATATCTGATGGAAACAAAGCTCCTAGTCCGAATGGGTTCAATCTGGGTTGTTTTTAGAAATGCTGGAAAGTGTTTGAACCTGAAGTTGTGCGTTTCTTCAATGATTTTCATAGGAATGGAAGATTGTCCAAAGGTTTAACAAGCTCCTTTGTGACTTTAGTTTCTAAGAAGGAGTGCTCAAAAGGTCTTTCGGACTTCAAACCGATTAGTTTGATTGGTTCTATGTACAAAATTCTATCCAAGGTGCTGGCAAATAGATTTAAGCAGGTTGCTCCGAAGGTTGTAAGTGTAGTTCAATCTGCTTTCGTAGAAGGTAGGAATATCCTTGATGGAGTGTTGATTGCTAGTGAGGTGGTAGACTAGTGGAAATAGTCTCACACGAAGGGTTTAATCCTCAAATTGGATTTTGAAAAGGCGTATGATTCGGTGAATTGGGATTTCTTGCTATCTCTGCTTACAAATATGGGTTTTGGTCCCAAGTGGGTTAGCTGGATGAAAGAATGCTTATCTTCTGCCAGGGTGTCTGTTCTAGTCAATGGATCCCCAACTCCTGAATTCATCCCGGAAAAAGGGCTTAGGCAAGGTGATCCGCTATCTCCCTTCCTTTTTAATATTGTTGCTAAAGGTCTAAATGTTCTGCTATCTAGAGCTAAGGATTTGGGTCTAATACGTGGTGTGAAGGTTGGAGTTGGGGGTGTTGTCCTATCACACCTCCAGTTTGCGGATGGCACAATTATTTTTTGTGAAGCTGACTGGTATGAAATTTTAACAATTAAGAGAATTCTTAGGTGTTTTGAGCACATGTCTGGCCTTAAGATCAATTTTCATAAAAGCAGTGTGAGTGGGGTAGGTGTGGCTGATGAGTTGGTGGTTGATTTTGTTGCTAGATTGCACTGTATATGTAAAAAGCTGCCTATTTCTTATCTTGGATTGCCATTGGGAGCTAGCCCTAAGAGGAAGAGCACTTGGAAGCCGATTATTGATAAGTTTAAGTCTAAATTGGCCTCTTGGAAGAGGAAATTGTTGTCCTATGGTTGTAGACTCACGCTGGTGAAGTTAGTGCTGTCAAGTTTGCCAGTATATTATTTGTCACTTTTTAAACTAGTTGAAAGAGTGGCAAAAATAATTGATAGGCTGCAGGCTAATTTTCTTTGGGGTGGTTCTACATCTGGGCCGAAACTGCATATGGTGAAGTGGTCGGAAGTAACAAAAAGTAAGGACCAAGGTGGTTTGTGCATTAAAAAGATTAGGGAATTCAATGATTGTATGCTTTCTAAATGGTGGTGGAGGTATGGCATTGAGGATGATGCGCTGTGGAAACAAATTATTTGTGCCAAGTACCCGGCTGTTGGAGGGGGCTGGGTCCTTTTTTGGAAGATACGAGTAGAGTTTCAAGGCTTTGGAAGGACATATTGTCGGTTGCTATTGGTAATCCTCAACTTGGGAGCTATTATCTATCAAATACTGTGGTTAAGGTTGGCAATAGGAAGAGAATAAGGTTCTGGTTGGATACATAGGTGGGGGGGATTTGTTTGAGGGTTGAGTTTCCTAGGCTCTTTTTGTTGTCGTTGGAGAAGGAGGAAACCTTGAGAATGGTATTTGATAGAAGATGCAGTGTTGGTGAGTGGGTGTTTTCCTTCCGAAGGCCTTTACGGGTTTGGGAGGAGGTAGAGGTGGCCAGGCTTAAGTCTATCCTTGATGCAGCTCCGCTTCCTGTAAATAGCTCTAGTGACTGGCTATGTTGGTCTCCATCTTCGGCAGGTCAGTTTTCTGTTGCTTCTGTGTATAATAGGCCATCAGACCAGATTGTCTATGCTGTCCCTCCCTTTATTTGGAGTTCTTTCTCTCCTCCTAAGTCCCAATTCTTCGCTTGGCTTGCTTGGAAGGGCAGGATTAAATCGGCTGAGTACTTGCAAAGGATTGGTGTGTTAGGTGCTAATGCCAATGTTTCCTGTGTTTTCTGTAATTCAGCAGTTGAAACTCTTGTGCATGTGCTCCTGTTCTGTCCCGTAGTCTGGGAAATCTGGTCTAAGTTGGTCGGTTGGTGGGGTTTGTCTTGGGTGATGCCTGGGTCAGTTGAAGGCCTTCTAATCTGGTGGTCTGGCATCAGGTTCTCGAAGATAGGTAGGAAGATGTGGCTGTCTCTTCCTCTTGCTATTTTATGGGCCATTTGGAAAAGTCGGAATGAATGTAAGTTTCAGGGGGCTCTACCTGGTTCTAAGCTGCAATTTCTGCAGGAGGAGATCAAGATCAAGGTTGTTATGTGGGCTAAATATCACTATCCGAATTCTGCATATTCCGTCCATGATTTGGTCAACAACATTCATCTTCTCAGCCATCCTTCTGTTGGCTGTTGTTCAGGGGTGTAGCAGGGCTTTAATGTCAGTGTTGTTTATTCTAAGTGTTAGTGCTGTTTGATCTGCTGTGTTGTTTGGGTTGATGGTCTGCAGTGTTGGTTGGTTTGTTGGTCTGCTGTGGTGGGTGGTCTTTGGCTTACTGTGTTCATTGGTCTGCTATGTTCGTTGGCTCTGCTGCTCGGTTTTGCTTTTTGGTTTGTTGTTGTAAGTTGGGGTTTATTCTGCTGGTGTTGTTGTGGTTGTTTCGGTTGGAGCCTTTCCAGCTGGGTCTTTTTCTTTTTTCCCTCTTCTTGTTGTTTTCTTGTTGCTTTGGTTTCTTTTTCATTAATAAATTGCTCTTTGCTGATCAAAAAAAACAAGACGAAGACTTGGAAAAGTCTCTAACAACTGGACAGATTCTGTAACTTGGAAAAGACTTCCAGGGTGTTTACTGGAAAAGTCTACTTAAAAAATAATAATAATAATAATAATAATAATAATAAAAGAAGGGATACTTCGTGCAGATATTTTCTTATATTGTTCTTTAGATTATCTTGCAGACGAGGTAGATGTGTCATATCATAAGTTTGCAGATCAATTTCCTGAGCCAATGAGGCTAAAGAGTTAGAAATCTGATCTTATCCATGCAAACGATATAGATGTGTCATCATAAATTTGCAGACCAATTTCCTAAGCCAATGAGGCTAAAGAGTTAGAAATCTAATCTTATCCATGCAAACTCTTGCATGGCGTAATGAAAGAGTAAGGCCGTGTGAGAAAGGTGATTTGAAGTTTTCTCAATAAGTAATGTTAAAAGTCTCAAATGTTTTATCAACATTTTTATTAAATATCTTGCATTATTATAGGATCCACGTGAGATCTATATGGTGTAGGTCTCACACTCAAGTGAAACATTTGATAAAAATATTAGTAAAACATTTGAGATCTCTAACATTTTTCTTTCTCAATTGAGCTTATCGTCTAATAGTTATTGTAATAATTAATAGTGTTTTTATCAAACATTAAAAAAGTGTCACTTATTGTCAATTTTCAGTAACAGTTTAAAAAAAAATTCATAGAAAACATCACTAATTATAAATTTTAACAATAGTTTAAAAAATCCATCACAGAAAAATGCTACTAATTATCAGGGTTTCGCGACATATTTTGAAAATCATCATAAAAAATCATTTATAGTGGCAATTTTTCTAGGACCAATTTTCAGCAACGAATTGATACAACTTAATGAAAATTAAGTCCAATTATTAGGATCTGTTAGTAATTTATTCAATTATTTATATATACACATATTTAAGAAATACTTAAAAATAAAATAGGAAAAACACACAAAAAAATACGCACAAAAAAAATCATCTTTACAACAAAATAATTTCTAAATTTTTAATTTTATCAAGTTAAACACTAATATTTTGATTTATTTTCAATTTAAATCATCTGCTTATTTTTACTAAGTAAAATTAATAAATAATAATAATATTTTAATTATTAAATTTAATAAAAAATGGTATTTTAAATCTTTTCTGTACTCCTACATTGAGTTCCCTAAATATTAACGAAAACTTGTTTAGAAACAAATTATGAAAAATCAAACAAAAAATAGTCGCATTTTTTGAGGGGTTTTTTTTTTTTTTTTTGGTATTTTGTTATCTTCAATAATTTTTTTTTTTCATATTTTAGTCAATTTCTTATTTTTCAGATTTATCCAACTTAGATCCATCAAAAAATTAAATATTTATGAAGAACATCTTTAAAAAATTATTAAATATATATATATATATATATATATTTGTATTTAATGAATTTTGTAAAAAAAAATTACAAATACTTTGTTATTTAAGTATATCTAGATTAGGTGAATTTAAAATGGACGCTCAGTTGAAAAGTTCAATTTTGGACTTTTCTTGCCCAAATGTCCAAGCACTAATCTATTATGTCTATAAGGACAAGCTATCGCAAAATGACCAAATTAGTCATGTATATATATATTGTGTTTCCAAACCAAATCCTAAACAAACCAACGCCTCTCTTTCTCTCTTCTCCTTACCTCTATTACCGTTGTGCCGCCGACTGATCACCATCACCGTCGTTCCTTTCTCTCTCTCTCTCTCTCTCTCTCTCTCTCTGTGGATCTGTTGCCATCGAGCCGTCGTTGGAGATATGTAGATTGACCCCAGATCTATAGATCTGTAAACCTTAACCAGCACGTTGCTACAAATTTGTTAGATTTGACGTCTCCATCATCATTGTCGTCACGTTGTCTTCATCATCACCCCCGCCGCCGTCGATCTCAGTATCACTCACAACTACTTAGTCGCCACTGATATCCCCTATAATGCCCCCAAAATAAAAGATATAAATAACTCGATTATTTCATCAATCAATAAACTTAGATTTCCATTAATCAAATCTCTATAGTTGCATTTCTTTCATGAAAGAGATTTACAAAAGGAGTCCACATTCAATACATATTTAATCTTTTCTAAGTTGAATCCATAGCATGCGCGACAATTCTAAACAAGAAAATAATCAACAAAAGAAAAGCCTCAAGGGTTACAAGTTCCGAGACTTAAGCCTGGTTATACAAAAATGGTTGACAAACCCATACAATTTAAGCCCTTAGCTTGCCAAAAGTAATCACAAAAGATATAGAGCATCGTTTTCTCAAAAATATTCCCATGCCTTCAGCTAGGCAAGATTACCACATTTTTTCCTGTACAAAATTCACTAGTGATAAACACGAAATCCAATTGAGATATCTTAGCAAAGTATATATATATATATTTAGCAGCCTCAAATACATGAATGCAAATGCCATACCAGGCTCCAATGTCATAAGCTTTCAATTCTTTTGAAAACACATGCAAAGTTCTTTTCGGAAAGTTCATTATCTCAATGAAATTCAATAATAAAACATAGTAGTCACTACAACAAATTTGGGATTTAAAGACGAAACAAATTTATCCCAAAATGTACACATTTTGTCACCTAAACTAATTATGACAAAAAGTTTTCCTTACCCATTTTGTCGCCAAAATGTTGTTGCCAAAAGGTTTTGGAGACTAAAAAATAAATTCATCATTGAAAATGATAAATTTGTGACAATTATTTTTTTTTTTTGGTCTCCAATAGGCATTGATGGGAACATACTTGTAAGTAATTAGCAACGAAATATTTTATCATTTAAGGAATGAATTAGAGACAAAACTGACAAATTATAAAAAATAGAGACGAAATAATTTTGTACTGTTAAATATAAATGAAGACGAAAAAAATAAGTCAAATAAGTTACCAATAGAGACAAAAACAAATTCATCATTAAAAATATGAAATAATGTCGGGAAAAAAAAATTCATCACACATTAAAAGTAATAGTGACAAAATGTGACAATATTTTTTGTCATGACAAATTCATTTAGCTACGAAATAAAGAATGCATGACAAAATTAGTCATCCACCTAAGCCAAATAAGGGACAAAAAACACCTTCTTTAGGGATGAAAAATTTTGTCACTAATTCCAGATTTATTTTATTTTTTCACATTATATAGCTATTTTATCAAAATCAGAATTTTAATTCATCAAATATTACCCTATTCATTTTGAAACCAGTTTAATATAACAATTCCATCACAATTTAACTTAACTCAGACAAAATCACAGGGCTAGTGTCTACAAGTAGTCTCTTATATTTTTTGCAACAAAATTTATATTTTTAGCGATAAAAGAACTTGATTTTTAAAACTCTTATATGTTGTAGCGAACTACGATAAATATTAAAAAAAACATTGATAGAAATATATAACAGAGAGAGAACTTACTTCTTGGATTGGTGGCTAGTTTTCTTGCAAATGTAACTGGTTGGACCATAATGAGCATCAACATTATGAAACAGAAGAAGAAGAACATGCTTTGCTCAACATTTTGAGAGAGAGAGAGAGAGAGAGAGAGAGAGAGAGAGAGAGAGAGGAAATGGATAAAAAAAAGAAAAAGAGGAAGATGCAACTAATGATTATGGGTGCACGGTGAACTTACATACGTATATATATAATCATTTACTAAATAACTGCTTACATATTACATATTAAAGAAGTAGAAGAATTACAATACGAAGACCTGGAAAAGTCTGAAGGCTTGACCAATTCTATAACGTGGAAAATACTTCCACATCATTTACTGAAAAAGTGTAACTTGTGAACTTAGTTGTGAAATTTTGGTGGTATTTTTTTTCATGACTCAAATCCATTTTAGTTATCAGACTCTATGGTGTATGATTATGTATTGAAGTGCCTTGATTACCAGACTCAAATTCATTTTAGTTTTGTGATGTTTTGTAATAAATCAAAATAGTTTTGATTATGAAATTCTTGTTGCATTTTTGTTAAAAATCAAATTGATTGTCATGAACCAAATTGGTAAAACTTATGAACTATTGTAGCTCAAATTTTAGTTACATGCTTCCTCCGTCTCATTTCATTCATTGGTCCATTATTTCATTTTTTGTTGTCCCAAAATGAATGTCCACCTTGAAAAATCAAAGTTTTAAATTTAAATGTTTCTAAAATTATCCCTTGGAAAGTAATTATAAATATATTTAAAGATGATAATAGAAGGGAATTTTTGAATTAACCATTAAAATTTTGAATTTAAAATGTAATTTTAAAATTTTTAAAAGGGATTATTAATATGGAACTGATAGAGTATTATTTTGAAAATTATGAATAATAGCAATTTCAATAAAATTTTCTTCTAGAAAATATAGGCATTTTTAAAAGCTCTTTCAATTTCTTATCACACTTCATAAATATTGTTAGAAGGGAAGTGATTGAGACCCCCTCCAATCACCACCCCCACTACCCCCACACACACGTGGCAGGTGATGATTGGAGGAGAAGGAAAAAAAGAAAAAGAAAAAAGAAAAACTGGCCAATCAGAGAGAGAGGGGGTCAAAGGGGGTGTCTCCTTGAGGGGGTCCAACTCATTTTCCTTGTTGGAATGGGAGAGGGGGGGCTCTGGATGGAATTGATTGTAAGATAACTAACTGTCTACTCCATCCTCCATACCTATCCGTACTTTTTTTATAGGTTTCAATTTGAATTCACTTTGATGATCCAAACAGTCTACTTTATAGGTTTCATAATAAAGGTTATCCACATGAAACATTAGATTTATCAATAACTATAAATACAGAAACAGATCACGTTTTATTTTATAAAATGAATAGTTTAAGTTTACAATCCTATTTGCTATATAAAATAAAATGTGATTCGTTTTTATTTTATAGATGTTCGATAAAATTGATTTTTACATGAATTACCTTTATTACAAAATTTACAAAGTAAACAATTTGAATCATTAATGTGAGTCTGAATTTGAGCTCACAAGAAAAATATGAATAAATATGAAAACATGTAAATATGGAAGAGCTTATCCCCTTCCAGCAAGATTCGATTATGTATAAAAGACATACATGGTACCTACCACTGCTAAAAAAGGCATAGGGTAATCATTTATATATCTAAGTTTATTCTACTCCAAATCAATTTATGTAAGCATCATAGGACATGTTTATTTGGCTTTTTTTGGAGAAGGATTGAATTAATAGGTCATGGGATAACCACTTGACCATTCACTTTACCGCTAGAGTGATGTGATTAAAAGGTGGTTCTCACATAAAAGCCAACTATACTTAATCAATAAAGTGGCAAATAAAGAATGTTCAAGTCAATATTGGAATGTCAAGACATACTTTTCTACATAAGCATAACTCGGGTTAGATTCGTATCTAAGCTCTCATAACTCACAGATACAATAGAGTAAATAAAAATACAACTGAATAAAGTTTTGTCCAATAGAATTGTCAATTACAAAAAAAAAAAACCTAACAATATGTAAGAGAGATGATTGGCTGGTATTTAGAGAAAAATAAGAAATATAAAATTATCTTCGATATTATAATTGCTACATTATTTGAATTTAAAAAATGAATCTAATTTTTTAATTAAAATGAACCCTCATTTTATTTTTTAAAATATATTAGGTAATTGTCAAACTGACAATATAGAGTAATGTTTGAGGGCCCGAAATTCGTGGGTCGAATTTGGCTCAAAACCCAAAACGACGTCGTTTTGGGTTTTGATTTTTTTTTTTTTTTTTCTTTTCTTCCGCCATTTTCTTCTTCTTCGTCTTCTTCGCAGAGACAGAGAGGGAGAGGGAGAGAAAGAGAAGAGAGAGAGAGAGGGAAGACAGGTCGCCGGTCGCCGATCGCGTCGCCGCGCCTCCGTCGCCGATCGCCGCCTCTGCTCGTCGCCGTGCCTCCGCCTCCGTCGCCGATCGCCGCCTCTGCTCGTCGCCGCGCCTCCGCCTCTGTAGCCGATCGCCACCTCTTCTTCCTCCGTCTTCTTCCTCCATTTTTTAGGCCCCCTCCAGTCCTTCCTCCCCCTCCTCCTCCTCCCCCTTCCCCCTCCCCCTCCCCTCCCCTCCCCTCCTTCTGTTCTTCGTCTGCTGAAAAAAAAAAAAAAAAAAAAAAAAAAAATTCGGGGCATTCGGGGGTCCCGTTTTCGGGCCCCCAATCACTACTGGACAATATATGAATGATGCTACAGGGGCAGGAGAGCTGGGATCCTTCTTGTGTCTCAAGGTAGAGTAGAGAGCTTAGACTATCATGTATACAGTGAACACACTTGAAAACTAAAATTTACTTTAAGAACGTATAGTGAATACAAAACTTTGAGAGCTAAAATTTACTTTCAAAAGGAATTATGTACAGTATTTGATCATTTAATTAGGTGTTTTTTAAAAATTTTAGTACAAGAATGACTACTTAAGTGCATAATAACGAGAGGGAATTATTATTTTTAATTTGATTTATATAAAATATTATTATAATGAAACTCAATGAATTACTGTTATAATGATGAAAATTGAATACAACATGTAACACTACAAAAAAAAGTGTTTTTTGCGACGGCAAAACGCCGTCGCAAATGGTCCATACGCCATCTCTAATACTTTTTGCGACGGTAATTTGGCTTTTTGCGACGGCACGTGGGGGTCGCAACAAAGGGGATTGCAAAAGGGCTTTAGCGACGGTAAGTGCCGTCGCCATTGTTTTTTGCGACGGGAGACTGCCTTTTTTGCGACGGCAATGTTCTGTCGCCAATAATGGAAGAAAATCTGAGTTTTTGCGACGGTACAGTATTTCCGTCTCTAAAATGGGTTTTTTGAGACGGCAATAATGCCGTCGCTAAAAGTGTCATAGCTGATAACTATT
Source organism: Camellia sinensis (assembly GCF_055761805.1). NCBI lineage: Eukaryota > Viridiplantae > Streptophyta > Magnoliopsida > Ericales > Theaceae > Camellia > Camellia sinensis. Next base: position 194,203,671 of record NC_138965.1, read on the forward strand.
GCCGACGGCAACCTGAGCCGTCGCTAAAGGTTTTATTTTCAATTACATTCCATGGCTTTTGCGACAGTATGGCTACCGTCGCAAAAGCCTCGTAGAATTTTTTTTTTGCGACGGGTTGTTATGCCGTCTCAAAAAAAAAAAAAGAAAAAAAAAACCTGTTGGGAAATTATTAAAAAAATAAAAATAACCTGTATTAAATGAAAAATAACTATAAAAAATCCAAAAATTACATAATAATATAAATACATACATAAACAAAAGTTGACAAATAATGAAAATTCATAATGTTGTTCTATTCATAACAATACATAAATAAAAATTCATAACAATAAAAATTATGACACTACATACAAAATGTTGTTCACAAATTTAAATAACATAAATCAAAATCAAAACCAAAAGTTTTCGTCTTGATTCTTTCGTGGGTTACAAAAACAAAAGTTGGTCATAATCTTTATACGCCCGCATTCCATAAGAAGCAAACTGTTACTCAGGAAATATCTGAAAAAAAACAAGATAAAAATAATTAATAACCATATAATGGTGTTAATATTTTAATTACAGAAAAATATAAAAAAAAAATTTGACTACTATATAACTAGAAAGATATTTTAGTAAATAATTTTCACTAGACCGAAATCCGACTCTAACTCCCAAACCGGGAACCCGATTCGAGCCCTGTCTTCCACCACAAGTCTATCGTGCCTAGGCGGTCGCGTGTGCCATGTTTCGTGCTAAACCGACGGCGTTTGGTGATTTTGGAGCATTAACGCCTCGAATTCAAGTTTCTTAAGGAACTAGTTTGCCTAAAGTGAAATCCCGCTCTACCTCCCAAACCAGGAACCCGATTCGAGCTCCGTCTTCTCCCACAAGTCACTCGTGCCTAGGAGGTCGTGTGTGCCAAGTTTCGTGCTAAACCAACGCCGTTTGGAGATTTTGGGGCGTTAACACCTCGAATTCAACTTTCTTAAGGAAGTAGTTTCCCTAAAGTGAAATCCGGCTCTAACTCCCAAATCGGGAACCCGATTCGCGCCCCGTTTTCTCCCACAAGTCTCTCCTGCCTAGGGGGTCGTGTGTGCCAAGTTTCGTGCTAAACCGACGCCGTTTGGTGATTTTGGGGCATTAACACCTCGAATTCAAGTTTCTTAAGGAAGTAGTTTACCTAAAGTGAAATCCGGCTCTAACTCCCAAACCGGGAACCCGATTCGAGCCCCATCTTCTCCCACAAGTCTCTCGTACCTAGGCGGTCGTATGTGCCAAGTTTCGTGCTAAACCGACGCCGTTTGGTGATTTTGGGGCGTTAACACCTCGAATTCAAGTTTCTTAAGGAAGTAGTTTACCTACAGTGAAATCCGGCTCTAACTCCCAAACCGGGAACCCGATTCGAGCCCCATCTTCTCCTACAAGTCTCTCGTGCCTAGGCGGTCGCATGTTCCAAGTTTCGTGCTAAACCGACGTCGTTTGGTGATTTTGGAGCATTAACGCCTCGAATTCAAGTTTCTTAAGGAACTAGTTTGCCTAAAGTGAAATCCGGCTCAAACTCCCAAACCGGGAACCCTATTCGAGCCCCGTCTTCTCCTACAAGTTTCTCGTGCCTACGAGGTCGTGTGTGCCAAGTTTCGCGCTAAATCGACGCCGTTTGGTGATTTTGGGGCGTTAACACCTCGAATTCAAGTTTCTTAAGGAACTAGTTTGCCTAAAGTGAAATCCGGCTCTAACTCTCAAACCGGGAACCCGATTCGAGCCCCGTCTTCACCCATAAGTCTCTCCTGCCTAGGAGGTCGTGTGTGCCAAGTTTCGTGCTAAACCGACGTCGTTTGGTCATTTTGGGGCGTTAACACCTCGAATTCAAGTTTCTTAAGGAACTAGTTTGCCTAAAGTGAAATCCGGCTCTAACCCCCAAACCGGGAACCCGATTCCAGCCACGTCTACTGCCACAAGTCTCTCGTGCCTAGGCGGTCGCGTGTGCCAAGTTTCGTGCTAAACCGACATCGTTTGGTGATTTTGGTGCATGAACGCCTCGAATTCAAGTTTCATAGGGAAGTAGTTTGCCTAAAGTGAAATCCGGCTCTAACTCCCAAACCGGGAAACCGATTCGAGCCCCGTCTTCTCCCACAAGCCTCTCGTGCCTAGGAGGTCGTGTGTGCCAGGTTTCGTGCTAAGCCGACGCCGTTTGGGGATTTTGGGGCGTTAACACCTCGAATTCAAGTTTCTTAAGGAAGTAGTTTCCCTAAAGTGAAATCCGGCTCTAACTCCCAAACCGGGAACCCAATTCACGCCCCATCTTCTCCCACAAGTCTCTCGTGCCTAGGAGGTCGTGTGTGCCAAGTTTCGTGCTAAACTGACGCCGTTTGGTGATTTTCGGGCATTAACACCTCGAATTCAAGTTTCTTAAGGAAGTAGTTTACCTAAAGTGAAATCCGGCTCGAACTCCCAAACCGGGAACCCGATTCGAGCCCCTTCTTCTCCCACAAGTCTCTCGTGCCTAGGTGGTCGTGTGTGCCAAGTTTTGTGCTAAACCGACGTCGTTTGGTGATTTTGGGGCGTTAACACCTCGAATTCAAGTTTCTTAAGGAAGTAGTTTAGCTAAAGTGAAATCTGGCTCTAACTCCCAAACCGGGAACCCGATTCGCGCCCCGTCTTCTCCCACAAGTCTCTCGTGCCCAGGTGGTCGTGTGTGCCAAGTTTTGTGCTAATCCGACGCCGTTTGGTGATTTTGGGGCGTTAACACCTCGAATTCAAGTTTCTTAAGGAAGTAGTTTAGCTAAAGTGAAATCTGGCTCTAACTCCCAAACCGGGAACCCGATTCGCGCCCCGTCTTCTCCCACAAGTCTCTCGTGCCTAGGCGGTCGCGTGTGCCAAGTTTCGTGCTAAGCCGACGTCGTTTGGTGATTTTGGAGCATTAACGCCTCGAATTCAAGTTTCTTACGGAACTAGTTTGCCTAAAGTGAAATCCGACTCTAACTCCCAAACCGGGAACCTGATTCGAGCCCCGTCTTCTCCCACAGGTCTCTCGTGCCTTGGAGGCCGTGTGTGCCAAGTTTCGTGCTAAACCGACGCCGTTTGGTGATTTTGGGGCGTTAACACCTCGCATTCAAATTTCTTAAGGAACTAGTTTGCCTAAAGTGAAATCCGTCTCTAACTCCTAAACCGGGAACCCGATTCGAGCCCCGTCTTCTCCCACAAGTCTCTCGTGCCTAGGAGGTCGTGTGTGCCAAGTTTCGTGCTAAATCGACGCCTTTTGGTGATTTTGGAGCGTTAACACCTCGAATTCTAGTTTCTTAAGGAAGTAGTTTCCCCAAAGTGAAATCCGGTACTAACTCCCAAACCGGGAACCCGATTCGCGCCCCGTCCTCTCCCACAAGTCTCTCATGCCTAGGAGGTCGTGTGTGCCAAGTTTCGTGCGAAACCGACACCGTTTGGTGATTTTGGGGCGTTAACACCTCGAATTTAAGTTTCTTAACGAAGTAGTTTGCCTAAAGTGAAACCCGGCTCTAACTCCCAAACCAGGAACCCGATTCGAGCCCCGTCTTCTCCCACAAGTCTCTCGTGCCTAGGCGGTCGCGCGTACCAAGTTTCGGGCTAAACCGACGTCGTTTGGTGATTTTAGAGCATTAACGCCTCGAATTCAAGTTTCTTAACGAACTCATTTGCCAAAAGTGAAATCCGGCTCCAACTCCCAAACCGGGAACCCGATTCGAGCCCCGCCTTCTCCAACAAGGCTCTGGTGCCTAGGCGGTCGTGTATGCCAGGTTTCGTGCTAAACTGACGCCGTTTGGTGATCTTGGGGCGTTAACACCTCGAATTCAAGTTTCTTAAGGAAGTAGTTTACCTAAAGTGAAATCCGGCTCTAACTACCGAACCGGGAACCCGATTCGATCTCCGTCTTCTCCCACCAGTCTCTTGTGCCTAGGCAGTCGCGTGTGCCAAGTTTCGTGCTAAACCGATGTCGTTTGGTGATTTTGGGGCGTTAACACCTCGAATTCAAGTTTCTTAAAGATGTAGTTTACCTAAAGTGAAATCTTGCTCTAACTCCCAAACCGGGAACCCGATTCGAGCCCCGTCTTCTCCTACAAGTCTCTCGTGACTAGCCGGTCGCGTGTGCCAAGTTTTGTGCTAAACAGACGTCGTTTGGTGATTTTGGAGCATTAACGCCTCGAATTCAAGTTTCTTATGGAACTAGTTTGCCTAAAGTGAAATCTGGCTCTAACTCCCGAACAGGGAACCCGATTCGAGTCCCGTCTTCTCCCACAAGTCTCTCATGCCTAGGAGGTCGTGTGTGCCAAGTTTTGTGCTAAATCGACGCCGTTTGGTGATTTTGGGGCGTTAACACCTCGTATTCAAGTTTCTTAAAAACTAGTTTGCCTAAAGTGAAACCCGACTCTAACTCCCAAACCGGGAACCCGATTCGAGCCCCGTCTTCTCCCACACGTCTCTCGTGCCTAGAAGGTCGTGTGTGCCAAGTTTTGTGCTAAACCGACGCCGTTTGGTGATTTTGGGGCGTTAACACCTCGAATTCAAGTTTCTTAAGGAACTAGTTTGCGTAAAGTGAAATCCGGCTCTAACTCCCATACCGGGAACCCGATTCGAGCCCCGTCTTCTCCCACAAGTCTCTCGTGCCTAGGCAGTCGCGTGTGCCAAGTTTCGTGCAAAACCGACGTTATTTGGTGATTTTGGAGCATTATCGCCTCGAATTCAAGTTTCTTAAGGAACTAGTTTGCCTAAAGTGAAATTCGGCTCTAACTCCCAAACCAGAAACCCGATTCGAGCCCCGTCTTCTCCCACAAGTCTCTCGTGCCTAGGAGGTCGTGTGTGCCAACTTTTGTGCTAAACCGACAGCGTTTGGTGATTTTGGGACGTTAACACCTCGAATTCTAGTTTCTTAAGGAAGTGGTTTGCCTAAAGTGAAATCCGGCTCTAACTCCCAAACCGGGAACCCGATTCGAGCCCCGTCCTCTCCCACAAGTCTCTCGTGCCTAGGCGGACGCGTGTGCCAAGTTTCATGCTAAACCGACGTCGTTTGGTGATTTTGGAGCATTAACGCCACGAATTCAAATTTCTTAAGGAACTAGTTTGCCTAAAGTGAAATCCGACTCTAACTCCCAAACCGGGAACCCGATTCGAGACCCGTCTTCTCCCACAAGTCTCTCGTGCCTACGAGGTCGTCTGTGCCAAGTTTCGTGCTAAACCGTTGCCGTTTGGTGATTTTGGGGCGTTAACACCTCGAATTCAAGTTTCTTAAGGAAGTAGTTTCCCTAAAGTGAAATCCGGCCCTAACTCCCAAACCGGGAACCCAATTTGCGCCCCGTCTTCTCCCACAAGTCTCTCGTGCCTAGGAGGCCGTGTGTGCCAGGTTTTGTGGGAAACCGACGCCGTTTGGTGATTTTGGAGCGTTAACACCTCGAATTTAAGTTTCTCAAGGAAGTAGTTTGCCTAAAGTGAAATTCGGCTCTAACTCCCAAACCGGGAACCCGATTCGAGCCCCATCTTCTCCCACAAGTCTCTCGTGCCTAGGCGGTCGCGTGTGCCAAGTTTCGTGCTAAACAGACGTCGTTTCGTGATTTTGGAGCATTAACGCCTCGAATTCAAATTTCTTACCGAACTAGTTTGCAAAAAGTGAAATCCGACTCTAACTCCCAAACCGGGAACCCGATTCGAGCCCCGCCTTCTCCCACAAGTCTCTCGTGCCTAGGCAGTCGTGTGTGCCAAGTTTCGTGCTAAACCGACGCGGTTTGGTGATTCTGGGGCGTTCACACCTCGAATTCAAGTTTCTTAAGGAAGTAGTTTACCTAAAGTGAAATCTGGCTCTAACTCCCAAACTGGGAACCCGATTCGAGCTCCGTCATCTCCCACAAGTCTCTCGTGCCTAGGCGGTCGCGTGTGCCAAGTTTCGTTCTAAACCGACGGCGTTTGGTGATTTTGGGGCGTTAACACCTTGAATTCATGTTTCTTAAGGAAGTAGTTTACCTAAAGTGAAATCCGGCTCTCACTCTCAAACCGGGAACCCGATTCGAGCCCCGTCTTCTCGTACAAGTCCCCTGTGCCTAGCCGGTCGCGTGTGCCAAGTCTCGTGCTAAACCGACGTCGTTTGGCGATTTTGGAGCATTAACGCCTTGAATTCAAGTTTCTTAAGGAACTAGTTTTCTTAAAGTGAAATCCGGCTCTAACTCCCGAACCGGGAACCCGATTCGAGCCCCGTCTTCTCCCACAAGTCTCTCATGCCTAGGAGGTCGTGTGTGCCAAGTTTTGTGCTAAACCGACGCTGTTTGGTGATTTTGGGGCGTTAACACATCGAATTCAAGTTTCTTAAGGAAGTAGTTTGCCTAAAGTGAAATCCGGCTCTAACTCCCAAACCGGGAACCCGATTTGAGTTTCGTCTTCTCCTACAAGTCTCTCGTGCCTAGGCGGTCGCGTGGGCCCAGTTTCGTGCTAAACCGGCGTCGTTTGGTGATTTTGGAGCATTAACGGCTCGAATTCAAGTTTCTTAAGGAACCAGTTTGCCTAAAGTGAAATCCGGCTCTCACTCCCAAACTGGGAACCCGATTCGAGTCCCGTCTTCTCCCACAAGTCGCTCGTACCTAGGAGGTCGTATGTGCCAAGTTTCGTGCTAAACCGACGCTGTGTGGTGATTTTGGGGCGTTAACACCTCGAATTCAAGTTTCTTAAGGAAGTAGTTTGCCTAAAGTGAAATTCGGCTCTAACTCCCAAACGGGGAACCCGATTCGAGCCCCGTCTTCTTCTACAAGTCCCTTGTGCCTAGGCGGTCGCGTCTGCCAAGTCTCGTGCTAAACCGACATCGTTTGGTGATTTTGGAGCATTAACGCCTCGAATTCAAGTTTCTTAAGGAACTAGTTTGCCTAAAGTGAAATCTGGCTCTAACTCCCAAACCGGGAACCCGATTCGAGCCCCGTCTTCTCCCACATGTCTCTCGTGCCTAGAAGGTCGTGTGTACCAAGTTTCGTGCTAAACCGACGCCGTTTGGTGATTTTGGGGCGTTAACACCTCAAATTCAAATTTCTTAAGGAACTAATTTGCCTAAAGTGAAATCCGGCTCTAACTCCCAAACCGGGAACCCGTTTCAAGCCCCATCTTCTCCCACATGTCTATCGTGCCAAGGAGGTCGTGTGTGCTAAGTTTCGTGCTAAACCGACGCCGTTTGGTGATTTTGGGGCGTTAACACCTCGAATTCAAGTTTCTTAAGAAAGTAGTTTGCCTAAAGTGAAATCCGGCTCTAACTCCCAACCGGGGAACCCGATTCGAGCCCCGTCTTCTCCCACAAGTCTCTCGTGCCTAGGTAGTCGCGTGTGACAAGTTTCGTGCTAAACCGACGCCGTTTGGTGATTTTGGAGCATTAACGCCTATAATTTAAGTTTCTTAAGGAACTAGTTTGCCTAAAGTGAAATCCGACTCTAACTCCCAAACCGGGATCACGATTCGAGCCCCGTCTTCTCCCACAAGTCTATCGTGCCTAGGAGGTCGTCTGTGCCAAGTTTCGTGCAAAACCGACGCCGTTTGGTGATTTTGGGGCGTTAACAGCACGAATTCAAGTTTCTTAAGGAAGTAGTTTGCCTAAAGTGAAATCCGGCTCTAACTCCCAAACCGGGAACCCGATTCGAACCCCGCCTACTCCCACAAGTCTCTCGTGCCTAGGCGGTTGCGTTTGCCAAGTTTCGTGCTAAACCGACGTCGTTTGGTGATTTTGGAGCATTAACGCCTCGAATTCAAGTTTCTTAAGGAACTAGTTTCCCTACAATGAAATCTGGCTCGAACTCCCAAACCGGGAACCCGATTCGCGCCCCGTCTTCCCCCACAAGTCTCTCGTGCCTAGGAGGTCGGGTGTGCCAAGTTTCATGCTAAACTGACGCCGCTTAGTGATTTTGGGGCATTAACACCTCGAATTCAAGTTTCTTAAGGAAGTAGTTTACCTAAAGTGAAATCCGGCTCTAAATCACAAACCGGGAACCCGATTCGAGCCCCGTCTTCTCCCACAAGTCTCTCGTGCCTAGGCGGTCGCGTGTGCCGAGTTTCGTGCTAAACCGAAGTCGTTCGGTGATATTGGATCATTAACGCCTCGAATTCAAGTTTCTTAAGGAACTAGTTTGCCTAAAGTGAAATCCGGCTCTAACTCTCAAACCGGGAACCCGATTCGAGTCCCGTCTACTCCCACAAGCCTCTCGTGCCTAGGAGGTCGTGTGTGCCAAATTTCGTGCTAAACCGACACCGTTTGGTGATTTTTGGACGTTAACACCTCGAATTCAAGTTTCTTAAGTAACTAGTTTGCCTAAAGTGAAATCCGGCACTAACTCCCAAACCGGGAACCCGATTCGAGCCCCGTCTTGTCCCACAAGTCTCTCGTGCCTAGGAGGTCATGTGTGCCAAGTTTTGTGCTAAACCGACGCCGTTTGGTAATTTTGCGGCATTAACACCTCGAATTCAAGTTTCTTCAAGAAGTAGTTTGCCTAAAGTGAAATCCGGCTCTAACTCCCAAACCGGGAACCCGATTCGCGCCCCGTCTTCTCCCACAAGTCTCTCGTTTCTAGGTGGTCGTGTGTGCCAAGTTTTGTGCTAAACCGACGCCGTTTGGTGATTTTGGGGCGTTAACACCTCGAATTCAAGTTTCTTGAGGAAGTAGTTTACCTAAAGTGAAATCCGGCTCTAACTCCCAAACCGGGAACCCGATTCGAGCCCCGTCTTCTCCTACAAGTCTCTTGTGCATAGGCGGTCGCGTGTGCCAAGTTTCGTGCTAAAACGATGCCGTTTGGTGATTTTGGGGCGTTAACACCTCGAATTCAAGTTTCTTAAGGAAGTAGTTTACCTAAAGTGAAATCCGGCTCTAATTCCCAAACCGGGAACCCGATTCGAGCTCCGTCTTCTCCCACAAGTCTCTCGTGCCTAGGAGGTCGTGTGTGCCAAGTTTCGTGCTAAACCGACGCCGTTTGATAATTTTGGGGCGTTAACAGCTCGAATTCAAGTTTCTTAAGGAAGTAGTTTACCTAAAGTGACATCCGGCTCTAACTCCCAAACCAGGAACCCGATTCGAGCCCCGTCTTCTCCTACAAGTCTCTCGTGCCTAGGCGGTCGCGTGTGCCCAGTTTCGTGCTAAACCGACATCGTTTGGTGATTTCGGAGCATTAACGCCTCGAATTCAAGTTTCTTAAGGAACTAGTTGGTCTAAAGTGAAATCCGGCTCTAACTCCCGAACCGGGAACCCAATTCGAGCCCCGTCTTCCCCCACAAGTCTCTCGTGCCTAGGAGGTCGTGTGTGCCAAGTTTTGTGCTAAACCGACGCCGTTTGGTGATTTTCGGGCGTGAACACCACGAATTCAAGTTTCTTAAGGAACTAGTTTGCCTAAAGTTAAATCCGGCTCTAACTCTCAAACCGGGAACCCGATTCGAGACCCGTCTTCTCCCATAAGTCTATCGTGCCTAGGCGGTCGCGTGTGCCAAGTTTCATGCTAAGCCGACGTCGTTTGGTGATTTTGGAGCATTAACGCCTCGAATTCAGGTTTCTTCAGGAACTAGTTTGCCTAAACTGAAATCTGGCTCTAACTCCCAAACCGGGAACCCGATTCGAGGCCCGTCTTCTCCCATAAGTCTCTCGTGCCTAGGAGGTCATGTGTGCCAAGTTTCGTGCTAAACCGACGCCGTTTGGTGATTTTGGGGCGTTAACACCTCAAATTCAAATTTCTTAAGGAACTAGTTTGCCTAAAGTGAAATCCGGCTGTAACTCCCAAACCGGGAACCCGATTCAAGCCCCGTCTTCTTCCACAAGTCTCTCGTGCCTAGGAGGTCGTGTGTGCCAAGTTTCGTGCTAAACCGACGCCGTTTGGTGATTTTGGGGCGTTAACACCTCGAATTCAAGTTTCTTAAGGAAGTAGTTTGCCTAAAGTGAAATCCGGCTCTAACTCCCAAACGGGGAACCCGATTCGAGCCCCGTCTTCTACCACAAGTCTCTCGTGCCTAGGAGGTCGTGTGTGCCAAGTTTCGTGCTAAACCGACGCCGTTTGGTGATTTTGGGGCGTTAACACCTCGAATTCAAGTTTCTTAAGGAAGTAGTTTGCCTAAAGTGAAATCCGGCTCTAACTCCCAAACGGGGAACCCGATTCGAGCCTCGTCTTCTCCCACAAGTGTCTCATGCCTAGGCGGTCGCGTGTGCCAAGTTTCGTGCTAAACCGACGCCGTTTGGTGATTTTGGTGCAATAACGCTTCGAATTTAAGTTTCTTAAGGAACTAGTTTGCCTAAAGTGAAATCCGACTCTAACTCCCAAACCGGGAACCCGATTCGAGCCCCGTCTTCTCCCGCAAGTCTCTCGTGCCTAGGAGGTCGTGTGTGCCAAGTTTCGTGATAAACCGACGCCGTTTGGTGATTTTGGGGCGTTAACACCTCGAATTCAAGTTTCTTAAGGAAGTAGTTTGCCTAAAGTGAAATCCGGCTCTAACTCCCAAACGGGGAACCCGATTCGACCACCGTCTTCTCCCACAAGTCTCTCGTGCCTAGGCGGTCGCGTATGCCAAGTTTCGTGCTAAACCGACGTCGTTGGGTGATTTTGGCGCATTAACGCCTCGAATTTAAGTTTCTTAAGGAACTAGTTTGCCTAATGTGAAATCCGATTCTAACTCCCAAACCGGGAACCCGATTCGAGCCTCGTCTTCTCCCACAAGTCTCTCGTGCCTTGGAGGTTGTCTTTGCCAAGTTTCGTGCTAAACCGACGTCGTTTGGTGATTTTGGGGCGTTAACACCTCGAATTTAAGTTTCTTAAGGAACTAGTTTGCCTAAAGTGAAATCCGACTCTAACTCCCAAACCGAGAACCCGATTCGAGCCCCGTCTTCTCCCACAAGTCACTCGTGCCTAGGAGGTCATCTGTGCCAAGTTTCATGCTAAACCGATGCCATTTGGTGATATTGGGGCGTTAACAACTCGAATTCAAGTTTCTTAAGGAAGTAGTTTTCCTAAAGTGAAATCCGGCTCTAACTCCCAAACCGGGAACCCGATTCGAGCCCCATCTTCTCCCACAAGTCTCTCGTGCCTAGGCGGTTGTGTGTGCCAAGTTTCGTGCTAAACCGACGTCGTTTTGTGATTTTGGAGCATTAACGCCTCGAATTCAAGTATCTTAACGAACTAATTTGCCAAAAGTGAAATCCAGCTCTAACTCCCAAACCGAGAACCCGATTCGAGCCCCGCCTTCTCCCACAAGTCTCTCGTGCCTAGGCGGTCGTGTGTGCCAAGTTTCGTGCTAAACCGACGTTGTTTGGTGATTTTGGCGCATTAACGCCTCGAATTCAAGTTTCTTAACGAACTAGTTTGCCAAAACTGAAATCCGGCTCTAACTCCCAAACCGGGAACACGATTCGAGCTCCGTGTTCTCCCACAAGTCTCTCGTGCCCAGGCGGTCGCGTGTACCATGTTTCGTGCTAAACCGACGACGTTCGGTGATTTTGTGGCGTTAACACCTCGAATTCATGTTTCTTAAGGAAGTAGTTTACCTAAAGTGAAATCTGGCTCCAACTCCCAAACTGGGAACCCGATTCGAGCCCCGTCTTCTCCTACAAGTCTCTCGTGCCTAGGCGGCCGCGTGTGCCAACTTTCGTGCTAAACCGACGTCGTTTGCTGATTTTGGAGCATTAACGCATCGAATTCAAGTTTCTTAAGGAACTAGTTTGCCTAAAGCGAAATCCGGCTCTAACTCCTGAACCGGGAACCCGATTCGAGCCCCGTCTTCCCCCACAAGTCTCTCGTGCCTAGGAGGTCGTGTGTGCCATGTTTTGTGCTAAACCGACGCCGTTAGGTCATTTTGGGGCGTGAACACCTCGAATTCAAGTTTCTTAAGGAACTAGTTTGCCTAAAGTGAAATCCGGCTATAACTCTCCAACCGGGAACCCGATTCGAGCCCTGTCATCTCCCATAAGTCTCTCGTGCCTAGGAGGTCGTGTGTGCCAAGTTTCGTGCTAAACCGATGCTGTTTGGTGATTTTTGGGCGTTAAAACCTCGAATTCATGTTTCTTAAGGAAGTAGTTTGCCTAAAGTGAAATCCGGCTCTAACTCCCAAACCGGGAACCCGATTCGAGCCCCATGTTCTCCCACAAGTCTCTCGTGCCTAGGCGGTCGCGTGTGCCAAGTTTCATGCTAAACCGACGTCGTTTGGTGATTTTGGAGCTTTAACGCCTCGAATTCAAGTTTCTTAAGGAGCTAGTTAGCCTAAAGTGAAATCCGGCTCTAACTCCCGAACCGGGAACCCGATTCGAGCCCCCTCTTCCCCCACAAGTCTCTCGTGCCTAGGCGGTCGTGTGTGCCAAGTTTCGTGCTAAACCGATGTTGTTTGGTGATTTTGGCGCATTAACGCCTCGAATTCAAGTTTCTTAACGAACTAGTTTGCCAAAACTGAAATCCGGCTCTAACTCCCAAACCGGGAACACGATTCGAGCTCCGTCTTCTCCCACAAGTCTCTCGTGCCCAGGCGGTCGCGTGTGCCATGTTTCGTGCTAAACCGACGACGTTCGGTGATTTTGTGGCGTTAACACCTCGAATTCATGTTTCTTAAGGAAGTAGTTTACCTAAAGTGAAATCTGGCTCCAACTCCCAAACCGGGAACCCGATTCGTGCCCCGGCTTCTCCTACAAGTCTCTCGTGCCTAGGCGGCCGCATGTGCCAACTTTCGTGCTAAACCGACGTCGTTTGCTGATTTTGGAGCATTAACGCCTCGAATTCAAGTTTCTTAAGGAACTAGTTTGCCTAAAGCGAAATCCGGCTCTAACTCCTGAACCGGGAACCCGATTCGAGCCCCGTCTTCCCCCACAAGTCTCTCGTGCCTAGGAGGTCGTGTGTGCCAAGTTCCGTGCTAAACCGATGCTGTTTGGTGATTTTTGGGCGTTAACACCTCGAATTCATGTTTCTTAAGGAAGTAGTTTGCCTAAAGTGAAATCCGGCTCTAACTCCCAAACTGGGAATCCGATTCGAGCCCCATCTTCTCCCACAAGTCTCTCGTGCCTAGGCGGTCGCGTGTGCCAAGTTTCATGCTAAACCGACGTTGTTTGGTGGTTTTGGAGCATTAACGCCTCGAATTCAAGTTTCTTAAGGAACTAGTTTGCCTTAAATGAAATCCGGCTCTAACTCCCAAACCGGGAACCCGATTCCAGCCCCGTCTTCTCCCACAGGTCTCTCGTGCCTAGGAGGTCGTGTGTGCCAAGTTTCGTGCTAAACCGACGCCGTTTGGTGATTTTGGGGCGTGAACACCTCGAATTCAAGTTTCTTAAGGAACTAGTTTGCCTAAAGCGAAATCCGGCTCTAACTCTCAAACCGGGAACCCGATTCTAGCCCCGTCTTCTCCCATAAGTCTCTCGTGCCTAAGAGGTCGTGTGTGCCATGGTTTGTGCTAAACCGACTCCGTTTGGTGATTTTGGCTTGTTAACACCTCGAATTCAAATTTCTTAAGAAAGTAGTTTGCCTAAAGTGAAATCCGGCTCTAACTCCAAAACTGGGAACCCGATTCAAGCCCCGTCTACTCCCACAAGCTATCGTGCCTAGGCGGTCGCGTGTGCCAAGTTTCGTGCTAAGCCGACGTCGTTTGGTGATTTTGGAGCATTAACGCCTCGAATTCAAGTTTCTTAAGGAACAAGTTTGCCTAAAGTGAAATCTGGCCCTAACTCCCAAACCGGGAACCCGATTCGAGCCCCGTCTTCTCCCACAAGTCTCTCATGCCTAGGAGGTCATGTGTGCCAAGTTTCGTGCTAAACCGACGCCGTTTGGTGATTTTGGGGCGTTAACACCTCGAATTCAAGTTTCTTAAGGAACTAGTTTGCCTAAAGTGAAATCCGGCTCTAACTCCCAAACCGGGCACCCGATTCAAGCCCCGTCTTCTCCCAGAAGTCTCTCGTGCTTAGGAGGTCGTGTGTGCCAAGTTTCATGCTAAACCGACGCCGTTTGATGATTTTGGGGCGTTAACACCTCGAATTCAAGTTTCTTAAGGAAGTAGTTTGCCTAAAGTGAAATCCGGCTCTAACTCCCAAACGGGGAACCCGATTCGAGCCCCGTCTTCTACCACAAGTCTCTCGTGCCTAGGAGGTCGTCTGTGCCAAGTTTCGTGCTAAACCGATGCCGTTTGGTGATATTGGGGCGTTAACACCTCGAATTCAAGTTTCTGAAGGAAGTAGTTTACCTAAAGTGAAATCCGGCTCTAACTCCCAAACCGGGAACCCGATTCAAGCCCCGTCTTCTCCCAGAAGTCTCTCATGCCTAGGAGGTTGTGTGTGCCAAGTTTCGTGCTAAACCGACGCCGTTTGGTGATTTTGGGGCGTTAACACCTCGAATTCAAGTTTCTTAAGGAAGTAGTTTGCCTAAAGTGAAATCCGACTCTAACTCCCAAACGGGGAACCCGATTCGAGCCCCGTCTTCTACCACAAGTCTCTCGTGCCTAGGAGGCCGGTTGTGGCAAGTTTCGTGCTAAACCGACACCGTTTGGTGATTTTGGGGCGTTAACACCTCGAATTCAAGTTTCTTAAGGAAGTAGTTTGCCTAAAGTGAAATCCGGCTCTAACTCCCAAACGGGGAACCCGATTCGAGCCCCGTCTTCTACCACAAGTCTCTCGTGCCTAGGAGGTCGTCTGTGCCAAGTTTCGTGCTAAACCGATGCCGTTTGGTGATATTGGGGCGTTAACACCTCCAATTCAAGTTTCTGAAGGAAGTAGTTTACCTAAAGTGAAATCCGGCTCTAACTCCCAAACCGGGAACCCGATTCAAGTCCCGTCTTCTCCCAGAAGTCTCTCGTGCCTAGGAGGTTGTGTGTGACAAGTTTCGTGCTAAACCGACGCCGTTTGGTGATTTTGGAGCGTTAACACCTCGAATTCAAGTTTCTTAAGGAAGTAGTTTGCCTAAAGTGAAATCCGGCTCTAACTCCCAAACGGGGAACCCGATTCGAGCCCCGTCTTCTACCACAAGTCTCTCGTGCCTAGGAGGTCGGTTGTGGCAAGTTTCGTGCTAAACCGACGCCGTTTGGTGATTTTGGGGCGTTAACACCTCGAATTCAAGTTTCTTAAGGAAGTAGTTTGCCTAAAGTGAAATCCGGCTCTAACTCCCAAACGGGGAACCCGATTTGAGCCCCGTCTTGTCCCACAAGTGTCTCGTGCCTAGGCGGTCGCATGTGCTAAGTTTCGTGCTAAACCGACGCCGTTTGGTGATTTTGAAGCATTAAAGCCTCGAATTTAAGTTTCTTAAGGAACTAGTTTGCCTAAAGTGAAATTCGACTCTAACTCCCAAACCGGGAACTCGATTCGAGCCCCATCTTCTCCCACAAGTCTCTCGTGCTTAGCCGGTCGCGTGTGCCAAGTTTCGTGCTAAACCGACGCCGTTTGGTGATTTTGGAGCATTATCGCCTCGAATTTAAGTTTCTTAAGGAACTAGTTTGCCTAATGTGAAATCCGACTCTAACTTCCAAACCGGGAACCCGATTCGAGCCCCGTCTTCTCCCATAAGTCTCTCATGCCTTGGAGGTCGTCTGTGCCAAGTTTCATGCTAAATCGACGCCGTTTGGTGATTTTGGGGCGTTAACACCTCGAATTTAAGTTTCTTAAGCAACTAGTTTGCCTAAAGTGAAATCCGACTCTAACTCCCAAACTGGGAACCCGATTCGAGCCCCGTCTTCTCCCACAAGTCTCTCGTGCCTAGGAGGTCGTCTGTGCCAAGTTTCGTGCTAAACCGATGCCGTTTGGTGATATTGGCGCGTTAACACCTCGAATTCAAGTTTCTGAAGGAGTAGTTTACCTAAAGTGAAATCCGGCTCTAACTCCCAAACCAGGAACCCGATTCGAGCCCCGTCTTCTCCCACAAGTCTCTCATGCCTAGGCGGTCGTGTGTGCCAAGTTTCGTGCTAAACCGACCTCGTTTGGTGATTTTGGAGCATTAACGCCTCGAATTCAAGTATCTTAACGAACTAATTTGCCAAAAGTGAAATCCAGCTCTAACTCCCAAACCGAGAACCCCATTCGAGCCCCGCCTTCTCCCACAAGTCTCTCGTGCCTAGGCGGTCGTGTGTGCCAAGTTTCGTGCTAAACCGACGTTGTTTGGTGATTTTGGAGCATTAACGCCTCGAATTCAAGTTTCTTAACGAACTAGTTTGCCAAAACTGAAATCCGGCTCTAACACCCAAACCGGGAACACGATTCGAGCTCCGTCTTCTCCCACATGTCTCTCGTGCCCAGGCAGTCGCGTGTGCCATGTTTCGTGCTAAACCGACGACGTTCGGTGATTTTGGGGCGTTAACACCTCGAATTCATGTTTCTTAAGGAAGTAGTTTACCTAAAGTGAAATCTGGCTCTAACTCCCAAACCGGGAACCCGATTCGAGCCCCGTCTTCTCCTATAAGTCTCTCGTGCCTAGGCGGTCGCGTGTGCCAACTTTCGTGCTAAACCGACGTCGTTTGCTGATTTTGGAGCATTAACGCCTCGAATTCAAGTTTCTTAAGGAACTAGTTTGCCTAAAGCGAAATCCGGCTCTAACTCCTGAACCGGGAAACCGATTCGAGCCCCGTCTTCTCCCACAAGTCTTTCATGCCTAGGAGGTCGTGTGCGCCAAGTTTTGTGCTAAACCGACGCCGTTTTGTGATTTTGGGGCGTTAACACCTCGAATTCAAGTTTCTTAGGGAACTAGCTTTCCTAAAGTGAAATCCGACTCTAACTCCCAAACTGGGAACCCGATTCGAGCCCTGTCTTCTCCCACAAGTCTCTCGTGCCTTGGAGGTCGTGTGTGCCAAGTTTCGTGCTAAACCGACGCCGTTTGGTGATTTTTAGGCGTTAACACCACGAATTCATGTTTCTTAAGGAAGTAGTTTGCCTAAAGTGAAATCCGGCTATAACTCCCAAACCGGGAACCCGATTCGAGCCCCATCTTCTCCCACAAGTCTCTCGTGCCTAGGCGGTCGCATGTGCCAAGTTTCATGCTAAACCGACGTCGTTTGGTGATTTTGGAGCTTTAACGCCTCGAATTCAAGTTTCTTAAGGAACTAGTTTGCCTAAAGTGAAATCCGGCTCTCACTCCCAAACCGGGAACCCGATTCAAGCCCCGTCTTCTCCCACAAGTCTCTCGTGCCTAGGAGGTCATGTGTGCCAAGTTTCGTGCTAAACCGACGCCGTTTAGTGATTTTGCGGCGTTAACACCTCGAATTCAAGTTTCATAAGGAACTAGCTTGCCTAAAGTGAAATCCGACTCTAACTCCAAAACCGGGAACCCGATTCGAGCCCCGTCTACTCCCACAAGTCTCTCGTGCCTAGGAGGTCGCATGCGCCAAGTTTCGTGCTAAACCGACGTCGTTTGGTGATTTTGGAGCATTAACGCCTCGAATTCAAGTTTCTTAAGGAACTAGTTTGCCTAAAGTGAAATCCGGCTCTAACTCCCAAACCGGGAACCCGATTCGAGCCCCGTCTTCTCCCACAAGTCTCTCATGCCTAGGTGGTCGTGTGTGCCAAGTTTTGTGCTAAACCGACGCCGTTTGGTGATTTTGGGGCGTTAACACCTCGAATTCAAGTTTCTTAAGGAACTAGTTTGCCTAAAGTGAAATCCGGCTCTAACTCCCAAACCGGGAACCGGATTCGAGCCCCGTCTTCTCCCACAAGTCCCTCGTGCCTAGGAAGTCGTGTGTGCCAAGTTTCGTGCTAAACCGACGCCGTTTGGTGATTTTGGCGCGTTAACACCTCGAATTCAAATTTCTTAAGGAACTAGTTTGCCTAAAGTGAAATCCGGCTCTAACTCCCAAATCGGGAACCCGATTCAAGCCCCATCTTCTCCCACATGTCTATCGTGCCTAGGAGGTCGTGTGTGCCAAGTTTCGTGCTAAACCGACGCCGTTTGGTGATTTTGGGGCGTTAACACCTCGAATTCAAGTTTCTTAAGGAAGTAGTTTGCCTAAAGTGAAATCCGGCTCTAACTCCCAAACGGGGAACCCGATTCGAGCCCCGTCTTCTCCCACAAGTCTCTCGTGCCTAGGAGGTCGTCTGTGCCAAGTTTCGTGCTTAACCGACGCCGTTTGCTGATTTTGGGGCGTTAACACCACGAATTCAAGTTTTTAAGGAAGGAGTTTGCCTAAAATGAAATCCGGCTCTAACTCCCAAACCGGGAACCCGATTCGAACCCCATCTACTCCCACAAGTCTCTCGTGCCTAGGCGGTAGCGTTTGCCAAGTTTCGTGCTAAACCGACGTCGTTTGGTGATTTTGGAGCATTAACGCCTCGAATTCAAGTTTCTTAAGGAACTAGTTTCCCTACAGTGAAATCTGGCTCGAACTCCCAAACTGGGTACCCGATTCGTGCCCCGTCTTCCCCCACAAGTCTCTCGTGCCTAGGAGGTCGTGTGTGCCAAGGTTCGTGCTAAACTGACGCCGTTTAGTGATTTTGGGGCATTAACACCTCGAATTCAAGTTTCTTAAGGAAGTAGTTTACCTAAAGTGAAATCCGTCTCTAAATCACAAACCGGGAACCCGATTCGAGCCCCGTCTTCTCCCACAAGTCTCTCGTGCCTAGGCGGTCGTGTGTGCCGAGTTTCGTGCTAAACCGAAGTCGTTCGGTGATATTGGATCATTAACGCCTCGAATTCAAGTTTCTTAAGGAACTAGTTTGCCTAAAGTGAAATCCGGCTCTAACTCTCAAACCGGGAACTCGATTCGAGTCCCGTCTACTCCCACAAGTCTCTCGTGCCTAGGAGGTCGTGTGTGCGAAATTTCGTGCTAAACCGACACCGTTTGGTGATTTTGGGACGTTAACACCTCGAATTCAAGTTTCTTAAGTAACTAGTTTGCCTAAAGTGAAATCCGGCACTAACTCCCAAACCGGGAACCCGATTCGAGCCCCGTCTTGTCCCACAAGTCTCTCGTGCCTAGGAGGTCAAGTGTGCCAAATTTTGTGCTAAACCGACGCCGTTTGGTGATTTTACGTCGTTAACACCTCGAATTCAAGTTTCTTCAAGAAGTAGTTTGCCTAAAGTGAAATCCAGCTCTAACTCCCAAACCGGGGACCCGATTCGCGCCCCGTCTTCTCCCACAAGTCTCTCGTTTCTAGGTGGTCGTGTGTGCCAAGTTTTGTGCTAAACTGACGCCGTTTGGTGATTTTGGGGCGTTAACGCCTCGAATTCAAGTTTCTTGAGGAAGAAGTTTGCCTAAAGTGAAATCCGGCTCTAACTCCCAAACCGGGAACCCGATTTGAGCCCCGTCTTCTCCCACAAGTCTCTCGTGCCTAGGCGGTCGCGTGTGCCAAGTTTCGTGCTAAACCGACGCCGTTTGGTGATTTTGGGACGTTAACACCTCAAATTATAGTTCCTTAAGGAAGTAGTTTCCCTAAAGTGAAATCCGACGCCAACTCCCAAACAGGGAACCCGATTCGCGCCTCGTCTTCCCCCACTAGTCTCTCGTGGCTAGAAGGTCGCATGTGCCAAGTTTCGTGCTAAACCGACGTCGTTTGGTGATTTTGGAGCATTAAGGCCTCGAATTCAAGTTTCTTAAGGAACTTGTTTGCCTAAAGTGAAATCCGACCCTAACTCCCAAACCGGGAACCCGATTCGAGCCCCGTCTTCTCCCACAAGTCTCTCGTGCCTAGGAGGTCGTCTGTGCCAAGTTTCGTGCTAAACTGATGCCGTTTGGTGATTTTGGGGCATTAACACCTCGAATTCAAGTTTCTTAAGGAACTAGTTTGCCTAAAGTGAAATCCGGCTCTAAATCCCAAACCGGGAACCCGATTCGAGCCTCGTCTTCTCCCACAAGTCTCTCGTGCCTACGAGGTCGTGTGTGCCAAGTTTCGTGCTAAACCGACGCCGTTTGGTGATTTTGGAGCATTAGGGCCTTGAATTTAAGTTTCTTAAGGAACTAGTTTGCCTAAAGTGAAATCCGACTCTAACTTCCAAACGGGGAACCTGATTCGAGCCCCATCTTCTCCCACAAGTCTCTCGTGCCTAGGAGGTCGTCTGTGCCAAGTTTCGTGCTAAACCGATGCCGTTTGGTGATTTTGGGGCGTTAACACCTCGAATTCAAGTTTCTTAAGGAAGTAGTTTCCCTAAAGTGAAATCCGGCTCTAACTCCCAAACCGGGAACCCGATTCGAGCCCCGTCTTCTCCCACAAGTCTCTCGTGCCAAGGAGGTCGTGTGTGCCAGGTTTCGCTCAAAACCGACACCGTTTGGTGATTTTGGAGCGTTAACACCTCGAATTTAAGTTTCTTAAGGAAGTAGTTTGCCTAAAGTGAAATCCGGCTCTAACTCCCAAACCGGGAACCCGATTCGAGCCCCATCTTCTTCCACAAGTCTGCCGTGCCTAGGCGGTCGTGTGTGCCATGTTTCGTGCTAAACCGACGTCGTTTGGTGATTGTGCAGCATTAACGCCTCGAATTCAAGTTTCTTAACGAACTAGTTTGCCAAAAATGAAATCTTGGTCTAACTCCCAAACCGGGAACCCGATTCGAGCCCCGCCTTCTCCCACAAGTCTCTCGTGCCTAGACGGTCGTGTGTGCCAAGTTTCGTGCTAAACCGACGCCGTTTGGTGATTTTGGGGCGTTAACACCTAGAATTCAAGTTTCTTAAGGAAGTAGTTTACCTAGAGTGCAATCCGGCTCTAACCCCCAAACCGGGAACCCGATTCGAGCTCTTTCTTCTCCCACAAGTCGCTCGTTCCTAGGAGGTCGTGTGTGCCAAGTTTCGTGCTAAACCGATGCCGTTTAATAACTTTGGGGCGTTAACAGCTCGAATTCAAGTTTCTTGAGGAAGTAGTTTACCTAAAGTGACATCCGGCTCTAACTCCCAAACCGGGGACCCGATTCGAGCCCCGTCTTCTCCTACAAGTCTCTCGTGCCTAGGCGGTCGCGTGTGCCCAGTTTCGTGCTAAACCGACGTCGTTTGGTGATTTTGGAGCATTAACGCCTCGAATTCAAGTTTCTTAAGGAACTAGTTTCCCTAAAGTGAAATCCGGCTCTAACTCCCGAACCGGGAACCCGATTCGATCCCCATCTTCCCCCACAAGTCTCTCGTGCCTAGGAGGTCGTGTGTGCCAAGTTTTGTGCCAAACCGACGCCGTTTGGTGATTTTGGGGCGTTAACACCTCGAATTCAAGTTTTTTAAGGAACTAGTTTGCCTAAAGTGAAATCCGGCTCTAACTCCCAAACCGGGAACCCGATTCGAGCCCCGTCCTCTCCCACAAGTCTCTCGTGCCAAGGAGGTCGTGTGTGCCATGTTTCGCGCTAAATCGACGCCGTTTGGGGATTTTGGGGCGTGAACACCTCGAATTCAAGTTTCTTAAGGAACTAGTTTGCCTAAAGTGAAATCCGGCTCTATCTCTCAAACCGGGAACACGATTCGAGCCCCGTCTTCTCCCATAAGTCTCTCGTGCCTAGGAGGTCGTGTGTGCCAAGTTTCATGCTAAACCGACGCCGTTTGGTGATTTTGGGGCATTAAACCTCGAATTCAAGTTTCTTAAGGAAGTAGTTTGCCTAAAGTGAAATCCGGCTCTAACTCCCAAACCGGGAACCCGATTCGAGCCCCGTCTACTCCCACAAGTCTATCGTGCCTAGGCGGTCGCGTGTGCCAAGTTTCGTGCTAAACCGACGTCGTTTGGTCATTTTGGAGCATTAACGCCTCGAATTCAAGTTTCTTAAAGAAGTAGTTTGCCTAAAGTGAAATCTGGCTCTAACTACCAAACCGAGAACCCGATTCGAGCCCCGTCTTCTCCCACAAGTCTCTCGTGCCTAGGAGGTCGTCTGTGCCATGTTTCGTGCTAAACCGACGCCGTTTGGTGATTTTGGGGCGTTAACACCACGAATTTAAATTTCTTAAGGAACTAGTTTGCCTAAAGTGAAATCCGGCTCTAACTCCCAAACCGGGAACCCGATTCGAGCACCGTCTTCTCCCACAAGTCTCTCGTGCCTAGGAGGTCGTGTGTGCCAAGTTTCGTGCTAAACCGACGCCGTTTGGTGATTTTGGGGCGTTAACACCTCGAATTAAAATTTCTTAAGGAAGTAGTTTGCCTAAAGTGAAATCCGGCTCTAACTCCCAAACGGGGAACCCGATTCGAGCCCCGTCTTCTCCCACATGTCTCTCGTGCCTAGGCGGTCGCGTGTGCCAAGTTTCGTGCTAAACCGACGTCGTTTGGTGATTTTGGAGCATTAGGGCCTTGAATTTAAGTTTCTTAAGGAACTAGTTTGCCTAAAGTGAAATCCGACTCTAACTTCCAAACCGGGAACCTGATTCGAGCCCCATCTTCTCCCATAAGTCTCTCGTGCCTAGGAGGTCGTCTGTGCCTAGTTTCGTGCTAAACCGATGCCGTTTGGTGATTCTGGGGTGTTAACACCTCGAATTCAAGTTTCTTAAGGAAGTAGTTTCCCTAAAGTGAAATCCGGCTCTAACTCCCAAACCGGGAACCCGATTCGAGCCCCGTCTTCTCCTACAAGTCTCTCATGCCTAGGCGGTCGTGTGTGCCGAGTTTCGTGCTAAACCGAAGTCGTTCGGTGATATTGGATCATTAACGCCTCGAATTCAAGTTTCTTAAGGAACTAGTTTGCCTAAAGTGAAATCCGGCTCTATCTCTCAAACCGGGAACACGATTCGAGCCCCGTCTTCTCCCATAAGTCTCTCGTGCCTAGGAGGTCGTGTGTGCCAAGTTTCATGCTAAACCGACGCCGTTTGGTGATTTTGGGGCATTAACACCTCGAATTCAAGTTTCTTAAGGAAGTAGTTTGCCTAAAGTGAAATCCGGCTCTAACTCCCAAACCGGGAACCCGATTCGAGCCCCGTCTACTCCCACAAGTCTCTCGTGCCTAGGCGGTCGCATGTGCCAAGTTTCGTGCTAAACCGACGCCGTTTGGGGATTTCGGAGCATTAACGCCTCGAATTCAAGTTTCTTAAGGAACAAGTTTGCCAAAAGTGAAATCCGGCTCTAACTCCCAAACTGGGAACTCGATTCGAGCCCCACCTTCTCCCACAAATCTCTCGTGCCTAGCCGGTCGTGTGTGCCAAGTTTCGTGCAAAACCGACGCCGTTTGGTGATTTTGGGGCGTTAACACCTCGAATTCATGTTTCTTAAGGAAGTAGTTTACCTAAAGTGAAATCCGGCTCTAACACCCAAACCGGGAACCCGATTCGAGCTCCGTCTTCTCCCACAAGTCGCTCGTACCTAGGAGGTCGTGTGTGCCAAGTTTCGTGCTAAACCGACGCCATTTGATAATTTTGGGGCGTTAACAGCTCGAATTCAAGTTTCTTAAGGAAGTAGTTTACCTAAAGTGACATCCGGCTCTAACTCGAAAACCGGGAACCCGATTCCAGCCCCGTCTTCTCCCACAAGTCTCTCGTGCCTAGGAGGTCGTGTGTGCCAAGTTTCGTGCTAAACCGACGCCGTTTGGTGATATTTGGGCGTTAACGCCTCGAATTCATATTTCTTAAGGAAGTAGTTTGCCTAAAGTGAAATCCGGCTCTAACTCCCAAACCGGGAACCCGATTCGAGCGCCATCTTCTCCCACAAGTCTCTCGTTCCTAGGCGGTCGCATGTGCCAAGTTTCATGCTAAACCGACATCGTTTGGTGATTTTGGAGCATTAACGCCTCGAATTCAAGTTTCTTAAGAAACTAGTTTGCCTAAAGTGAAATCCGGCTCTCATTCCCAAACCGGGAACCCGATTCAAGCGCCGTCTTCTCCCACAAGTCTCTCGTGCCTAGGAGGTCGTGTGTACCAAGTTTCGTACTTAACCGACGCTGTTTGGTGATTTTGGGGCATTAACACCTCGAATTCAAGTTTCTTAAGGAAGCAGTTTGCCAAAAGTGAAATCCGGCTCTAACTCCCAAACCGGGAACCTGATTCGAGCCCCGTCTACTCCCACAAGTCTCTCGTGCCAAGCAGGTCGCATGTGCCAAGTTTCGTGCTAAACCGACGTCGTTTGGTGATTTTGGAGCATTAACGCCTCGAATTCAAGTTTCTTAAGGAACTAGTTTCCCTAAAATGAAATCCGGCTCTAACTCCCAAACCGGGAACCCGATTCGTGCCCCGTCTTCTCCCACAAGTCTCTCGTGCCTAGGAGATCGGGTGTGCCAAGTTTCGTGCTAAACCGACAC
This sequence comes from Camellia sinensis, assembly GCF_055761805.1. Classification (NCBI taxonomy): domain Eukaryota; kingdom Viridiplantae; phylum Streptophyta; class Magnoliopsida; order Ericales; family Theaceae; genus Camellia; species Camellia sinensis. The sequence goes on from NC_138965.1 coordinate 194,227,730, forward strand.
CATTTGGTGATTTTGGGACGTTAACACCTCGAATTCTAGTTTCTTAAGGAAGTGGTTTGCCTAAAGTGAAATCCGGCTCAACTCCCAAACCAGGAACCCGATTCGAGCCCCGTCCTCTCCCACAAGTCTCTCGTGCCTAGGCGGTCGCGTGTGCCAAGTTTCGTACTAAACCGACGTCGTTTGGTGATTTTGGAGCATTATCGCCTCGAATTCATGTTTCTTAAGGAACTAGTTTGCCTAAAGTGAAATCCGACTCTAACTCCCGAACCGGGAACCCGATTCGAGCCCCGTCTTCTCCCACAAGTCTCTCGTGCGTAGGCGGTCGCATGTGCCAAGTTTCGTGCTAAACCGACGTCGTTTGGTGATTTTGGAACATTAATGCCTCGAATTCAAGTTTCTGAAGGAACTAGTTTGCCTAAAGTGAAATCCGGCACTAACTCCCAAACCGGGAACCCGATTCGAACCCCGTCTTCTCCCACAAGTCTCTCGTGCCTAGGAGGTCGTGTGTGCCACGTTTTGTGCTAAACCGACACCGTTTGGTGATTTTGGGACGTTAAAACCTCGAATTCAAGTTTCTTAAGGAAGTAGTTTGCCTAAAGTGAAATCCGGCTCTAACTCCCAAACCGGGAACCCGATTCGAGCCCCGTCTTCTCCCATAAGTCTCTCGTCCCTAGGAGGTCGTCTGTACCAAGTTTCGTGCTAAACCGACGTCGTTTGGTGATTTTGGGGCGTTAACTCCTCGAATTCAAATTTCTTAAGGAACTAGTTTGCCTAAAGTGAAATCCGGCTCCAACTCCCAAACCGGGAACCCGATTCGAGCCCCATCTTCTCCCACAAGTCTCTCGTGCCTAGGAGGTCGTGTGTGCCAAGTTTCGTGCTAAACCGACGCCGTTTGGTGATTTTGCGGCGTTAACACCTCCGATTCAAGTTTTTTAAGGAAGTAGTTTGCCTAAAGTGAAATCCGGCTCTAACTCCCAAACCGGGAACCCGATTCGAGCCCAGTCTTCTCCCACAAGTCTCTCGTGCCTAGGCGGTCGCGTGTCCCAAGTTTCGTGCTAAACCGACGTCGTTTGGTGATTTTGGAGCATTAATGCCTCGAACTCAAGTTTCTTAAGGAACTAGTTTGCCTAAAGTGAAATCCGACTCTAACTCCCAAACCGGGAACCCGATTCAAGCCCCGTCTTCTCCCACAAGTCTCTCGTGCCTAGGAGGTTGTCTGTGCCAAGTTTTTTGCTAAACTGACGCTGTTTAGTGATTTTGGGGCGTTAACACCTCGAATTCAAGTTTCTTAAGGAAGTAGTTTCCCTAAAGTGAAATCCGGCTGTAACTCTAAAAACGGGAACCCGATTCGTGCCCCGTCTTCTCCCACAAGTCTCTCATGCCTAGGAGGTCGTGTGTGCCAAGTTTCGTGCTAAACCGATGCCGTTTGGTGATTTTTGGGCGTTAACAATTCAAATTCAAGTTTCTGAAGGAAGTAGTTTGCCCAAAGTGAAGTCGAGCTCTAACTCCCAAACCGGGAACCCGATTCGAGCCCCATCTTCTCCCACAAGTCTCTCGTGCCTAGGCGATCGCGTGTGCCAAGTTTCGTGCTAAACCGACGTCGTTTGGTGATTTTGGAGAATTAACGCCTCGAATTCAAATTTCTTAAGAAACTAGTTTGCAAAAAGTGAAATCCGGCTCTAACTCCCAAACCGGGAACCCGATTCGAGCCCTGCCTTCTCCCACAAGTCTCTCGTGCCTAGGAGGTCGTGTGTGCCAAGTTTCGTGCTAAACCGGCGCCGTTTGGTGAAGTAGTTTACCTAAAGTGAAATCCGCCTCTAACTCCCAAACCGGGAATCCGATTTGAGCTCCGTCTTCTCCCACAAGTCTATCGTGCCTAGGCGGTCGCGTGTGCCAAGTTTCGTGCTAAACCGACGCCGTTTCCTGACTTTGGGGCGTTAACACCACGAATTCAAGTTTCTTAAAGAAGTAGTTTACCTAAAGTGAAATCCGGCTCAAACTCCCAAACCGGGAACCCGATTCGAGCCCCGTCTTCTCCTACAAGTCTCTCGTGCCTAGGCGGTCGCGTGTGCCAAGTTTTGTGCTAAACAGACGTCGTTTGGTGATTTTGGAGCATTAACGCCTCAAATTCAAGTTTCTTAAGGAAGTAGTTTGCCAAAAGTGAAATCCGGCTCTAACTCCCGAACCGGGAACCCGATTCGAGCCCCGTCTTCTCCCACAAGTCTCTCGTGCCTACGAGGTCGTGTGTGCCACGTTTTGTGCTAAACCGACGCCGTTTGGTGATTTTGGGGGCATTAACACCTCGAATTCAAGTTTCTTAAGGAACGAGCATGCCTAAAGTGAAATCCGACTCTAACTCCCAAACCGGGAACTCGATTCGAGCCCCGTCTTCAACCACAAGTCTCTCGTGCCTACGAGGTCGTGTGTGCCAAGTTTCGTGCTAAACCGACGCCGTTTGGTGATTTGGGGGCGTTAACACCTCGAATTCAAGTTTCTTAACGAACTAGTTTGCCAAAACTGAAATTCGGCTCTAACACCCAAACCGGGAACACGATTCGAGCTCCGTCTTCTCCCACATGTCTCTCGTGCCCAGGCAGTCGCGTGTGCCATGTTTCGTGCTAAACTGACGACGTTCGGTGATTTTGGGGCGTTAACACCTCGAATTCATGTTTCTTAAGGAAGTAGTTTACCTAAAGTGAAATCCGGCTCTAACTCCCAAACCGGGAACCCGATTCGAGCCCCGTCTTCTCCTATAAGTCTCTCGTGCCTAGGCGGTCGTGTGTGCCAACTTTCGTGCTAAACCGACGTCGTTTGCTGATTTTGGAGCATTAACGCCTCGAATTCAAGTTTCTTAAGGAACTAGTTTGCCTAAAGCGAAATCCGGCTCTAACTCCTGAACCGGGAAACCGATTCGAGCCCCGTCTTCTCCCATAAGTCTTTCATGCCTAGGAGGTCGTGTGCGCCAAGTTTTGTGCTAAACCGACGCCGTTTTGTGATTTTGGGGCGTTAACACCTCGAATTCAAGTTTCTTAGGGAACTAGCTTTCCTAAAGTGAAATCCGACTCTAACTCCCAAACTGGGAACCCGATTCGAGCCCTGTCTTCTCCCACAAGTCTCTCGTGCCTTGGAGGTCGTGTGTGCCAAGTTTCGTGCTAAACCGACGCCGTTTGGTGATTTTTAGGCGTTAACACCACGAATTCATGTTTCTTAAGGAAGTAGTTTGCCTAAAGTGAAATCCGGCTATAACTCCCAAACCGGGAACCCGATTCGAGCCCCATCTTCTCCCACAAGTCTCTCGTGCCTAGGCGGTCGCATGTGCCAAGTTTCATGCTAAACCGACGTCGTTTGGTGATTTTGGAGCTTTAACGCCTCGAATTCAAGTTTCTTAAGGAACTAGTTTGCCTAAAGTGAAATCCGGCTCTCACTCCCAAACCGGGAACCCGATTCAAGCCCCGTCTTCTCCCACAAGTCTCTCGTGCCTAGGAGGTCATGTGTGCCAAGTTTCGTGCTAAACCGACGCCGTTTAGTGATTTTGCGGCGTTAACACCTCGAATTCAAGTTTCATAAGGAACTAGCTTGCCTAAAGTGAAATCCGACTCTAACTCCCAAACCGGGAACCCGATTCGAGCCCCGTCTACTCCCACAAGTCTCTCATGCCTAGGAGGTCGCATGCGCCAAGTTTCGTGCTAAACCGACGTCGTTTGGTGATTTTGGAGCATTAACGCCTCGAATTCAAGTTTCTTAAGGAACTAGTTTGCCTAAAGTGAAATCCGGCTCTAACTCCCAAACCGGGAACCCGATTCGAGCTCCGTCTTCTCCCACAAGTCTCTCATGCCTAGGTGGTCGTGTGTGCCAAGTTTTGTGCTAAACCGACGCCGTTTGGTGATTTTGGGGCGTTAACACCTCGAATTCAAGTTTCTTAAGGAACTAGTTTGCCTAAAGTGAAATCCGGCTCTAACTCCCAAACCGGGAACCGGATTCGAGCCCCGTCTTCTCCCACAAGTCTCTCGTGCCTAGGAAGTCGTGTGTGCCAAGTTTCGTGCTAAACCGACGCCGTTTGGTGATTTTGGCGCGTTAACACCTCGAATTCAAATTTCTTAAGGAACTAGTTTGCCTAAAGTGAAATCCAGCTCTAACTCCCAAATCGGGAACCCGATTCAAGCCCCATCTTCTCCCACATGTCTATCGTGCCTAGGAGGTCGTGTGTGCCAAGTTTCGTGCTAAACCGACGCCGTTTGGTGATTTTGGGGCGTTAACACCTCGAATTCAAGTTTCTTAAGGAAGTAGTTTGCCTAAAGTGAAATCCGGCTCTAAGTCCCAAACGGGGAACCCGATTCGAGCCCCGTCTTCTCCCACAAGTCTCTCGTGCCTAGGAGGTCGTCTGTGCCAAGTTTCGTGCTTAACCGACGCCGTTTGGTGATTTTGGGGCGTTAACACCACGAATTCAAGTTTCTTAAGGAAGGAGTTTGCCTAAAATGAAATCCGGCTCTAACTCCCAAACCGGGAACCCGATTCGAACCCCGTCTACTCCCACAAGTCTCTCGTGCCTAGGCGGTAGCGTTTGCCATGTTTCGTGCTAAACCGACGTCGTTTGGTGATTTTGGAGCATTAACGCCTCGAATTCAAGTTTCTTAAGGAACTAGTTTCCCTACAGTGAAATCTGGCTCGAACTCCCAAACTGGGTACCCGATTCGCGCCCCGTCTTCCCCCACAAGTCTCTCGTGCCTAGGAGGTTGTGTGTGCCAAGGTTCGTGCTAAACTGACGCCGTTTAGTGATTTTGGGGCATTAACACCTCGAATTCAAGTTTCTTAAGGAAGTAGTTTACCTAAAGTGAAATCCATCTCTAAATCACAAACCGGGAACCCGATTCGAGCCCCGACTTCTCCCACAAGTCTCTCGTGCCTAGGCGGTCGTGTGTGCCGAGTTTCGTGCTAAACCGAAGTCGTTCGGTGATATTGGATCATTAACGCCTCGAATTCAAGTTTCTTAAGGAACTAGTTTGCCTAAAGTGAAATCCGGCTCTAACTCTCAAACCGGGAACCCGATTCGAGCCCCGTCTTGTCCCACAAGTCTCTCGTGCCTAGGAGGTCATGTGTGCCAAATTTTGTGCTAAACCGACGCCGTTTGCTGATTTTATGTCGTTAACACCTCGAATTCAAGTTTCTTCAAGAAGTAGTTTGCCTAAAGTGAAATCCAGCTCTAACTCCCAAACCGGGGACCCGATTCGCGCCCCGTCTTCTCCCACAAGTCTCTCGTTTCTAGGTGGTCGTGTGTGCCAAGTTTTGTGCTAAACTGACGCCGTTTGGTGATTTTGCGGCGTTAACGCCTCGAATTCAAGTTTCTTGAGGAAGAAGTTTGCCTAAAGTGAAATCCGGCTCTAACTCCCAAACCGGGAACCCGATTTGAGCCCCGTCTTCTCCCACAAGTCTCTCGTGCCTAGGCGGTCGCGTGTGCCAAGTTTCGTGCTAAACCGACGCCGTTTGGTGATTTTGGGACGTTAACACCTCAAATTATAGTTTCTTAAGCAAGTAGTTTCCCTAAAGTGAAATCCGACGCCAACTCCCAAACAGGGAACCCGATTCGCGCCTCGTCTTCCCCCACTAGTCTCTCGTGGCTAGAGGGTCGCATGTGCCAAGTTTCGTGCTAAACCGACGTCGTTTGGTGATTTTGGAGCATTAAGGCCTCGAATTCAAGTTTCTTAAGGAACTTGTTTGCCTAAAGTGAAATCCGACCCTAACTCCCAAACCGGGAACCCGATTCGAGCCCCATCTTCTCCCACAAGTCCCTCGTGCCTAGGAGGTCGTCTGTGCCAAGTTTCGTGCTAAACTGATGCCGTTTGGTGATTTTGGGGCGTTAACACCTCGAATTCAAGTTTCTTAAGGAACTAGTTTGCCTAAAGTGAAATCCGGCTCTAAATCCCAAACCGGGAACCCGATTCGAGCCCCGTCTTCTCCCACAAGTCTCTCGTGCCTACGAGGTCGTGTGTGCCAAGTTTCGTACGAAACCGACGCCGTTTGGTGATTTTGGGACGTTAACGCCTCGAATTTAAGTTTCTTAAGGAAGTTGTTTGCCTAAAGTGAAATCCGGCTCTAACTCCCAAACCGGGGACCCGATTCGACCCCATCTTCTCCCACAAGTCTCTCGTGCCTTGCCGGTCGCGTGTGCGAAGTTTCGCGCTAAACCGACGTCGTTTGCTGATTTTGGAGCGTTAACGCCTCGAATTCAAGTTTCTTAAGGAACAAGTTTGCCAAAAGTGACATCCGGCTCTAACTCCCAAACTGGGAACTCGATTCGAGCCCCGCCTTCTCCCACAAATCTCTCGTGCCTAGCCGGTCGTGTGTGCCAAGTTTCGTGCTAAACCGACGCCGTTTGGTGATTTTGGGGCGTTAACACCTCGAATTCAAGTTTCTTAAGGAAGTAGTTTACCTAAAGTGCAATCCGGCTCTAACACCCAAACCGGGAACCCGATTCGAGCTCTGTCTTCTCCCACAAGTCGCTCGTTCCTAGGAGGTCGTGTGTGCCAAGTTTCGTGCTAAACCGATGCTGTTTAATAATTTTGGGGCGTTAACAGCTCGAATTCAAGTTTCTTAAGGAAGTAGTTTACCTAAAGTGAAATCCGACTCTAAATCACAAACCGGGAACCCGATTCGAGCCCCGTCTTCTCCCACAAGTCTCTCGTGCCTAGGCGGTCGTGTGTGCCGAGTTTCGTGCTAAATCGAAGTCGTTCGATGATATTGGATCATTAACGCCTCGAATTCAAGTTTCTTAAGGAACTAGTTTGCCTAAAGTGAAATCCGGCTCTAACTCTCAAACCGGGAACTCGATTCGAGTCCCGTCTACTCCCACAAGTCTCTCGTGCCTAGGAGGTCGTGTGTGCGAAATTTCGTGCTAAACCGACACCGTTTGGTGATTTTGGGACGTTAACACCTCGAATTCAAGTTTCTTAAGTAACTAGTTTGCCTAAAATGAAATCCGGCACTAACTCCCAAACCGGGAACCCGATTCGAGCCCCGTCTTGTCCCACAAGTCTCTCGTGCCAAGGAGGTCATGTGTGCCATGTTTCGCGCTAAACCGACGCCGTTTGGGGATTTTGCGTCGTTAACACCTCGAATTCAAGTTTCTTCAAGAAGTAGTTTGCCTAAAGTGAAATCCGGCTCTATCTCTCAAACCGGGAACACGATTCGAGGCCCGTCTTCTCCCATAAGTCTCTCGTGCCTAGGAGGTCGTGTGTGCCAAGTTTCATGCTAAACCGACGCCGTTTGGTGATTTTAGGGCATTAAACCTCGAATTCAAGTTTCTTTAGGAAGAAGTTTGCCTAAAGTGAAATCCGGCTCTAACTCCCAAACCGGGAACCCGATTCGAGCCCCGTCTACTCCCACAAGTCTCTCGTGCCTAGGCGGTCGCGTGTGCCAAGTTTGGTGCTAAACCGACGTCGTTTGGTGATTTTGGAGCATTAACGCCTCGAATTCAAGTTTCTTAAAGAAGTAGTTTGCCTAAAGTGAAATCTGGCTCTAACTACCAAACCGGGAACCCGATTCGAGCCCCGTCTTCTCCCACAAGTCTCTCGTGCCTAGGAGGTCGTCTGTGCCAAGTTTCGTGCTAAACCGACGCCGTTTGGTGATTTTGGGGCGTTAACACCACGAATTTAAATTTCTTAAGGAACTAGTTTGCCTAAAGTTAAATCCGGCTCTAACTCCCAAACCGGGAACCCGATTCGAGCACCGTCTTCTCCCACAAGTCTCTCGTGCCTAGGCGGTCGTGTGTGCCAAGTTTCGTGCTAAACCGACGCCGTTTGGTGATTTTGGGGCGTTAACACCTCGAATTAAAATTTCTTAAGGAAGTAGTTTGCCTAAAGTGAAATCCGGCTCTAACTCATAAACGGGGAACCCGATTCGAGCCCCGTCTTCTCCCACAAGTCTCTCGTGCCTAGGCGGTCGCGTGTGCCAAGTTTCGTGCTAAACCGACGCCGTTTGGTGATTTTGGAGCATTAGGGCCTTGAATTTAAGTTTCTTAAGGAACTAGTTTGCCTAAAGTGAAATCCGACTCTAACTTCCAAACCGGGAACCTGATTCGAGCCCCATCTTCTCCCACAAGTCTCTCGTGCCTAGGAGGTCGTCTGTGCCAAGTTTCGTGCTAAACCGATGCCGTTTGGTGATTTTGGGGCGTTAACACCTCGAATTCAAGTTTCTTAAGGAAGTAGTTTCCCTAAAGTGAAATCCGGCTCTAACTCCCAAACCGGGAACCCGATTCGAGCCCCGTCTTCTCCCACAAGTCTCTCGTGCCAAGGAGGTCGTGTGTGCCAGGTTTCGCTCAAAACCGACACCGTTTGGTGATTTTGGAGCGTTAACACCTCGAATTTAAGTTTCTTCAGGAAGTAGTTTGCCTAAAGTGAAATCCGGCTCTAACTCCCAAACCGGGAACCCGATTCGAGCCCCATCTTCTTCCACAAGTCTGCCGTGCCTAGGCGGTCGTGTGTGCCATGTTTCGTGCTAAACCGACGTCGTTTGGTGATTGTGCAGCATTAACGCCTCGAATTCAAGTTTCTTAACGAACTAGTTTGCCAAAAATGAAATCTGGCTCTAACTCCCAAACCGGGAACCCGATTCGAGCCCCGCCTTCTCCCACAAGTCTCTCGTGCCTAGGCGGTCGTGTGTGCCAAGTTTCGTGCTAAACCGACGCCGTTTGGTGATTTTGGGGCGTTAACACCTAGAATTCAAGTTTCTTAAGGAAGTAGTTTACCTAGAGTGCAATCCGGCTCTAACCCCCAAACCGGGAACCCGATTCGAGCTCTGTCTTCTGCCACAAGTCGCTCGTTCCTAGGAGGTCGTGTGTGCCAAGTTTCGTGCTAAACCGATGCCGTTTAATAACTTTGGGGCGTTAACAGCTCGAATTCAAGTTTCTTGAGGAAGTAGTTTACCTAAAGTGACATCCGGCTCTAACTCCCAAACCGGGGACCCGATTCGAGCCCCGTCTTCTCCTACAAGTCTCTCGTGCCTAGGCGGTCGCGTGTGCATAGTTTCGTGCTAAACCGACGTCGTTTGGTGATTTTGGAGCATTAACGCCTCGAATTCAAGTTTCTTAAGGAACTAGTTTCCCTAAAGTGAAATCCGGCTCTAACTCCCGAACCGGGAACCCGATTCGATCCCCATCTTCCCCCACAAGTCTCTCGTGCCTAGGAGGTCGTGTGTGCCAAGTTTTGTGCTAAACCGACGCCGTTTGGTGATTTTGGGGCGTTAACACCTCGAATTCAAGTTTTTTAAGGAACTAGTTTGCCTAAAGTGAAATCCGGCTCTAACTCCCAAACCGGGAACCCGATTCGAGCCCCGTCCTCTCCCACAAGTCTCTCGTGCCAAGGAGGTCGTGTGTGCCATGTTTCGCGCTAAATCGACGCCGTTTGGGGATTTTGGGGCGTGAACACCTCGAATTCAAGTTTCTTAAGGAACTAGTTTGCCTAAAGTGAAATCCGGCTCTATCTCTCAAACCGGGAACACGATTCGAGCCCCGTCTTCTCCCACAAGTCTCTCGTGCCTAGGAGGTCGTGTGTGCCAAGTTTCATGCTAAACCGACGCCGTTTGGTGATTTTGGGGCATTAAACCTCGAATTAAAATTTCTTAAGGAAGTAGTTTGCCTAAAGTGAAATCCGGCTCTAACTCATAAACGGGGAACCCGATTCGAGCCCCGTCTTCTCCCAGAAGTCTCTCGTGCCTAGGCGGTCGCGTGTGCCAAGTTTCGTGCTAAACCGACGCCGTTTGGTGATTTTGGAGCATTAGGGCCTTGAATTTAAGTTTCTTAAGGAACTAGTTTGCCTAAAGTGAAATCCGACTCTAACTTCCAAACCGGGAACCTGATTCGAGCCCCATCTTCTCCCACAAGTCTCTCGTGCCTAGGAGGTCGTCTGTGCCAAATTTCGTGCTAAACCGATGCCGTTTGGTGATTTTGGGGCGTTAACACCTCGAATTCAAGTTTCTTAAGGAAGTAGTTTCCCTAAAGTGAAATCCGGCTCTAACTCCCAAACCGGGAACCCGATTCGAGCCCCGTCTTCTCCCACAAGTCTCTCGTGCCAAGGAGGTCGTGTGTGCCAGGTTTCGCTCAAAACCGACACCGTTTGGTGATTTTGGAGCGTTAACACCTCGAATTTAAGTTTCTTCAGGAAGTAGTTTGCCTAAAGTGAAATCCGGCTCTAACTCCCAAACCGGGAACCCGATTCGAGCCCCATCTTCTTCCACAAGTCTGCCGTGCCTAGGCGGTCGTGTGTGCCATGTTTCGTGCTAAACCGACGTCGTTTGGTGATTGTGCAACATTAACGCCTCGAATTCAAGTTTCTTAACGAACTAGTTTGCCAAAAATGAAATCTGGCTCTAACTCCCAAACCGGGAACCCGATTCGAGCCCCGCCTTCTCCCACAAGTCTCTCGTGCCTAGGCGGTCGTGTGTGCCAAGTTTCGTGCTAAACCGACGCCGTTTGGTGATTTTGGGGCGTTAACACCTAGAATTCAAGTTTCTTAAGGAAGTAGTTTACCTAGAGTGCAATCCGGCTCTAACCCCCAAACCGGGAACCCGATTCGAGCTCTGTCTTCTGCCACAAGTCGCTCGTTCCTAGGAGGTCGTGTGTGCCAAGTTTCGTGCTAAACCGATGCCGTTTAATAACTTTGGGGCGTTAACAGCTCGAATTCAAGTTTCTTGAGGAAGTAGTTTACCTAAAGTGACATCCGGCTCTAACTCCCAAACCGGGGACCCGATTCGAGCCCCGTCTTCTCTTACAAGTCTCTCGTGCCTAGGCGGTCGCGTGTGCATAGTTTCGTGCTAAACCGACGTCGTTTGGTGATTTTGGAGCATTAACGCCTCGAATTCAAGTTTCTTAAGGAACTAGTTTCCCTAAAGTGAAATCCGGCTCTAACTCCCGAACCGGGAACCCGATTCGATCCCCATCTTCCCCCACAAGTCTCTCGTGCCTAGGAGGTCGTGTGTGCCAAGTTTTGTGCTAAACCGACGCCGTTTGGTGATTTTGGGGCGTTAACACCTCGAATTCAAGTTTTTTAAGGAACTAGTTTGCCTAAAGTGAAATCCGGCTCTAACTCCCAAACCGGGAACCCGATTCGAGCCCCGTCCTCTCCCACAAGTCTCTCGTGCCAAGGAGGTCGTGTGTGCCATGTTTCGCGCTAAATCGACGCCGTTTGGGGATTTTGGGGCGTGAACACCTCGAATTCAAGTTTCTTAAGGAACTAGTTTGCCTAAAGTGAAATCCGGCTCTATCTCTCAAACCGGGAACACGATTCGAGCCCCGTCTTCTCCCACAAGTCTCTCGTGCCTAGGAGGTCGTGTGTGCCAAGTTTCATGCTAAACCGACGCCGTTTGGTGATTTTGGGGCATTAAACCTCGAATTCAAGTTTCTTAAGGAAGTAGTTTGCCTAAAGTGAAATCCGGCTCTAACTCCCAAACCGGGAACCCGATTCGAGCCCCGTCTACTCCCACAAGTCTCTCGTGCCTAGGCGGTCGCGTGTGCCAAGTTTCGTGCTAAACCGACGTCGTTTGGTCATTTTGGAGCATTAACGCCTCGAATTCAAGTTTCTTAAAGAAGTAGTTTGCCTAAAGTGAAATCTGGCTCTAACTACCAAACCGGGAACCCGATTCGAGCCCCGTCTTCTCCCACAAGTCTCTCGTGCCTAGGAGGTCGTCTGTGCCATGTTTCGTGCTAAACCGACGCCGTTTGGTGATTTTGGGGCGTTAACACCACGAATTTAAATTTCTTAAGGAACTAGTTTGCCTAAAGTGAAATCCGGCTCTAACTCCCAAACCGGGAACCCGATTCGAGCACCGTCTTCTCTCACAAGTCTCTCGTGCCTAGGAGGTCGTGTGTGCCAAGTTTCGTGCTAAACCGACGCCGTTTGGTGATTTTGGGGCGTTAACACCTCGAATTAAAATTTCTTAAGGAAGTAGTTTGCCTAAAGTGAAATCCGGCTCTAACTCCCAAACGGGGAACCCGATTCGAGCCCCGTCTTCTCCCACATGTCTCTCGTGCCTAGGCGGTCGCGTGTGCCAAGTTTCGTGCTAAACCGACGCCGTTTGGTGATTTTGGAGCATTAGGGCCTTGAATTTAAGTTTCTTAAGGAACTAGTTTGCCTAAAGTGAAATCCGACTCTAACTTCCAAACCGGGAACCTGATTCGAGCCCCATCTTCTCCCATAAGTCTCTCCTGCCTAGGAGGTCGTCTGTGCCTAGTTTCGTGCTAAACCGATGCCGTTTGGTGATTCTGGGGCGTTAACACCTCGAATTCAAGTTTCTTAAGGAAGTAGTTTCCCTAAAGTGAAATCCGGCTCTAACTCCCAAACCGGGAACCCGATTCGAGCCCCGTCTTCTCCTACAAGTCTCTCATGCCTAGGCGGTCGTGTGTGCCGAGTTTCGTGCTAAACCAAAGTCGTTCGGTGATATTGGATCATTAACGCCTCGAATTCAAGTTTCTTAAGGAACTAGTTTGCCTAAAGTGAAATCCGGCTCTATCTCTCAAACCGGGAACACGATTCGAGCCCCGTCTTCTCCCATAAGTCTCTCGTGCCTAGGAGGTCGTGTGTGCCAAGTTTCATGCTAAACCGACGCCGTTTGGTGATTTTGGGGCATTAACACCTCGAATTCAAGTTTCTTAAGGAAGTAGTTTGCCTAAAGTGAAATCCGGCTCTAACTCCCAAACCGGGAACCCGATTCGAGCCCCGTCTACTCCCACAAGTCTCTCGTGCCTAGGCGGTCGCATGTGCCAAGTTTCGTGCTAAACCGACGCCGTTTGGGGATTTTGGAGCATTAACGCCTCGAATTCAAGTTTCTTAAGGAACAAGTTTGCCAAAAGTGAAATCCGGCTCTAACTCCCAAACTGGGAACTCGATTCGAGCCCCGCCTTCTCCCACAAATCTCTCGTGCCTAGCCGGTCGTGTGTGCCAAGTTTCGTGCAAAACCGACGCCGTTTGGTGATTTTGGGGCGTTAACACCTCGAATTCATGTTTCTTAAGGAAGTAGTTTACCTGAAGTGAAATCCGGCTCTAACACCCAAACCGGGAACCCGATTCGAGCTCCGTCTTCTCCCACAAGTCGCTCGTGCCTAGGAGGTCGTGTGTGCCAAGTTTCGTGCTAAACCGACGCCGTTTGATAATTTTGGGGCGTTAACAGCTCGAATTCAAGTTTCTTAAGGAAGTAGTTTACCTAAAGTGACATCCGGCTCTAACTCCCAAACCGGGAACCCGATTCCAGCCCCGTCTTCTCCCACAAGTCTCTCGTGCCTAGGAGGTCGTGTGTGCCGAGTTTCGTGCTAAACCGACGTCGTTTGGTGATTTTGGGGCGTTAACACCTCGAATTCAAGTTTCTTAGGGAACTAGCTTGCCTAAAGTGAAATCCGACTCTAACTCGAAAACCGGGAACCCGATTCGAGCCCTGTCTTCTCCCACAAGTCTCTTGTGCCTAGGAGGTCGTGTGTGCCAAGTTTCGTGCTAAACCGACGCCGTTTGGTGATATTTGGGCGTTAACACCTCGAATTCATATTTCTTAAGGATGTAGTTTGCCTAAAGTGAAATCCGGCTCTAACTCCCAAACCGGGAACCCGATTCGAGCGCCATCTTCTCCCACAAGTCTCTCGTTCCTAGGCGGTCGCGTGTGCCAAGTTTCATGCTAAACCGACATCGTTTGGTGATTTTGGAGCATTAACGCCTCGAATTCAAGTTTCTTAAGAAACTAGTTTGCCTAAAGTGAAATTCGGCTCTCATTCCCAAACCGGGAACCCGATTCAAGCGCCGTCTTCTCCCACAAGTCTCTCGTGCCTCGGAGGTCGTGTGTACCAAGTTTCGTGCTTAACCGACGCTGTTTGGTGATTTTGGGGCGTTAACACCTCGAATTCAAGTTTCTTAAGGAAGTAGTTTGCCAAAAGTGAAATCCGGCTCTAACTCCCAAACCGGGAACCCGATTCGAGCCCCGTCTACTCCCACAAGTCTCTCGTGCCAAGCAGGTCGCATGTGCCAAGTTTCGTGCTAAACCGACGTCGTTTGGTGATTTTGGAGCATTAACGCCTCGAATTCAAGTTTCTTAAGGAACTAGTTTCCCTAAAATGAAATCCGGCTCTAACTCCCAAACCGGGAACCCGATTCGTGCCCCGTCTTCTCCCACAAGTCTCTCGTGCCTAGGAGATCAGGTGTGCCAAGTTTCGTGCTAAACCGACACCATTTGGGGATTTTGGGACGTTAACACCTCGAATTCTAGTTTCTTAAGGAAGTGGTTTGCCTAAAGTGAAATCCGGCTCAACTCCCAAACCAGGAACCCGATTCGAGCCCCGTCCTCTCCCACAAGTCTCTCGTGCCTAGGCGGTCGCGTGTGCCAAGTTTCGTACTAAACCGACGTCGTTTGGTGATTTTGGAGCATTATCGCCTCGAATTCATGTTTCTTAAGGAACTAGTTTGCCTAAAGTGAAATCCGACTCTAACTCCCGAACCGGGAACCCGATTCGAGCCCCGTCTTCTCCCACAAGTCTCTCGTGCGTAGGCGGTCGCATGTGCCAAGTTTCGTACTAAACCGACGTCGTTTGGTGATTTTGGAACATTAATGCCTCGAATTCAAGTTTCTGAAGGAACTAGTTTGCCTAAAGTGAAATCCGGCACTAACTCCCAAACCGGGAACCCGATTCGAACCCCGTCTTCTCCCACAAGTCTCTCGTGCCTAGGAGGTCGTGTGTGCCACGTTTCGTGCTAAACCGACACCGTTTGGTGATTTTGGGACGTTAAAACCTCGAATTCAAGTTTCTTAAGGAAGTAGTTTGCCTAAAGTGAAATCCGGCTCTAACTCCCAAACCGGGAACCCGATTCGAGCCCCGTCTTCTCCCATAAGTCTCTCGTCCCTAGGAGGTCGTCTGTGCCAAGTTTCGTGCTAAACCGATGTCGTTTGGTGATTTTGGGGCGTTAACTCCTCGAATTCAAATTTCTTAAGGAACTAGTTTGCCTAAAGTGAAATCCGGCTCCAACTCCCAAACCGGGAACCCGATTCGAGCCACATCTTCTCCCACAAGTCTCTCGTGCCTAGGAGGTCGTGTGTGCCAAGTTTCGTGATAAACCGACGCCGTTTGGTGATTTTGCGGCGTTAACACCTCCGATTCAAGTTTTTTAAGGAAGTAGTTTGCCTAAAGTGAAATCCGGCTCTAACTCCCAAACCGGGAACCCGATTCGAGCCCAGTCTTCTCCCACAAGTCTCTCGTGCCTAGGCGGTCGCGTGTCCCAAGTTTCGTGCTAAACCGACGTCGTTTGGTGATTTTGGAGCATTAATGCCTCGAACTCAAGTTTCTTAAGGAACTAGTTTGCCTAAAGTGAAATCCGACTCTAACTCCCAAACCGGGAACCCGCTTCAAGCCCCGTCGTCTCCCACAAGTCTCTCGTGCCTAGGAGGTTGTTTGTGCCAAGTTTCGTGCTAAACTGACGCTGTTTAGTGATTTTGGGGCGTTAACAGCTCGAATTCAAGTTTCTTAAGGAAGTAGTTTCCCTAAAGTGAAATCCGGCTGTAACTCTAAAAACGGGAACCCGATTCGTGCCCCGTCTTCTCCCACAAGTCTCTCATGCCTAGGAGGTCGTGTGTGCCAAGTTTCGTGCTAAATCGATGCCGTTTGGTGATTTTTGGGCGTTAACAATTCAAATTCAAGTTTCTGAAGGAAGTAGTTTGCCCAAAGTGAAGTCGAGCTCTAACTCCCAAACCGGGAACCCGATTCGAGCCCCATCTTCTCCCACAAGTCTCTCGTGCCTAGGCGATCGCGTGTGCCAAGTTTCGTGCTAAACCGACGTCGTTTGGTGATTTTGGAGAATTAACGCCTCGAATTCAAATTTCTTAAGAAACTAGTTTGCAAAAAGTGAAATCCGGCTCTAACTCCCAAACCGGGAACCCGATTCGAGCCCTGCCTTCTCCCACAAGTCCCTCGTGCCTAGGAGGTCGTGTGTGCCAAGTTTCGTGCTAAACCGGCGCCGTTTGGTGATTCTGGGGCGTTAACACCTCGAATTCAAGTTTCTTAAGGAAGTAGTTTACCTAAAGTGAAATCCGCCTCTAACTCCCAAACCGGGAATCCGATTTGAGCTCCGTCATCTCCCACAAGTCTATCGTGCCTAGGCGGTCGCGTGTGCCAAGTTTCGTGCTAAACCGACGCCGTTTCCTGACTTTAGGGCGTTAACACCACGAATTCAAGTTTCTTAAAGAAGTAGTTTACCTAAAGTGAAATCCGGCTCAAACTCCCAAACCGGGAACCCGATTCGAGCCCCGTCTTCTCCTACAAGTCTCTCGTGCCTAGGCGGTCGCGTGTGCCAAGTTTTGTGCTAAACAGACGTCGTTTGGTGATTTTGGAGCATTAACGCCTCAAATTCAAGTTTCTTAAGGAAGTAGTTTGCCAAAAGTGAAATCCGGCTCTAACTCCCGAACCGGGAACCCGATTCGAGCCCCGTCTTCTCCCACAAGTCTCTCGTGCCTACGAGGTCGTGTGTGCCACGTTTTGTGCTAAACCGACGCCGTTTGGTGATTTTGGGGGCATTAACACCTCGAATTCAAGTTTCTTAAGGAACGAGCATGCCTAAAGTGAAATCCGACTCTAACTCCCAAACCGGGAACTCGATTCGAGCCCCGTCTTCAACCACAAGTCTCTCGTGCCTACGAGGTCGTGTGTGCCAAGTTTCGTGCTAAACCAACGCCGTTTGGTGATTTGGGGGCGTTAACACCTCGAATTCAAGTGTCTTAAGGAAGTATTTTGCCTAAAGTGAAATCCGGCTCTAACTCCCAAACTGGGAACCCGATTCGAGCCCCATCTTCTCCCACAAGTCGGTCGTGCCTAGGCGGCCGCGTGTGCCATGTTTCGTGCTAAACCGACGTCGTTTGGTGATTTTGGAGCATTAACGCCTCGAATTCAAGTTTCTTAAGGAACTAGTTTGCCTAAAGTGAAATCTGGCTCTAACTCCCAAACCGGGAACCCGATTCGAGCCCCGTCTTCTCCCACAAGTCTCTCGTGCCTAGGCGGTCGCGTGTGCCAAGTTTCGTGCAAAACCGACGTCGTTTGGTGATTTTGGAGCATTAACGCCTCGAATTCAAGTTTCTTAGGGAACTAGTTTGCCGAAAGTGAAATCCGGCTCTAACTCCCAAACCGGGAACCCGATTCAAGCCCTGTCTTCTCCCACAAGTCTTTCGTGCCTAGGCGGTCGCGTGTACCAAGTTTCACGCTAAACCGACGTCGTTTGGTGATTTTGGAGCATTAACGCCACGAATTCAAGTTTCTTAAGGAAGAATAGTGCCTAAAGTGATATCCGGCTCTAACTCCCATGCCGGGAAACCGATTCGAGCCCCGTCTTCTCCCACAAGTCTCTCGTGCCTAGGTGGTCGTGTGTGCCAAGTATTGTGTTAAACCGAAGCCGTTTGGTGATTTTGGGGCGTTAACACCACGAATTCAAGTTTCTTAAGGAAGTAGTTTACCTAAAGTGAAATCCGGCTATAACTCCCAAACCGGGAACCTGATTCGAGCCCCGTCATCTTCTACAAGTCTCTCGTGCCTAGGCGGTCGCGTGTGCTAAGTATCGTGCTAAACCGACGTTGTTTGGTGATTTTGGAGCATTAACGCCTCGGATTCAAGTTTCTTAAGGAAGTAGTTTCCCTAAAGTGACATCCGGCTCTAAGTCCCAAACCGGGAACCCAATTCGAGCCCCGTCCTCTCCCACAAGTCTGTCGTGCCTAGGCGGCCGCGTGTGCCAAGTTTCGTGCTAAACCGACGTCGTTTGGTGATTTTGGAGCATTAACGCCTCGAGTTCAAGTTTCTTAAGGAACTAGTTTGCCTAAAGTGAAATCCGGCTCTAACTCCCAAACCGGGAACCCGATTCGAGCCCCGTCAGCTCCCACAAGTCTCTCGTGCCTAGGCGGTCGCGTGTGCCAAGTTTCGTGCTAAACCAACGTCGTTTGGTGATTTTGGAGCATTATCGCCTCGAATTCAAGTTTCTTAGGGAACTAGTTTGCCTAAAGTGAAATCCGGCACTATCTCCCAAACCGGGAACCCGATTCGAGCCCCGTCTTCTCCCACAAGTCTCTCGTGCCTAGGAGGTCGTGCGTGCCACGTTTCGTGCTAAACCGATGCCGTTTGGTGATTTTGGGACGTTAACACCTCGAATTCAAGTTTCTTAAGGAAGTAGTTTACCTAAACTGAAATCCGGCTCTAACTCCCAAACCGGGAACCCGATTCGCGCCCCGTCTTCCCCCACAAGTCTCTCGTGCCTAGGAGGTCGGGTGTGCCAAGTTTCGTACTAAACTGACGACGTTTGGTGATTTTGGAGCATTCACGCCTCGAATTCAAGTTTCTTAAGGAAGTAGTTTGCCTAAAGTGAAATCCGGCTCTAACTCCCAAACCGGGAACCCGATTCGAGCCCCGTCTTCTCCCACAAGTCTCCCTCGCCCAGGAGGTCTTGTGTGCCAGGTTTCGGGCTAAACCGACGTCGTTTTGGTGATTTTGCGGCGTTAACACATCGAATTCAAGTTTCTTAAGGAAGTAGTTTGCCTAAACTGAAATTCGGCTCTAACTCCCAAACTGGGAACCCGATTCGAACCCCGTCTTCTCCCACCAGTCTCTCGTGCCTAGGTGGTCGCGTGTGCCAAGTTTCGTGCTAAACCGACGTCGTTTGGAGATTTTGGAGCATTAACGCCTCGAATTCAAGTTTCTTAAGGAACTAGTTTGCCTAAAGTGAAATCCGACTCTAACTCCCAAACCGGGAACTCGATTCGAGCGCCGTCTTCTCCCACAAGTCTCTCGTGCCAAGGAGGTCGTCTGTTCCAAGTTTCGTGCTAAACCGACGCCGTTTGGTGATTTTGGGGCGTTAACACCTCGAATTCAAGTTTCTTAAGGAAGTATTTTCCCTAAAGTGAAATCCGGGTCTAACTCCCAAATCGGGAACCCGATTCGTGCCCCGTCTTCTCCCACAAGTCTCTCATGACTAGGAGGTCGTGTGTGCCAAGTTTCGTGCTAAACCGACGTCGTTCGGTGATTTTGGAGCATTAACGCCTCGAATTCAAGTTTTTTAACGAACGTTTTTGCCAAAAGTGAAATCCGGCTCTAACTCCCAAACCGGGAACCCGATTCGAGCCCCGTCTTCTCCCACAAGTCTCTCGTGCCTAGGCAGTCGGGTGTGCCAAGCTTCGTGCAAAACCGACGTCGTTTGGTGATTTTGGAGCATTAAGGCCTCGAATTCAAGTATTTAAGGAACTAGTTTGCCTAAAGTGAAATCCGACTCTAACTGCCAAACCGGGAACCCGATTCCAGCCCCGTCTTCTCCCACAAGTCTCTCGCACCTAGGAGGTCGTCTGTGCGAAGTTTCGTGCTAAACCGACGCCGTTTGGTGATTTTGGAGCGTTAACACCTCGAATTCAAGTTGTTAAGGAACTAGTTTGCCTAAAGTGACATCCGACTCTAACTCCCAAACCGGGAACCCGATTCGAGCCCCGTCTTTTCCCACAAGTCTCTCGTACCAAGGAGGCCGTCTGTGCCAAGTTTCGGGCAAAACCGACGCCGTTTGGCGATTTTGGGGCGTTAACACCTCGAATTCAAGTTTCTTAAGGAACTAGTTTGCCTAAAGTGAAATCCAGCTCTAACTCCCAAACCGGGAACCCAATTCGAGCCCCGTCTTCTCCCACAAGTCTCTCGTGCCTAGGAGGTCATGTGTGCCAAGCTTCGTGCTAAACTGACGCCGTTTGCTGATTTTGGGGCGTTAACACCTCGAATTCAAGTTTCTTATGGAAGTAGTTTGCCTAAAGTGAAATCCGACTCTAACTCCCAAACCGGTAACCCGATTCGAGCCCTGGCTTCTCCCACAAGTCTTTCGTGCCTAGGCGGTCGCGTGTACCAAGTTTCACGCTAAACCGACGTTGTTTGGTGATTTTGGAGCATTAATGCCACGAATTCAAGTTTCTTAAGGAAGTAGTTTGCCTAAAGTGAAATCCGGCTCTAACTCTCAAGCCGGGAACCCGATTCGAGCCCCGTCTTCTCCCACAAGTCTCTCGTGCCTAGGTGGTCGTGTGTGCCAAGTTTTGTGTTAAACCGACGCCGTTTCGTGATTTTGGGGCGTTAACACCTCGAATTCAAGTTTCTTAAGGAAGTAGTTTACCTAAAGTGAAATCCGGCTATAACTCCCAAACCGGGAACCTGATTCGAGCCCCGTCATCTCCTACAAGTCTCTCGTGCCTAGGCGGTCGCGTGTTCCTAGTATCGTGCTAAACCGACGTCGTTTGGTGATTTTGGAGCATTAACGCCTCGAATTCAAGTTTCTTAAGGAACTAGTTTGCCTAAAGTGAAATCCGGCTCTAACTACCAAACCGGGAACCCGATTCCAGCCCCGTCTTCTTCCACAGGTCTCTCGTACCTAGGACGTCGTGTGTGCCAAGTTTCGAGCTAAACCGACGCCGTTTGGTGATTTTGGGGCGTCAACACCCCGATTTCAAGTTTCTTAAGGAACTAGTTTGCCTAAAGTGAAATCCGGCTCTAACACCCAAATCGGGAACCCGATTCGAGCCCAGTCTTCTCCCACAAGTCTCTCGTGCCTAGGAGGTTGTGTGTGCCAAGTTTCGTGCTAAACCGATGCCGTTTGGTGATTTTGGGGCGTTAACACCTCGAATTCATGTTTCTCAGGGAAGTAGTTTGCCTAAAGTGAAATCCAGCTCTAACTCCCAAACCGGGAACCCGATTCGAGCCCCGTCTTCTCCCACAAGTCTCTCGTGCCTAGGCGGTCGCGTGTGCCAAGTTTAGTGCTAAACCGACGTCGTTTGGTGATTTTGGAGCATTAAGGCCTCGAATTCAAGTTGTTAAGGAACTAGTTTGCCTAAAGTGAAATCCGACTCTAACTCCCAAACCGGAAACCTGATTCGAGCCCCGTCTTCTCCCACAAGTCTCTCGTACCTAGGAGGTCGTCTGTGCCAAGTTTCGTGCTAAACCGACGCCGTTTGGTGATTTTGGGGCGTTAACACCTCGAATTCAAGTTGTTAAGGAACTAGTTTGCCTAAAGTGAAATCCGACTCTAACTCCGAAACCGGGAACCCGATTCGAGCCCCGTCTTCTCCCACAAGTCTCTCGTACCTAGAAGGTCGTATGTGCCGAGTTTCGTGCTAAACCGACGCCGTTTGGCGATTTTGGGGTGTTAACACTTCGAATTCAAGTTTCTTAAGGAACTAGTTTGCCTAAAGTGAAATCCAGCTCTAACTCCCAAACCGGGAACCCAATTCGAGCCCCGTCTTCTCCCACAAGTCTCTCGTGCCTAGGAGGTCATGTGTGCCAAGTTTCGTGCTAAACTGACGCCGTTTGGTGATTTTGGAGCATTAACGCCTCGAATTCAAGTTTCTTAAGGAACTAGTTTGCCAAAAGTGATATCTGGCTCTAACTCCCAAACGGGGAACCCGATTCGAGCCCCGTCTTCTCCCACAAGTCTCTCGTGCCTAGGCGGTCGCGTGTGCCAAGTTTCGTGCTAAACCGACGCCGTTTGGAGATTTTGGAGCATTAGGGCCTTGAATTTAAGTTTCTTAAGGAACTAGTTTGCCTAAAGTGAAATCCGACTCTAACTTCCAAACCGGGAACCTGATTCGAGCCCCGTCTTCTCCCACAAGTCTCTCGTGCCTAGGAGGTCGTCTGTGCCAAGTTTCGTGCTAAACCGATGCCGTTTGGTGATTTTGGGGCGTTAACACCTCGAATTCAAGTTTCTTAAGGAAGTAGTTTCCCTAAAGTGAAATCCGGCTCTAACTCCCAAACCGGGAACCCGATTCGAGCCCCGTCATCTCCTACAAGTCTCTCGTGCCTAGGCGGTCGCGTGTGCCAAGTATCGTGCTAAACCGACGTCGTTTGGTGATTTTGGAGCATTAACGCCTCGAATTCAAGTTTCTTAAGGAACTAGTTTGCCTAAAGTGAAATCCGGCTCTAACTCCCAAACCGGGAACCCGATTCCAGCCCCGTCTTCTCCCACAAGTCTCTCGTGCCTAGGCGGTCGCGTGTGCCAAATTTCAAGCTAAACCGACGTCGTTGGGTTATTTTGGAGCATTAAGGCCTCGAATTCAAGTTGTTAAGGAACTAGTTTGCCTAAAGTGAAATCCGACTCTAACTCCCAAACCGGGAACCTGATTCGAGCCCCGTCTTCTCCCACAAGTCTCTCGTACCTAGGAGGTCGTCTGTGCCATGTTTCGTGCTAAACCGAAACCGTTTGGTGATTTTAGGGCATTAACACCTCGAATTCAAGTTGTTAAGGAACTAGTTTGCCTAAAGTGAAATCCGACTCTAACTCCCAAACAGGGAACCCGATTCGAGCCCTGTCTTCTCCCACAAGTCTTTCGTGCCTAGGCGGTCGCGTGTACCAAGTTTCACGCTAAACCGACGTCGTTTGGTGATTTTGGAGCATTAACGCCACGAATTCAAGTTTCTTAAGGAAGTAGTTTGCCTAAAGTGAAATCCGGCTCTAACTCCCAAGCCGGGAACCCGATTCGAGCCCCGTCTTCTCCCACAAGTCTCTCGTGCCTAGGTGGTCGTGTGTGCCAAGTTTTGTGTTAAACCGACGCCGTTTGGTGATTTTGGGGCGTTAACACCACGAATTCAAGTTTCTTAGGGAAGTAGTTTACCTAAAGTGAAATCCGGCTATAACTCCCAAACCGGGAACCTGATTCGAGCACCGTCATCTCCTACAAGTCTCTCGTGCCTAGGCAGTCGCGTGTGCCAAGTGTCGTGCTAAACCGACGTTGTTTGGTGATTTTGGAGCATTAACGCCTCGAATTCAAGTTTCTTAAGGAACTAGTTTGCCTAAAGTGAAATCCGGCTCTAACTCCCAAACCGGGAACCCGATTCCAGCCCCGTCTTCTCCCACAGGTCTCTCGTGCCTAGGAGGTCGTGTGTGCCAAGTTTCGTGCTAAACCGATGCCGTTTGGTGATTTTGGGGCGTCAACACCCCGATTTCAAGTTTCTTAAGGAACTAGTTTGCCTAAAGTGAAATCCGGCTCTAACACCCAAACCGGGAACCTGATTCGAGCCCCGTCTTCTCCCACAAGTCTTTCGTGCCTAGGAGGTCGTGTGTGCCAAGTTTCGTGCTAAACCGATGCCGTTTGGTGATTTTGGGGCATTAACACCTCGAATTCAAGTTTCTCAGGGAAGTAGTTTGCCTAAAGTGAAATCCGGCTCTAACTCCCAAACCAGGAGCCCGATTCGAGCCCCGTCTTCTCCCACAAATCTGTCGTGCCTAGGCGGTCGCGTGTGCCAAGTTTAGTGCAAAACCGACGTCGTTTGGTGATTTTGGAGCATTAAGGCCTCGAATTCAAGTTGTTAAGGAACTAGTTTGCCTAAAGTGAAATCCGACTCTAACTCCCAAACCGGGAACCTGATTCGAGCCCCGTCTTCTCCCACAAGTCTCTCGTACCTAGGAGGTCGTCGGTGCCAAGTTTCGTGCTAAAGCGACGCCGTTTGTTGATTTTGGAACGTTAACACCTCGAATTCAATTTGTTAAGGAACTAGTTTGCCTAAAGTGAAATCCGCCTCTAACTCCCAAACCGGGAACCCGATTCGAGCCCCGTCTTCTCCCACAAGTCTCTCGTACCTGGGAGGTCGTCTGTGCCAAGTTTCGTGCAAAACCGACGCCGTTTGGCGATTTTGGGGCGTTAACACTTCGAATTCAAGTTTCTTAAGGAACTAGATTGCCTAAACTGAAATCCAGCTCTAACTCCCAAACCGGGAACCCAATTCGAGCCCCGTCTTCTCCCACAAGTCTCTCGTGCCTAGGAGGTCATGTGTGCCAAGTTTCGTGCTAAACGGACGCCGTTTGGTGATTTTGGGGCGTTAACACCTCGAATTCAAGTTTCTTATGGAAGTAGTTTGCCTAAAGTGAAATCCGACTCTAACTCCCAAATCGGGAACCCGATTCGAGCCACGTCTTCTCCCACAAGTCTTTCGTGCCTAGGCGGTCGCGTGTACCAAGTTTCATGCTAAACCGACGTCGTTTGGTGATTTTGGAGCATTAACGCCACGAATTCAAGTTTCTTAAGGAACTAGTTTGCCTAAAGTGAAATCCGGCTCTAACTCCCAAGCCGGGAACCAGATTCGAGCCCCGTCTTCTCCGACAAGTCTCTCATGCCTAGGAGGACGTGGGTGCCAAGTTTCGCGCTAAACCGACGCCGTTTGGTGATTTTCGGGCGTTAACACCTCGAATTCAAGTTTCTTAAGGAACTACTTTGCCTAAAGTGAAATCCGGCTCTAACTCCCAAACCGGGAACCCGATTCGAGCCCCATCTTCTCCCACAAGTCTCTCGTGCCTAGGCAGTCGCGTGTGCCACGTTTCATGCTAAACCAACATCGTTTGGTGACTTTGGAGAATTAACGCCTCGAATTCAAGTTTCTTAACGAACTAGTCTGCCTAAAGTGAAATCCGGCTCTAACTCCCAAACCGGGAACCCGATTCGAGCCTCGTCTTCTCCCACAAGTCTCTCGTGTCTACGAGGTCATCTGTGTCAAGTTTCGTGCTAAACCGACGCCGTTTGGTGATTTTTGGGTGTTAACACCTCGAATTCAAGTTTCTTAAGGAACTAGTTTGTCTAAAGTGAAATCCGGCTCTAACTCCCAAACTGGGAACCCGATTCGAGCCCCGTCTTCTCCCACAAGTCTCTCATGCCTAGGCCGTCGCGTGTGCCATGTTTTGTGCTAAACCGACGTAGTTTGGTGATTTTGGAGCATCAACGCCTCAAATTCAAGTTTCTTAAGGAACTAGTTTGCCTAAATTGAAATCTGGCTCTAACTCCAAAGCCGGGAACCCGATTCGAGCCCCATCTTCTCCCACAAGTCTCTCGTGCCTTGGCGGTCGCGTGTGCCAAGTTTCGTGCCAAACCGACGTCGTTTGGTGATTTTGGAGCATTAACACCTCGAATTCAAGTTTCGTAAGGAACTAGTTTGCCTAAAGTGAATTCCAGCTCTAACACCCAAACCGGGAACCCGATTCGAGCCCCGTCTTCTCCCACAAGTCTCTCGTGCCTAGGAGGTCGTGTGTGCCAAGTTTCGTGCTAAACCGAAGCCGTTTGGTGATTTTGGGGCGTTAACACCTCGGATTCAAGTTTCTTAAGGAAGTTGTTTGCCTAAAGTTAAATCCGGCTCTAACTCCCAAACCGGGAACCCGATTCGAGCTACGTCTTCTCCCACAAGTCTCTCGTGCCTAGGAGGTCGTGTGTGCCAAGCTTCGTGCTAAACCGACGCCGTTTGGTGATTTTGGGGCGTTAACACCTCGAATTCAAGTTTCTTAAGGAAGTAGTTTGCCTACAGTGAAATTCGGCTCTAACTCCCAAACCGGGAACCCGATTCGAGCTACGTCTTCTCCCGA
Source organism: Camellia sinensis (assembly GCF_055761805.1). NCBI lineage: Eukaryota > Viridiplantae > Streptophyta > Magnoliopsida > Ericales > Theaceae > Camellia > Camellia sinensis. The sequence goes on from NC_138965.1 coordinate 194,253,079, forward strand.
AAGTCTCTCGTGCCTAGGAGGTCGTGTGTGCCAACTTTCGTGCAAAACCGACGCCGTTTGGTGATTTTGGGGCGTTAACACCTCGAATTCAAGTTTCTTAAGGAAGTAGTTTCCCTAAAGTTAAATCCGGCTCTAACTCCCAAACCGGGAACCGATTCGAGCCCCGTCTTCTCCCACAAGTCTCTCGTGCCTAGGCAGTCGTGTGTGCCAAGTTTCGTGCTAAACCGACGTCGTTTGGTGATTTTGGAGCATAAACGCCTCGAATTCAAGTTTCTTAAGGAACTAGCTTCCCTAAAGTGAAATCCGGCTCTAACTCCCAAACCGGGAACCCGATTCGAGCCCCGTCTTCTCCCACAAGTCTATCGTGCCAAGGAGGTCGTGTGTGCCACGTTTCGTGCTAAACCGACGCCGTTTGCTGATTTTGGGACGTTAACACCTCGAATTCAAGTTTCTTAAGGAAGTAGTTTACCTAAAGTGAAATCCGGTTGTAACTCCCAAACCGGGAACCCGATTCGCGCCCCGTCTTCCCCCACAAGTCTATCGTGCCTAGGAGGTCGGGTGTGCCAAGTTTCGTGCTATACTGACGCCGTTTGGTGATTTTAGGGCATTAACACCTCGAATTCAAGTTTCTTAAGGAAGTAGATTACCTAAAGTGAAATCCGGCTCTAACTCCCAAACCGGGAACCCGATTCGAGCCCTGTCTTCTCCCACAAGTCCCTCGTGCCTAGGTGGTTGTGTGTGCCAAGTTTTGTGTTAAACCGACGCCGTTTGGTGATTTTGAGGCGTTAACACCTCGAATTCAAGTTTCTTAAGGAAGTAGTTTACCTAAAGTGAAATCCGGCTCTAACTCCCAAACCGGGAACCCGATTCGAGCCCCGTCTTCTCCTACAAGTCTCTCATGCCTAGGCGGTCGCGTGTGCCAAGGTTCGTGCTAAACCGACGTCGTTTGGTGATTTGGGAGCATTAACGCCTCGAATTCAAGTTTCTTAAGGAACTAGTTTGCCTAAACTGAAATCCGGCTCTAACTCCCAAACCGGGAACCCGATTCGAGCCCGTCTTCTCCCACAGGTCTCTCGTGCCTAGGAGGTCGTGTGTGCCAAGTTTCGTGCTAAACCGATGCCGTTTGGTGATTTTGGGGCGTTAACACTCCGATTTGAAGTTTCTTAAGGAACTAGTTTGCCTAAAGTGAAATCCAGCTCTAACTCCCAAACCGGGAACCCGATTCGAGCCCCGTCTTCTCCCATAGGTCTCTCGTGCCTAGGAGATCGGGTGTGCCAAGTTTCGTGCTAAATCGACGTCGTTTGGCGATTTTGGGTCGTTAACACCCCGATTTGAAGTTTCTTAAGGAACTAGTTTGCCTAAAGTGAAATCCGGCTCTAACTCCCAAACCGGGAACCCGATTCGAGCCCCGTCTTCTTCCACAAGCCTCTCGTGCCAAGGAGGTCGTGTGTGCCAAGTTTCGTGCTAAACCGATGCCGTTTGGTGATTTTGGGACGTTAACACCTCAAATTCAAGTTGTTAAGGAACTAGTTTGCCTAAAGTGAAATCCGACTCTAACTCCCAATCCGGGAACCCGATTCGAGCCCCGTCTTCTCCCACAAGTCTCTCGTGCCTAGGAGGTTGTCTGTGCCAAGTTTCGTGCTAAACCGACGCCGTTTGGTGATTTTGGGGCGTTAACACCTCAAATTCAAGTTTCTTAAGGAACTAGTTTGCCTAAAGTGAAATCCGGCTCAAACTCCCAAACCGGGAAACCGATATGAGCCCCGTCTTCTCCCATAAGTCTCTCGTGCCTAGGAGGTTATCTGTGCCAAGTTTCGTGCTAAACCGACGCCGTTTGGTGATTTTGGGGCGTTAACATGTCGAATTCAAGTTTCTTAAGGAACTAGTTTGCCTAAAGTGAAATCCGGCTCTCACTCCCAAACCGGGAACCCGATTCGAGCCCTGTCTTCTCCCACAAGTCTCTCGTGCCTAGGAGGTCGTGTCTGCCAAGTTTTTGGCAAAACTGACACCGTTTGGTGATTTTGGGGCGTTAACACCTCGAATTCAAGTTTCTTAAGGAAGTAGTTTGCCTAAAGTGAAATCTGGCTCTAACTCCCAAACCGGGAACCCGATTCAAGCCCTGTCAACTCCCACAAGTCTCTCATGCCTAGGCGGTCGCGTGTGCCAAGTATCGTGCTAAACCGACGTCGTTTGGTGATTTTGGAGCATTAACGCCTCGAATTCAAGTTTCTTAAGGAACTAGTTTGCCTAAAGTGAAATCCGGCTCTCACTCCCAAACCGGGAACCCGATTCGAGCCCTGTCTTCTCCCACAAGTCTCTCGTGCCTAGGAGGTCGTGTCTGCCAAGTTTCTGGCAAAACTGACGCCGTTTGGTGATTTTGGGGCGTTAACACCTCGAATTCAAGTTTCTTAAGGAAGTAGTTTGCCTAAAGTGAAATCTGGCTCTAACACCCAAACCGGGAACCCGATTCGAGCCCCGTCTACTCCCACAAGTCTCTCGTGCCTAGGCGGTCGCGTGTGCCAAGTTTCGTGCGAAACCGACGTCGTTTGGTGATTTTGGAGCATTAACGCCTCGAATTCAAGTTTCTTAAGGAACTAGTTTCCCTAAAGTGAAATCCGGCTCTAACTCCCAAACCGGGAACCCGATTCGAGCCCCGTCTTCTTCCACAAGTCTCTCGTGCCTAAGAGGTCGTGTGTGCCACGTTTCGTGCTAAACCGACGCCGTTTGGTGATTCTGGGACGTTCACACCTCGAATTCAAGTTTCTTAAGGAAGTAGTTTACCTAAAGTGAAATCTGGCACTAACTCCCAAATCGGGAACCCGATTCGCGCCCCGTTTTCCCCCACAAGTCTCTCATGCCTAGGAGGTCGGGTGTGCCAAGTTTCGTGCTAAACTGACGCTGTTTGGTGATTTTGGGGCATTAACACCTCGAATTCAAGTTTCTTAAGGAAGTAGTTTACCTAAAGTGAAATCCGGCTCTAACTCCCAAACCGGGGACCCGATTCGATCCCCGTCTTCTCCCACAAGTCTCTCGTGCCTAGGAGATCGTGTGTGCCAAGTTTCGTGCTAAACCGAAGCCGTTTGGTGATTTTGGGGCGTTAACACCTTGAATTCAAGTTTCTATAGGAAGTAGTTTGCCTAAAGTGAAATCCGGCTCTAACTCCCAAACCGGGAACCCGATTCGAGCCCCGTCTTCTCCCACAAGTCTCTCGTGCCTAGGCGGTCGCGTGTGCCAATTTTCGTGTGAAACTGATGTCGTTTGGTGATTTTGGAGCATTAAGGCCTCGAATTCAAGTTGTTAAGGAACTAGTTTGCCTAAAGTGAAATCCGACTCTAACTCCCAAATCGGGAACCCGATTCGAGCCCCGTCTTCTCCCACAAGTCTCTCGTGCCTGGGAGGTCGTCTGTGCCATGTTTCGTGCTAAACCGACGCCGTTTGGTGATTTTGGGGCGTTAACACAACAAATTCAAGTTTCTTAAGGAACTAGTTTGCCTAAAGTGAAATCTGGCTCTAACTCCCATACCGGGAACCCGATTCGAGCCACGTCTTCTCCCACAAGTCTCTCGTGCCTAGGAGGTCGTTTGTGCCATGTTTCGTGCAAAATCGACACCGTTTGGTGATTTTGGGGCGTTAACACCTCGAATTCAAGTTTCTTAAGAAACTAGTTTGCCTAAAGTGAAATCCAGCTCCAACTCCCAAACCGGGAACCCAATTCGAGCCCCGTCTTCTCCCACAAGTCTCTCATGCCTAGGAGGTCATGTGTGCCAAGTTTCGTGCTAAACCGATGCCGTTTCGTGATTTTGGGGCGTTAACACCTCGAATTCAAGTTTCTAATGGAAGTAGTTTGCCTAAAGTGAAATCCGACTCTAACTCCCAAACCGGGAACCCGATTCGAGCCTTGTCTTCTCCCACAAGTCTCTCGTGCCTAGGCGGTCGCGTGTACCAAGTTTCATGCTAAACCGACGTCGTTTGGTGATTTTGGAGCATTAACGCCTCGAATTCAAGTTTCTTAAGGAACTAGTTTGCCTAAAGTGAAATCCGGCTTTAACTCCCAAGCCGGGAACCCGATTCGAGCCCCGCCTTCTCCCATAAGTCTCTCGTGCCGAGGAGGTCGTGTGTGCCAAGTTTCGTGCTAAACCGACGCCGTTTGGTGATTTTGGGGCATTAACACCTCGAATTCAAGTTTCTTGAGGAACTAGTTTGCCTAAAGTGAAATCCGGCTCTAACTCCCAAACCGGGAACCCGATTCGAGCCCCATCTTTTCCCACAAGTCTCTCGTGCCTAGGCGGTCGCGTGTGCCACGTTTCGTGCTAAACCAACGGCGTTTGGTGGTTTTGGAGCATTAACGCCTCGAATTCAAGTTTCTTGAGGAACTGGTTTGCCTAAAGTGAAATCCGGCTCTAACTCCCAAATCGGGAACCCGATTCGAGCCTCGTCTTCTCCCACAAGTCTCTCGTGCCTACGAGGACAACTGTGTCAAGTTTCGTGCTAAACCGACGCCGTTTGGTGATTTTGGGGCGTTAACACCTCGAATTCAAGTTTCTCAAGGAACTAGTTTGTCTAAAGTAAAATCCGGCTCTAACTCCCAAACGGGGAACCCGATTCGAGCCCCGTCTTCTCCCACAAGTCTCTCATGCCTAGGCGGTTGCGTATGCCAAGTTTCGCGCTAAACCGACGTCGTGTGGTGATTTTGGAACATTAACGCCTCGAATTCATGTTTCTTAAGGAACTAGTTTGCCTAAAGTGAAATTTGGCTCTAACTCCCAAGCCCGGAACCCGATTCGAGCCCCGTCTTCTCCCACAAGTCTCTCGTGCCTAGGAGGTCGTGTGTGCCAAGTTTCGTGCTAAACCGACGCCGTTTGGTATTTTGGGACCTTGACGCCTCGAATTTAAGTTTCTTAAAGAAGTAGTTTGCCTAAAGTGAAATCCGGCTCTAACTACCAAACCGGGAACCCGATTCGAGCCCCATCTTCTCCCACAAGTCTCTCGTGCCTTGACGGTCACGTGTGCCAAGTTTCGTGCTAAACCGACGTCGTTTGGTGATTTTGGAGCATTAACACCTCGAATTCAAGTTTCCTGAGGAACAAGTTTTGCCAAAAGTGAAATCCGGCTCTAACTCCCAAACTGGGAACCCGATTCGAGCCCCGCCTTCTCCCACAAGTCTCTCATGCCTAGGCGGTGGTGTGTGCCAAGTTTCGTACTAAACCGACGCCGTTTGGTGATTTTGGGGCGTTAACACCTCGAATTCAAGTTTCTTAAGGAAGTAGTTTACCTAAAGTGAAATCCGACTCTAACTCCCAAACCGGGAACGCGATTCGAGCTACGTCTTCTCCCACAAGTCTCTCGTGCCTAGGAGGTCGTGTGTGCCAAGTTTCGTGCTAAACCGACGCCGTTTGGTAATTTTGGGGCGTTAACACCTCGAATTCAAGTTTCTTAAGGAAGTAGTTTACCTAAAGTGACATCCGGCTCAAACTCCCAAACCGGGAACCCGATTCGTGCCCCGTCTTCTCCTACAACTGTCTCGTGCCTAGGTGGTCGCGTGTGCCCAGTTTCGTGCTAAACCGACGTCGTTTGGTGATTTTGGAGCATTAACGCCTCGAATTCAAGTTTCTTAAGGAACTAGTTTGCCTAAAGTGAAATCCGGCTCTAACTCCCGAACCGGGAACCTGATTCGAGTCCCGTCTTCCCCCACAAGTCTCTCGTGCCTACGAGGTCGTGTGTGCCAAGTTTTGTGCTAAACCGACGCCGTTTGGTGATTTTGGGGCATTAACACCTCGAATTCAAGTTTCTTAAGGAACTAGTTTGCCTAAAGTGAAATCCGGCTCTAACTCCCAAACCGGGAACCCGATTCGAGCCCCGTCTTCTCCCACAAGTCTCTCATTCCTAGGAGGTCGTGCTTGCCAAGTTTCGTGCTAAACCGACGCCGTTTGGTGATTTTGGGGCTTTAACACCTCGAATTCAAGTTTCTTAAGGAAGTAGTTTGCCTAAAGTGAAATCCGGCTCTAACTCCCAAACCGGGAACCCGATTCGAGCCACGTCTTCTCCCACAAGTCTCTGGTGCCTAGGCGGCAGCGTGTGCCAAGTTTCGTGCTAAACCGGCGTCGTTTGGTGATTTTGGAGCATTAACGCCTCGAATTCAAGTTTCTTAAGGAACTAGTTTGCCTAAAGTGAAATCCAGTTCTAACTCCCAAACCGGGAACCCGATTCGAGCCCCGTCTTCCCCCACAAGTCTCTCGTGCCTAGGAGGTCGTGTGTGCCAAGTTTCGTGCTAAACCGACACCGTTTCGAGATTTTGGGATGTTAACATCTCGAATTCGAGTTTCTCATGGAACTAGTTTGCCTAAAATGAAATCCGGCTCTAACTCCCAAATCGGGAACCCGATTCGAGCCCCGTCTTCTCCCACAAGTCTCTCGTGCCTAGGAGGTCGTGTGTGCCAAGTTTCGTGCTAAACCGACGCCGTTTGGTATTTTGGGACCTTGACGCCTCGAATTTAAGTTTCTTAAAGAAGTAGTTTGCCTAAAGTGAAATCCGGCTCTAACTACCAAACCGGGAACCCGATTCGAGCCCCATCTTCTCCCACAAGTCTCTCGTGCCTTGACGGTCATGTGTGCCAAGTTTCGTGCTAAACCGACGTCGTTTGGTGATTTTGGAGCATTAACACCTCGAATTCAAGTTTCCTGAGGAACAAGTTTTGCCAAAAGTGAAATCCGGCTCTAACTCCCAAACTGGGAACCCGATTCGAGCCCCGCCTTCTCCCACAAGTCTCTCATGCCTAGGCGGTGGTGTGTGCCAAGTTTCGTACTAAACCGACGCCGTTTGGTGATTTTGGGGCGTTAACACCTCGAATTCAAGTTTCTTAAGGAAGTAGTTTACCTAAAGTGAAATCCGACTCTAACTCCCAAACCGGGAACGCGATTCGAGCTACGTCTTCTCCCACAAGTCTCTCGTGCCTAGGAGGTCGTGTGTGCCAAGTTTCGTGCTAAACCGACGCCGTTTGGTAATTTTGGGGCGTTAACACCTCGAATTCAAGTTTCTTAAGGAAGTAGTTTACCTAAAGTGACATCCGGCTCAAACTCCCAAACCGGGAACCCGATTCGTGCCCCGTCTTCTCCTACAACTGTCTCGTGCCTAGGTGGTCGCGTGTGCCCAGTTTCGTGCTAAACCGACGTCGTTTGGTGATTTTGGAGCATTAACGCCTCGAATTCAAGTTTCTTAAGGAACTAGTTTGCCTAAAGTGAAATCCGGCTCTAACTCCCGAACCGGGAACCTGATTCGAGTCCCGTCTTCCCCCACAAGTCTCTCGTGCCTACGAGGTCGTGTGTGCCAAGTTTTGTGCTAAACCGACGCCGTTTGGTGATTTTGGGGCATTAACACCTCGAATTCAAGTTTCTTAAGGAACTAGTTTGCCTAAAGTGAAATCCGGCTCTAACTCCCAAACCGGGAACCCGATTCGAGCCCCGTCTTCTCCCACAAGTCTCTCATTCCTAGGAGGTCGTGCTTGCCAAGTTTCGTGCTAAACCGACGCCGTTTGGTGATTTTGGGGCTTTAACACCTCGAATTCAAGTTTCTTAAGGAAGTAGTTTGCCTAAAGTGAAATCCGGCTCTAACTCCCAAACCGGGAACCCGATTCGAGCCACGTCTTCTCCCACAAGTCTCTGGTGCCTAGGCGGCAGCGTGTGCCAAGTTTCGTGCTAAACCGGCGTCGTTTGGTGATTTTGGAGCATTAACGCCTCGAATTCAAGTTTCTTAAGGAACTAGTTTGCCTAAAGTGAAATCCAGTTCTAACTCCCAAACCGGGAACCCGATTCGAGCCCCGTCTTCCCCCACAAGTCTCTCGTGCCTAGGAGGTCGTGTGTGCCAAGTTTCGTGCTAAACCGACACCGTTTCGAGATTTTGGGATGTTAACATCTCGAATTCGAGTTTCTCATGGAACTAGTTTGCCTAAAATGAAATCCGGCTCTAACTCCCAAATCGGGAACCCGATTCGAGCCCCGTCTTCTCCCACAAGTCTCTCGTGCCTAGGAGGTCGTGTATGCCAAGTTTCGTCCTAAACCGACACTGTTTGGTGATTTTTGGGCGTTAACACCTCGAATTCAAGTTTCTTAAGGAAGTAGTTTACCTGAAATGAAATCCGGCTCTAACTCCTAAACCGGGAACCCGATTCGAGCCCCGTCGTCTCCTGCAAGTCCCTCGTACCTAGGCTGTCGGGTATACGAAGTTTCGTGCTAAACCGACGTCGTTTGGTGATTTTGGAGCATTAACGCCTTGAATTCAAGTTTCTTAAGGAAATAGTTTGCCTCAAGTGAAATCCGGCTCTAACTCCCAAACCGGGAACCCGATTCGAGCCCCGTCTTCTCCCACAAGTCTCTCGTGCCTAGGAGGTCGTGTGTGCCAAGTTTCGTGCTAAACCGACACCGTTTGGTGATTTTGTGGCGTTAACACCTCGAATTCAAGTTTCTTAAGGAAGTAGTTTCCCTAAAGTGAAATCCGGCTCTAACTCCCAAACCGGGAACCCGATTCGAGCCCCGTCTTCTCCCACATGTCTCTCGTGCCTACGAGGTCGTGTGTGCCAAGTTTCGTGCTAAACCGACTCCGTTTGGTGATTTTGGGGCGTTAACACCTCGAATTTAAGTTTCTTAGGGAAGTAGTTTGCCTAAAGTGAAATCCGGCTCTAACTCCCAAACCGGGAACCCGTTTCGAGCCCCATCTTCTCCCACAAGTCTCTTATGCCTAGGAGGTTGCGTGTGCCAAGTTTCGTGCTAAACCGACGTCGTTTGGTAATTTTGGAGCATTAACGCCTCGAATTCAAGTTTTTTAAGGAACTAGTTTGCCTAAAGTGAAATCCGGCTCTAACTCCCAAACTGGGAACCCAATTCGAGCCCCGTCTTCTCCCACTAGTCTCTCGTGCCTAGGAGGTCGTCTGTGCCAAGTTTCGTGCCCAACCGACGCCGTTTGGTGATTTTGGGGCGTTAACACCTCGAATTCAAGTTTCTTAAGGAACTAGTTTGCCTAAAATGAAATCCAGCTCTAACTCCTAAACCGGGAACCCAATTCGAGCCCCGTCTTCTCCCACAAGTCTCTCGTGCCTAGAAGGTCATGTGTGCCAAGTTTGGTGCTAAACTAACGCCGTTTGGTGATTTTGGGGCTTTAACACCTCGAATTCAAGTTTCTTATGGAAGTAGTTTGCCTAAAGTGAAATCCGACTCTAACTCCCAAACCGGGAACCCGATTCGAGCCCTGTCTTCTCCCACAAGTCTCTCGTGCCTAGGCGGTCGCGTGTGCCAAGTTTCGTGCTAAACCGACGTCGTTTGGTGATTTTGGAGCATTAACGCCTCGAATTCAAGTTTCTTAAGGAACTAGTTTGCCTAAATTGAAATCCGGCTCTAACTCCCAAGCCGGGAACCCGATTCGAGCCCCGTCTTCTCTCATAAGTCTCTCGTGCCAAGGAGGTCGTGTGTGCCAAGTTTCGTGCTAAACCGACGCCGTTTGGTGATTTTGGGGCGTTAACACGTCGAATTCAAGTTTCTTAAGGAACTAGTTTGCCTAAAGTGAAATCCGGCTCTAACTCCCAAACCGGGAACCCGATTCGAGCCCCATCTTCTCCCACAAGTATCTCGTGCCTAGGCGGTCGCGTGTGCCACGTTTCGTGCTAAACCAACGTCGTTTGGTGATTTTGGAGCATTAACCCCTCGAATTCAAGTTTCTTAAGGAACTAGTTTGCCTAAAGTGAAATCCGACTCTAACTCCCAAACCGGGAACCCGATTCGAGCCCCGTCTTCTCCACAAATCTCTCGTGCCTAGGAGGTCCTCTGTGTCAAGTTTTGTGCTAAACCGACGCCGTTTGGTGATTTTGGGGCGTTAACACCTCGAATTCAAGTTTCTTAAGGAACTAGTTTGCCTAAAGTGAAATCCGGATCTAACTCCCAAACTGGGAACCCGATTCGAGCCCTGTCTTCTCCCACAAGTCTCTCATGCCTAGGCGGTCACGTGTGCCATGTTTCGTGCTAAACCGACGTCGTTTGGTGATTTTGGAGCATTAACGCCTCAAATTCAAGTTTCTTAAGGAACTAGTTTTCCTAAAGTGAAATCGGGCTCTAACTCCCAAACCGGGAACCCAATTCGAACCCCGTCTTCTCCTACAAGTCTCTCGTGCCTAGGTTGTCGTGTGTGCCAAGTTTCGTACTAAATCCGGCTCTAATTAGTCCCGTCTTCTCCCACAAGTCTCTTAACTTAGAATGTAAAGAATGCAAAGATACATTTTAGCTTAGAATGCAAAGATACGTTTTATACCTGATCTTCTGGTGGTGGTGTATATGGATTCTCGTCTTCTGCAGATTTCCTAAATGCCCGGTGGCCACTCGATGCATCAGGAACCTATGTTAGTCAATGCATAATGTGTTAATCATATTCAAATTTTATACATAATCTTGAGTGACAATTGAACTATCAAACAATTTCATTTATATGGAACCTGTCTATTGGGATCTACACTCACCCCCTGTGACACAAGGGCCATCATCTCAGCTCTCATCTGCTGTAAATGTATAGAGAACTCTGCTCGTAGCTCCTCCATCAACTCATCCCTTAGCTCTGCACGAACCTGCTGCGTGATCTGATCAATAGTCGATGGCTAGGGTGTTGACTGTGATGGCCCAGTACCATCTTTATACACCGCTCTCCGAGGCACAATTCTCCCGTATGTGCGACAATATCCATGTCCGTCATGACCTATCAACTCATGGAAAATGGCATTCCTAGCCTCCAAAGTCCGACCATCCTCAGGTAGCATAGAGAGTTGACGATTAAACTCATCCTGTATTGAATAAGACATACAAGTACATGCCAAATTAAGATGGTTGACACACAAAAAATAAACTTTAAATACAATCAAAGGTGTTTGGAAACTACCAAGGTCTGGATAACCTCTGGGTCATCTACTCTACGTGTCATAAGCCAAACATTCATCTTATCAGTAGACTCCCCCTTACTGGTCATCTACATTTTTTTAGAAATATGAAAATTAGAATCCAAATAATTTGCAAATATACAATGTTTATTTATATACAAAAATAAAACAATAAAATGTAAACCTCATGCCGTATCTGAGAGAAAGTAGTATGCCCTGTGGTATGAGCTATGCCGTGAGCTCGCCGATTTTTAGCGTTCCTACTTGTAATTTTCTATAACAGGTTCAACAAATGTAAGTATGTAAATATGATTTGTATGTTTATATATCATAAATATAACTTATTTGTATACCTCAGCATCGGAAGTACGCCAATACTCCACAAGTTGTTCCCACTGGCTTGGCACAATGTGCATAGGAACATCATCCTTCAGATTAGGATCAGAACTTCTAGGCTTGAAATACTTAGCCTTAATCTTGTTCTTGTGATCCTTCCATATGCTGTTGTAGTTTTTCATGCAGATTGGCTTGTACTCCTCTAGACATATATTCAAATTGTCCTATAAAACACAATTTCAAAGTTTAAGGCTAAGTATAACACAAATTTGGAAATCGAATTTGTGGAAAAAAAATATACTTTTACCTTCACATCCTTCCAGATAGCATCAACAATATCATCAGGCACATTGTTCCAGTCAAGAAAAGTAAGAGGAACAATGTTACCATTCCGCACAATAATGCCAAGTTGAGTAGTTAACTTAGCCACGTTATCCCCTAGTGGACAGTAATTTTCATCAAATTGTATGTCCATCTTTTTACCAGTACCCCACTCTTTAATGCCCTTGGCACATCCACTACTACGCCTAATCGAGGTTGATGAAGAACTAACATGACCTGCGAGATACAACAACAATAAACAATATGCAATGGTAATAAACAAATGCAAATTTAAATAATATGAATACAAATCATATCAAATAAACTTGAGGTGGGCTGTGAAGAAGTTGAAGGGTCTGCAAAATACAATGAGAATAAACAAGTTATATATAATGAGCATAAATAAATGTATGTGTAAACAATTTTCATACAAATCAAAGCAAATTTATATACCTGCATATGGCTCATAAGCTGATGATGATAGCTGCTGTGGTGCCACTGATGGTGGACGCACCGATGGTAGGCGTGGAGGCTGAGTACATGGTAGCTGCTGTGGTGCCACTGATGGTGGTCGATATGGTGGTACTAATGGCCCCTCAGATGGTGGTGGCACTAATGGCCCCTCCGATGGTGGCCGATGTGATGCCTCCTCTGATGGTGGTGCTACTGATGTCCTGTTATGTAGCACATCAGACATCATGCGCCAGGGATGATCAGGCTTCCTCTTCCTTCCCATAATAATCTGCAAGCAATATAACATTAATTGACATTAGAAACATAGACAATGGTTTGTCATCAACTATAATATGACATTAATTGAACTAATACAATTACAAAGACAAAATAAATTAAGAAATTGATGATTAACTACAACCTTGGCCTTAATTGAATTACTAATGTTGATTAAATATCAGCCTATTTGAACATCAACTGTTTCCCCTTCTGCGGCTTCCCTCACCCAACCAATGATTGAAGTTCACCAACGTGAAATTGAAGACATCTTCTTTCTTTCCGTAAATGTTGTCAATCCAATCACACTTAAACAACACATGTTTCTTTTCATTGGAATATCGAATCTCAACAATATCTATCAATTGTCCATAATAGTACACAGACCCCACACGAGGATTCTTGTCTTTTCGACTAGCGTAACTTATGGTATCTGCCTTCAAAGCTACACCACAATTTTGTGTGACGATCATCCATGGCCTTTACTCGATACCGAAACCCATTCAGTATATACCCGTTGAACCTCCTTGCCAGGTTATGAGGACCATTTTCCAATAGAATAATCTCTTCAGAAAATATGACATCAGTAGTCATTCGCAAAGTTTGGACCTATTTAACACGAAAATGTGAAATTTGAAATGTAGATCGACTTAAGTAACTAGAATCTATAGAGTTAAATACATACATGTTCCTTCAACCAAATGTGAAAAGTTTCAAAATGTTCACGCCGAAGTTGATGATCGTCGACACGAGGCATTTGATTTCCATCTAGAACTGTTGCATATGACACATTTATCAAGATTGGCGTCCTCGTTTCGAAACAATATGCAACTGTTCGGACATGCATCCCACGTCTCATACGTGAAGCCCAAATCTGTTGTGACCTTTTGAGCTTTATAATATGAGTCCGGGAGTTTCACACCCAACGGGAACGCCTCATTCAATAACTCAAGCAACATGTCAACAGACTTGTCTGTCCACTGATTAAGCACTTTAAAATGTAGAAGTCGAACAATGAATGACAAAGATGTGAACTTCTGACAACCCGGATACAATTCACTTTGTGCATCTTGAAGAAGTTTGAAATACCTTGCAGTCTCTGCATTTGGACCAAGCTGGGGTTCAGATGCATGGGGATCAGGCCCCTGTGGTTCATCACCCTCAACACTTGTACCGGCATGTGAATTTCCCATAGCCCCTTGTATCATTCCAATCATATCATCCCCAATGTCTAAATTAGTTAATGTTTTAGTCTCTCGATTGCTATGCAGAGATATGTAAGATTCCCCATGATTAATCCAATGTTTGTATTTTTTTAAAAAACCATTCAAAATCAGATGCTCCCGTACACCCTCTTGTACAAAATAGTATCAATTCTCACACTTCCTACACGGACAATTGATCATCGAACCTTCAACCGTATTGGTGTAGGCAAACACAAGGAATTCATCAATCCCATTAATGTATTCGCTCGACATCCTATTTGGCAAATCAATCCAACTCGTATCCATCATCTGTACACATGCACAAAAATATCTCATCAAAGTAACTCTAAATATAATACCTACGTATTCATGTGCCATGATACCTATCCGTCCAATTTCTCTCAAATAGGTAGGTGGTCTTATCCCAGTTAGTTATTTACCGATTTGATAGGAGAACATCAGTAGGGCAGAACTGCATACCATGTAGTAGCTACAATTTACAAACTATATGCAAATATTAGTTTTAATGCACTTCTATTCAATCCTAAAATACAAGCACAGAACTGCAAGGAACAAGATTGTGCTTCTAACCATTTCATCAAGATGCTATTTTTTATCTAGAAAATCAAAAAGTTGAACTTGAACTTGAACTTGAACAACCATATACTAAACAAAGTATTTCAAGGTTCAGGAGCTACATCACAAATCCAACTCCACATGACAAGTATCAAACACTAGATCCTTACCTAATGACCACAATCAAGTAAACCCAATACTGATCTTCAACAAAAAGTTGAAAATATATAGATATATATTCTGTTAGCATGAATCAAAATAATATGAATAGAAACTGGCATATTACAAGTTGGGAGAAAAAGAAGAATATTTGAATCCAACAGAGGCTCACCCAACCTGTCATAAGATTCCAAGTTTCAAATTCTTTCCCCAGATTTGAAAACTTCAAATTTAAAGAGAAAAACTTTGAATTCTTTATTAGCTGTTAATAGATTTTTCATGTTTTGTTTTTATTTTCTCACTAATTTTCCATAACAATCTATATAACTTTAGCGCAAAGTAAATTACAATTTTTCAGTTAAACCAGATAAATAGACAAACATCACTATAAAATCTACTTATCACCAACAAAATTTATAAATAAAATCTTCTTATCACTAATTTATAATTTTTTGCAATATTACTGATTTACACAATATATAGATTGCCGAATATACATAACTTCATCTCATTAGTACTTAAGTTACCATTACTCTTAGCCCAAAGAAAATAATGTATAACCTCATTTAGGTCTCAACCTATGATTGTTAGCTGTATCAAGTCTTTTTCAAATTTTCATACCAGAAGAAATTAACACAACACTGAGTAATGAATTCTTATGAGGCCTGCAACATGTAAACTGAAGAAATCCATACATTATGAGAGAGAGAGAGAGAGAGAGAGAGCCGTTGTTGAATATACATTCATCTATATATATATATATATATATACAGAGAGAGAGAGAAAGAGAGAGAGAGAGCATACGCAGAGAGAGCCGTTGTCGTCGTCGCCGGACCAACCAGAGCCGTTGTCGTCGCCGCCGGACCGCCGCACCACCGCACCACCGGTAGAGAGATCCGTTCACCTTCGTAGCTCGTTTGAGGAATTTGGGGGAAAAAAATGTTTCGAAGATTAGGGATTTGGCTGAAATCATCGAGCGGGAAGATGAAAGAGAAGGGCGGGGGTAGTTTTTTTTTTTAACTTTTTGCGACGATTCGTTTTACACCGTCGCTGATGGTTACTAATTACATCATAAAACGGCGCCGTTTTAATAAACCCCTTTTTGCGACGGAAGTTTGCCGTCGCAAATGGCCACTGTTTGCGACAGCAAACATATGCCGTCTCAAAACTTTTTTTTTTTTTTTTGCGATGGTAAAAAACGCCGTCGCTAATAATTCGGCATTTACTAACTACCCGCGTGGTTTTATTACCGACGGGACAAACGCCGTCGCTAAATCCTTTATTTGAGACGGTATAAGTTGCCATCGCAAAAAACCATTTTTTGCGACGGGAGGCGCGCCGTCGCTATTGCTTCCGTGTTGTTTGACCCCTTTTCTTGTAGTGTAATCAATATAAAGAAACTTTCAAAATTGTAGAGAAAAGCTCCAATAAATATGCAAGGAATAAAACTCACATGCAAATAGAAAGATTCAAACCACTGACCTCTTAGTGAGTTGAAAGAGTTCTGATAAATCGAAATAACGAATGGAAAATAAATAGTGGAACTTATTATGTAACAGATTAATTAGTTAGTTTATTTAGACAACAACGTTTAGAAGAAAGTAACGATTTTTTCTGGTAAAATTATGAATATTTGTAGCATGTGTTATGCTACTTTGTAATGAAATTATGAATAGTAAATTTATTATGTACATCATAAAGTTACGAATGGAAAATTTATGACAATTTGTATTTGGTATTTGCTTCTATTTTGATATTTTGTCAGCTCTCTCTATTACATGCCTGGAGTTGAACTTGCTTAAAAAAATTGCTTTACATATATTGAAAGTAGTGAGGTTTTTGTTGTTCCTTGAAGTAGTTGATTAGAAAATTGTGTAACCTTACCTTATACAGGTGAAAGGGGCAGCAAAACAAATGGCAAATGGTGATGCAAACATGACAAGGGTTGCAAAGAATTGTAAAAACACTGTTAGAATCAATGGGAGTCAATGAGTATAAACAATGGCGGAGGCACATAGGGTCCAGGGGATCACGTGCCTCTCCTGGGTTTTGAGATTTTTTTTTTTTAAAACATAAAGAAAATATTTTAAATAAAAAAAATTATAAAAATTTTATTTAAAGTGAAATCTTAATGACATTTTTAAAATTATGATAACAATAATGGTTATTTTGATTGAAAATAAAGAGACTATGATAAGTCATATTATTATCTATGAAAATTTCAATATAATGGTGATGTCTATTATTATTGACATGCAAATATAATTAATTTCAATAAAAATATGAAATTTATTGGATTGTTAGTTATATTTGACATGTGGAGTTTATCCTCCATGTGTTCTTTCTATTCATAACTAAAATGCCTACTGTATAAATTACAATCAAGCAACACATCTTCAATTATAAAATTTAAAAAAATAAAAATAATAAATTACAATAGGTTATAACTAATATTAGAATGAGTCATAACTAACTATTACTTGATATATGGTCATAACCAAAATAACAACCACAAGAAGTTATAACTAAATTATATCTAACACTATAATGTGTTATAACTAAAGACTACGAAAATCATAATTGTGACATATGATAAACACTTTTTTTACTGTATTTTTTTTATAGAATTTCTCTACTAAAATATATCATTTCTATATATCCCAACTTATCTTCTTTTTTAATTTTAAAATCCACCTGTAAAATAGTTACTCCCTAATATTGCATAAAATTTAATCTCAATTCCTTTAATTTAAAATTCACATTTATCCAAATAAACTCTTAATATTTAAGTTTACTAATATCTCATTGTTGTTTATTATGAAAAAAAAAATTAATGTTGTCATTAATTTGTGCCCCATCTTCACTGAATTCCTGACTATGCCACTAAATATAAATCTTGTGTTGTGCACCAATTCCTAAAACTGTGGTATCGTTATGTTCTTTTTGTGATGTGCTAATCCATTTACCTTGTTTTGGGATACTTCATCTTGTTTCAAGATTCTACTCCAATTATTGAAGAGTTGTTTCCCATAAATTTGTATATCAGTGTGGACTTTTCACTTGCAATTTTAGTATGGACTTAATCTCAGTGAGGATTGGGAAGTTTGGGGAAAGTTACCAATTTCCATTTCATGGCTCGTCATTGATAGAGAATTCAGATAACCAATTTTGCACCCACAATTCTAATTTTTCTTGTTATGGTTGAAATATGCAATTCTACATACCCTGAAATTTTTACTTAACAAAATCAATGTATCGTCCAAATACATACAAGATGTCATTAGTGATGGGATATTTGGTGTAACTTAATGAATTGTTTATAATTCTTTTTTTAATTTTAAAAAACTGTATTAGAGTGCTGCATTAATCTTAGATTTACTGATTATGAGGCAAAAATAGAATAATTAAGATAAAAAAAATTAATAATTACTGAAATTGATCCAATTGATTGCACTAAATTCTCCTAAATTGGCTTATTTTGACCTTGAATTTTTTACATTATCTCAAATTGGTCCAATTGATTACAATAGTTACAATTTTTTTTTAATTAAAAATACGCACATGAGCAATGTGTTAGAAAAAAAAAAAAAAAAAAAAGATCAAAAAACAAAAAACGATGTGTCATGTTCTTAGAAACAATATTATAAACTTGATCAATTCAGCAACTTAATTTCAACCAATTCAATAATTATTTTCTGTAAAAAAATCTTAACAACGTTATCGATTAAACCAAATTGACGCAAAATCTAAAATTAAGAATAAAAATTGAGTCAATTGAAACTGTAAAAACTAAAATGACATAAGCAACAAAATGAATGGACTATATGTGTGATTTTCCCTAAAATATATTATTAATGTGACTCTCAAGAGTGAACTTGTATAATTTATGGAAAAGACTGTGTGTGTACTATATGCACCTTGCCACAAAAGAAGAAATGACATAATTCCATACATTTTGCGGCATAACCAAAAAAATAAAGACACAACCCAACACCACATGAAGTATAATCAAAGATCACATAAGTTAAACTAAAATAATGTCATAACCAAATAAAAAAATATGTTATAATCAAAAAAGAAAATGATATAATTAAGAGTGTACATGATACAACCCTTTCAAGGAGTATACAGTAAAATTTTCCTTAACTTATATACGAGGTGTGAAAGACGTGGATTTCAATTTTTTTATTTATATATTTGATTTATATAAAATATTATAATGAAACTTCTAAATGACAGAAAAAGCTCTATTAAATAGACACACACAAAATAAAACTTACATGTAAATTAAAAGATTCAAACCAATGACTCTTGATGAGGGGAAATAATTTTTGTGATCAGCAAAAAGGAAACTTTATTGATGAAAAAATATACAAAGTATGATAAAGTACTTCAATAAAGAGGAGGGTGCAAAAAATATCACAGTAAAACATCAACATCCCAACCAGGTTGGCACCAAAATACACACCAAATCATCTACTAGCACAAACTCCAGATTCCAAGTTAATGAGTAACCAACATACAGCACAAAAATAAAACAAGCAATCACAAACAACCGCAAAACTACAAACACCAATTGTAACATGGCTCTTTCAAGGAAAACCGAATATAACTCTCCAAACTTACATTACATTATACAATAGTTCTTCATGCAACAATACATTACTCCAACAATAAGTAAATAAACAAATAAATACCCCCAAGGGTTTACAAGTTTCCAAGGCTTGAGCCTGGTTACACAAAACGGTTATTCAAACCCACACACATATAGCCCTTGGCTTACACACAGAGCCATGGCAAAATGAGAGTCTCGTACTCTCAACACACATTTCCTCGCCTTTAGTTAAGCGGTATTACCACATCTTTTCTTACACAAAAATCCCGTAGAGTGAGCATAAAGCCTAGTAGGAAATCCTTAACAAAGTATATGCATTTTATACAAGTCTCAAGAGATGAAATGCACATGTCATGCTATGTCCTTTTGAAGGAAAATCGCATCTTCATCTTTAAAAACCATTATGCTCAATGATGTCATGCAATTTCAATTCTTCAAAACTTAACAATTCATTTCAAGGGCGGTAAATACGACTCTAGTAATCCCTAGGTCGGTGTCTTCAAGTAGACTATATAAGTACTATCAATTTGTCATTTTTACCGGTATTAACCAGAAGGCTCAACACCTATCCGCGCGGGTTTCTATCTTTCACTCCAGACTCTCAGGCCAACTTATTCAATATCATCTACACTACCTATCAAGACTTACCAACGTATTTACCGCAAAACCATTTCATGAAAACTTGTTTCTCAACATCCTTTTCTCAATGCAAGTTTTCAAATCAACTTTCAAAGTTTAATACAATCAAATGAATTGATATACCAATAACACAAGATGAATATAAATACTTTTATTCCAATTCATCATCCAAGGAATAATACAATTTCTTCTTCTCAAGTATCCTCAACAATTAGTCATTTCAAGACTATTTCAACGTTTTGAACAATAATTTCTAAAATGAACGACAATTCTCATATTCCTTGAAATTTATCATTTATATAAATATAAATAAGAAATTTTCCAAACATCAATTTATTTTGACACACAAAATAAATATAACAATATCATTTATGGATTTTCAGTCTCTTTTAAAAAAATCTCCAAATTCTAGGTTTTCTCACCAAAACTATACAACTCAAATCTTTTGAAAGAAAACTTTCCAAAATCATCTTTTCTTCAATCAACGAAGATCAGAACCCATAAAATCATTTTAAAAGAACAAGAGACAAACTCACTTTCAAAATCGTTCAACTTCTTGAATCAACAATCAATTTTCAATGCTATCAAAAGATGATTTTGAAAATCATCTAGATCTTGCATATATATATATATATATATATATATATAACTCTAAGAAAATCCCTACCTCAAGTTTTGAAGAAGAAATGAGATGAAACCCCCAAAATCAATGGTGTTGAAACTCGATTTTCACCGCACACAACGAAGCCCTCGAGAAGTTAACTAACTTTGATGAAGAACCTTTGACAGAGCTCTAAAGGATCTTAAGAAATCAAGGTTTTGATCTAATTTGCCATAGGGAAATGTAGAGAGAAATGAGAGGAAAGGGTTTTTAGAGAAAGAGAGACCTAACAAGGGTGAGATACACTCAGCCTGAAGAGAAAAAAAGACCAAAATTTCAGACTCTCCTACCATTGCACGTGCGGTGCTTCTCCCGTACTTGCACTCTCACACTTGTATTTATTGCGGTAGCCAAACAAGCCCTCTCCTGTTTTCCGCACGTGCGGCTCAAGCAACTTCGAATGCATTTTGCATTTTGGCTTCAGGGGCGCTACCCCTCGACCCCGCCAGGGCGCTGCCTTTGGGCCCGCCAAGGGGCACTGCCCCCTAGATCCCAGCGAGCTGATCGGGCAACTTAATCCCTAACATACTTAGCGAAGTGGCAAAACATGAAAGAATGGTCGAAACTGAGATCGCTACAACCTTCCCCTCTTAAACAATTTTATCCCCGAAATTTAAATCAAACTACCCAAACAAAGTGGTTTTTAGCGATCAAAACCATGCATTTTCATTTTCAAATCACAATACTAACTCTCAACCAAATTCCACCATTTCCGCCATGGTTATCTCATTAACAACAACCTCCCAAATACGCATAAACATGAAATTTTCTAAAAGTAATGGTAACTCTTAACAACCTTATGCTTAAAACAACAACGCACATATCAACATGTGGTTAACAACTTTAAATATGTTTCCCTAAACACTAGGGAATATTATAAAGAAAAGCAACTTAAGCATTTTCAAACAAATCTGGATACTTGGAGCGAACTTCCGCCTCCCATTCGCACGTCGCTTCTTCAACCCCATGGTGTCTCCACAACACCTTTACCAACGGTATAGTTTTGCCTCGTAGCACTTGCTCCAGGGTATCTAATATTTGAACCGGTCGTTCTTCGTAAAATGCATCCTCATCTACCTCCAAGTCATTCCAATCAAGAACTTGAGAAGGGTCGGGTTCATACTTCCTAAACATAGATACATGAAATACATTGTGAACTCCCGAAAGTTGTGGCGGTAAAGCTAACCGGTATGGCACTTCCCCAATTCGCTCTAAGATCTCAAAAGGCCCAATGAACCTTGGAGATAATTTACCAGTCTTACCAAATCTCATCAAACCCCACCTTGGTGAGATTTTTAGAAACACATGGTCACCAACTTCAAAAGATAAATGTCGTCTCCTCTTATCGGCATAACTCTTTTGTCGACTTTGGGCTGTAACCAACCTCTTCTGAATGAAAACAACTTTTTCAGTTGTCTCTCTAACAATTTTCGAACCCAGTAACGGTGCATCACCCACTTCAGCCCAACAAACCACTGATCTACAAGGTCGGCCATACAAGGCCTCAAATGGTGCCATCCCAATACTAGCTTGATAACTATTGTTGTAAGAAAACTCAATCAATGGTAAGTGCCTTGCCCAAGGCCCCTTAAAATCAATGACACAAGCTCTAAGCATGTCCTCCAAAATCTGAATGGTATGTTCCGACTGTCTATCGGTTTGAGGATGATAAGCGGTGCTAAGAGTCAACTTAGTTCCCAACGCCTGTTGAAGGCTTTGCCATAACCGGCCAGTAAAACGAGGATCCCTATCCGACGAAATAGTCACCGAGACTCCATGAAGTCGAACTATCTCTCTAATGTACAACTCTGCCAAGCATTCAACTGAGTCGCCAGTGCACATCGGAATGAAATGGGTAGACTTAGTCAACCTATCAACAATCACCCAAACGGCGTCATTGCCTCGTTGTGTTCTAGGAAGCCCAACTACAAAATCCATGGTAACACACTCTCATTTCCATTCGGCTATTGGTAAGGGTTGTAAAAAATCCGCTGGTTTTTGGTGTTCGGCCTTCACTTGTTGACAAGTAAGGCACTTCGATACAAATAAAGCGACATCCCACTTCATACCTCTCCACCAAAACTGACGACTAAGATCATGGTACATTTTGTTGCCTCCCGGACGTACCACAAGGCATGAGTGATGACATTCCTGGAATACTTCCTCTCTACAAGATTCCAATACAAACAAACAGTCTAAGTAATGTACGCTCAGATCTGAGTGAACGTTCAAACCTTTCTCTTCCTTACCATTAGAAATTTTAACCCGGATAGACTCTACTTCACGGTCCCCTTGTTGCGCCTCTATAACCTTACTAATCAAGGTAGGTTGAGCAGTCAAAGTAAACAAAGTAGCACTCTCGCTGGACTCACCCAAGTGTAAATCAAACTTGCCAATTTCACCTAGCATAACCCATTCCCAAATGGCTACACTTACCAAACTATTCATAGATTTTCGACTCAAAGCATCGGCTACTACATTGGCCTTTCCCGGATGATAGTATAACTCAAAGTCATAATCCTCCATAAATTCCATCCACCTCCGTTGGCGTAAATTCAAGTCCTTTTAAGAAAACAAATACTTTAGACTCTTCTAATCGGAGAAAACTTCAAACTTCTCACCGTACAAGTGATGCCTCCAAACTTTCAAGGGAAAAATCACCGCCCCTAATTCTAAATCATGGGTGGGGTAATTTTTCTGATGAGTTTTCAATTGTCATGAACCATAGGCCACAACGTTTCCCTCTTGCATCAAGACACAACCAAGTCCATCTGCGGACGCATCACAATAGACAGTGTAATTCAAACCCCTTTATGGAATTATCAAAATGGTGCGGTAGTGATTCTAGTCTTAAGCTCTTGGAATGACTTTTCACAAGCCTCACTCCACATAAATTTGATACCCTTTCTACTTAACCTAGTCAAAGGTGCAGCTAGTCTGGAGGAGCCCCTTACAAAATGTCGATAATACCCCACTAATCTCAAAAAACTCTAGATCTCGAAAACATTCTTATGTTATTCCCAATCCTGTATGGCATCTATCTTTGAGAAGTCCACAGTTACTCCCTCTCTAAACACTACATGCCCTAAAAACTTCACCTCAATTCTCGCATTTCTCAAATTTGGCATTCAATTGGTGCTCACTAAGTAAACCCAGCACTACCCGCAAGTGAGTCTCATGTTCCTCCTCAGAGGTTGAATAAATCAATATGTCATCCACAAAGACAACCACAAAACGGTCCAAGTATTCCCGAAAAATTCTGTTCATCAAATCCATAAAGGAAGCAGGCATAGTGGTTAACCCAAAAGGCATTACAAGTAGGGGTGTGCGCGGTTCGGGTCGGTGCGATTTGAGAGAAAAATAGAAACTGCATGGCGGGTGGCGGATTGATAAAAGTGTCACTAGAATTTGCCATTTTCCTTATAAAAAACCGACGGTTCAGTTGGCAAATAATGGCGGATTTGCCTTGGCGGTTCGGGCGAATCGGCGGTTTATAAAAAATATAATTCAAATTACAAAACTTAAATCAAAAAGTAAAAAAAAGACGAGAGATACCGTGATGTTAAACATCTTGAAAAGTGAATTGGAATCCAACTTTATTTTGGATTACTGACATCTTGAATTCCCCTCGAGCAGTAATATAATACTATGTTCTAAGGTATAGAACAACAAGCAAACTTAAGTAAAAAAGAATTTTTAGAATCTTATAAAAGATGATTTAATAGCGGTGCGGGTCGGTGCGGTTTGGAAGAAAAATAGAAACCGGCGGATTGATAAAAGTGTCATTAGAATTTGCCATTTTTCTTACCAAAAACTAGCGGTTTGATTGGAAAATAATAACGAATTTGCCTTGGCGATGCGGTTCGGTGCGGTTTTGGCAGTTTCGGCAGTTTCGGCGGTATTATGCACACCCCTAATTACAAGGAATTCATAGTGGCCATAACGCGTATGAAAGGCCGTTTTCTAAATGTCCTCCTCTCGGACTCTCAACTGACGGTACCCCGACCTCAAATCTATTTTTGAGAAGCAACGAGACCCTCTAAGTTGGTCAAACCAATCATCTATTCTGGGTAGAGGATAATTGTTCTTAACTGTAACTCTATTCAACTTGCGGTAATCAATACACAACCGCAACGATCCACCCTTCCTCTTCGTAAAAAGAGCCGGTGCTCCCCAAGGTGATATACTAGGACGAATGAAGCCCTTATTTAAAAGCTCTTGGAGTTGAATCTTCATCTCATGTAATTCGGCGGGTGCAAATCTATACGGTGACATGGAAATCGGTGCCATGCTAAGCACTAATTCAATGGAGAACTCGATCTCCCGGTGAGGTGGTAAACTAGTAAGATCTTCTGGAAAGACATCCGGGTACTCACAAACTACCCTTGGTATCTCAACACCAGCCCTGTCACTCTCACTATTCAAGAGAGTTGCAAGAAGGCCACTAAGTTTGCTCCTACTACGAGGGTCAACAACTGGCGACAAGGCTCTATCAACTCGGTTCCCCAGAAAATAGAAATGATCACCGCTTGAAGTGCATACCGTAACTCTCTAACGATAACAATCAATCACAACTTGGTAAGAACACAACCAGTCCATGCCTAAAATGACATCAAAACTTGACATATTTAGCAACACAAAAGCAAACGGAAGTCGACGCCCGGCAACTTCTATTTCACAATCATGACAACCCCGATCTAAATCAACTGTACCCCTAACAGGCGACTTTACTCTGAGTAGAGACACTAATCGTGCTACGTCTAACCCTAATACAGAAGTAAATGCAGTACATATAAATGAATGAGATGCACCTGTGTCTATCAACACATTAGCCAAAGAATTATACACAACAAAAGTACCTTTCACAACTGAGGATTCTAGTAACTGCTCTGGCACGGTAGCAGCATACATGCGCCCTTGTAGCCCCTGATTAACTTGCTCCCCTCTCGGAGCATATGCATGTTGTATAGACTGAGGCGAAGCGGCTCCTAATTTGTTCGTGAAGCTTAAGCTGAATGAGCCTATTGGTGGCTCTGAGTCTGCTTCGACCCTAATACGCCAGATGCGCCTCCCAACTGAGGGCAAGTTCTCTTCATATGCCCCAGCTGACCACACTGATAACAATTAAATCCTTGGCCACTATTCTGAGACTGAGACTGACTTTGAGATTGATTAGGTAGTGGTAACATCAACTGTCCTCCACTCTTCTGTGGGCACGAAAAGGTTTTGTGGCCCGGTTGGCCACACTTGAAGCACGAGAAACCACTTGATGCACTTTTTCCCGGACCCGCACTAGGCAAAGGAAAAGTGGATCTAGACTACTGTGGTTAGGACTGGGATGGATGGATGTTCCTGTTCTTCTTGTTCTGCCTATAGTCTCCTTGAGACTCCTGGCCCCTGGGCCTCGAACCTTGAAGCCTCTCATCATCGGCTTGTATAGAAATCTCTACATGTGCTGCCGTCTCTACAAAACAGTCATATTTCCGAATCATATTCCCGACAAGCTTGAAGAAAATCTTAGTTTTCAACTTCTTTTCAAATTCCATGCAATGGCGCTCTTCCGTTGCCACCAACTCCGGTGCAAGTCTGAACAAACTAGAGAAGACCACCTCAAACTCGGCCACGGGCATGTCGAGTTGTTTGAGGTCTTTAAACTCTTGCCTCAATCTCTCCCTAGCAGCGGGAGGTATGTACTTATCTTGGAAAGCAACCACAAAGGCTTCCCATGATGGCTCCACCCTACTCTTGGCATACTTCCACCATTGACATGCATCTCCTTTAAGGTAGTAACTCGCTATAGTCACTCTCAACTCGCTATCATCATGTGAAGCATCTCAAATGTCTTCACTATTTGTTCGAGCCATTCATCTGCTTTCTTAGGCTCGGGCCACCATGGAATTTATCTAGTTTGGCCCGTAAAAACTCTCTAGTGAAAAAACTCAACCTTGACTCCGCGGTGTTCTCTTGGGCTTGATTCTTTGCCCTCAACAAGTTCATAGACTCCCTCAAAGCTCCTGCCATTTCTCGAGCTAGGGCCCCCATTGCGGTTTGACCCGCTTGGGCCATCTGTTCAGCCACATTAGCTTGGCCTACTTGCTCGAACATATTAGCTTGGCCGAACCCTTCTTATTGCACAAAAACCCTATGGACCGGTACCTCATGCACACCTCGGCGAGCCCTACCACGCCTCCCGCCTCTACTACCACGTACTCGACCCCTTCCTGACATCCTAATAAAGGACACAAGAGAAATAATTTAGTACATTAACTCGTATATGCTCGTAACTTGACTCACATGTTCGACTACAACAATTCAATATATTTCTCTACCATATACACAATTCAATTTCACTCCACATAAGCACTTAGTCATGTAAACACATACGGGCTATTCTTTTACGATGAAATCGGTCCCACAAAAAATCAAGAATTCTTAGTAGAACGAGTATTGATCAAGTACCCTTCTAATAAGACCTCAAGGAATTTAACAGGCGTAAACAACATCCTAAAAGTCCAGTCTCATACCCATTTAGTCACATAAGCATGTTATCACATAGTCACAAAATGCAAAACACTTCCTAAGCATGCTAAATGAACCCATTGTGGTTAAACAACCACTTCCCACGAGCTCCAAGTATTCAAACCCTGTAGCTCTGATACCAAGTTGTAACACCCCAAATTTCTAACTCAAATGATAATACAACAATCATGGCTTTTTCAAGGAAAACCGCATATAAATCTCTAAACTTATATTACATTATACAATAGTTTTTCATGCAACAATACATTAATCCAACAACAAGTAAATAAACAAATAAATACCCCCAAGGGTTTAAAAGTTTCCAAGGCTTGAGCCTGATTATACAAAACGGCTATTCAAACCCACACACATATAGCCCTTGGCTTACACACAAAGTCACAGCAAAATAAGAGTCTCGTACTCTCAACACACATTTCCTCGCATTTAGTTAGGCGGCATCACCACATCTTTTCCTATACAAAAATCTCGTAGGGTGAGCATAAAACCCAGTAGGAAATCCTTAACAAAATATATACATTTTATACAAGTCTCAAGAGATGAAATACACATGCCATGCTATGCCCTTTTGAAGGAAAATCACATCTTCATCTTTGAAAACCATTATGCTCAATGATGTCATGCAATTTCAATTCTTGAAAACTTAACAATTCATTTCAAGAGCGGTAAATACGACTCTGGTAATCCCTAGGTCAGTGTCTGCAAGTAGACTATACAAGTACTACTAATTTGTCATTTTTACCGGTATTAACCGGAAAGCTCGACACCTATCCGCGCGGGTTTTCGGTCTTTCACCCCAGACTCTCAGGCCAACTTATTCAATATCATCTACACCACTTATCAAGACTTACCAACGTATTTACCCCAAAACCATTCCATGAAAACTTGTTTCTCAACATTCTTTTCTCAATGCAAGTTTTCAAATCAACTTTCAAAGTTTAATGTAATCAAATGAATTGATATGCCAATAACACAAGATGAATATAAATAATTTTATTCCAATTCATCATCCAAGAAATAACACAATTTCCTCTTCTTAAGTATCCTCAATAGTTAGTCATTTCAAGACTATTTCAACGTTTTGAACAATAATTTCCAAAATGGACAACAATTCTCATATTCCTTGAAATTCATCATTTATATAAATATAAATAAGAAATTTTCCAAACATTCATTTATTTTGACACACAAAATAAATATAACAATATCATTCATGGATTTTTAGTCTCTTTTAAAAAAATCCCCAAATTCTAGATTTTCTCACCAAAACTATACAACTCAAATCTTTTGAAAGAAAACTTTCCAAAATCATCATTTCTTCAATCAACGAAGATCAAAACCCATAAGGTCATTTTAAAAGAACAAGAGACAAACCCACTTTCAAAATCGCTCAACTTCTTGAATCAACAATCAATTTCAAAGCTATCGAAAGATGATTTCGAAAATCATCTAGATCTTGCAAATATATATATATATATATATATATAACTCTAAGAAAATTGCTGCCTCAAGTTTTGAAGAAGAAATGAGATGAAACCCCCAAAATCAACGTTGTTGAAACTCGATCTTCACCACACACAACGAAGCCCTCGAGAAGTTAACCAACTTGGATGAAGAACCTATGGTAGAACTCTAAAGGAACTTGAGAAATAAAGGTTTTGATCCAATTTGGCGTAGGGAAATAGAGAGAGAAGGAAGAGGAAAGCGTTTTTAGAGAGAAAGAAACCTAACAAGAGTGAGATACACTCAGCCTGAAGAGAAGAAAAGACCAAAATTTCAGACTCACCTACCATCGCACGTGCGGCGCGTCTCTCGCACTTGCACTCCCACACCTGCATTTATTACAGTAGCCAAACGAGCCCTCCCCCATTTTCCACACGTGCGGCTCAAGCAGTTTCGAATGCATTTTGCATTTTTGCTTCGGGAGTGCTGCCTCCTGACCCCGCCAGGGCGCTACCCTCTAACCCGCCAAGGGGCGCTACCCCCTGGACCCCCGCAAGTTGACCGGGCAGCTCGATCCCTGACATACTCAGCGAAGTGGCAAACACATGAAAGAATGGTCGAAACCGGGATCGCTACACCAATATCCATAAACAACACCTTTCTTAGGATCAACCAATGACAAAAATCACCCCTTGAAACTATTAGCTCCACCTAGTTAAGCAAAAAAATAGCATTATCTCAACATTTCAGCAACGCAGCATCATCTCAGTAGCACCAAATGTGATTCCTAAAAATATCAGAAGTATAGAGATGGATTTTTGGTCCTCTAAGTTCGAGATGCAATTTTCAACCTTGACAGACTTAAATAATTTTAACTAATCGAATTAATCTCGTTAATTAATTATATTTTTGCAACCTTACATGTCACTTAAAAAAAGAAAATTTTCTCATCATCTTATAGTCCAGACAGAGAGGCTTTATTTTGTTTTACCTTCAATTGCTGCTTACACAAAAGTAATAGAAATTTTTATGGTACACACTCCTCAAAAGGTGTGTACCATATACACTCTGTTATGTATATTTATTGTATATATTATATATTTTTGTGACAAATATTATGTATTTTTGTAACTCTACCAAAAAATATATAATATTTATTACAAAAATTTGTAACATATATCACAAAAATACGTAACAAATGTGCATATGGTATGACAACTTTTGAGGAGTATGTACCATAACATTACCTCACTAATAATCTTTGTATTTTGATTCGTGTGTCATTTTAATCTCTATAATTTTAATTAGCTTAATTTTAACTCTAAATTTATGATTTTGTCTCAATTTGTTCCAATTTATTATAATTATTAGTGTTATTTGATAGAAAATGCACACATGAACTATGTGTGTGATCATTGTTCTTTATAATTTTTTAATAAATATTATCAATTGGACTAAATTAATACAAAATCTAAAATTAAAAATTAAAATTGAGTTAATTAAAATTTTATAAACTAAAATGACACAAAAACAAAATACAAAAACTGTAATTAGCTATACATTAATGCGGCAGTGATGAGTGAATATAAATAATAAAAGGATGTGCCCGATTATTAGCATGGCCGATGCAAGTCCCGTACAACATGGCGTTGCAAACGGCAGATTTCGGTCGTTTTGTCACCGATGTAGGAGAACTGTGGCAGCCGCCGCCGCCGATTGCTGAATGTGCAGAGTTATAGGGCTTGGATGCACCCCAAATCTTACTGCGTGGTCCATCTGCCACAAACCATATGATTGATTGATTGATTGAAATTGGGCTAACTTAGATGGAAAAGACAAAATTAAAATTTGGGTCCAACTATAAAAATGAAAATTTTAATTTTTTCTTATATTGATCATGTTTGGAAATAAGAGTTTCGATTAAAATAGTTAATAAGATAAAATGTTACATTTAAATTATAATCATTTTATTTTTTCTCTCATAACACACAAATCAATTATAAAAACAAAAAATAAAAAAGTCAATTATCTTCCCAAACAAAATTTTTTAATCAGGTTAAAATAGCCAAAAAAAAATTAAAAATCAACTAATAATCAACTTTCCAAACGAGCTCATTATAATACCATATATTTGGATTTATAAAATGATTTTAAAAAATGGCCATATATTTCAAAAGAGTGATGTTATCAAAAATTTCATACATGGATCTTTCACTTCAAAACAAAATATTATCAAATAAGAATTTATTTATAATAATAATAATAATAATATCACATTATTTTTGTCAAGCTTTTGTATGAATTTTATATATAAATAGAATTTTATTTTTTGAAGTTATATTATTAACTTGCTAATTTATGAATATTACTACGATATTTATAGAATGACTCTTAAAATTTCTTAGATAAATTACAAAAATAAATAGGAGATTGACCAATAAGTCTCATATTTTGAACTTGTAATCCATATATAGTCCTATATTTTTTCTTGTGATCCATTTAGTCCTTTTGGATGTGTAATGACTCATTTACCCACCATATTGGAGTGTCATATTTGGAAAAAGTACACTAAAGAGTTTTTTAGTGTTACATTATACCCGCCACGTTAGAGTGTTACATTTGACAAAAGTACATTAAAGATTTTTTTAATTTTTTTAGAGTTCACATCATACCCGCCACATTGGAGTGTCACATGTCACGTTCAGGAAAAGTACACTGAGGAGTTTTTAATTTTTTTTAGAGTGTCACATCATACCCGCCACGTTGTCACGTTTGGAAAAAATACACTAAACAGTTTTTAATTTGTTTTTAGAGTGTCACATCATACCCACCACGTTAAAGACAATTGATTTTTTGGAAAAGATTTGGGTTGTTGATGCCAATGTGGATTCAAGCTATGTTCTATGTAGATCAGGGGAGGAATCCTTAAACCACATAATGCTACATTGTCCCTTTGTCTGGAAAATCTGGTCTAATATCATCAAATGGTGGGGTGTGCAATGGGTAATTCCTGGTATAGTAGAATGCTTGTTTCAGTGGTGGTTTGGATGGAAGTCTAAAAAAATGGGAAATGCAGATATGGAAAGTAATACCAATAGTAGTGTTTTGGTCGGTGTGGAAACACAAAAATGATGTTATCTTCAATATGGTACAACCCGATATGGAAAAGCTATGTGATCTTATTAAGGTTAGAGTAGCCATGTGGATGAAAGCAAAATTGGTGGGAAAAGATTACTCCATTAATCAGTTTGTTTCAAATCTGCAACAAATCAGATTATGTATCAAGTGAATGGACTTTCGTGGGTTTGGCTCTGTTATCTTCATGATGCTGGTTTGTATTGTGTGCTATACTGGTCTGTCTGGGTTACGCTGTAACACCCTCAAAATAACACATTAAACCCATCAATAGAGACATGTATTGGTAATAAAGATAAACATTCTTCTATTCATCAGAGTAGTTCTTTACAAAATTATTACATGTTAATCAAAAAAAGCAAATGCCCTGCGGGCTTACAGCTTTCCAAGTTAACACTTGGTTCCAACAAAAGAGTGCTAACTCATTTACACATTAAGCCCTTGGCTTGAATTTACATGTAATACATCAAAAATAAGACAACAAAAGTGTGTCCGCCTCTAGCCTCCCAAGCTACGTCCTTGGAGGTGGCATGGTACCTGCACCTGAAAATGATATTCCCATATAGGGTGAGCCACAGCCCAGTAGAAATACACTAAACCAAATATGAACAATGACTAAAAGATTAGCAGTTGATAGATGGCCAACACTGATACTTTCTCTTATCACACTTTACAGTTTCATGACATACAAGTCCATGTTACAATTCATTTTCCAGTTCCTTTCAATTCTTAATTCACAACCATGGCTCAGAACCTGGCCAACAACTCATATGAGACAGTAACTCATATCAAACACTTCCCATTTCATAATAGTTAAGCATACTAGCTATATCACACAACAATAGATAAGCATACAAGCTATATCATCACTTCCACAGATATGCATATGAGCACTATCACAATTCCAATGACAAGCGTATGAGCTCTGTCAATACATCACTAGATAAGCATATGAGCTCTATCTACGGAGTCCATCCCCTATCTCCTCCCAACAATATCCGGTTTAGAAGTCCATCCCCTATCTTCCCCTAAACCGTGGAGTGCATCCCCTATCCCCTCCAACACAACACAATGCATATAAACAATAATTATACACATCATCACACAACACATAAATTTAACGTGTTCTTTCAATCATCATACTTAATGACTCATTTCAGTGATTAGTTTCTGTTTGCCTAATCATCATGCATTGTCTACAACAATCACGACTATCCTCCGCCGATAGCCCAAAGCAGTTATTTCTATACAGAAAATAAATGCAACAATGGATATATAATCAACATTTCAACTAGGTGAGTGATAAATAATCCAACTACACCCTTTAACCTCTTCCTTTTCCAATTTCCACATTCTCAATTCAATTCCTCATTTCCAATAATTAATTATACAAATTAATCAATCAATGTAATTAGGGCATTTTTCATAATTAACATTACAACCCTTAGGTTCCACTTTCATTAATGTCTTAACATTAATTTCACATTTTCCATGCCAAACATGCATCTAGGTTTGATATAGTTAAAACCCCAACTCTTGTAAATTTACACAAAAGCCCGAACTTCCTCAAAATTAACCAACAACTCCCAACATATCGAAATGCCAAGATTTAAAGACAAAACTCATAAAGAGGAGTAGGATATCCCTACCTCAAAGTTTGAGCTCCAATGGAGATGAAGACCAAAACCAAAATGCTTCAAATTCTGAAATTTTCAGATTAAAATGTAGCCCTCGACGATCAACACAACTTTCGTAAAGACCAAAAGTGAGCAAACAACTCCTACTAGATCAAATCTAAGAGAGAAGGGCCGGTTTTAGAGTGAGAAGCTCTGAAAATGGCTTTTTGAAAAAGTAAGAGAGAAACGATCTTGAAAAAGTGATCCAAAAGTCAGATCTCGGATTTATATAAAAGTCGCCCCGCTCGAGCGACAGACTCCCACTCGAGCGTCAACAATCCCGCTCGAGCGGCGGATACACACTCTCAGAACTTTTACAGAACCAGGTCTCCGCTCGAGCGTCAACCCTCCCGCTCGAGCGTCACACACAACAACCAGCTCGAGCGTCAAAACTCCCGCTCGAGCGTACAACTCTGCAGAAGAGACACTGGAAGATGGAAAACTACGCTCGAGCGTCGAAAACCCCGCTCGAGCGAACAGACAACAACAAAGGGCCCGCTCGAGTGTCAAAATCCCTGCTCGAGCGTGAGGGCCAAAATCTGGGCAACTACTTTTGGTTTCTAAGTTCAACCAACCTATTTCAAACTCGCCCAACACAACTCAAGACTCGAATGCCAGGAGTAAAGGATGTAAACAAGACATATACAACTACCAACTCCACGGAACCTAAGCACGGGTACAACAGTTAAAGAAAAGGGGAAACCGGGATCGCTATAACCTCCCCCCCTTAAAGAATTTCATCCCCGAAATTAAATACAGTTTCAGAAAAAAGTTTTCTCCATGTCCAACAATATTACAACTTGATATTTAAACATTTCAACCCATTACCGGTCAATTCCATCCCTTTTAAGGGGTATTTCACAATGTATATTATAAGTGCATTATTATCATGCAATTTCCTTCCATTTCCAACCATTTTCAACATGCATGGTTCACAGTTCATATCATTATCAATATACATGATACAACTCCAATTTTACAATATAGCCAACATATGCAATATCATAATCAACTTCCCATATCAAGGTAAGTTCTACAACATATTTCCATTAAACCAAAACATTACCAATGTTTTACAACTTAAGACATATATAAAGCTCTTAAGTCCAGCAATATTACAAAATCTAAATACAAGATTACTCATCAATAAACAAGTCCGGATATTTCTCGCGGACTTCCAACTCACGTTCCCAAGTGGCTTCCTCCACTCCGTGATGTTTCCACAAAACCTTTACCAAAGGGATGGTCTTGCCACGCAGGACTTGATCCCGCCTATCCAAGACCCGAACCGGTCTCTCCTCATACGAGGCATCCTCATCTACCTCTAAGTCGGTCCAATCTAGCACATGCGATGGATCCGGCTCATACTTCCAAAGCATACAAACATGAAAGACGTCATGCACCCCGGACAACTGCGGCGGTAAAGCCAAACGGTAAGTGACCTCCCCAATCCTCTCAAGGATCTCAAAGGGACCAACAAACCGAAGGGATAACTTCCCACTCTTCCCAAACCTCATCAAACCTCGCCTAGGTGATATTTTCAAGAAAACATGATCACCTATCTCAAACGCCAAAGGTCTCCTCCTACGGTCGGCATAACTCTTTTGGCGACTCTGGGCTGTAACAAGCCTCCAATGGATAAGCTGAACTTTCTCCGTCGTCGCCCTAACCAATTCCGGACCCAACAAAGGTGCATCACCCACCTCGGCCCAACCCACTGGAGACCTACACGGTCGGCCATACAAGGCCTCAAACGGTGCCATACCGATACTAGACTGAAAACTGTTATTGTAGGCAAACTCCACCAATGGTAAGTGCCTCTCCCATGTCCCACTAAAGTCAAGGACACAACCCCGAAGCATATCCTCAAGGATCTGAATAGTACGCTCGGACTGCCCGTCAGTCTGCGGATGATAAGCCGTACTAAAGGTCAACTTAGTGCCCAAGGCACTCTGCAAACTCTGCCACAACCTAGCAGTAAAACGAGGATCTCTATCTGAGACGATCGTCACTGGGACCCCGTGCAATCTCACTATGTCCCGAATATACAAGTCGGCAAGATGATCTACCGAATCTCTCACGCGCATGGGAATAAAGTGCGCCGACCTAGTTAACCGGTCAACAACCACCCAGATAGCATCACTACCCCGCTGAGTCCTCGGAAGACCTACAACGAAGTCCATAGTGACATGCTCCCACTTCCACTCGGCAATAGGCAAGGGTTGCAACAAACCCGCTGGCCTCTGATGCTCGGTCTTCACTTGCTGGCAAGTAAGGCACTTCGATACGAAAACAGCCACATCTCTCTTCATACCCCGCCACCAAAACTGGCGACCCAAATCTCGATACATCTTAGTGCCTCCCGGATGCACCGCAAGGCGCAAATGATGGAACTCTCGAAGTACTTCCTCTCGACAAGACTCCGGCACAAATAAACGGTCTCGGTATCTCACACTCTGGTCGGGATACACCGTCAAACCCTTCTCGACTTTCCCACCGGAGATCTTCTCTCGGAAGGACTCTACCTCAAGGTCACCTCTCTGCGCCTCTAACACTCTAGTCACAAGTGTAGGCTGCGCTACAACAAAAAACAAGGTCGCAGCCTCAACCGATTCGCTCAGGTGCAAATCAAACTCGCCAAGTGCTCCCAACATCCCCCATTCTCGGATGGCAATACAAGCTACAACACTAATGGATTTCCTACTAAGGGCATCGGCCACAACATTGGCCTTCCCCGGATGATAATGCAACTCAAAGTCATAGTCCTCAATGAACTCCATCCACCTCCTCTGCCTCAAATTCAAGTCTCTCTGTGTGAACAAATACTTCAAACTCTTGTGGTCCGAGAACACCTCGAATCTCTCACCATAAAGGTAATGCCTCCAAATTTTCAAGACAAAGATCACTGCTGCTAACTCTAGGTCGTGTGTAGGGTAATTCTTCTTGTGAATTTTCAACTGACGTGAGCCATAAGCTACCACTTTCCCTTCTTGCATCAACACACAACCCAAACCCTCTCGTGAGGCATCACAATAAACTGCGTAACCCAACCCTCTCTCCGGAATAATCAAAACCGGAGTGGTGGTCAATCTAACCTTTAGCTCCTCGAACGACTTTTTACAAGTCTCACTCCACACAAATTTGACTCCTTTCCGAGTCAATCTAGTCAACGGCGAAGCTAGCCTGGAGAAATCTTTCACAAACCGACGGTAATACCCAGCTAATCTCAGAAAACTGCGGATCTCAAACACACTCTTAGGCTATGCCCAATCTTGCTGTAATAACCCAACCCTCATATGTGTTTCTGGTATCATATCAATCCCACGTTCTGTGCATTCAAATGCTTATTGTGAAATTTTATGTGAAATTAAGATTAATTAAATGAATCCTATGATTAAGGATGCGTATCTGTTTGATAAGAAAAATCTCTGTTATGATTATAATGTTTGGATCAGAAATTGAGGGCCTTGGAAGCCTGATTATCCGAAATTGCTTTTGTATTTGGAATCATCGTAAATTTTAAGTAATAAGAAGCATTTTGTAATAACCCGACCCTTGTGTATGTTTTCTAATATATTTTCAGACCCTATTCTGTGTTTTTGAATGCTTGTTGTGAAATTCCATGAGAAATTGAGGCTAAGTAAGTAAACCCCATGTTTAAAGATATCCATCTGTTCAACAAGGGAAAATATCTGTTACATCTCTAAGTTAGAAGCAGAAATTGGAAGCCTTAGTGGCTTAATTAACTGAAATTGATTATATATATATGATCAGCATAATTTTTATGTAATATTGAGCATGTTTGGGAAATTTCAATTTCGGATGTTTGAACGATTGATTTTTGTCTTTATTCAATATATGTATATATATATGTCTATGAGAAGCCTCTTTGAAGAAGACTTAGGAATTTCTCATAAAACCCCCTTGGGAGACAAGTGAAGGGAAGAGTGGAACAAGGAAGGATTGAGTGAGAGAAGACCTAGAGGGGAAACTTCAACAAGATTAGAGATTGAATAATCTAGAGAGAATTGGAAAGATCTAAGCTCAGAAGTAAGTTCTTTAGCTTCTCTAACTCCTCTCTTGAATTTGAGTGTGATTCCATCATAATTGTACAACCTGGACTTGGAACATGCTTTCAAATTGGATGATTTTCAATTATGTTGTCTATGCATATATGTGGGGAAATTATCTTTTGTTTCTCATGAGAATTATGAAGAATTCACCATGCATATATATGTGATGTTGAATGCATAAGAAAGTTTAGTTATGTTTGAGAATCAAGAATCTAGTTTATGTCTAGATTGATATGTATGTATTTGGAGATCCTATTAACATGAGTTTTAGGTTATGTTTTATTGATTAAACATGTTAATTTGAGCCTTGTGGAAGTGTCCCAAAAGGATGTGATTTTGAAGCAAAATTCGGACTGAAATTGCAGAATCGCCGCACGTGCGGGATTCATGGCCGCACGTGCGGGAGCCAATGGCCGCACGTGCGGGGGTTGTGGCTGCACGTGCGGGAGAAGAACAAATTTGGGGTTTTGATTCTGCCAAAAAGACACGTGCGGGCCGCACGTGCGGGCCGCACGTGCGGGACCAGCCGCCGCACGTGCGGGGATCCCAGCCGCACGTGCGGCACATGTGGGAAAATACGGGTTTCTCTGTTTTGCGTGCTGAACCCTCGGATAATTTTAGAATTTGCATTTTATGCCTATTAACATGTGTAAAATTCATTCGAAGTGAATTGAACCAAGAGAGGATTTAACAAAGAGAAGTGAACTAATTTGTAAGTTTGAATGTGTGCAGGGCACACTACGGGAGGAACAAGCACGTCATCACAACACTGTGAGTAATAGTACGAAGACATACATTTTATTTATCATTGATAACTATTATCACTAACGCTTTGTTTCTTGTAAGTGTTACACGAACATGTTACACGAACATTTATGATGATTGAAAGTCAATGTGAACGTTGAAAGATTGGCATACATCGGTATGACTTTGAAATGACTATGTTCTGTTAATAACGAATAATAATTCTCTGTTATTTATAAGAAAACCACGTCGTTTCTGAATGAATATATGGAATTATGTTCATCTTTAAACCAAGTATCTGTATGAAACTAAGATTATTCCATTGTGATACATATGGACCTAAGGTCGTTAAGAACCTATGACAAACATGCAAATGTGTAACATTCTTATGGGACTCACGTTAGGATGTGGGTTATTCTGTCCTTATTAAGCATATGGTAATGATATATGTGACCTCAGTTAACAGTTGTTATTATTATTATTCAGTTGTCTGCGAGACACCTGTATTAATTTGTAACCAAGCTATGGGAAACTTATGGGCATTATTACATAATGGTATTCTACGAAAACTGGAATTATTTCTATTACTGTTCCAATTATGCTATGCTAAGACATGATATGATGATTCGGCCTTTAAGACTTATGAAATTCTAGTATGAAACAAAGTGTTGTACGGAACTAAGTGCTGCAATGCGAGTTACCTCTAGAATCCGTACGAGCCACCTCTTGAGTCCATACATATGTGAAAGTTATGAGGCCAATGGCCATTTTGTATGAAGTATGAAACAAAGTGCTGTACGGAACTAAGTGCTGCAATGCGAGTTACCGCTAGAATCCGTACGAGCCACCTCTTGAGTTCATCCATGTAAGACAAGGGCTTTATGCCATCACATGGGCTTTATGCCATTACACGGGCTTTATGCCATTACATGGGCTTTATGCCAATCTGATAAGGGCTTATGCCGTTCTGGTATGAAACAAAGTGCTACACAGAACTAAGTGCTACGACGTGAGTCACCTCTAGAATCCGTGTGAGACACCTCTTGGGTTCATATATCTATATGTTCAAGGGCTTAAGGCCAATCTATGTTCAAGGGCTTTTTATGCCATATGTTTCAAGGGCTTTAATGCCAATGTGTTTCAAGGGCTTTATGCTATTCTGATAAGGGCTTCATGCCATTTTGTTAAGGGCTTCATGCCATTTTGTTAAGGATTTCATGTCGTTCTGTTAAGGGCTTAAAGCCACTGTGTTTAAGATTGGGGCCAAGGCCGTTCTGTAAAAGATACTTTAAGTATAAATGATTTTGAACATGACTATGCTATACAATGTTTAATGAAATCCGTATTTTGAGTTACGAAATGTTTCATATGATAAGTAATTTCTGAAATGAGAAAAATGCTATGAACTTCTGATATGTTTATGATATGATACGCTTTCTGGATAATTTTCCCAAATGCCTAGATGCACTATGAAACCTCGAATATTCAAGATATGACAAGTTTTCTGAAAAAGATACTTTGTTATGCATACAGAAATAAATAAACCATATGTTCTCTTTATTGATAAATGCACGGATATGTATTATAATTCACGTTGAGCATTGAATTGTTATGTGCTATTATTCACTGAGCTTGACTCACTGTATTCTATGTTTGTTTCTGTAGGCACTCAACCTGGAGGTCAACCTTAACTTGTGGCTTTTGTTACCCAATTGTCAATCCCTGAGTGTCTAAGCTACTAGATGTTGATCGTTCAAGTTATGGAGTTTTGCTAAGTTTTTAATTTGTACCCTAAATGTCTGTTAAGATCGATGTATATGTATATGTATATGTATATGTATATAGCTGTCTTCAGATGCACGTCTCTGTATATTTATCTGCATTATGTAATTTGTGATCCTGGCATGGTAGTGGTAGCTCAATGGGTATTATGTTACGCTATTATATGTTAATATATGCTTCCGTTCAGGCCCCATAGGTTATATTCATCAGGTTTTATGTCCGTTTCTGAGGTGGTCATGCCCAAACTTTTAGGGGCGAGTTTGAGGCGTGACACTTGCACTGCCTTAACCTTGGATGCATCAACAGACACCCCTTCCCCGGATACCACGTGGCCTAAGAATTTGACTTCCCTCAGCCAGAACTCACACTTCCCAAACTTGGCATACAGCCTATGGGCTCTAAGTAACTCAAGCACTACTCTCAAGTGTGCCTCGTGCTCCTCCTCAGAAGGCGAATAAATCAGGATGTCGTCCACGAAAATGACTACAAATCGAGCCAAGAATTCCCAGAAGATCCGGTTCATCAAGTCCATAAAGACTGTCGGTGCATTGGTAAGCCCGAATGGCATCACCAGAAACTCATAATGGCCATACCGCGTACGGAATGCCGTCTTAGGAATATCCTCCTCCCTGACCCTCAACTGGTGGTAACCCGATCTCAAGTCTATCTTAGAGAAACAACGGGAACCCTTCAACTGGTCAAACAGATCATCTATACGGGGCATAGGGTACTTATTCTTGACCGTAGCCCGATTCAACTTCCGGTAGTCTATACACAATCTCAAGGCACCATCTTTCTTTTTAGCAAAGAGGGTCGGTGCTCCCCACGGTGAAACACTAGGGCGAACAAAACCCTTATCTAGTAATTCCTGGAGCTGAACTTTCAACTCAACCAACTCAGCTGGAGCAAAACGATAAAGTGCCATAGAAATCGGCGCTGTGCCAGGCACTAAATCAATAGAGAACTCTATCTCTCGGTGAGGTGGCAAACTAACAAGGTCTTCGGGAAAGACATCCGAATACTCACAAACCACCCTCGGCAATACAAGCTGGGTCTCACCACTCTCACCACTCTCAAAGCTAGCAAGTAGACCACTAAGCTCACTTCGCCCTCGCGAATCATACCCCGGTGGCAAAACGCTACCAACCCGGTCTCCCAAGAAATGGAACCACTCCCCGCTCAAGGTACATAACATGACCCTCTGGCGGTAGCAATCGATAACAGCCCGGTATGACGATAGCCAATCCATACCCAAAATAACATCAAAGCCCTTCATGGGCATGACAACAAACGAAAAAGGAAGCCTATGGTCGGCGACCTCTATATCACAACCTCTAACACCTTGTTTCAAGATCAGTTCACCCCCAAGAGGTGACACTACACAAATAGGAGACGCTAACTGTGCTAACTCCAATTCCAAAACAGATGCAAATGCAGCAGATACAAAAGAATGAGATGCACCCGTGTCAATCAACACACTAGCAACCGAGTTGCAAAACAGAAAAGTACCTCTCACTACCAATGGAACCGGTACTAAATCTTGCGCGGTAACAGCATACACGCGCCCTGTAGGCCCCTGATCTACCTGCTCACCTCTCAGAGCATACGACTGCTGCACTGACTGGGATGACGAGGCTCCCGGATTGGCCCTCGAGGCCTGCACAGACTGAGCTGGCTGAAATCCCTGCGTCTGTCTAGAACCAGACGCTCCCGAAGTAGCACTCAACTGTGGGCAATACCTCTTCAGGTGCCTAGGCTGACTATACTGATAGCAAGACAAAGGCTGGCCCCTGCCCTGACTCTGGCCCTGAGGTCTAGCTGAAGAAGAAGCAGCTCGCTGACCCCCTCCCTTCTGCGGGCAAACCAAAGACTTGTGACCCAGCTGGCCACACGCAAAACAAGTCAGGCCTCCCTGACTACCTCTCCCCGAACCTGCACTCAGCACCGGAAAGGTCAATCTAGCAACTCCACCCTGAGACTGCTGAGGGTTATGACCCCTCTGTCTCCTACCATCACCCTGACCATCTTGGCTCCTCTTGGAGCCTCTCTGCCCCTCATCCTCCTCCTGCATCATGAGCTCCATATGAGCTGCAGCATCTACTAAATGTCTATACTCTTGGATGTAAGACCCACCAACTCTCCGCTTGAGGCCCCGCCTCAACTTCCGCTCAAACTCATAGCAATGGCGTTCTTCGGACGCCACCAACTCAGGTGCAAACCTGGACAAACTAGTGAAAGTGGCCTCGAACTCTGCCATAGACATACCCTGCTGATTAAGCCGACTAAACTGATCCCTCAGCTTCTCCCTAGCAACTGCAGACAAGAACCTCTCCTGGAAAGCATTCACAAACGCCTCCCATGTACCTCAAACCTGAGCCTTCTCGTACTTCCACCATTGACCCGCATCTCCCTTCAACTGGAAGGATGCCAAGGTCACCTTCAGTGCCCCGTCCTCGATGCCAAGCATCTCAAACGTCTTACTCATTTGTTCCAACCACTCGTCAGCCTTCAGTGGCTCCTTTGGATCCCCAACAAACTCATCCGGGTTAGACCGGAAGAACTCCTTCTTCAAGAAAGAAGGCCCTGCCTCAGCTGCCTGATTCCCAGCCCTGAGAATACCCAAAGCCCCTGCTATCTCTCGTGCCAAGGCACTCATAGCCTGTTGACCCGCTGGCTCGGTCACATTGGCCTGGCCAACTCCCTCCTGCACTGCCGGAATATCATCCGGTAAGGGTACTTCCTGCCTCGCCGGCCTACCATGCCTAGCACCTCTTCCTCGTCCTGACATCCTAATAAAGGTAATACAGAACGTTAGCACATTCACAATGTGCCAAAACTAAACACTCACGTCCTAATGCATGGACAACTGTAATTCACTCCACGTAAGCACATAAACACATAAGCACTTACGAATTTCATCTCCGGATAATGATAGTCCCGAGGCGTTACTAGAGTTCCGGTTAGAAACAGCATTGATCAAGTGCCTTTCCAACAAGACTCACAGAAACCAAAGGATCCAATCAACATCCTAGAAACTACATTCCATACCCACATAATCACATAAGCATGTTATCAATTAAGCACATAGCATATGACACTACATCTAAGTCTCTATCAAGCGAGACAAACCCATTGTGATCCTAATCACTTCCCACGTACCTAAAGTATTCGAACCCGGTACGCTCTGATACCAAGTTGTAACGCCCTCAAAATAACACATTAAACCCATCAATAGAGACATGTATTAGTAATAAAGATAAACATTCTTCTATTCATCAGAGTAGTTCTTTACCAAATTATTACATGTTAATCAACAAAAGCAAATGCCCTGCGGGCTTACAGCTTTCCAAGTTAACACTTGGTTACAACAAAAGAGTGCTAACTCATTTACACATTAAGCCCTTGGCTTGAATTTACATGTAATACATCAAAAATAAGACAACAAAAGTGTGTCCGCCTCTAGCCTCCCAAGCTACGTCCTTGGAGGTGGCATGCTACCTGCACCTGAAAATGATATTCCCATATAGGGTGAGCCACAGCCCAGTAGAAATACACTAAACCAAATATGAACAATGACTAAAAGATTAGCAGTTGATAGATGGCCAACACTGATACTTTCTCTTATCACACTTTACAGTTTCATGACATACAAGTCCATGTTACAATTCATTTTCCAGTTCCTTTCAATTCTTAATTCACAACCATGGCTCAGAACCTGGCCAACAACTCATATGAGACAGTAACTCATATCAAACACTTCCCATTTCATAATAGTTAAGCATACTAGCTATATCACACAACAACAGATAAGCATACAAGCTATATCATCACTTCCACAGATATGCATATGAGTACTATCACACTTCCAATGACAAGCGTATGAGCTCTGTCAATACATCACTAGATAAGCATATGAGCTCTATCTACGGAGTCCATCCCCTATCTCCTCCCAACAATATCCGGTTTAGAGGTCCATCCCATATCTTCCCATAAACCGTGGAGTACATCCCCTATCTCCTCCAACACAACACAATGCATATAAACAATAATTATACACATCATCACACAACACATAAATTTAACGTGTTCTTTCAATCATCATACTTAATGACTCATTTCAGTGATTAGTTTTCGTTTTCCTAATCATCATGCATTGTCTACAACAATCACGACTATCCTCCACCGATAGCCCAAAGCAGTTATTTCTATACAGAAAATAAATGCAACAATGGATATATAATCAACATTTCAACTAGGTGAGTGATAAATAATCCAACTACACCCTTTAATCTCTTCCCTTTCCAATTTCCACATTCTCAATTCAATTCCTCATTTCCAATAATTAATTATACAAATTAATCAATCAATGTAATTAGGGCATTTTCCATAATTAACATTACAACCCTTAGGTTCCATTTTCATTAATGTCTTAACATTAATTTCACATTTTCCATGCCAAACATGCATCTAGGTTTGATATGGTTAAAACCTCAACTCTTGTAAATTTACACAAAAGCCCGAACTTCCTCAAAATTACCCAACAACTCCCAACATATCGAAATGCCAAGATTTAAAGACAAAACTCATAAAGAGGAGTAGGATATCCCTACCTCAAAGTTTGAGCTCCAATGGAGATGAAGACCAAAACCAAAATGCTTCAAATTCTGAAATTTTCATATTAAAATGTAGCCCTCGACGATCAACACAACTTTCGTAAAGACCAAAAGTGAGCAAACAACTCCTACTAGATCAAATCTAAGAGAGAAGGGCCGGTTTTAGAGTGAGAAGCTCTGAAAATGGCTTTTTGGAAAAGTAAGAGAGAGAAACGATCTTGAAAAAGTGATCCAAAAGTCGGATCTCGGATTTATATAAAAGTCGCCCCGCTCGAGCGTCAAACTCCCCGCTCGAGCGTCACTCACAGACTCCCGCTCGAGCGTCAACAATCCCGCTCGAGCAGCGGATACACACTCTCAGAACTTTTACAGAACCAGGTCTCCGCTCGAGCGTCAACCCTCCCGCTCGAGCGTCACACACAACAACCAGCTCAAGCGTCAAAACTCCCGCTCGAGCGTACAACTCTGCAGAAGAGACACTGGAAGATGGAAAACTACGCTCGAGCGTCGAAAACCCCGCTTGAGCGGACAGACAACAACAAAAGGCCCGCTCGAACGTCAAAATCCCCGCTCAAGCGTGAGGGCCAAAATCTGGGCAACTACTCTTGGTTTCTAAGTTCAACCAACCTGTTTCAAACTCACCCAACACAACTCAAGACTCGAATGCCAGGAGTAAAGGATGTAAACAAGACATATACAACTACCAACTCCACGGAACCTAAGCCCGGGTACAACAGTTAAAGAAAAGGGGAAACCGGGATC
Source organism: Camellia sinensis (assembly GCF_055761805.1). Classification (NCBI taxonomy): domain Eukaryota; kingdom Viridiplantae; phylum Streptophyta; class Magnoliopsida; order Ericales; family Theaceae; genus Camellia; species Camellia sinensis. The sequence continues at coordinate 194,297,992 of NC_138965.1, forward strand.
GCTATATAGGCCTTGTTTGTCTTCAGTGTTTGTGATTCCTGCTGACTTGTATAGGTGGATGGATTGATGTGTTTGCTGGAATGGGTGCGAAGTCGTGCATTTGTGATTCTTCTGGTCTGTGCATCTGAGTTTTGCATCTGTGAGCACTGATCTTGTGTCTTGCCTCTATTGTGGTTACTGTTGTGCTCCTGATATAGTTAAGTCTGCTGATGTAGATATCTCAGTTTTGACCATTCTTTCATGTTTTGCCACTTCGACTGGGCAGGTCGAGGGTCAAGCTACCCGGTCAACTCACGGGGGTCAAGGGGGCAGCGCCCCTTGGCAGGTCCGAGGGCAGCGCCCTGGCGGGGTCAAGGGGCAGCACCCCCGAAACAAAAATGCATTTTTGTTGCTTGTCCACTCAAGCGGTCGTTTATGCGCTCGAGCGGAGAATGTTTGGTTCTAGAAGTTTGACCTATCTGCAAAAGTACTGGGAATGTGTATTCGACGCTCGAGCGGGGCTTTCCACGCTCGAGTGAACCATGTTATATCAGTTCGTGAATCTGATATTTTGGATCACTTTTGTATATCTCTCTCTCTAAAAACCCTTTCCTCTCCCTTCTCTTTACATTTCCCTATGCCAAATTGGATCAAAACCTTAATTTCTCAAGATCCATTAGAGTTCTGCCATAAGTTCTTCATCAAAGTTGGTTAACTTCTCAAGGGCTTCATTGTGTGTGGTAAAAATCGAGTTTCGACACCGTTGATTTTGAGGGTTTCATCTCATTTCTTCTTCAAAACTTGAGGTTGGGATTTTTTTAGAGTTATATATACATTTTTGAAAGATCTATATGATTTTCGAAATTATCTTTCGATAGCTTTGAAAATTGATTGTTGATTCAAGAAGTTGAGCAATTTTGAAAGTGGGTTTGTCTCTTATTCTTTTAAAATGATCTTATGGGTTTTGATCTTCGTTGATTGAAGAAAAGATGATTTTGGAAAGTTTTCTTTTAAAAGATTTAAGTTGTATAGTTTTGGTGAGAAAATCTAGAATTTGGAAGAGACTGAAAATTCATGAATGATATTGTTATATTTATTTTGTGTGTCAAAATAAATGGATGTTTGGAAAATTTCTTATTTAAATTTATATAAATGATGAATTTCAGGGAATATGAGAATTATTGTTCATTTTTGGAAATTATTGTTCAAAACGTTAAAATAGTCTTGAAATGGCTAATTGTTGAGGATACTTGAGAAGAGGGAATTGTGTTATTCCTTGGATAATGAATTAGAATAAAAATATTTATATTCATCTTATGTTATTAGCATATCAATTCATTTGATTACATTAAACTTTGAAAGTTGATTTGAAAACTTGCGTTGAGAAAAGAATGTTGAGAAACAAGTTTTCATGAATTGGTTTTGGGGTAAATACGGTGGTAAGTCTTGACAGGTGGTGTAAATGAAATTGAATAGTTGTCAAGCCTTCCAGTTAATATTGGTAAAAATGACAAATTATGGGTGTCGAGCCTTCCAGTCAATGCTGGAAAAAATGGCAAATTGTTAGTACTTTTATAGTCTACTTACAGACACTAACCTAAGGATTACCAGAGTCGTATTTACCGCCCTTGAAATAAATTGTTAAGTTTTGAACAATTGAAATTGCATGACATCATTGAGCATGACGGTTTTCAAAAGATGAAAATGTGATTTATCTTCAAAAAGGGGCTTAGCATGGCATGTGCATTTCATCTCTTGAGACTTGTATAAAATGTATATACTTTGTTAACTATTTCCCATTGGGCTTTATGCTCACCCTATAGGATTTTTGTGCAGGAAAAGATGTGGTGATGCCGCCTAACTAAAGGCGAGAAAATGTGTGTTGAGAGTACGAGACTCTCATTTTGCTATGACTCTGTATGTAAGCCAAGGGTTGTATGTATGTGGGTTTGAATAACCGCTTTGTGTAACCAGGCTCAAGCCTTGGAAACTTGTAAACCCTTGGGGGTATTTATTTGTTTGTTTACTTGTTGTTGGATTAATGTATTGTTGCATGAAGAACTATTGTATCATGTAATGTAAGTTTGGAGATTTATATTCGGTTTTCCTTGAAAGAGCCATGAATGTTGTATTATCAATTAGGCTAGAAATTTGGGACATTACAACTTGGTATCAGAGCTACCGGGTTTGAATACTTGGAGCTCGTGGGAAGTGGTTGTTTAACCACAATGGGTTCATTTAGCATGCTTAGGAAGTGTTATGCATTTTGTGACTATGTGATAACATACTTATGTGACTAAATGGGTATGGGACTAGACTTTAGGGATGTTGTTTACGCCTGTTAAATTCCTTGAGGTCTCATTAGAAGGGTACTTGATCAATACTCGTTCTACTAAAAATTCTTCATTTTTCATAGGACAGATTTCATTGTAAAAGAATAGTCCGTATGTGTTTACGTGACTAAGTGCTTTTGTGGAGTGAAATTGAATTGTGTATATGGTAGAGAAATATATGGAATTGTTGTAGTCAAACGTGTGAGTCAAATTATGCGCACATATGAGTTAATGTGCTAAATTATTTCTCTTATGTCCTTTATTAGGATATCAGGAAGGGGTCAAGTCTGTGGTGGAAGAGGCGGAAGGCATGGTAGGGGTCGCCGAGGTGTGCATGAGGTACCGGCCCATAGGGTTCCGGTGCAAGAAGAAGGGTTCAGCCAAGCTAATGTGGCCGAGCAAGTGGGACAAGCAGGTCAAACCGCAATGGGGGCCCTAGCTCAAGAAATGGCAGGGGCTTTAAGGGAGTCTATGAACTTGTTGACGGTGGAGAATCAAGCCCGAGAGAACACCGCGGAGTCAATGGCGAGTTTCCTTACTAGAGAGTTCATGGCGAGTTTCCTTACTAGAGAGTTCTTGCGGGCCAAACCGGATGAGTTCCGTGGTGGTCCCGGGCCCAAGAGAGCGGATGAGTGGCTTGAACAAACTGTGAAGACATTTGAGTTGCTTTACATCGAAGATAGTGAACTAAGAGTGACTCTAACGAGTTACTACCTTAAGGGAGACACGGGTCAATGGTGGAGATATGCCCAGGGTAGAGTGGAGCCGACATGGGAAGCCTTTGCTGTTGCTTTCCAAGATAAGTACATACCTCCACTGCTAGGGAGAGATTGAGGCAAGAGTTTAAAGACCTCAAATAACTCAACATGCCCGTGGCCGAGTTTGAAGTGGTCTTCTCTAGTTTGTCCAGATTTGCACCAGAGTTGGTGGCAACGGAAGAGCGCCGTTGCATTGAATTTGAAAAGAAATTGAAAACAAAAATTATGTTCAAGCTTTTCAAAAATATGATTCGAGAATATGATTGTCTTGTGGAGACAGCGACACATGTAGAAATTTTCATACAAGCCGAAGAGAAGAGGCTTCGGAGTTCAAGGTCAAGGGGCCAAGAGTCTCAAGGAGACTATAGGCAGAACAAGAAGAGCAGGAACACCTATCCTAGTCCCAACCATAGTAGTCTAGATCCACTTTTCCTTTGCCTAGTGCGGGTCCGGGAAAAAGTGCATCAAGTAGTTTCTCGTGTTTTAAGTGTGGCCAACCGGGTCACAAAGCCTTCTCATGCCCACAGAAGGGAAGAGGGCAATTAATGTTACCACCACTTAATCGATCTCAAAGTCAGTCTCAGTCTCAAAATAAAGGTCAAAGGTTTTATTGTTGTCACTGTGGTCAGCCGGGGCATATGAAGAGAACTTGCCCACAGTTGGGAGGCGCATCTGGAGCTCAAAGTCGAGGCAAACTCAGAGCCACCAGTAGGCTCAATCAGTCCAAGCTTTGCAAGTTAATCAGGGAGCCACTTCGGCTCAGTCAGTACAATAGGCCTATGCTTCGAAAGGGAAGCAAGTTAATCAAGGGCCACAGAGGCGTGTGTATGTTGTTACCGTGCCAAAGCAGTTGCCAAAATCCTCAGGTTTGAGAGGTTTTTTTATTGTGTGTAATTCTTTGGCTAATGTATTAATAGACACGAGTGCGTCTCATTCATTTATATCTACTGCATTTGCTTCTGCATTGGGGTTAAAGGTAGCATGGTTAGTGCCTCCACTCAGAGTAGAGTCACCTATTGGGGGTACAGTTGATTTAGACTGGGGTTGTCATGATTGTGAAATAGAAGTTGTTGGGCGTTAACTTCCATTTGCTTTTGTGATGCTAGATATGTTGAGTTTTGATGTCATTTTAGGCATGGACTGGTTATGTTCTTATCAAGCTATGATTGATTGTTACCGTCATAGAGTTACGATGTGCACTTTGGATGGTGATCGTTTCTATTTTCTAGGGAACCGAGTTGATAGAGCCTTGTCGCCAGTTGTTGACCCTCATAGTAGGAGCAAGCTTAGTGGCCTTCTTGCAACTCTCTTAGATAGTGAGAGTGACAGGGCTCGTGTTGAGTTACCAAGGGTAGTTTGTGAATACCCAGATGTCTTTCCAAAAGATCTTACTAGTTTACCACCTCACCGGGAGATCGAATTCTCCATTGAATTCGTGCTTGGTAGGGCACCAATTTCCATGTCACCGTATAGATTTGCACCGCCGAATTGCATGAGTTGAAGATTCAGCTCCAAGAACTTTTAGACAAGGGCTTCATTTGCCCTAGTACATCGCCTTGGGGAGCACTGACTCTCTTTGCGAAGAAGAAGGATGGGTCATTGCAGTTGTGTATTGATTACCGCAAGTTGAATAGAGTTACAGTTAAAAACAATTATCCTCTACCCAGAATAAATGATTTGTTTGACCAACTTAGAGGGTCTCATTGCTTCTGAAAAATAGATTTGAGGTCGGGGTACCATCAGTTGAGAGTCTGGGAGGAGGACATTCAGAAGACGGCCTTTCGTGCTCGTTATGGCCACTATAAATTCCTTGTAATGCCTTTTGGGTTGACCAACGCACCAGCTTCCTTTATAGATTTGATGAACAGAATTTTTCGGGAATACTTGGACCATTTTGTGGTTGTCTTTGTGGACGATATCTTGATTTATTCAACCTCTGAAGAGGAACACGAGACTCACTTGCGGGTAGTGTTGGGTTTACTTAGTGAGCACCAATTGTATGCCAAATTTGAAAAATGTGAGTATTGGTTAACAGGGGTGAAGTTTTTCGGGTACGTAGTGTCTAGAGAGGGAGTGACTATGGACTCCTCAAAGATAGATGCCGTACAGGATTGGGAACAACCCAAGAATGTTTTTGAAATCCCTAGTTTCTTGGGATTAGCAGGGTATTATCGACGTTTTGTAAAGGATTTCTCTAGACTAGCTGCACCTTTGACTAGGTTGACTAGAAAGGGTATCAAATTTGTGTGCAGTGAGGCTTGTGAAAAGTCATTCTAAGAGCGTAAGATTAGATTGACTACCGCACTGGTTTTGATAATTCCAGAAAGGGGTTTGAATTACACTATCTATTGTGATGCATCCGAAGATGGACTTGGTTGTGTCTTGATGCAGGAGAGAAAAGTTGTGGCCTACGGTTCACGACAATTGAAAACTCATGAGAAAAATTACCCCATCCATGATCTAGAATTAGCAACGGTGATTTTGGCTTTGAAAATTTGGAGGCATTACTTATACGGTGAGAAGTTTGAAGTCTTCTCTGATCATAAGAGTCTAAAGTATTTGTTTTCTCAAAAAGACTTGAATTTATGACAACAGAGGTAGATGGAATTTATAGAGGATTATGACTTTGAGTTACACTATTATCCAGGGAAGGCCGATATGGTGGCCGATGCTTTGAGTCGAAATTCTGTGAGTAGTTTGGCAAGTGTGGCCATTCGGGAATGGGATATGCTAGATGTTATTGGCAAGTTTGATTTGCACTTGGGTGAGTCTAGAGAGTGTGCTACCTTGTTTTCTTTGAATGCTCAATCTACCTTGGTTAGTATGGTTATAGTGGCACAACGAGGAGACCGTGATGTGGAATCAATCTGTGTTAAGATTTCCAATGGGAAGGAAGAGAAAGGTTCGAATGTTCACTCGGATCTGAGTGTACGTTACCTAAACCGTTTGTTTGTACCAGAATCTTGTAGAGAGAAGTACTTCAGGAGTTCCATCACTCGCGCCTTGTGGTACACCCGGGAGGCACTAAAATATATCATGATCTTAGTCGTCAGTTTTGGTGGAGGGTTATGAAACAAGATGTCACTTTATTTGTATCGAAGTGCCTTACTTGTCAACAACTAAAGGCTGAACACCAAAGACCAACGGGTTTGTTACAACCCTTACCGATAGCCGAGTGGAAATGGGAGCGTGTTACCATGTATTTTGAAGTTAGGCTTCCTAGAACACAACGAGGCAATGATGCTGTTTGGGTGATTGTTGATAGGTTGACTAAGTCTACACATTTCATTCCGATGTGCACCAGCAACTCAGTTGAATGCTTGGCAGAGTTGTACATTAGAGAGATAGTTCAACGCCATGGAGTCCCTGTGACTATTATGTCGGATAGGGATCCTCATTTTACTGCCTGGTTATGGCAAAGCCTCCAAGAGACGTTGGGAACTAAGTTGACCCTTAGCACCACTTATCATCCTCAAACCGATGGACAGTCAAAACATACCATTCAGATTTTGAAGGACATGCTTAGAGCTTGTGTCCTTGATTTTAAGAGGCCTTGGGAAAGGCACTTACCATTTACTGAGTTTGCTTACAACAATAGTTACCAAGCTAGTATTGGGATCACACCATTTGAGGCCTTGTATGGCCGACCTTGTAGATCACCGGTTTGTTAGGCCGAAGTGGGTGATGCACCGTTACTGGGTCCGAAAATTGTTAGAAAGACAATCGAGAAAGTTGTTCTCATTCGGAAGAGGTTAGCTACGGCCCAAAGCCGAAAAAAGAGTTATGCCAATAAGAGGAGACAACCTTTATCTTTTGAAGTTGGTGACCATGTGTTTCTAAAAATCTCACCAAGGCGGGGTCTGATGAGACTTGGTAAAAGTGGTAAATTATCTCCAAGGTTCATTAGGCCTTTTGAGATCTTAGAGCGAATTGGGGAAGTGGCATACTGGTTAGCTTTACCACCACAACTTTTGGGAGTTCACAACGTATTTCATGTATCTATGCTTAGGAAGTATGAACCCGACCCTTCTTATGTTCTTAATTGGGTTGACTTGGAGATAGATGAGGATGCCTCTTACAAAGAACGACCGGTTCAAATATTAGATACCCGGGAGCAAGTTCTACGGGGCAAAACTATACCTTTGGTAAAGGTGTTGTGGGGACACCATGGGGTTGAAGAAGCGAAGTGGGAACGAGAAGCGGAAGTCCGCTCCAAATATCGGGATTTGTTTGAAAATGCTTAAGTTGCTTTTCTTTGTAATATTCTCTAGTGTTGAGGGAAACGTATTTAAAGTTGTTAACCATATGTTGATATGTGCGTTGTTGTTTTAAGCATAAGGTTGTTGAGAGTTGCCGTTACGTTTTAGGAAATTTCATATTTATGCGTATTTGGGAGGTTGTTGTTAATGAGATAACCATGGTGAGAATTGTGGAATTTGGTTGAGAGTTAGTATTGTGATTTGAAAATGAAATAGCGTGGTTTTGATCACTAGAAACCCCTTTGTTTAGGTAGTTTGAATTGAAATTTTGGAGACAAAATTCTTTAAGGGGGGAAGATTGTAGCGATCTTGGTTTCGACCCTTCTTTCATGTTTTGCCACTTCAACTGGAAAGGTTGGGGTCGAGCAAAATTACTAGGAAGGTGTATTCGACGCTCGAACAGGGCTTTCCACGCTCAAGTGGACCATGTTATATCAATTGGTGAATCTGATATTTCAAATCACTTTTGTATATCTCTCTCTATAAAAACTATTTCCTCTCCTTTCTCTCTACATTTCCCTATGTCAAATTGGATCAAAACCTTGATTTCTCAAGATCCATTAGAGTTCTGCCATAAGTTCTTCATCAAAGTTGGTTAATTTCTCGAGGGCTTCGTTGTGTGCGATGAAGATTGAGTTTTGACACTGTTGATTTTGGGGGTTTCATCTCATTTCTTCTTCAAAACTTGAGGTAGGGATTTTCTTAGAGTTATATATATATATATATATATATATATATATATTTGCAAGATCTCTATGATATTTGAAATTATCTTTAGATAGCTTTGAAAATTGATTGTTGATTCAAGAAGTTGATCGATTTTGAAAGTGGGTTTGTCTCTTATTTTTTTAAAATGATCTTATGGGTTTTGATCTTCGTTGATTGAAGAAAATACGATTTTGAAAAGTTTTCTTTCAAAAGACTTGAGTTGTATAGTTTTGGTGAGAAAACCTAGAATTTGGGAATTTCTTTAAAGAGACTAAAAATCTATGAATGATATTGTTATATTTATTTTGTGTGTCAAAATAAATGGATGTTTGGAAATTTTCTTATTTACATATGATGAATTTCAGGGAATATGAGAATTGTTGTTCATTTTGAAAATTATTGTTCAAAACGTTGAAATAGTCTTGAAATAACTAATTGTTGAGGATACTTGATAAGAGGGAATTGTGTTATTCCTTGGATGATGAATTGGAATATAAGTATTTATATTCATCTTGTGTTATTGGCATATCAATTCATTTGATTACGTTAAACTTTGAAAGTTGATTTGAAAACTTGCATTGAGAAAAGAATGTTGAGAAACAAGTTTCCATGAATTGGTTTTAGGGTAAATACGGTGGTAAGTCTTGGCAAGTGGTGTAGATGAAATTGAATAGGTGTCGAACCTTCCAGTTAATACTGGTAAAAATGACAGATTATGGGTGTCGAGCCTTCCAGTCAATACTGGTAAAAATGACAAATTGGTAGTACTTGTATAGTCTACTTGCATACACCAACCTAGGATTACCAGAGTCGTATTTATCGCCCTTGAAATAAATTGTTAAGTTTTGAACAGTTGAAATTGCATGACAACATTGAGCATGATTTTCAAATAATGAAAATGTGATTTATCTTCAAAAAATGGCATAGAATGGCATGTGCATTTCATCTCTTGAGACTTGTATAAAATGTATATACTTTGTTAAGGATTTCCTACTGGGCTTTATGCTCACCCTATGGGATTTTTGTGCAGAAAAAGATGTGGTGATGCTGCCTAACTAAAGGCGAGAAAATGTGTATTGAGAGTACAAGACTCTCATTTTGCTGTGACTTTGTGTGTAAGCCAAGGGCTATATATGTGTGGGTTTGAATAACTGTTTTGTGTAACCAAGCTCAAGCCTTGGAAACTTGTAAACCCTTAGGGGTATTTATTTGTTTATTTACTTGTTGTTGGATTAATGTATTGTTGCATAAAGAACTATTGTATCATGTAATGTAAGTTTGGAGATTTATATTCGGTTTTCCTTGAAAGGGCCATGATTGTTGTATTATCATTTGGGCTAGAAATTTGGGGCATTACAACTAATATTGATTCAGCTGGGTCTATTCTGTTGTCTCTGCTGGTGCTGTAGTTGTAGTGACCCTGGCTTTTGTGGGTTTAGCTTCTTGTTGTTGTTCTTGCTTGGGCTGATGATAGGTGTTGCTGTTTGGTGGGATGATGCGGCTGCTGCAGTGCTCGCTTGGTTTTGGACTAATGCTAGTTGCTACTGAGTGGTGGGATGCTATAGTGCTTCTTTGGTATTGGGATGATGCTTGGTGCTGCTACTAATGTTTTGCTGTTGCAGTGCTATCTTTGGTTTGGTTTGTTTTGTTTCTTGGTGTTTGTGTCCTGGTGTTGAAAACAGAGGTTAACTTGGTGTGCTGCTGTTGTGTTTGTTCTGGTGGTGTTTTATTTTGCCTTGTGCTGGTGTGCTAGCAAGGGATTGGATGGTCATATTGGTGCCAACCTAGTTGGGATTGATATGTCTCATTATGATGCTTTTTGCACCCATCCTTCTTTTTTCCTTTTTTGATGTAATAAGTTCTTTGTTTCATCAATAATGGTTTTTTTGCCAATCAAAAAAAATACCCACGTTATCACATTTGGAAAAAGTACATTAAAGAATTTTTAATTTTTTTAGAGTATCACATCATATCTGTCACGTTGTCACATTTGGAATAAATACACTACAAAGTTTTTATTTTTTTTTTAGGGTAAAATTTTTGGAGTGTCATATCATATCCATCACGTTTTCACATTTAGAAAAAGTACACTAAGGAACTTTTAATTTTTTTTGAAGTGTCACATTGTTGGAGTGTCACATTAATACTTGTCACATTGGAGTATCACATCAAATTTGTCACATTAATAAAATAGTATAGTTGTTCACCAAAATACTACTAAAATAAAAAATAAAGACCACACGGAAAGAAACTCTCCAATAGGGTTTAACAGATCAATAGAAAAAAATTTAGGACTAATTGGAGTACTTGTTTATGAGATGAGAATTATTGGTAAATATCCCAAAATAAATCTGAATAACAAAATAAATTTTTAATTTTGTCAATTTAAACTATTGTTTTTTTATTTGTTTTCAATCTAAACTATTTACATTTTTTCATTAAGTAAAAATTGACCCCAAAAAATTATATGTTAGTTGTAAAACTCAACGAAAAATAGTATTATATATATATTTTTATACACTTACATTGAATTTAATAATTAAAATATCATTTTTTATCAATTTTACTTAACGAAAATAAATCGATGGTTCATATTGAAAATAAATATATAAAAAATTAGATTTTAAATTAATAAAATTCAAAATTTATTTAATTAAATTTCCCAGTGGCGATCAAAGTTGCCAAAAGTGGTGTTGGTGACAACCAAGGCAACAAGAGAGAGGAAGGGGAAGAGGATGGGTGGGCGACTATAGAAAACGAAACTGTCGGAAGAAGAATGGGTGACTCTGTTCATTCTTCTTTCAACTGCTCAACTTATTTTGGTGTTATGGTTGAAATATGCACTGGTACATAACCTTAAATTTTTTATCCAAAAAGGTCAATGTGTTGTCCAAATTCATTCTTAATGTATGTCAATGTGACAAGACCAAGTCAATATTCCAAAATTATTAGGCTATACCATTAGCGATGGAATATTTAGTGTAACTTAATGAATTGTTTATAAATTTTTTAAAAAAATTTAAATTTTTTATTAGAGCGTTTGATTAAACTTTGACTTCTCATTTGATTAAAATTCATTCTAAAATTTTGTATTAGAATGTTTGATTAAAATTCATTCTAAAACTTTGACTTACAACCATAATCATAAAAATCAAATCAAATATTATAATCAATACAAAAAAAAAAACTCCAAAATGATAGAAAAAGTCCTAATAAATAGATACACGGAGAATAAGACTTATACGTAAGTAGAAATATTCAAACCATTGATTCCTAATGAGGTGCAAGAATTTTAACTAAATGAGTTAATCCCATTAATTAGTATATTTTTGCATCCTCCCATGTCAATTAAATTAAAAATAAATAAATAAATAAAAAGGAAAAACTTGTTATTCCCAACATCTTATAGTCTAGATATTGGATTGGGCTAAAATAGTAATAAATAACAAATAGATTAATAAGATAAAATATTACATTCATATCATAATCATTTTATTTTTCTCTCACGGTCATCAAAAAAAAAAAAAAAAAAAAGCCAACTACCAAAATATAATTTTTTTAGTTAGGCTAAAATAGTTAAAAAAAACCAACTAAAATAGCCAAGTTTTCAAACGAGCCAATTTTGACTTGTGCATCATTTTGTTCCTTGTAATCTTACCCTTCGTTTAGTATTGGCTTTTTTAGTTAACTTTTTTGTATTGAGACTTCGTTTGGTTTGACTTTTGTGAAAGAAAAAGTGTAATGATTATAGTTTGAATGTGACATTCTGTCTTATTATCTTATATAGCTAATTTTGTCTTTTTGTGTTTATATAGCCAAAAATCTGTAGCCAAACAACCCCTTAATTAGTTCAATTTTGTTCCTGAATTTATAATTTTATGTAAATTTAGTCTAATTGATTATAATTATTAGTGTTTTTTTTTATTGTAGAAAATGCGCGCATTAGCGGTGTGTCATGCTATTTATAGAAAAAGAAATTGTAAATTATTCAACTCAATGAATCGATGTGTCATGCTTTTATAAGAAAAAATTATAAATTTATTCAACTCAAAAAATTAATCTTAACCAATTCAGCGATCAATTTTCTTTAAAAATCGTAATAGGAGTTATCAATTAAACTAAATTAATACAAAATTTAAAATTAAGAGTCAAAATCAAACTAATTAAAATGATATAAACTAAAATAACACACAAAATAAAAATAAAAAAAATAAAATACAGAAATTAGCGATGTAATTTGGCCGCCATTCAATGCCTCTTATGGTGTTGACTTACAACGGCTGTAAGTGGTGCAAGGACGTGGTGGAGCATTACTATGGGCGATGCAATTCCCGTACAGGGTCTTGTTGCAAACAGCAGTTTTTTTAAGTGCACTATATGTTATCCTAGGACTGTGGCCGCCGCCGCCGACGCCTATTGCTGAAGGTGCATGAGTTGTGGGGCTTGGACGCACCCCTACTGCTGAAGGTGCATGAGTTGTGGGGCTTGGACGCACCCCCATCTTACTGCCTGGTCCATCTGCCACAAACTATATGATTGATTGACTGATTGAAATTAGACTAACTTAATTGGAAAAGACCAAATTAAAATTTGGGTCCAACTATGAAAGCGAAAATTTTAATTTATCTTATATTGGTCCTACTTAGAAATAAGATTTTGGACTAAAAGATATTAAAATAGTTAACAAGATAAAATGTTACATTTAAATCATAATTATTTTATTTTTTTTCTTACAACTATCAAATCAATTATAAAAAATTTAATTATCTTTCCAAACACTACTTTTTAATCAGATTAAAATATTTAAAAAAAAACTAAAAATCAACTAAAATAATCAACTTTCCAAACGAGGTCATTATAATATCATATATTTGGAGTTATAAAATGATTTTAAAAAATGGCCATATATTTCAAAAGAGTGATGTTATCAAAAAAATTATATATGAATCTTTCACTTCGAAACAAAATATTATTGAAGAATAATTTATTTATAATAATAATAATAATAATAATAATAATAATAATAATATCAAATTATTTTTGCCAAGTTTTTCTATGAATTTTATATATAAATAGAATTTTTTTTTCCGAAGTTGTATTATTAACTTGCTAATTTATGAATATTACTATGATATTTATTTATAATATCAAATCTGAAGATTTGATATTTTTAACAAAATAAATTTTTAATTTTGTCAATTTAAATTATAATTTTTTTATTTGTTTTCAATCTAAACTATTTACTTGAAAAATTAACCCAAAAAATGATATTTTAGTTGTTAAACTCAATGAACAATAATAGTATTTTAGGTTTTTTCTTTTATATATTTATATTGAATTTAATGATTAAAATATCTTTTTTTATCAATTTTACTTAAGGAAAATAAATCAATGGTTCATATTGAAAACAATAATAATAATTAGAGTTTAAATTAACAAAATTCAAAATTTAAAATTTATTTTGTTACAACAATCAAACTCTAAGCTTTTTTTGTATTTTTTTTTTTGTAATTTTTCAATAAAAAATTTATTCACCTTTTAATTCATGACTATACGTACAATTTTCATAACTTTCAATTATTTTACATTTTTTGTAGCAACATCAATATATTAATAGATATTTTTTTAAAGGGCATATATACATAAGTCTTAATTTATGAATTTATACTTCATTAAGTTCTAACCAAGATTTTTTGGTCCTTCAAGTCCCATTAAATTTTTAATATTCGGAATTGCCCTTCAAACAATAATTTTCATCATTTATGACTATCTATAAAGGAATATGATGATCTGACATTTATTTTAATTTTCAAAACTTTAAAACATCAACTTTTAAATTGAAAAAACAATAAAATAAAATAAAATCATTTGTAAAAAAAAAGTAATTTTTTTTTTGATTCAGTGTGTTTGGTTTGAGTTTTCTGAATTAAGTTTTTTGAAAACTGAGTTTTTTTATTTTCGTATTTTTTTGTTTTTAGTGAATATTTTTAAAATTTTAAACATTTTTTTACTTTTTTAGATACACCTTACTTAGATATATCTAAAAAGTAAAAAACTTGTGAAAAAATATTTTAAAAAATTAATAAATACATAAAAATACAAAAAATGTACTGAATTCTTATATTTTTTTTTTTTGTATTTTTGATATTTAGTGAATTTTTAAAAGATTGTTTTTACAATTTTTTTACTTTTTAGGTGTAGTTATGTTAAGTGTGTCTAAAAAGTAAAAAAATTGCTTAAAATATTAAAAAAAATTCAATAAAAACAAAAAAATACGAAAAATAAGAAAGTAGAATTTTTTGAAAAGTGTTTTGGAAAATTGAAACCAAGCAAGCTGAACTTTTTGAAAAATTTGAAAAAACTGAATTATTTGTTTGTTCAAAACTAACAATTTTGTGTCTATAAAGGAGCATGATGATGAAACATTAATGTGCAAAAAAAAAACTTTTAAAAATGAAAAAATTGATAATGTTCTCAGTTTTAAAACTTAAAAAAAATGATAATATTCTCGGTTTTATTGGATAGTTAAATCAAACCAATAAGTAAAAAGGCAAAAAGGTTTAATCACATGCTCTGTTTTTTTTTTTTATCAGTTAGTGAAATAATTATCTGGAACATTACTATCTAAAATTGATAATGTTCTTAGTTTTAAAAATTGAAAAAAATTGATAATATTTTCAGTTACACTAAATATGACTTATTGGTTCAAAAAATCTTAAATAGGACTTGAACTACTATAACATTTGTAAATAGGATTTTTAGATAATTAACTTTTTTTTTAATTATATAAATTATGTAAATTAATGAAATATTTTAAAATCACAATTTAATATCTTAATTATATAGTTCACAAATTGCATGAAATTGATATAGAATCCACCAATATGAAAGGTTCATATATGAGACCGTTTATGAAAGGTCAGTGCACATAAGGTTGAAAACCAGCCAAGTCGAGTCAAGCTGAGTTTTGTTGAACTCGAACTCAGCTCATTTACTTATCGAGTTCGTTTATTGAGTTTGAGCTCTGCTCGATAAGGAATTAGACTCGAGCTCGGCTTGGCTCATTAATATTAATGAAACTCAAGCTCGGCAGGTCGGCTCGATAATTTTTTTAAATATTGTTTGTATTATTTAAATAAAAAATATTATTTATATATATTATTTAATTTAAATAAAGATAAACAAGCAGAGTTTATACAAGCTCAAATTCGCCTTGTTTATTAAATAAGCCTAATATTTGAGCTCGAGCTTGAGTTCAACTAAGTCGAGCTGAGCCCTTAACGAGCCAAACTGAGCTTATTCATGAACAACTTGATTTATTTGCAACCCTAAGTGCACATATGATAGGGTAAGCAATATTCAAAATACTAAATCTATCTTTTTAATATCATCTTTAGATTTAGAGGGTGTCTTGAGATTATATAAATAAGTATATTTTTTAATTTTTTTTATAAAGAAGGTGTGTGAAAAAATAGAGAGATGAGTTGATCCGAAAAAGATAAAAATATAAAATAAAAAATAAGAAGTATACTTTTGTAGATGATGCCAAATAGTGCCTTATTACTCTACTCCAAGTTAACTAACTTAATTATCAAAGAGTTTTCGAGTGACACCAAACTCGTGCAGGGCCAAAAACAAATAAATTTTTTTCACCATATATAAAAACCAATACTATAAAAGTAATCCCTAATAGGATAAAGAAATTTTTAGATAGAAAATAAAAACAGAATATAGGATGATAAAAGAATATGATACATATCTTTTATACTGAACGACTATTTTATTTATAAAATAAGATATATTTTTAAAAATATTAATGATAAATAGAATTTTTCACAGAAATAAAAACACCATGGCTACTATAGTGTTCTCTTAATTCCATCCCTCCACCCAAGGCTCTTCTCTTCTCATGTAGGTCATGTGGGTATCAAGAGCGAGCCACAAAAAAAATCATCTTGATAAAAAATAATTGAGATAAATATTAAGAAAAATCACTGATACAAATATATAACAGACAGAGAACTTACTGCCAGCTAGTTTTCTTGCTGATGTTATTGGTTGGAGTATGATGAACATCAACATTATGAACCAGAAGAAGAAAAAGATGCGATAAAATTTTGAAGAAGAGGCTTTGCTCAACATTTTGAGAGAGAGAGAGAGAGAGAGAGAGAGAGAGAGAGAGAGGAATTGGAGAGGAAAAAAAGCACCGAATGATTATGGGTTTAAATAGGTATAAATACGTATATATCTATTTTCACAAGTAGGAGAACTACAAGACGAAGACTTGCAGAAGTCTCAAGAACTTGACAAATTGTATAACGTGAAAAATACTTGCTGGGCATTTACGGGGAAAGAAAAGTCTATTTAGAACCAAAAAGGGAAGAATATATATATATATATATAATCATAAATAATAATAATAAACCTCATAATTTAATTCTTATAACAAAATAAATTTTTAATTTTATCAATTTAAATATTAATCTTTTAATTAATTTTCAATTTAAGTTATTTGTGTATTTCTATTGAGTAAAATAGACAAATATATATATATATATATATATTTAATTGTTAAGCACAATGTTGAGCATATACAGGACATATTGTATGGGACCTACCTCTACTAAAAAAGGCATAGAATAATCTTATATGGTTGGCTTTGAGAAGCAAATTAAAAGTTAATTTTTAAATTTTTTAAAAGAAAAACGTGTAAAAAATTAAAATATAATTTAAAATAAGTTATAATTTTTAAATTTTAAAAAAAAAAGTGTAAAAAATTAAATATATTCTAAAATAAGTTAAAAATAAAGAAAATAACTTTTAACAAAGTCTCAATAGGCCTAAATATCTATCGAAGTTTATTCTACTCCAAATCAATTTATGCGGGATCATGAGTCTATTGACCAAGAATTACTATGGAAACCGAAATACCGTAGAAGTTGGGTCAAGGTGATATGATATGACCAAGTCAATATTGTCAAATTATTAAGCCAGCTTTACAAGAAAAATTTTACTTCTTCTTTCTCAAAATATTAATTTCTTACTTTATTTCTTATTATTCTAAAATATTAGTTCCTTTTAAAAAATCAAAAACTAAAACAATATAATTTCTTATTTTGACCTTCTTTTAAATTTATTGACAATACCAAAAATATAATTATGAAAATTGATATTTCTTAAAAAATATACTATCAAAGATAATTTTGAAAATTCAATTTTTTTAAAGTGCAATAACTATACTACCAAACCAAACCAAGCCTTAAATCTTATCAAATGGGGGCCGGTTACATGAATCATTCTTCTCCATGCGCCTCTATCAAAGGCCATTTCATTTATCAAATTAAGTAGATCCATATCTTTATTTACAACGCTAACCCAAGTTAATCTAGGCCTATCTCGTCCCCTAACACTTCCATCTATCATTGCAGCATCGCATCTCTTCACTACTGCCTTTGTTGGTCTCCGTTGAATATGACCAAACATTCTCGATCGATTCTCGATCAACTTATTTTCTATCGGTGCTACTCCTATCTATTCCCGAATACACTCATTTCTAATTATGTTTTGTCTAGTTTGCCACACATCCACCTTAACATTCTCATCTCAGACACACTTATCTTATCTACATGTTGTTTCTTGGTTGTCCATCACTCCGTCTTATATAACATCGCTGGTCTAATAGTCGTTCTATAGAACTTATAGTTAAGTCTAGTGGGTATTCATTTCTCGCACAGTACCCTAGACGCACTTCTCCACTTACACTATCACGCCTTAATCATATGGGCCACATACGTATCAATCTCCCTCGCTGTTGTGATAATCGACTCTAAATAACAAAAATGTTCAGTCTTAAGCAGTTCTTAGTTCTCAATCTTTACTTCTCCTATACTTTCATTGTTACTGTTACCAAATTTACACTCCATGTGCTCTGTCTTAGTTCTGCTTATCCGGAATCCTTTAGATTCAAGAGCTTTTCTCCAAATCTCCAACTTCGTATTAACTCCTTCTCTTGTCTCATCCACTAGCACTATATCGTCTGCAAAAAGCATACACCATGGCATGTCATCTTGGATATTTCTCGTCAACTCATCCATAACTAAAGCAAAAAGATAAGGACTTAAGGTAGATCCTTGGTGTAACCCTACAGTGATAGGAAATTCTTTTGTCTCTCTAACAGACGATTTAATACTGGTCACCACCCCTCATACATATCTCTAATCACATCAATGTAACTTTTTATCACCTCTTTCTTCGCTAACACCCACCATAATATATCTCAAGACACTCTATTATATGCTTTCTCAAGGTCAATAAACACTATATGAATGTCTCTTTTCTTTTCTCCATACTTTTCTACTGTCCTAGAAAGATAACAATTATACTACCAAAAAAAATTAAATTTTCTAAAAAGAATTATTATTTTGGAACGGAAGGGGTATAATACACTCTGTTTTAGGGTACTTATTATATGTTCTAATTATGACATTGATATTTAATTATGACTTATTATAATATTAAATAAAACTTATTTATTTTAATTTAACTATCACCTTCCTTCTTTGTAAAGGCAAAGTTTTGAATTTCTAAAGTTCCATTTTTTATTTTGGTTCATTAAAGAAATAAATTTTCTCACTTTGCTTCTCAAACCCAAACCCAAACCCAAACCCAAACCCAATTTAATCCCCACTGTACCATAACTCATTTCCAAATCCATCTAACCTCAAAATAAACTTTCATGACAAATTAAAATGAAAAATTACCATGGGTATGGGTCATTAGCTAAACAAAAAGGTTACAAATTGACGTTCGAGGGTTAGAGGAGGAGATAATGTGATGAGTTTGCGCCACTGGTACATAACGAAAAAGCAGCTAATGATTGCTAGATTATATTGCAAAAAAATTAAACATTTTGCTCTTCGTTGAATCCAGTAAGTCATTGTTCTTCAAGAACCCGAACCCAAAAGCTTTGCAAATACTTATCATCTATATATATACAAGAACTACTGGTCATCACTACAACAGGAGGCAAAACCATGCTAGCATCTGTCAACTTCTCCAGACAACGTTGTCTACGAGATGGACTATATTTAAGCAGTAGAACTACTAATTACAACATAGACTTGTGTTCTTGAACTGTCCGAACTGGACAATCCAAGAAGAGCCTCATCAAAGATGACTAGGTATCTCTGATGAAGATTCTTGGACGGGTCTACGGCTATTCATGCATGCATGGATAATTACTTGCTAAATTAACAACTGTCATGATTTTTGCATCCCGGTGGTGCAACTTGAATCAACACTATCAAGCATACTAGAAGCATTTCTAGCATGAAGCATACTAATGAAGAAACTAAAAGTTTCTACAATGCTCTTGATAGATTATGATATAGAACTTCATCAAGATGACTGAGTATCTCTAATGAAGATTCTACAAGAACAACCAGATTATCTTGATTGATCACAAAGTAAAAAATTCCATGATTGTAGTTGATAGCACATTACAATGGCAAGTACTAGATATTAGGTATGCTTCATTTAGTTTGTTCTTGTACTCACAAGTAAGCAACAAGTTCTCACTACTACATGAACACCCACACATACCAATATATCTTAGTAGTTTTCTATTTCATTTGTATAGCACCATTTTTGTGTCCCTATCAAAGCCCAAAAAGAAAACTGTGCAGACGAGGGTAGATTTCAAATTACTTAACAAAAAATTATGATAAACATTAGAAATTCAAAATCATAATGTTACACAAAAAATATAAGCACAAAAAATATAGACCAAGCACACTTGCCAAATAGATAATTAATTGCAAACATCCAACTAATCTCATACATTGTCACTTTGAGATCATGAGACCATCTACATATGTGTGTGTAACATCTTATCATGCTTATAAAGGTCAGCTGATTTGTCCACAAAACTAAATCATGACTGGACAAAAACAAAAAAAAAGAGTCTTGTCTAAGTGATGAAGAAGCATGAGTCTCTATTATTGCACACAAGTCTATTCTTGCCACTCTCTTAAGTTCAGTTTCTGCCATCAATATTGAATTGGCTCCACTTGAATAATGTATTTATGCAACTATAATGTTGCGGATCTTTTTTGTCAAAAAAAGTATATTCTTGCAAATTGCCATATTGCAAAAAACAAAAAAGCTAAACTGATGTAGTAATAGTATTTTTAAGTAATAAGCTAAAATGATGTAGTAATAGTATTTTTAAGTATATTCAACTGTAGCATGTTTCAAACATCAAATTAGAGTTTTTAGAATTCCAACCACGTAGCTTTCGAATTTCTTTGGTTTAGATACAATAAAATTATTTTCTACTTGGTCCATTCAATATATAAAGGTTATTGCTTTTCAAAATTGTAGTTATATAACTGGACAATCTATGTTAGAACTGTTGTTCAAACTTCTAAGTCTCATAAGCAAGAAAGAAAACTTCAATAGAAACATTGTTGCTTGCCTACAGCAATGTGAAATTGATGTAAATTGCCATTCATATGTAAGACATGCATCAAAAGAAGATTGAATCCACTTGAATTATGAAATACTAATTACATGTTAGCAAGTTTTGCAGGGAAACATGTTAGCCAAATAGAAAATAAAATTTAATATCAGCAGATCAAAAGACAGTTGACAACAATAACAACAATCTCAACCCCCAAAAGAACTTTTTAAACCTTATGTATCACGCAATTAAGTCTATATCTTATTGCGCCCCGGATATCTCACTGGTATATCATCAAGGTCCATTTTCCATTTGCTGAATCCCCAAGTCTAAGACCCACATACATATAATTTTCATTCCAGCCTCAATATGGGTTGATAACTAAAGGTATCTTGATTCAATCCAACTTTAGACAGAAAATGCAGTTTTTACTTGCCAAGTTTGTGGATAAAATTGGTGCCCTGATTTGTCCATCTCACCTTAGGAGTAGAGACCATCATTCAACTTCCAATATCCTCTATTAAATCTCATGTCATGGAATTTTTTCGAGTCTTTTAAGTTCACATAGCTAGTTCCAATATATAATAAAATTATCTTGCTCGTAGGCAATAAAAGAAATATGTTTACACTAAGTTTTCCACTACACCAAAGTCAACCAAACAGGATTCCCTATAATTGAAGGACACCCATACCAACTTAGCCAAATATGCTTAGACAAACTGCAAAATAACCTGAAGCCCATCTGATCAAAAGCATCAGTACAGAAATTAGTCTTGCAACTATCAATAATTTATTAGCTAAGAAAGCCAGAGGGTTTCTCAGCATTCTATGATCTCCACCAACACAGTTAAAAGAGGAAGAAAGACTGTGGTTAGCGCCTTCCTTCAAAACAAGTGGAGGCAACCCTACATACTCAATTTCAGACTGATAATCATCAATAATTAATTCTAAGCTTGGGAATTACTAAAAACATACATCTAAATTTGCAAAACAAAAAAAGAATTGCAGCAACACTCGACTACAATTAAAGAAAACTCCATATTTCCATTTACCTAAACGTGAATACCATTAAGATTTAGAATACATTCAATATATTTATATATGTGTCGATGAAACTCAAAGATTATCACATTCTCATACAGGGACATTTATTTCTCAGTAGTTCTGCAGTTCATTACATCTCCAGGATAGTTCAGCCGTCCAAACAAAACAGCACAGAGCTAAAATGGCATTGTTCTGACTGTCAAATAATAAAATGTGGATAAACACTCACCGAAGGAAACAAAAACAAATCAAAAGGCCTACTAGCCATATGACAAAGGCATTAGATCAAAAAATTTCTTGACTCCAAAACTGGAGTACTTTGTCAATCATCAAACTTACCGGGGTGATTACAGTGCTATAAGCAAAGATTTAACACCCTATAAGCCTCTATAGATATGTAACCCATTATTAGAGCAGACAAAAATAAGGAAAATGACCAAATAGAATTAGAAGACAGAGAAACCTCCAGACATCCTTCAAGAGAATGAAAATTGTACCTGAGATAAGAGCAACAGAGATCGATCTGGTTCGAGAATGATATCGATTTTGGATCTGCGATTTGATGAAGAACAGATCGAGTTTGAGTTCAAGTTCGATGAAGAGACTGATCAAAGCTCTCCAGCGACAGATCAATGAAGAGCAACACCTGCAATCGAGCGAGCGAGAGAGAGAGAGAGTGTGTGTGTGTCTTTGATCTGGTTCGATGAACATCAGTCGAGGGCTTTGGAAGAGAGAGAAAGAGAGGGAGAGAGACCGAGCTATGGAAGATATAGAGAGAAAGTGAGAGATGGAAAGTGAGAGACGGAAAGTGGACGGTGTCAAATGTATACACCCAATACGACGCCGTTCAATTGAGCTCTAAGACAACGTTTTGGAAACGTTGTGTTTCATCCATCTATAATGGCGTTTCCTAAAACGCCATAAAAGAAACGTTGCGGTAGCCCATTTTTCCTGTAGTGAACCATGTTACTAGTGGCCTGTCCCGAGGTTGACACAGTAAGGCCTCTATCGTACATTTGCTGGATCACTTCCCTATACTCTATCACCAAAGTGAGCTCCACCACATCCCCCATTTTTATTTTGCAGGTAGGATCGCTCACTAGCTCGTGATTCAACCTCGGCCTCAATTGTTCCTTCACAGGAAACCTATAAGAGGTCCATCTAAAGCTTCCTTGACCAGCTCTTTCCATCAAATCCAGGATGGTTGAGTTTGCCGGGAACTCCTGCACCGACATCTACAAAACCAAAATGCCAAAATCATATGTTTACTCACCAAAGAAAGTCACAATGCGTTTCTGCCAAGAGCATTAGCTACTTACGCTCTGTTTGTTTTGTTGGAAAATAATTTCCTAACAGAACTTTTCTATGAAAAGTATTTTCGACCTTGATACAAATGCGTTAGTGGTGATGTTGGTGTGGTGGTGGAAATGGTGGCTGTGGGATGGTGGGGCGGTGCAATGGTGGTCATGGTTGAGGGTGGTGTTGATATTGGTGATACAGTGGTAGTAGTGGTGGTGTGATGGTTGGAGGTGGTGATGGTGGTGGTGGTTGTAGGGTAGGAGGTGGCGATGGTAAGAGTTCAATCCAAAAAAATGTTTTTCACTTTTAAAAAGTGAAAAAAATATTCCATCCTTGTTTTCCATTGACTACGGAATACGGAAAATATTTTACTGCTAGACTTTGATTTTCTATCATACCTAATGCTAAAAGTTGAAAACAACATTTTTCCAAAAAACGTTTTCCATCAAAAACAAATGGAGCGTTGATGATCAAACAGAGCAGTAAAATGTTCTACAAGGAAACAAACTACCAAGTTTGAAATGTCTGTATGATACTATAGCATCACTATAACCATGTCCGTAAAAACCTAGCCAAATTAACTCCAAAACTAGTTCGATTAAAGTAAAGAACAAAACTAAAAACAAACTGTTGGACCATTTTAATATTTTTTATTTATTTATTTATATATTTTGTTCATAAATCTTCATTTTGTCTTGTTTATGAATCTTATCTTGTTCATGAATGGAGATTCATTGTTTTGGTGTCCTTTTGTCTTGTTCATTATGAATGGGATTTAATTAGAATTCATGAATTTGGTGGTGAGTTAATATTTGGATACACTCTTCCTTTTCTCTAGGTTCATGGTCATTATTATTTTTTATGTATTTTGTAATGTCCTAGTGGCCTATATATAGTTCCTTTCTTCTACTCTTTTCTACACCAACACGCCAACTATTTTCTATACAAGAGAGATTACTAGCAAAGAATGGTGTTTTTCTTAGTGGGTGTTTTTCTTAGTGGAGCTTTGGGTTCACCATCTTATGCAGAGTTGGCCTGGAGGGGACAAGTGGTCGGGCTGTTGTATCCTGGAGGGGACAAGTCATAATTTTGTGACTGTTGTATCAGTATTTGGGTTCTTATTACCGCAATGGACTTGATCTCCTTAAAGAAAACGAGATATACGTGCCTCAATTTGATCTATTTTTATCTAATTTTTTTTACATTATTTATCAATAAAATATAATTTTTTTTGGTATTTTCACCAACACAAACCTTGTCATTTTCCATCACGATGACAAAGACAGGTGCATCAGAGACACAATTGAGTTTATAGGAATATGGGCAATCTTCAGAATGAGAAGGGAATAAAATAAAATATATCTAGATCCATCTAAAAATAAAATATTTATGAACATCTTTAAAAAAAATAATTAATTTTTTTTAAGATCCATCTAAAAAATAAAATATTTATGAAGAACATCTTAAAAAAAATAATTAATTTTTTTTTTAAAAAAAAGACTGAATTAATTTTTTTTTGTATTTAATGAATTTGTAAAAAAAAAATTACGAATAATTTATTTTTTAAATATATTTAGATTAGGTGATTTTAAAAAGGGTGCTCAGTTGAAAAGTCCAATTTTGAACTTTTCTTTCCCAAATGTTCAAGCGTTAATATATTATGTCTATAAGAACAAGCTATCGCAAAATGACCAAACTAGTCATGTGTATATAGATATATTGTTTCCAAACCAAATCCTAAACAAACCAGCGCCTCTCTCTCTCTCTCTCTCTCTCTCTCTCTCTCTCTCTTTGTTCTTCTGGATCTGTTGCCATCGTTGGAGATCTGTAGATCGACCTCAGATCTATAGATTTGTAAGCCTTAACCATCGTGCTGCTATAGATCTGTCAGATTTGACATCTCCATCATCATCATCGTCACGTTGTCTCCATCATTGCCGACATCGTCAATCTCAACGTCACTCACAGCTACTCAGTCACCACCGATGTCTCATGTAACACCCCCAAAATAAAAGACATAAATAACCCGATTATTTCGTCAATCAATAAACTTAGATTTCCATTAATCAAATCTCTATAGTTGCATTTCTTTCATGAAAGAGATTTACAAAAAAAGTCCACATGTAATACATATTTAATCGTTTCTAAGTTGAATCCATAGCATGTGGAACAATTCTAAACAATAAAATAATCAACAAAAGAAAAGCCTCAAACATTACAAGTTCCGAGGCTTAAGCCTAGTTACACAAAAATGGTTAACAAACCCATACAATTTAAGCCTTAGCTTGTCAAAAGTAATCACAAAAGATATAGAGCATCGTGCTCTCAAAAATATTCCTACGCCTTCAGTTAGGCAGGATTACCACATCATTTCCTGCACAAAATCTACAAGGGATAAATATAAAACCCAGCAAAGATATCTTAGTAAAGTGTATATATATATTAAGCAACCTCAAATACATGAATGCAAATGCCATGCCAGGCTCCAATGTCATAAGTTTTCAATTCTTTTGAAAACACATGCAAAGTTCTTTTTAGAAAGTTCATTATCTCAATGAAATTCAATAATAAAATAGAGTAGTCACTACAACAAATTTGGAATTTAAAGACGAAACAAATTTATCTCAAAATGTACACATTTTGTCATCCTAACTAATTACGACGAAAAGTTTTCCTTACCCATTTTGTCGCCAAAATGTTGTTTCCATAAGGGTTTGGAGACGAAAAAATAAATTCGTCATTGAAAATGAAATATTTGTGACGATTTTTTTGTCTCCAGTACGCATTGTTGGGAACAAACTTGCAAGTAATTAGTGACGAAATATTTTGCCATTAAAGTAAGAAATTAGAGACAACTATTTTTTCATAAATATAAGAAATAGAAACGAAATAATTCCAGAATTTCAAAATTTTTAGTCATCCACTAAAGACGAAATAACAATATAAGAAATAGAGACGAAATAAACTATTTTTAGTCATCCACCTAAGCCAAGTAAGGGACAAAAAAAAAAAAAAACTCCTTTGGGGATGAAAAATTTTGTCACTAATTCCAAAAAAAAAATTTCACATTATATAGCTATTTTATCAAAATCTGAATTTTAATTCAGCAAATATAATCGTATTCATTTTGAAACCTGTTTAATAATATAATAATTCCATCACAACTTGACTTAACTCAGGCAAAATCATAGGGCTAGTGTCTGCAAGTAGTCCCTTAATATTTTTTGCAACAAAATTTATATTTTTAGAGATAAAAATAAAAAATTAAAAAAAAACTTGATTTCTAAAACTCTTATATGTTGTAGTGAATTGCGATAAATATTTTTAAAAAAAAATTGATATAAATATATAACAAAGAGAGAACTTACTGCCTGGATTGGTGGCTAGTTTTTTTGCAGATGTAACTGGTTGGACCATAATGAGCATCAACATTATGAAACAGAAGAAAAAGAAGAAGAAGAAGAAGAAGAAGATGCTTTGCTCAACATTTAGAGAGAGAGAGAGAGAGAGAGAGAGAGAGAGAGAGAGAGAGAGAGAAGAATTGGATAAAAGAAGAAAAAGAGGAAGATGGAACTAATGATTATGGGTGTATAGTGAACTTACATATGTATCTATATATATATATAATCTGTTGGCAGATATTTTACTATTATAATGTGTTATAGATTATTTTGTTTGCTTGGGCTCCAAGCAACTTGTTCTCCAAGCTACCTTTCTTTGCCTAAAAGTTTCTTCTCCTCTAAGAAAACGCTTTTCTTGCTCACCAAGTTTCCTCTTCTATAAATTGAGCTAACCTCTTATCTTGGAGAAAAGAAGAAGTGTTTTTTTATTTTATTATATTTGTGTGACATTATCAGGCAAAGAAATAAATGGTGCATATGATAAAGTTTTGGGTTCAACCAATTATGCAGTATTGGTGAACCATACGACTTAGTTGGGCTGTTGTATCTTAGGGGGGGACAAGTCAAGGTTTTTTCTGCTGCACCGATGTGAGGCTTTGTCTAACCGCAGAGAACTTGAATCTCCTTAAAAAGAGTGAATTTCCTGCACCTCAGCCCTTTCAATAGTTATTGTAATTTTTATTGTTTATATTTTTTGGTGTTTTATTTGTAATTATCACCAACAATTTTAAGGAGATTCAAACAGTAAAATTCATTGAGCCAGTATTGGAGAAGCCCAACGAGAATACCGACGATCTCAACAAGCCCTTCCGATTCAAGGGAGCCCATTTCAAGAGATGGAAAGGCAATGTGCTTTTCTACCTTAGTCTCCTCAAGGTGGCATATATCCTGACCGAGAAAAATCTGAAAAAAGTCCCCACTAAAGAGATGACCGACAAGGAGTATGCCGCTCATATTGAAAAAATCGAGAAATACAACACAGATGAGTATAAATGTCGGTATTATCTTTTGAATTGTCTTTTGCATCAATTTTATGATTATTATGATACTACTTATACCACTGCTAAGAAAATTTGGAAAGCCTTGCAAAATAAATATGACACTGAAGAGGCAGGCACTAAAAAATATGCTGCAAGCCGTTTTTTCTGCTATTAGATAATAGAAAGAAAATCAGTGGTAGAGCAAGTTCAAGATTTTCATATGCTAGTGGTTGAAGTTAAATCCAAAGGCATCAAAATTGGAGACAATTTTGTTGTGGCAAGTATTATTGACAAACTATCATCATCTTGGAGGGAGTTTCAGAAGTCAATGCATCACAAGCAAAAAGAGACGTCCTTGGAGACTAATGACACGGATTCGGGTGGAGGAGGAAGCACGAGGACAAGATGTGCTTATGACACAAAAGCATTCCACTGCAAAAGTAAATTTAACTTCTGGAAATACTTTACCTAAAGGTCAATTTCATAAAAATAATCACTTGAAACCAATTAAGAAAATCTGAAAACATACTGAAAAGCCACAAAATAAAAATTACCCAAGACAAGAAAAGGAACCAAGAACCCCCTTCATAATATCTGACAAATGTGACATGTTGTGTGTGGCCAAAGTGGGCATATTGCTCAAACTTGCAAATTTCAAAAACAACAGTCTTGACCACAAGCTAATGTTACTGGGGAACTATTTGTGGCTATGATTACAGATATTTTTATGGTTCAATCTTTGAAAGGGTGATGGGCAGACTCTGGTGCCAATAGGCATGTCTGTTATGATAAAGATTGGCTCAAAGATTTTACTCCATTTAATGAGGAGAAGGCTGTTATGCTTGGTGACTCCAGTTTAACCGAGGTGCTCGAGTGTGGGGATGCAGAGCTGAAATTTACTTTTGGACGTGTGCTAGTTTTAAACGATGTGTTGTACACACCGTCCATGAGGAAAAATTTGATGTTGAGTTATTTGCTCAACAAAACTGGTTTCAAGCAGACTATTCAATCTGACCAATATGTAATCACTAAAAAAGGCATATTTGTAGGAAAAGGATATGCATGTGATGGAATGTTTAAATTAAATGTTGAAAATAAGAAAGCACATGTTTCTGTTTAAGTGTTGTCTTCTATGAATTTTTGGCCTGCTCATTTGTGTCATATTAATAACCGATATGTGGGAGTCATGAGTAGTTTAGGATTAATTCCAGACTAACAAATAATTTTGAGAAATGTGAAGTTTGTAGTCAAGCAAAAATAAGTAAAAGGCCTCGTAAAAGTGTGGTGAGAAATACTGAATTGCTAGAATTAATTCACACTAATTTATGTGAATTTGAAGGAATTTTAACACATGGTAGAAATAGATATTTTATCACTTTTATTGATGATTTTTCAAATATACTTATGTATACTTGTTGAAAAATAAAAGTAATGCTTTTGAAAATTTTAAAGAATTCTTTTTTGAAGTTGAAAATCAATTCGGTAAAAAGATTAAAAGATATAGAAGTGATAGAGGCTGGGAGTATGAATCTTTTGGACTCAACTCGTTTGCTCAGTCTTTGGGAATAATCCATGAAACTACTCCACCATATTCACTTGCATCTAATGGTGTAGCAGAAAAGAAAAATAGAACTTTAACTAATTTAACAAATGTTATGCTAATTGAAGCAGGTGCTCCTTCAAATTTGTGGGGAGAAGCAATTTCAACTGCATGTTATGTTATGAATAGAGTGCCACATAAAAAAAACAAAAGTTACATCTTTTGAATTGTGGAAAAGGCATAAGCCAAATTTAGAATATTTGAGGGTTTGGAGTTTTCTAGCTTTTGTTAGACTTGTAGACCCTAAAAGACCTAAATTAGGTGTGAAAGCTATCACTTGTGCTTTTCTCGGATATGCAACAAATAGAACAACCTATGGATTTTTTGATATTGAAAACAAAATAATTTTTGAATCAAGTGATGCATTTTTTATGAAGAAAAATTTCCTTTTAAATCTAAAAATGGTGGGGGTCAAAATTATCAAGAAAATATTTTATTTGAAATCGGTTCCTGTACTCCTCTTTTACAAAATCAAGACACTGTTGTTTTTGAACCTAGAAGGAGTAAAAGAGCCTGATTAAAAAAAGATTTTGGCCCTGATTATCATGTTTTTAATGTGGAGGAAACTCCATTAACTTTACAAGAAGTTTTGGCATCTCCTGACTCTGTTTTTTGGAGCAAAGCTGTAAATGATGAGATGGAATCATTATTATCCAATAAAACTTGGGTATTAGTAGATTTACCACTAGGTTGTAGAACTATTGGCTGTAAATTGGTTTTGAGGAAAAAAAACTTAAACCGGATGGAACTATTGATAAATATAAAGTAAGGCTTGTTGTAAAAAGTTTTAAACAACAAGCAGATCTTGACTTTTTTTATACATTTTTTCTGGTTACTAGAGTTACATCACTACTAGAAATTGGACTTTTGTCGAAATTCGCCAATTGGCAACTAAAAATTTAGTAGCCCAAAGTTTTCAATAAATTTGTTTTTTTGTTTTAGCGACTAAAATATTTGGTCGCTAAAAATATGGCATTCCTTTTTTGCTACCATTTTTTTTGTCGCTAAAATCATGGTGCTCCTTTTTAGCTACTAATTTTTTAGTCATCAAAAACTTTTTTTTTTTTGGCTACTAACTATTTAGTCGCCAACAAGTTCCCTTTTTATTTTTTGGCTTCTAAATGTTTAGTCACCAAAAAATCTATTTATTAATTTTTTTAAAATGCATAAATTGAATATTTTTCATTAAATTTTGAATTATATGCATTTCATTATCAATGCAACCTGTAACCTGTACATATACAGAATACTACATTTATCAATTATCATCTAAATCCATTATCAGTAATACCCATTTCATTATCAACTATCCAAAAACTTTAACTTGTAGCATCATATTCCAAATATCATATAAATCCACACCAACCAAGTATAATCTATCTAAATTAAATATTACATACAAAAACACTTGATTTCCAAAGCAGAGGGTTGTAGAAAAATAAATGTCTTCCATATACAGAACAAAATTGTTTTAGTACACAAAAATAAATATCCACAATAGCCCACGCAAAAGCAATCTGTAAAAAAAAAAAAAAAAAATGATAAGTTATATGCTTTAAGGACTTGAATTACATGACCTTAATTACATGACAAATTAAGGTCGGTCCATTAAACCTCTTTCCCAGATCTTGGCTCTCTAAAGTACAACAGAAATTCATTTCTCATCACTTTGAATTTTGGTAGTGTCATCAACAATTTATCCCCAAATCCTTATGTTGCAAACACCATGGATGTGACTGAAATCATTCAAGGATCTACTTATCTAAAATAAAAAAACTGAAGCTGGATAATAAAGTGAGTTTCTTTGTGTTCAGGAAATCAAAGTGGATTTAACATTCAAGCTACTGGCCTTTTTCATCTAAAGATGCTAAATCTCTTTCTTCCATAGTACCTTCCCATCTATAAGAGATGCATACAACTCCGAGCCTTTTCCCTAAAATCAACTGGTACACTACTCAAGATGGATTCCTTTTCATCCATTGCAATTTGAAAATGTAAGGAGAGAGAGAGAGATGAGTGAGAAAAGAAGAAGAAAAAAAGATGAGACAAATAAAGAATTGGAAATATTATTTCAACTGATTTGTGTAGAAGACATAAAGAATAATCAAAAGAACAGACAAACATAGATAAGTTGGATCAACTATACTCCAAAAAGAAGGGGGGCCGGGGGGGGAAATAGCCAAGTCAATAACAAAAAAACTGACAAGCCTATGAAATAGGCATGCATCACTTTGCCACACAATACAAGGCATAAACATGTCCTTTAGCAATTTTAAACATGAATGCTAAAAGAATGGAACTCCTATATCACATACAGAATCTACAAACTGAGGTTCTGAATAAACCATCATTACCAAGCAATATGGAACACAATCAAAATAACTGCAATAGAAAATGGTGTGCCCGTAGCTGGACCAAAAAATTTATAGAATTGGCATTAATGAAGTAACATTCTCCAGCCTGACTTGCTAAGCTCATAACTCAAACTTTCCACAACATTCTAATCATACAATGTTTTTAGAGGTAAGTTAGAAATAGAAAAACAGCCTTATTGTTAATATTATGTGGGATTTAAAGAAAAAACAACATAAAACTAAAAAGAATATTACGAACAATTACCAGCATTATTTTTAATTAATCATGTTACCTCATAATATGGTGAGTAGAACAGAATGTAACATGGTAGCAATTGGAAATTACACAGTTCACGTAACTCTACAAATGAACTAGAGGGATAAGGAGATGCAATTTGAATAAAAACAAGGATCACAGCAACTGCGCTCTCAAAACTTTTTCTTCCACATTCGAAAGTTGATGTATATAAGTTGGTCAAAATTTCAGGCCTATTTTTGACTTCCTGCATGACTAAAAACCCATTTCAAGTTCAAGAGCCAGAGTTAAGAAAGGCAACATAATATTTCATTCAATTTTTGGGTCCAACATCAGAGAGAGAGAGAGAGAGAGAGAGAGATTACTATCAGTCTTCTATTTAGAACATGTTAAAATCACCAAATTAATTCTCTATATTACAGCATGTAGGATTAAATCCAAAGGGAGAGAATAAGATTGTTAGAACATTACTACTAAGAATAAAATGGTTAAGTAGAGCTTAATTTCATTTCTAATTTCAACAAATTAAAGTAATCATATGTGATTTATGATTGAAATTTTATTCAAATATCAATCCATGCAAGAAGCTAGTCATTTCAGTTACAAATGAATGTGTCTCTAGTATAATAGTAACTGTAATCAAAATTGATTACAACAAGCCCATTATAGATACCACAAAGCAAAACTCAATAGCAAATGGGTTCTTGCTTAACCAATTAAGGAGGAGAATAAATCAAATATGATTCTAAGATAAGCTCAGCACTGAACACCATGTTGACTTAAACCCAATTTGGTATCATAAACTTCACAGAAATGAAGGAAGGTCAAACTATACTTGATCAACAGAAAGTAAAATAAATAAATAAAGTTAGTTAAATTACCATAGTCAGGGTTGAAACTTCTATTTATTAGATCACTAACAAACCATAAAAAAGAGCTACTCATTTAATATGTAATTTAGTAGCATATGGTTGAATCACAATTAAATGAAACTACCAATTGCTACAATTGAGATAAATAATATTCTGATACAATCATTATACAAGAGACCCACCAATAACTGGGTTATCTTGATTTTTCATGAACAAAGTTAAATTGCAATTTAAAAAAAAAAAAAAAACCCAATGAAATATCTTGAAATTGGAGTAAATCACAAACTTAATATGCATCAGTTTATTAAATAAACAGTAAATATATATATATATATATATAAATACAGATAGATAAATAGATAGATATACATAGAGAGAGAGAGAGAGAGAGAGAGAGACCTGGCATCTGACCGATGGTGGCATCCAAGAGAAGAATAAGAGAGAAGGCGATGGAGAGAAGGCGAAGTCTAGTAGCCTCCATTTCCCTTGTACTGTGAAGAGATAAAAATGGTGGGAAAAAAAGAATAAAGAAAAGAAATATAGAAAAATGATTGTATTATTAAAGCACAAAAAAAAAAATCAAAAATGAAGCTTTCAAGTAATCAATAAGAAGCCATCAATGAACACACACACAGTATCTGGATTAGAGACAGGAAGATAAAAACCTTGCAATTCGAGGAGCCGCGAGGGAGGAGCCGCGAGGGAGGAGCCGCCGATCGCGCTTCCTTGGGTGATGGATCTTAGGCAACGGTGACCAACAACGAGGTGAATCGGTGCTCTACCTGCAGGCGACCACGAGGGAGGGAAGAGGAGCAGTGGAGAAGGAGAGGCAGAGGAAGAGAGGGGGAGAGAGAGAGAGAGAGAGAGACGCTGAAAAGAGAGAGAAACAAAGGCGCTGGTCTGGGTTTAGAAACCAAATATATATATATATATATTACACAATTAGCGACTAAATATTTTTGGTCGCGAATTAATTTTTTAAATCCCTCCAAAATTTGAAATGTCTCCATCCAAATATTTTAGTTTTTTGGTGACCAAAATATTTTTTTGTCGCTGAAAATAAGTTTTTGGTAACCAAACTTTTGGCCGCCAAAGATAAAAAATAATTTTTTATTTTACATTTGGCGACTAAATTGTTTTAGTAGCCAAAACTCAATATACGACGACTAAAATATTTTTTTGTCGCTAAAAATATGTTTTTGGCAACCAAACTTTTAGTCGCCAAAGATAAAAAACTAATTTTTTATTTTACATTCGGCGACTAAATTGTTTTAGTAGCCAAAACTCAATATACGGTGACTAAAATATTTTTTTGTCACTAAAAATATGTTTTTGGCGACCAAACTTTTGGTCACCAAAGATAAAAAATAATTTTTTATTTTACATTTGGCGACTAAATTGTTTTAGTAGCCAAAACTCAATATACGGCAACTAAAAGGGGCACAGTTGAGTCAGGTGTTCTGTCTTTCCCCCGTCATCGACGTACTTGCCAGGAGGGCACTCCACCCACCAGAAGAAATAGCTGTGAGCTAACGGCATCGGGCGTGAACCCGCAACTTTCTATTCATTCATTGATCACCTCGGGGAGGGACGAAAAATGAGAGAATAAAGAATAGAGAGGTGTAAGTTGAGAGAAAAAGCGAGCCAGAGGGTTTTGAGAGAAAAACCGAGCTTGAGTGCTAGAGTGATGTGAGAATCACAAATCAGAAAGGGTGGGAAACAATGCCCAGAGAAACTGGCTCCTCGTGATTTGAGGTCCCCCGTCGTCGTTAACGCGCCTGTGTGTCGCGTCTTTGTTTTGCCTCAACCTTTGTTTTAGGTCTCTTCCGAGCGTGTCTCGTTGTGTTTTAGGTCGTGTACCTCTTTGTTTGAGTCCTTCTCGCTGTGTTCAGTTGTAGGCTCGATACCCCGGTTTGAAAAACCCTTTATTTAATTTCAAAAATTGTTTATGCTCAGAATGTTGTGCCATTCTCTATATTCGATTGTGTTTCAACTCCGGCTGGTTTCACCTCCGTAGGCCGTCTTGTTAGATTGGGCTGTTTTGTTCAGAATTTGTTATGTGCAGAATGAACCGAATGCTGTGTTACGGGCTGTATGCAAATCAATCCCCAACAGAGTAAGGGCTGTGTGTCCAAAATCAGGCAGTGGGTTGCTTGGGTTATTTTTGCTGTTGGCTGTTTAGTTATCTGATTACTACAGTGCAAGTGTTCAATTTTCAGACAACCAATCAATTCCATTTACATTGAGGTGTAACATGATGAGATGCGATGCAATACATGAGATATGTAAATGTAACACTTTTTAAGATAAAAAGTCCATTTCATTTCATGACCTTTTAAGTACAAAGTTTTGGAAACAAAAATCTACCTGAGGCAGTACAAGGTAATCTAACTACCAACAAAAGGAAAAGTACAAGAAGAAGAAAAATAAGCAAAAAAATCTGCATCCATGTCAAGCACTCCGGGGGGGGCCATCAGTCCGTCCTAGTCCTCTTCCTGGACGAGGGTCCAGGAGCATCATCAGCACCGTCATCAGAGCCCGAGCTAGTGCCGTCTCCGGTCTCCTCCTCTGATGACTCTGACTCCGCCTCTGCCTCCGCCTCTGAATCCTCATCATCATCATCGTCCGGGACTGGAGCTCGCGAGCTACTCCCGACATGAGTGCGCCCCACCTTCGTGCGGGGGAATGCTCTACCCTCCTCATCTCTCCCTCGAGCCGGGACGGACGGTCCAGCTGGAGTGCCTCCTGCCATGGGAATCTGGAAAGGAGGCTAAAAAAGTACATGAAAGGGAAATGCATCAGTATACTGTAGACAGTTTATCAGTGCAGAATGTAGTGTATGAGTACAGTGTGTGAATGCCGTGAGCAGTTTATCAGTGCAGAATGCAGTGTATGAGTACAGTGTGTGAGTGCCGTGAGCAGTTTATCAGTATAGAGTACAGTGCAGAATGCAGTGTATGCAGTGTGTCAGATACTGTGAGATCAGTGTATCAGGTGTTGTGCCGTGCATCAGATTATGTAAAGCAGTGTATGAATGGTTTGAGGCCAGTGTCAGAAGAACATACCGGGATGCTGTAGAGGGCCAGGAGATCAAAAGTCCGCTGAAGCATCCCCATCATCGAGGCATTCATCGCCAACGACTGACGGGTGTACTCAGAAGAAGCCTGCAAAAGTGTCAGATGCATTAATATTCTGTGGAATATCAAGTAAACCGAAATGAAATGACTGTACAAAATGCAGTAATACATACCGGAGGTAAATCGGGGACACCGATGAACTCATGATCAGCTGGCGGAGGGGCGAAGGGGATCTGATAGGTCACCCCATCCTGCCCCCGAAAAGTCAATGCAGCAGGCAGGGCGGGCCAGCCAGCTCCCCGTCCTCCCTGAACTCCGCCCCTGCCCCGGACTCGGGCCCTCCTCGCAGCTCCCGCTCCAGCTCCGGCTCCTGTCCCGGCTGCTGCCGCCACAGGCCGGGATCCCTCTGCTCGACGGCCGCCGCTCAGAGGTCGCATCAGGTATGTCTGCACATACTCCCGATAGTCGTCGATACCTCTGAAGCGGGCCTCCTCCCAGCCAATGGTGTAATCGTCCATCTGCTCAGTGGTGAGCCTCTCGGTCTCCCTCATGTCCGCAGGAGGGTGAACCGGGACTATCTGCTCAGGTAACCCTAGGGTCTGGCGTAGGAAACGCTCACCCAGGTACCAAGCCCGACAGACCGGGCCCTCCAGCAAGATCCGAAAACGCGAGGTCTCCTCGGCACCGGCAAATCGGTCCCGCGTCACCGCCGGCAATGGAGCCCACGGCCGCTATGTGATCTGAAAGTAACAGACAGTTTGTTATCTACTATTTTTGAAATATACAGTGGAAAAGCGAAGCTTAAATGAACTGCAAGTAAAACATACCTCGGCAGGGGTAATGGTGTCGAAATATCGGCGGAAAAAGCCGAACGTCTCTCGAGGCCGCCGGGTGCATCTCCCGTCGAAGCGGCGTGAAAAGGGGACGACCAGAGCGGTCTCCGTAACAGGCACGGGAGCGAGCCTAGGAAAGTAGGCGTAAACCCACAACTGTAAGATAAATACCAGTGCATCTATCAGATAAAGCAGAATACAGAATAAAGCAGAAATGGCAGAGCCGTGTGTTGTGCAGTGTATTGTGTACAATGTACAATGTGAGCGGTGTACAGTCAGTATAAAGCAGAATGTATGTGTGTGCCGTGTGTACAGTATACAGCAAGTATGAAGCAGACTACAGTGTAAGCAGTGTACAGAGTACAGAAAATATAGGGCAGAAATGAAAAGTGGAGAAGAAATGTACCTCCCAAGCCCGCCAATAGCCTCCGAGCAGCTGGCCGCTACCACGCGAAGCCGAGCTCATGTATCCATAAAGGGTGGCCAGAGCAGCACCACCCCAGTCGTAGTGCAGGATGTCCCGGACGTCCACCAGTGCACTGAGAAGACAGAGAGGCACGGTGTTCGCCCGGTCGGCGAAGATGGTCGTCCCGAACAGGAACATGAGGAAGCCGCGAGCATACCTCTCCACGTCCTCCTGGGTCATCTGCGCCTCCTCCTCCAACACGGGCTGGACCCTAAACTGGACCTCGAACCAGGAGTATCGGACAAAGCCTGGACGAGCAAGAGGTGGCGCCTCACCCAGTAGATGGACCTGAGCGGCGGTCCACTCATCCATGTCTACGTCAAAGGGGATCGGATCACCCCCTACCCCGATGCCTGTGAGCATCGAGAAATCATAAGGGGTCATCGTCATATCCCCTGCTGCAGAGAAGTGAAACGAATCAGTGGTGTCCCACCACCTCTCTGCCAAAGCGGCAAGGAGAGGTCTGTAGGTAGAAAGCCTGGAGAGCCCTCGGCAGAAGGCGCCGAAGCCCGCTCGATCTACTATACGGCGGACCGCGTCAGGGAGCTCGTCGTACCACTCCCGAGCACCAGTGTTCCCATACCCGCGGATGGTATGGGAATCCTCCTGTAAACAGAAAATAACAATTGCAAGACAACATTCAAAATGCAGTTTTGAGAAGCATACTGATATGGCATGCATGCAGGTTTAACAAATTTAAACAAATACCGGGTGCCGGTGTGCTTACAGTGAACTACAGCGTGTGATGCGTCAGCGTGTTTGGGTGGTTCAGCGCAGATATAGCATGCGTGCAGGTTTAACAGGTTTAAACAAATACCGGGTGCCGGTGTGCTTACAGTGAACTACAGCGTGTGATGCGTCAGTGTGTTTGGGTGGTTCAGAGCAGATATAGCATGCGTGCAAGTTTAACAAGTTTAAACAAATACCGGGTGCCGGTGTTCTTACGGTGAACTACAGCATGTGATGTGTCAACGTGTTCGGGTGGTTCAGTATAGTATAGCATGTGTGTACAGTTTGACAGATTCAAGCAAATGATGGGTACCAGTGTGTTTGCAGTAAAATGCAGTGTGCGCTGTGTGTTTGAGTGATTCAGGGTTAGTGCAGTGTGTGTGCATATGCCAGTCTCAAGCAGATGTCAGTTGTATGTATGATTGCGATCAACTATGGTATACAGTATATCAGAGCTAAAGCAGTTAAACAGTACAATTAACTATGACAGTTTTTGTATCCTACATTGCGAAAAGTAAAACAGAAGAAAGAAAGTTACCTCGGAAGCGCCGAAGGAAAGGTGTGAGGTAGGCTCACGCAGCAATAGCTCGGGTGGCACGTGCCTCTCGAAGCTCCGAAACTGGCGGAGTCCGTCGGGTGGCAGAACATGGATCGCTGGCCGGTAGGTCGCCGGGTCGAACGGGTGCTCGCTCAACGGTAGAAGCTCGACCCCGGGATCCATCTCGTGGTCCGGGGGAGTCCCGCCACGTGGAATGTCGTCCGCCATATCGAAAATGGTGAGAAAATGGCCGGAGGAAGGAAAATCGGGCCGGAATACGAAGAGTCAACCGAAGGGTCAACCCCCGGGAAGGTCGGAAATGGCCGGGAAGGCCGGAATGTGAAAAGGCACGGAAATGAAGAGGAAAACAAGGGGAACAAACCCCGAAAAGGCGAGAACGCCAAACGAGGCACCGAAACAAAGATGTGATCGGTTGAAAATGTCCGAAACGAGAAGAAAATTGCGAATCCGACGACGAAACGGGCGTAGAACGCGAAGAAACGGAGAACCGGGGAGAGAAAAACGCTCTAGAGAGAGAGGGTGAGAGTTTTCAGCGGTGGGGAAGTGAGGCATTAGGGTTTGAAACCCTATTTTAAAACACCCAAGGTGAATTGTCGAAACTGCCCCGATTCAGCAACTTTTTGCCGGTCGGCAGTATTTTGTGCCGGCCGGCATTATTTTGTGCTGATGGAATTATTTTTCAGTCGGTGGACAGCCGGTGGCTTCCCCTTTCGGCCGGTGGTGTTCCCACAACCTTGTTTAGGCCATATGATGAGTTTTTGGTCTTCTTAGCTCAAGAAAGTGCAAGAAAGTGTATCTCCGATGCTCAACCGGCCTCCGTTTTGACTTCGGACCGTGTCTGCCGTGCGTGGCACTCCAACTCGTGTAAGGTTGTATCCTTTGGTATCCTTTTTGCCTCTCACAAGATCCAAAAGTTGCCCCGTGTGCGTTGCACGTGTTCATCGCACTATTTTGGTGCATTATATCGCGCTAGTACGCGCCTCGTAGTTGCATTGTTTTGCATACTACATGCGTTGTAACACGCACCCCTTGCATCGTCATGCACATCTCTCATGCATTGTCATTGCATTTTTATTACGAGCATTGTCATGCGTTTAGACACACGTGCGTTGTTGCGCATTTCAGTCCGTGTGGCATGCGTGTCACACTTTGTATCATTTCACATTCTGTGTGGCATGCGTGTCGCACTTAGCATCGCTTTACATTCCATGTGGCATGCGTGTCACACTTTGTATCATTTTGCATCGGCATGTGTGCCCCGTTTTGCATCGGCATGTGTGCCCCGTTTTGCATCGGCACGTGTGCCTCTTTTGTATCGGCATGTGTGCCTCGTTTTGTATCGGCACACGTGCCTCGTTTTGCATCGGCATGCGTGCCTTGTTTGCATCGCGCTATCTTGCGCACCTTATCAATCGCGCTGTTTAGCGCATCGCACTGTTTTGTGCATTGTATTTCAATCGCGCTATTTTGCGCATCGCACTGTTTTGTGCAGTTTATTGCATCGCGCTGTTTTGCGCACCTCTTTACACTTGTTAGTGCATTGCATCGCGCTATCTTGCGCACCTTATCAATCGCACTGTTTTGTGCATTTCAAATCTCGCACTGTTCTGCGCATCGCACTGTTTTGTGCATTTCAAATCTCGCGCTGTTCTGCGCATCGCACTGTTTTGTGCATTTCAAATCTCGCGCTGTTCTGCGCATCGCACTGTTTTGTGCATTTCAAATCTCGCGCTATTTTGCGCATCGCACTGTTTTGTGCATTACATTTCACTCGCGCTGTTCTGTGCATCGCACTGTCACGTGCATTATCATGGTCTGGCGAGACCTTAAATACGCACGGTCTAGGAGACCTTAAATCCTCCGAAGGTGCAAGTCCTTCGGTGTTTGTCGTGCCCGAACGACTGTTGATGAGTTGCGTCATCTTAAGCCGCGTGTTGTTGCGCATTCCATGCAACATGCATTTTATACATCATTTGCATTTCAAAAAAACAAAAAAAAAACATGCATTGTCATGCATACATCTTGCATCTCGTTCTAGGAGACCTTAAATCCTCTGAAGGTGCAATTCCTTTGGTGTTTGTCGTGCCCGAACGACTTTCGGTGGTCTGGTAAAGCCACCTACCTATGTTTGCGGTGAGTTCCTAGAAGACCAACTAGGACAGTGGAAACTAGAGTTCGAACGGCTTATGCCTAGAGCGCAAAGGTTCGGGAGTTCCGAGATTAAAGTCTGGTTTAAATACCCAGGGGTGTACCCTCGGCTTGAAATCTGTATGGAAGCCCCATAGATCGAGGCAGCATGTCTACGCCTCAGTTCTGGATACTAAACCAACCTAGCATATCGCCTTGTTGGTAAGATAGGGAAAGCTGCAATCATAGTCATTGCATCAACATGCATTGTCATGCATTTCCATTTTAGCATGCATCCATTGCATTCTCCCCAGTAGATCACATCATACTGCATTGTCATGCATTTTGTAAATATCCATTCCATTGCATATTTGTAGATATTGCATTGTAGTTTGCATGCACTCATTGCATCGCCTTCCGCCTATGGCTTGCGCCTTTCCAGGTTGAGTTTGGTCTGGTATGTGCCCTTACTTTTCATGTTAAAACACAGTTCTACATGTGTATCGCGCCGATTCCACGCTGGTATGTTGGTTTGAGGGTTGCGGCACCTTTTCTGTGTTACACATGGCTCGTATGCGTACATGCCTTTCCTAGGCAAGATTTGGTTTGGCCCGCGTGCCATATCCATTTCATTGTAGTTCGCATGCATTCATTGCATCACCTTCCATTTATGGCTTGCGCCTTTCCATGTTAAGCTTGGTCTGGTATGTGCCCATACTTCTCGTGTCGAAGCATAGTTCAGTAGACCGTTCTATGTTAAACATGGCCTGTATGCGTACATGCCTTTCCTAGTCAAGATTTGGTTTGGCCCGCATGCCATATCCATTGTCATCTTCCTAACATATCCATACATATTACATTGTAGTGTAATTTTTGCATCCAGCATTAGGATTATAATCCTTTCTCCAGCGGGTCGTTTTCCCACTTGTGTCATTCCACCCAATACTCGTTCTTGTGTCTGTCTACAATGCTCATAGTTTAGTTGACCGTTCTATGGTAGACAGACTTGTTACCTCCATCAATCTATTTCACATAGGTGTGGTTTCGAACTGCTCGTGATCAGATTGTGATTCAATTGCTTTGCATTTAGCTTGCATTGTTTCAATTACATTGCATCTTCATTTGCATTGTTTATACATTGTTTTGTATATATTGCATATCATTTTGCATCCATTTTTGCATTGTCATGCATGTTGCTAACAATATTGTACCTGTTAAGTTTGTTTTCTTTGCAGGCACGATATTGTATGTACGGTTCATTCAAGGCTGGT
This sequence comes from Camellia sinensis, assembly GCF_055761805.1. Taxonomy (NCBI): domain Eukaryota; kingdom Viridiplantae; phylum Streptophyta; class Magnoliopsida; order Ericales; family Theaceae; genus Camellia; species Camellia sinensis. The sequence continues at coordinate 194,339,357 of NC_138965.1, forward strand.
GCGACCAGGCGAACCGAACAGGTATTGTATCCTCCGAGTGAGAAGTATCGAGAATTGCATAATTCTCTTACATCCTTTCTGCATTGTAGTGTAGTTTGGTGTATGCTAGCTTAAAACTGTCGCATGTATGCTTCATTACAGCTTTCTTTGCATGATCATAAGTTATGTTCGGCTTCGTGCATTGTCTTGCATTTTGCCCCTGCCTCCGGGCGCATACCTTGTTTGTCTTGCATGTTTGTCTAAGTCTTCGGCCTTGTCAAAAATGGGTCGTCTCTGGGCTTTGAAATTCACTCCCGTCATTGTTATGACTTTCGAGTTCTGTCAAAGAGGGGCAACTGTAGACACCCCATTTTTGACCGTCCTCAAGACTTGGACGTCACCGTTTGAACACTCGGTGATCATCCATGTTCGTGTTTATTTGGAGTTCCCGGAGGTCTCAGCTGCGCGCCTTGTCTCAAGATCTCCAAATTCGACCGTTTAGTGTCTGGTTTTGCACCAAACACTTTTGTTTTGCCTTTGAGAGGCAGGGTAGGGCTTGTAGACCATCCTCATCCACCACCGGCAGTGGCTAGAGGCCACCGGCTGGTTTTTGCTGCCACCGGCAATGTAGTTTGCCGGTCGGCACTGTTTTGTGCTGGTCGGCATTGTTTAGTGTCGGTCGGCACTCTTTTTGGCCAAATTGGCATTTTTGGCCGGCCGACTACTGTGCATCTGATTTTGCAGATATTTTAAGACAGCTGTCTTGCTTTTGCTCCCCTCCATACACGTGTATGGAGGGATCTCCCTCTTATGAAGCTTGTCTTGTAAGCTTTACAAGACAAGAAGCTTCTATAAAGAGAGGGGCTCTCTCTTGTTGCTAAGGTTAGAGAGTTTAGACATTTTTAGAGAGGGAAAAACACAGACCAAGCTCTGGTTTTAGGGTTTGAGTAACATATACATCCTATCTCTATATTACTCTTGTGTGTGTTTTAGTCCATACTATTGCACACAAGCACCTAGTGTTTCACCTTCCTCTTGAAACTAAGGTTCTAGGGGCTTGTTCTTGAGGTTCTTGACTGGATCCAAGCCAAGGAGGGCCATTGAAGCATCATTTGTAAAGGGATCTTCAAGGGTGAGAATCTAGTCCTTTATATTCCCCATTTTTGCATTGATTTTCTACCTATCTTAGAGCTGTTTTTGTGCTTATTGTATAACATAAAAAAGTTCTGTTTTTAGGCCCTCTTGACTGTTTATTAAGAGTGTTTTGTGGTTTGGGTAAGTTTGAACACCCTTAGGCCTTGAAAGGCCTCATTTTGTGCCCTTTTGTGTGAACTCCGGGATTTTGGTGTCGGGGTCTCTTCACCACTGAAATCTTGAGGGATTTCAGTGGTGAAGGTGATGCCTTGAAGTCCCAAGAAGGAGAGGGCCACCCCCTCTCCTTGTTGTCCTTGAAAAGGGCATGTTTTGGCCTTCAAAGGGAGCCTATGCTTGAGTGTGTGTTAAGCATGTATAGACTGTTTTTCGTGCTTATATTTCCATAATATAACATGATTTTGAATTGGTTTTGGTACTCCATGCATGCTTAGCATAGTTGCCATGTAATGCCTTGTGATCCCTTAACATGTCTTAGGTTGTGTGCCTTTGTTTCTAGCATGTTTTAGGCTTACATTTGTGAAGATTTTGTGCTTATCTTGACATGTTTTAAGTCTGTCCCTAAGTGTTTGGGTTGATCTCGGCATGCTTAGTAAAGCTCTTTTGTATTCGGGCTTGTTGGCCTCAAGTATGTGGATGTGTAGAATGTGTTTCTTGCATCATTTCGGTGGTTTGAAACCACCCACCTTGTCATTTCAGACCTTATAGTATGCTTGTATGCTTGCTTTAGTTGCTTCTTTAATTCTTTGGAAGCATGTGTTGCATACTCCATGTTTTGACCATTGTGCATGCCTCTAAACTGGAGCCACTTAGATGCCATCTAAGTAGTCCTTTAGCCTTGTTTTAACCTGCTAAAAATCTTTTTTTTTTAGTTGTTTAATGCATGCCGTGGTTGTTATGTTAAATGTGTTTCAAAGCTTCATGACTTGCCTCAAGTATTTGGGTCATGCTTGTATGCATTTGCCTACCTTGTTCAACATGATTTGGGCATCATTTTATAGCATGATTTTAGGGTTTATAATGCATGGTAATTGTCCATGAATGCCTCTTTCAAGTGTGCTTGAGGGTTGTCCAATTTGTGTCTAAGTGTTGACCCTTAATCATATGTATGCGTGCATGTGTTTTGGTCCCTTGTTTTGGTCATTTTGGCCACTGTTTTGGGCCTTATTAGAGTTGCCCGAATCATGTTTAAGTCCATCTTGACATTAGTTGGCCTTGCCTCATGTTCGTTTGTATGCTTGCATAAGTGCCTTGTCATGCCATGTTGCATCCTTAGCTTGCATGCCTAGGTTGCATTGCATCTTGCATGCATGCTTTGTTCCTTGACTTGGTGATAGGAATTGGGCCTTGTTTTGCTTGATTGGTTTGCATTTCATTTGACATGAAAGTTGCATACTTGGTTCTTTGGGCCATCATGCATGGAAATGCGTGATTGGTGGTCCGAGAATCGAGGCACATGCCTCTTTGAGTCATTACCATGATAAGGGACATGAATGGTGCATATATGCCTTGAATTGTGCTGCCATGCTTTGCCTTGCCCTCTGTTGCTGTCATTTGCAGATTCTGCAGGCTTTCTTTGCCAACCGGCAGTGTCAAGTGCCGACCGGCAATCATTTCCCTGCCGACAGCTTCATTTTGTGCCGGTGGCCGCATCCCACTGCCGGTGGCAATTCCATGCAACCGGTGATGTCTCCCAGCATCCAAGGAAGCAGTCCTGAGGTTTTGGCAGCCTCCAGAGGAGTGAAGGAAGGAAAACAGAGGCAGCCTATGCATGGCGGTGCATTTCCCGAGGCGATTCCCTGTTTTCTTAGCTTAAGTTAATTTGCTTAGTTGATTAGGCAATTTGTAATATTTAATTAGCTTGCGTAGTTAATTATTTGTAATATTCATTTGGTCCCTCCGAGTGAGGGCAACTCTGTAATAAGTGTGCGTGAGTGGTGTGTATGTCATCCAACCTCACGTCTTTCTTCCCTTTTATTTACCTGTTTATGATGGTAGATTAGGGCACGTTTAATTTAGCATACCTTATGCTATGCATGCGTGCATTCATGCATTTGTGTTGCATGCATTAGGCTCGGTACATCACGCTAACTGCATTTGTATTTCAATTCAAAAATTGAATATGTGATAGTTGATCGCATTTCATATGCCATGCTTAGGCTAGCCGAGCCTACTTCGATTGCATCCTGTATGCGTTGCATTAGACATTTAAACATGGACTTGGATCATGCATTGATTACTAACGGGTTTATTGTTTTGGCACTGAGTACAATGTAAGTATTTCCGCTTTAGCATATCGCATGAGTGTGAATGCTACCATGACAGTATGCTTGCCATGCGGCTAAATGCTTATATGATAATCTGTTTGAATGCCTGTGGGTGGAGGTTGGATTGCTTGAGTTGGAAAAATTCATTGAGATCCGTGTTTTAGCCTACTTGCGAGTAGCAAATCCCAAAACGCTTTTCAAAACAAGCGGATATGCAATGCTTATTTCCAAATTAGGTAATCTAGTCTATACTTGTTTGCTGCGCGCATAACATAGTAATTCTAGGCTAATAACCGGAATAAGAACACATAAAATTTTCAAAATCGGGTATCACGGTTAGTAGAGGCCGGTCTCCGGACCGGGCGAAAGGGGGTGCTCATAGCTGACCTTCCCCGATCGTACCCAAGCTCCCGAGCCGAGACAACTCCGGTGATGACGGACATGTGGCCTTCGGCACCGAGTCAGGGTTTCCTAAATTCTCCCATTTTAAAATATTTAGGTGGCGACTCTGTATCTAGCAAAGCAGTCCATGTTTGGCACTACTTTTCACAAATCTGTTTCTCAAAACGATTTGCCAGATTTGGACTCTTTGGTTCAGATTTAGAACTGTGACACAAATCGAGTCCGAACTGTAGTGACCCCAAAACAAACAGAACGGGACTCACCCTCCCGGGGCGTTCGGGGGACGTCTACACCCATCCCTATGATGTAAGTGCATTTATCTTGTAACGTTGTAGAGGTTGAGTTATTAAAAAAACTCTTAATGAATTTATATAGCTCTTACTGAGTGGGGTGTCATAGTTACAAGAGCACCCTTGACAGAATTCACCTATGTGAGTGTGGTAGTGAGGCCGCTACCTATGATATTTGGATTAATTCTCAAACACACTAATGAATCCTGGGATCGCACAAGGCCGTAATGTGCTGACTATTAAAGCTTATATGAACATTTGGAATATTATGTGTACGCAATAATTATTTATTTCCCTTAAGCAATCATGGTTCAATGTTGAGCATACTATTGGCTCTAGAGTAGATATTATTGTTTCACTAATGGAGGTTCAATGCAGAACACACCTATCATGATGCACAATATCCTTATTTGCCTAATAATCTCAAATTTTGTTACTTATAATATTAAAATAGGTGGGAGAATGTTAGCAGATATTTTAATATTATAATGTGTTACAGATTATTTTGTTTGCTTGGGCTCCAAGCAACTTGTTCTCCAAGCTACCTTTCTTTGCCTCTAAGAAAAGTTTCCTCTCCTCCAAGAAAACCCTTTTCTTACCCACCAAGTTTCCTCTCCTATAAATTGAGCTAACCTCTTATCTTGGAGAAAAGAAGAAGTGTTTTGCTATTTTATTACTTTTGTGTGAGATTATCAGGCAAATAAATAAAGGGTGTATGTGATGAAACTTTGGGTTCAACCAATTGTGCAGTATTGATAAACCATACGACTTAATCGGGCTGTTGTATCCTATGGGGGGACAAGTCAAGGTTTTTTCTGTTACACCAGTGTGAGGCTTTGCCTAACCACAGAGGGCTTGAATCTCCTTAAAGAAAGTGAATTTCCAGCACCTCATCCCTTTCAATAGTTATTGTAGTTTTTATCATTTGTATTTTCTAGTATTTTATTTGTAATTATCACCAACATAATCATTTACTAAATTACTGCTTACATTATATACTAAAGAAGTAGAAGAATTACAATACGAAGACTTGGACAAGTCTGAAGACCTTGACCAATTCTATAACGTGGAAAATACTTCCACATCATTTACTAGAAAAGTGTAATTTGTGGTAGTCAAATTCGTGAACTTAGCTGTGAAATTTTGGTGATATTTTTTTCATGACCTCAAATCCATTTTAGTTATCAAACTCTATGGTGTATGATTATGTATTGAAGTGCCTTGATTACTAGACTCAAATTCATTTTAGTTGTGATGTTCTGTAATAAATCAAAATAGTTTTGATTATGAAATTCTTGTTGCATTTTTGTTAAAAATCAAATTGAATGTCATGACCCGAATTGGTAAAACTTATGAACTATTTTAGCTCAAAGTTTAGTTACATACTTCCTCTGTCTTATTTTATTAGTCCATTATTTCATTTTTTGTTATCCCAAAATGAATGTCCATTTTGAAAAATCAAGGTTTTAAATTTAAATATTTCCAAAATTATCCCTTGGAAAGTAATTATAAATATATTTAAAGATGATAATAGAAGGGCATTTTTGGAATTAAACATTAAAATTTTGAATTTAAAATGTAATTTTAAAATTTTTAAAAGGGACTATTAATATGGGATGGATAGAGTATTATTTTGAAAATTATGAAAAATAGCAATTTCAATAAAATTTTCTTCTAGAAAATATAACTTTGTCTGAGAGGGAGGAGGGCATTTTTAAAGCTCTTTCAATTTCTTATCACACCACGGTCATGTTTGTTTGGACAAACTGGATTAGGTTGGATTGGCATTCTCATGACTAATATTCATAGGACTACGAATTCTTTTAGATTGTGTATTCTATCCTATGTTTGGGTTGAGTTAGGATTATAAGGAGGGACTAATAATCCAGACTTTGGCTTAGTCCTCCAATTTATATCCCATCCCCCTGTATGGGATTGAATAGTCATTCATATGTAAGATACCATATCCGGATGGAATGTTAATCTGTGCTTCAATTGTTTAACCAAACATCAGATTAATAATTTTATTCGACTATTAATCCAATCCCAAGCTCATGTCCACCCAAACAAACATGGCCTACATAAATATTGTAAGAATGTGAGGTGTCGTGCCTCTATATGGAATTGATTGTAAGATAACTAACTAACAGTCTACTCCATCCTCCATACCTATCCATACTCCTTTTATGGGTTTCAATTCGAACTCACTTTGATGATCCAAATTAGATTTATCAAATAACTATAAGAAAAAAAATTGGGAGCTCTAAATGAAAAGCTCTAATAGCTCTAATTGGTGTGTGGATCCCATGTGATATAATGTTTTGGCCTCAATTTTTTTTTTTATATTATTTTTCACATCATTAGTGCTCTTTTAAAGCTCCCAAATTAGAGGGATGTATCATTTTTGTAACTATAAACACATAAACAAATCACATTTTGTTTTTATAAAATGAATGGTTTAAGTTTACAATACTATTTGCTATATAAAATAAAATGTGATTTGTTTTTTTATTTATAGATGTTTAATGAAATTTTTACATGAATGACCTTTATTATGGGACTTACAAAATAGACAGTTTGAATTATTGATGTGAGTCTGAATTTAGGCGCACAAGAAGAATATGAATAAATTTGAAAAGATGCGATTATGTATAAAGACATACATGGTACCTACCATTGCCAAAAAAGTCGATTATGTATAAAAGACATACATGGTACCTACCACTGCTAAAAAAGGCATAGGGTAATCGTTTATATATCTAAGTTTATTCTACTCCAAATCAATTTATGTAAGCATCATAGGCCATGTTTATTTGGCTTTTCGGAGAAGGATTGAACTAATAGTTGGGATGACCGTTTGAGCGCTTACTTTTTCGCTCGAGCAATGTGATTAAAAGGCGATGCTCACATATAAGCTAGCCATACTTAATCAGCGAAGTGGCAAATAAAGAATGCTCAAGTCAAGATTGGAACGTCAAGACATACTCTTTTACACAAGTATAACTCGAGTTAGATTCACATCTAAACTCTCATAACCCACAAATACAAGCAAATAAAAATACAACTAAGTAAAGTTATGTCCAATGGGATTGCCAATTACAAAAAAAAATCTAACAATATGTAAGAAAGATGATTGGCTGGTATTTAGAGAAAAATATGAAACATAAAATTATCTTAGATATTATAATTGCTACATTATTTGAATTTAAAAAATGAATCTAATTTTTTAATTAAAATGGACTCTCATTTTATTTTTTAAAAATATTGGGTAATTTTCAAACTGACAACAAATGAATGATGCTACAAGAGCAGGAGAGCTAGGATCCTTGTTGTGTCTCAAGGCAGAGTAGAGAGCCTAGACTATTAAAAGCTGGTTTGTTGTGTCTCAAGTTGTTTTGAGAAAATAGTTAAAAGTTAATTTTTTGACTTTTTTAATTTTTTTTTTACTATTTCATATAAGAGATGATGTGACCTAAAATTGATTAAAAGCTAATTTTAGCTTTTTATGCATGTTGCCAAAACAGCTGAACACACTTAAAAACTAAAATTTACTTTCAAAAGGAATCATGTATAGTATTTGATCATTTAATTAGGTGTTTTTTAAAAAATTTAGTACAACGCAAAATAATGAGAGGGAATTATTATTTTTAATTTGATTTATATAAAATATTATTATAATGAAACTCAATGAATTACAATTATAATGATGAAAATTGAATACAACATATAATCAATATAAAGAAACTTTCAAAATTGTAAAGAAAAGCTCCAATAAATACACAAGGAATAAAACTCACATGCAAATAGAAAGATTCAAATCACTGACCTCTTAGTGAGTTAAAAGAGTTATGATAAATCGAAATAACGAATGGAATATAAATAGTGGAACTTATGATGTAATAGATTAATTAGTTAGTTTATTTAGACAATAACGTTTAGAAGAAGAAAGTAACTATTTTTTCTAGCAAAATTATGAATATTTGTGGCATGTGTTGTGCTACTTTGTGATGAAATTATAAATAGTGAATTTATAATGTGCATCATAAAGTTACGAATGACAAATTTATGACGATTTGTATTTGGTATTTGCTTCTTTTTTGATCATTTTGTCAGCTCTCCCTGTTACATCCTTGGAGTTGAACTTGCTTAAAAAAAATGCTTTACATATTGAAAGTGGTGAGGATTTTGTTGTTCCTTGAAGTAGTTGATTAGAAAATTGTGGAACCTTGCCTTATACAGGTGAAAGGGGCAGCAAAACAAATGGAAAATGGTGATGCAAACATGCCAAGGGATGCAAAGAACTGTAAAAACACTATTAAAACCAATGGGAGTCGATGAGTATAAACCTCGTGTTGTACCAATTCCTGAAACTGTGGTATCGTTACATTCTTTCTGTGATGTGCTAATCCATTTACCTTGATTTGGGATACTTCATCTTGTTTTAAGATTGTACTCCAATTATTGAAAGGTTGTTTCCCAAAAATTTGTATATCAGTGTGGACTTTTCACTTGCAATTTTAGTATGGACTTAATTTCAGTGAGGATTGGGAAGTTTGGGAAAAGTTACCAATTTCCATTTCATGACTAGTCATTGATAGAGAATTCAGATAACCGATTTTGCATCCACAATTGTAATTTTTGTTCTTATGGTTCAAATATGCAATTCTACATACCCTGAAATTTTTACTTAACAAAATTAATGTATGACCCAAATTCATACAAGATATCATTAGTACTGGAATATTTGGTGTAACTTAATTGTTAGGTTATTATTCTTGGCAATCCCGGTTGACAAAACTCCTTTCAGTTGTACTTGCTTTCGCAATTTTTATTTTAGTGAGGCTTTGAATTTTTAGATGCGAATCCAACCCGAACTATGCCTTGCAGAGAAGTTTGTGATGTTAATACTTTCAAGATTGCCACTTCGCTGATTATGACGGGGATCGAGCTGCCTGGTCAGCTCGCTGGGGTCCAGGGGGCAATGCCCAGGCGAGGTCGAGGGGCAGCACCCTCGAAGCAAAATGCAAAATTGCATTCGAAGTTGCATGTCCGCCCTTGCTCGCTCGAGTGAAGGAGTTCTCGCTCGAGCGAAGGCTGCGTTCGGCAAAAAACCTGAGAATGATGATTTTACGCTCGAGCGCAGGATGTTTGGCTCAAGCGAAGCTGCTTATGGAAAACATGCGTTTTTGGTTCCTCGCTCGAGCGAGAGAGTCTTCGCTCGAGTGAGCTTTGTAGTCCCAGATTTCTATAAGTACGTGTTTCTGCCAGATTTTAGGATTACTTCTTCAGATCTTCTTTTTGGATAATAAGGTTTATATCTGGGGATATTGTGGCTAGTTTTCTTTGATGTTTAATTGAGTATTCAACTCATGGGTTAAGAAGAATACATCAAAGGTTTGTTTGTTCATTCTACACAAAAGAGAAAGTTGTTCTTCGGTGGATTCTGAAGAATTTGAGCCTGAAGCTTTGGTGGATTCTGGAGTGGCTCATCGTCAAGACAATTCCGAGGTGAAGACGAGGCTGGAAGAGACACATAGAGGTTGGTTCAATTCGGGCGTGGATTCGCTAGGTAATTGAGAGTATACATGTGTAATTCCTTTATGTCTTTTTAGTGGATTGTTTTGTGGCTTTTGCCCGTGGTTTTTTATCACAATTGGAGGTGTCCAATTGTGGTTTTTCCACGTAAAATAGTTGTGTCGATTTGTCTTGATTGTTTGATTGGGATTGTTGTTTACTGCTTAAAATTGATACATAATCACAAATCAACATCTAGGGGATTTTGAGTTTTTTCAATTGGTATCAAAACGGATCGCTCTACTTTTTTGTTTTACAAATCTATTAGAGCGAGATCTTGTTTGATTTGTGATAATAGATACAATTCGTGAGGGAAATTCTATGGTTCGACCACCTCTACTTGACGGATCCAATTATTCTTTTTGGAAAGCTCGGATGAGATCGTTTTTAAAATCTATTGATGAAAAAGTTTGACAATCTGTCATGTACAGGTGGACTGAACCAACGATTACTGTTGATGGAGTAACCTTCCCCAAACCAATTGATAAGTGGGACACAATTGATTACCAAAATAGTCGCTGGAATAGTAAAGCTATGAATTCTCTCTTTTGCACTGTCACACCTGAAGAGTTTAGTCGTATTTGTAATTGTGAAGTCGCAAAAGAGGCTTGGGATATCTTACAAACTATTCATGAGGGCACTCCTTCTGTGAAACGCTCAAAACTTTAAAGGCTCACATCTAGTTTCGAAAACCTTTCAATGAAAGATAGTGAGACCTTTGATAAATTTTATGTGAAGTTGAGTGACATTATAAATTCCAACTTCAATTTAGGTGAAAAAATACCATAATCCAAAGTTGTGGAAAAAATTTTGAGATCCTTGCCCGATTGGTTCCAACCAAAAGTTACAGCTATTGAGGAGGCTCAAGATGTTGACAATCTCAAGCTAGATCATTTGGTCAAAAATCTTCAAACTTATGAGGCACATAGGAATTTCAAAAAGAAACAAAAAGATGCTATTGCTTTTAGTAGTGCTCATAGAGTTGGAGAGGATTCTAATGAGGATTGTGAGATAGATTCCAAGATTACGGCTGCTTTTGTTAAACAATTTAAAAAATCTTTTTTGAAAAAGAATCCTAATCTTTTGGAATCTACTCATACTCATAAATCCAAAGGCAAAGATAAACTCAAAATTAATTCTATAACCAAGAAGGAGAAAGGAAAGATACAAGGGAACTCTGAAAGAGTCCAATGCTATGAATGCCAAGGATTTGGCCACTTTGCTTCAGAATACCCCACTCGTTTGAAGAAGAAGAAAGCCCTCGCTATCACTTGGGATAATGAATCAGAATCTGATAGGATGAAAGTGACAACGAAGATCAAGGCGAAGAGGGACATAAACAATTCTTTACTTTCATGGCGGGTTTCGAAACTGAAGGACGAACAGAGTATCCGAAGAGGTCGGTTGAGAATGCAACTGATGATGAATCCTCGGAGAATGATGATAAAGAGCTTCAGCAAGCTTATGAAAAGTTGTATAAGGAGTCTCTTAATTTATCCAAATTGAATGACAAACTCACAACGAAACTCAAAGCATGTGAAAGTGAGAATGTCAAACCTAAGGAGGAGATTTCTAAGGTTAGGATTGATGCCATCAAGATAGCTAATGATCGACAAGCTCTTTGTATAGCGATCCCGGGTTTTACCCCTTGTTGTGCAGTGATCCGGACTTAGGTTCCATGGGGTTGATTATTGTATTTATGTCGTTTGCATCCTCTACTCTTTATTTATGAGTCTTGGGTTGTGTTGGGAAGGTTTGGAACAAGTTGGTCGAGCTTAGGAACCAAGTCTAGTTTTCCAGCTTTTGGCTTGTCCGCTCGAGCGGGGTTTTGGCGCTCGAGCGGGGAAATCACCCATCCAGTTTGTCGCCTGCAGTGTTGGACGCTCGAGCGGGGGATTGGCCGCTCGAGCGGGAGTTCGTGAGTGACGCTCGAGCGGGGAGTTGGACGCTCGAGCGGGGGACCTGTCTGCCTAAGTTCTGGGAGTATGCATCCGTCGCTCGATCGGGGGATTGGCCGCTCGAGCAGGAGTCTGTGAGTGCCGCTCGAGCGGGGGTTTGGCCGCTCGAGCGGGGCGACTGGTATAAAGTTTCGAGATTCAGCTTTTTGGCTTACTTTTTCACACCCATTTCTCTCTCTTACTTTTCCAAAAAGCCATTTGAGAGCTTCTCTCTCTAAAACCATAACTTCTCTCTAAGTATTGATCTAGCTAGGGTGTTTTCCTCACCTTTGGTCTTTACAAAAGTTGAGTTGATCGTCGAGGGCTTTACTTTGATCCAAAAATTTCGAGTTTTGGAGCACGTTGGGTTTCGTCATCTTCTTTCCTTGAGCTCCGAATTTGAGGTAGGGATATCCTACTCCTCCTTATGGATTTTGCCTTTAAATTTTAGCATTTTGATATATTGGGTGTCGTTGGGTAATTTTGAGAAAGTTTGGGGCCTTTGTGCAATTTTACAAAAGTTGGGGTTTTAATTATATAAGCCTATATGCAAGTTAGGCATAGAGAAATGAGATTAATGTTGGAACAGTGATGGAAATGGAACCTTAGGGTTGTCTTGTGAATTATGGCTATTTGCCCTAAGTGGTTAAATTAATTAATGTATATAATTAATTAGAGAAAATAAGGAATTGAACTGAGAATGTTGAAATTGGGAATGTATGGGACTAAAGGGTGTAGATGAGTCATTTATTGCTCACCTAGTTGAAATATTGATATATTATCCATTTGTGCATTTATTTCCTGTTTAGAAATAATGGCTTTGGACTACCGGTGGAGGGTAGTGTTGATTGTTGTAGACAATGCATGATGATTAGGCAAACTAGAACTAATCAATTGGATGTGTCATAGAGTATGACAGTTGATAGAATACATTAACTTTATATATTGATTGATTGGGTATATGATCAATGTGTTTATATGCATTATGTGTAGATGGTTGATAGAATACATTAACTTTATGTATTGATTGATTGCGTGTATGATTCTGTGTTTATATGCATTGCTTGTGTATGGGAGGAGATGGGGGATGTACTCCACGGTTTAGGGGAAGATGGGGGATGTACCTCTAAACCGGTTAATAGTTAAGGGAAGATGGGGGATGGACCCAGGGTTGCAGCTCATATGCTCTCCCATTGGAATGATGACACAGCTCATATGTTGATATAGCTCATATGCTTATCTGTGATAGTGTGATATAGCTCATATGCTTATCTGTTGAAGTATTGATATAGCTCATACGCTTATCTGTGGTAGTGTTGATATAGCTCATATGCTTATCTGTGGTAATGTTGATATAGCTCATATGCTTATCTGTGGTAGTAGTGATATAGCTCATATGCTTGTCTATTGGGATGTTTGTTCAATTTGATATAGCACTAAAATGTATATCATCATCGTTTGTGAAGTATAGAAGTGGTTTATGTGTTTTTGATACAACACCAAAATGTGTATCCACCTTAAATTTTCGAAAGTGTTCTAGTGGTGAATTATAATCACATCAAAGGTTTTGGCCAGAGTACTGAGCCTTGTTTTCAAACTCAATGTTGAATAAGAAATGGAAAGTGAATTGTAATCTAGACTTGATTGTCATGGAGTTGTAATAAGATGTAAATGGATGTGTAAGTGTTGACCATGTATCTGTTGCTAATCTTTTAGTCATTGTTCATAGTTGGTTTAGTGTGTTTCTACTGGGCTGTGGGTCACCCTTTATGGGACATCATTTTCAGGTACAGGTAGCGTGCCACTTCCAAGGACATAGCTTGGGAGGATAGAGGCAGACAGATTTCACTTGTTGTTTAGCTTTCTTGATATATTACCTGTAAATTCAAGCCAAGGGCTTAAGATGTATTGAGTTAGTACTTTTCTTTTTGCAACCAAGTATGTACGTAGAAAGCTGTAAGCCCGTAGGACATTTATTTATGTTGATTAGCATGTAATATTCTTGTAAGAACTACTCTGACGAATAGAAGTGTGGTTGATTTCTCTTATATCTTGCATGTCTAATTGATGGGTTTTATGTATTATTTTGAGGGCGTTACAACTTGGTATCAGAGCGTACCGGGTTCGAATACTTTGGGTACGTGGGAAGTGATTAGGATCACAATGGGTTTGTCTCGCTTGTTAGCGACTTAGATGTAATGTTATGTGTTTATGTGATAACATGTTTATGTGACTATTTGGGTATGGGATTTGGTTTCTAGGATGTTGATTGGATCCCTGAGTTTCTGGGAGTCCTGTTGGAAAGGCACCTGATCAATGCTGTTTCTAACTGGAACTCTAGTAACGCCTCGGGACTATCATTATCCAGAAATGAAATTCGTAAGTGCTTATGTGTTTATGTGCTTACGTGGAGTGAATTACAGTTGTCCATATATTAGGGCGTGACTGTTTAGCTTCGGCACATGTATGAATGTGCTAATATCCTTTGTTACTTTTACTAGGATGCCTAGGCGAGGAAGTTGTGATTTCCCTCCTTCCGCTCGGGAAGAGTTGCGAAAACAGTTTGTGGAGTTACGCCAAGGTACTACACCTTTGGTGCGGTTTGAAAGATGGTTTGCTAACCTGTCGAGGTTTGCCCCAGAATTGGTGGAAACAGAGGAATTGCGTTGTTTCGAGTTTGAGAGTAAGCTGCGTGACGACATCCGTGATAGGATTGCGGGGTCTTGGCATAGAAGTTATAGGGTGCTTGTTGAGGCAGCCGCCCATGTAGAGGCTGCGGTGTTAGCAATGGGGCAGAGTGGGGAGGAAGCCATCTCGGCGACTCCTGTGACTCAGGGTGTTAGTAGGCCTTTTAAGAGGCAGAAGGGTTTAAACCCGCAACAGGGAAGTCAGACTAGAACTACCCTTCTAGTGTCGGATTTGGGTTCGGGAGAAAGTAAACAGAGGGGTGTTATTTGTTTCAAGTGTGGTCTGCTGGGCCACAAGGTTTCGGTTTGCCCACAGAGGAAGGGGGCAGGGTTAGTAGTTCAACCAGTAGTTGTACCACCAGGATCATTTAACCAGCCGGGCTTTGGGCCGATCAAATGCTCAGTGGGGAGGCAGTCGTTGGGGTCTTCATCAGCTCAGATTTTGAACCAGTCTGGTGCTCAGGCACCGCCTACTTGTTGGGTGTGTAATCAGCCAGGTCATATTCGACGTTTCTGTACTCAGCCGGGGGCTTCTTTAGGTGTTTTACAACCTAGCTAGGCTCAGTATCATTCGACTAGGCAGGAACAGTATCGTTTTGGGGATCAAACAGGACAGATTTCGAGGGCCTCGGTAGAGTCGAGTTCCCAAGCCCCAGTTGGGGGAAACTCGCAGTTGTTGCAAGTGTGGCCAGCTAGGGCACATCAGTAGTCCTTGTTCGTGGCTTGTAAGCTCATAGAAAATCTTGGGTCAGAGAATGACCAACTTTTGGCGGTCCAGCGAGGGACGACAGTGGTAGAAATACCGAGGGGTTGGGTTTGTTTTGACTAATCCGTTTTGTAACCAGTGAATTATCGTTTGGTGGCCATTGGGTTCTATTGTGTAACCAATGTGTTTTGGGAATGTTGAAACATCTAAACTGTTTGTTTATCTATATATATGTGCTTGGTTTATTAATTTCTTTGGATTGGGTGGATTGGAACATGTGGTAGCTTTAAAGTTTTATTAATGTGATAAGTTGTTGTGAGACCATAAAGTCGTTGGTAATAATGATTCTTATGTGTGTGAAAGCGATGTTAGTCCACTGTCGTGGAAACTCCTCGAGAGGATGTGAAGTATGAGATTAATACTAGGTATAGTATATGTTTGTCATGGTATTTTGCAATGGGCATAGCGCATAATCTTGTTAAGATTAGATTTGTACCTTCGTGGTAGGTAACGTTGCCGAATTGGCATGTGTAGTGATTGGTCGTTTCGATAAAGGGGTGTTAGTCCCTATATAGGGGTGTGGCTGTTAGCATCGGGAGTGGTGTGTTGTGAGCAGCTGGTGCTATATCTCGGGTAGTAGCTTATGGACGTTTCCTAAGTTTTTGGACGTCCTTACTTTGATCGAAAGTGATAGGTTTGTACCTTAACACTGGTTAGGTCGGGAGACGTTGTCGTGAGGGTTGATTGGGTATATAGCCCGTAGTTTGGGTTGTGACCCGTGAGTCGAGTCACTGTAGTAAGTCTTTTGCGAAGTCAGGTTTGGGATGGTAATGAGAAGGTTGAGGACCTTTACTCCTCCGGGAATATAGAATGGTGTATCTTTGAAAGCCTTATCGGCGTCATGCAATGGTGTCGGGGTTGGTTTATGGTGGTTGTCTAGCGGTAGCATTGGCCAGTGGTTTGGCACGGAAGCTGGGTGTCTTGATTGTACTCGCGGGATGAGCGGCAAATTAGGGTTGGAGCAAAAGGTGGACCCTATAGGTCGTTGGCGGATGAAGCTACTATGTTAGTTTGTGTTCGGTACGAATGGTTACTTGGTAGTCCTGAATATCACGGTGTAACAAACCCTGTCAGTTAACTCAGTACGAGGGAAGGGGTATGCAAATTTTATTACTTCAAGTTCAGTGGAGATGGTGAGTGGAATCTCTAGATGAGGGAGTTTTGCACAGTGCGATGCGTGTTAGTGTGTGGTTCATTTGGTTTCTGACTGAAATCGAAAGGCTGGATGTTTGGTAAAGTTAGGCCACTTCGGCATCAATGTCCGTCGTCCAGTTTGGACAGTGGTAACACAAGTGAAGTAGGAGAGTCGTGAAGAGTGAGTGAGGTACTCAGTTGGAATCGTTTTGATTCGTTTGGTCCTCGTTAGTACGTTGTAAGGCATGGGGGTGTACAATGTTATCGGTGGTGTCATTACGTAACTGGGAATTTCAAGTATTTAGGAGCTCTCTATAGGAAAGTTCTGTTTTTGGGTACTGCGTCATCAACGTGAGTATGACGGGTTTCGTGGGGTGGCTGTGTTGTGTTTCACTTGGGATTCATTGGGTACTCCTTGTAAACTAAAGTGGTTTTTTGTTCAAGACCTTAAAGTTATGGGGTAGTAATGTACCGTAATGTCGTTCTTTACCCGTGCTTCGTCTTACACCTGTTTTGTGAAAGTTGACTAGAAGCCTTGTGTGCGAATGTTTTCGTGTTTCCCTTGTTGGGATAGTAAGTACCAAATACTAGTTTAAGTATCGTGGGTAGTCGGGACATGATGGATGTCTCAGAACACTGTGGTGATTGGATGTGTCTTACTATTATCATTGTTATCGAGTCTGGCTAAGCCAGACTTTTCCATTCGTTAAGATATTGTGAAAACGTAATGGGGTTGAGGAAACCACTTGGGTAAGTAAATTTTGGTTCCGAGACAAAGGTATCTGGATCCATTGGTAGGTATTTGAACGTATGTTGAATATCTGGTTGTATTGATGAACTGTATGAATATTACATGTGTTTCAATCTATGGTAATATTATGGAAGTTAATTTAGCTTTATATATGTTAAATGTGATGTGGAAATGCAAGTGTATCATTCACAGTGAATGTACTTCGAAATTGAGAACCATGCATGTTTGAAGTTATTGAAATTGAAAGAAATGCGTGTCGATAATGCATGTTATAGCATATATTGTAAATTGTCTCTTGAATAGAGATAGGATAACCGACAATGGGTTAAGTTGTTGAATACGAAATTGTGCATTGGGGAGAAGTTGA
The DNA here is from genome assembly GCF_055761805.1 of Camellia sinensis. Lineage (NCBI taxonomy): Eukaryota > Viridiplantae > Streptophyta > Magnoliopsida > Ericales > Theaceae > Camellia > Camellia sinensis. The sequence continues at coordinate 194,356,663 of NC_138965.1, forward strand.
TTTAATTCAAATGTTATGAGAAATTTTAATGAGAGGACTTGACCAAATCAAACGAGAATGGTTATGTGTTGTGAATAACACCGTGCTTATGAAAAATGTTTACAAAACTCTTGGATTTTGCATGAGAGATGCGATATTTATTTTGGAATGTTAACGATGAAAACTTAATTATTTTTGAGAAAATGTTTTTTTTTAACCAGAGAATGATTTTCTTCATATGCATACAAAAACCTTGCATTGGTTGTTCTATTCGGGATTATGGTTGTTGAGTAGTGACTTAGCTTGGAGCGCTAGTTGGTTGTTCGCGAGTTGTTTCGGGAAAGATTTGGTTTTGTTGTGACTCTTGTACCGGTAGTGTTGTCGTTTGGGACGTGTTCCCGTGGTTAGTCTCTTCCTTGGTTAGAGTGGATTGGAGGTTTGTAGTGAGAGTAATTTCTTCCCTAGTACTCGGGTGTTGGGGTTGTGTGATCAGTTGGCCTTGTGTTTAGACGTTTCCTTAATTTCGGGGACGAAATTCTTTAAAGGGGGGGAGGTTATAGCGATCCCGGGTTTTACCCCTTGTTGTGCAGTGATCCGGACTTAGGTTCCATGGGGTTGATTATTGTATTTATGTCGTTTGCATCCTCTACTCTTTATTTATGAGTCTTGGGTTGTGTTGGGAAGGTTTGGAACAAGTTGGTCGAGCTTAGGAACCAAGTCTAGTTGTCCAGATTTTGGCTTGTCCGCTCGAGCGGGGGTTTTGGCGCTCGAGCGGGGAAATCACCCATCCAGTTTGTCGCCTGCAGTGTTGGACGCTCGAGCGGGGGATTGGCCGCTCGAGCGGGAGTTCGTGAGTGACGCTCGAGCGGGGAGTTGGACGCTCGAGCGGGGGACCTGTCTGCCTAAGTTCTGGGAGTATGCATCCGTCGCTCGAGCGGGGGATTGGCCGCTCGAGCAGGAGTCTGTGAGTGCCGCTCGAGCGGGGGTTTGGCCGCTCGAGCGGGGCGACTGGTATAAAGTTTCGAGATTCAGCTTTTTGGCTCACTTTTTCACACCCGTTTCTCTCTCTTACTTTTCCAAAAAGCCATTTGAGAGCTTCTCTCTCTAAAACCATAACTTCTCTCTAAGTATTGATCTAGCTAGGGTGTTTTCCTCACCTTTGGTCTTTACAAAAGTTGGGTTGATCGTCGAGGGCTTTACTTTGATCCGAAAATTTCGAGTTTTGGAGCACGTTGGGTTTCGTCATCTTCTTTCCTTGAGCTCCGAATTTGAGGTAGGGATATCCTACTCCTCCTTATGGATTTTGCCTTTAAATTTTAGCATTTTGATATATTGGGTGTCGTTGGGTAATTTTGAGAAAGTTTGGGGCCTTTGTGCAATTTTACAAAAGTTGGGGTTTTAATTATATAAGCCTATATGCAAGTTAGGCATAGAGAAATGAGATTAATGTTGGAACAGTGATGGAAATGGAACCTTAGGGTTGTCTTGTGAATTATGGCTATTTGCCCTAAGTGGTTAAATTAATTAATGTATATAATTAATTAGAGAAAATAAGGAATTGAACTGAGAATGTTGAAATTGGGAATGTATGGGACTAAAGGGTGTAGATAAGTCATTTATTGCTCACCTAGTTGAAATATTGATATATTATCCATTTGTGCATTTATTTCCTGTTTAGAAATAATGGCTTTGGACTACCAGTGGAGGGTAGTGTTGATTGTTGTAGACAATGCATGATGATTAGGCAAACTAGAACTAATCAATTGGATGTGTCATAGAGTATGACAGTTGATAGAATACATTAACTTTATATATTGATTGATTGGGTATATGATCAATGTGTTTATATGCATTATGTGTAGATGGTTGATAGAATACATTAACTTTATGTATTGATTGATTGCGTGTATGATTCTGTGTTTATATGCATTGCTTGTGTATGGGAGGAGATGGGGGATGTACTCCACGGTTTAGGGGATGATGGGGGATGTACCTCTAAACCGGTTAATAGTTAAGGGAAGATGGGGGATGGACCCAGGGTTGCAGCTCATATGCTCTCCCATTGGAATGATGACACAGCTCATATGTTGATATAGCTCATATGCTTATCTGTGGTAGTGTGATATAGCTCATATGCTTATCTGTTGAAGTATTGATATAGCTCATACGCTTATCTGTGGTAGTGTTGATATAGCTCATATGCTTATCTGTGGTAATGTTGATATAGCTCATATGCTTATCTGTGGTAATGTTGATATAGCTCATATGCTTATCTGTGGTAGTAGTGATATAGCTCATATGCTTGTCTATTGGGATGTTTGTTCAATTTGATATAGCACTAAAATGTATATCATCATCGTTTGTGAAGTATAGAAGTGGTTTATGTGTTTTTGATACAACACCAAAATGTGTATCCACCTTAAATTTCGAAAGTGTTCTAGTGGTGAATTATAATCACATCAAAGGTTTTGGCCAGAGTACTGAGCCTTGTTTTCAAACTCAATGTTGAATAAGAAATGGAAAGTGAATTTTAATCTAGACTTGATTGTCATGGAGTTGTAATAAGATGTAAATGGATGTGTAAGTGTTGACCATGTATCTGTTGCTAATCTTTTAGTCATTGTTCATAGTTGGTTTAGTGTGTTTCTACTGGGCTGTGGGTCACCCTTTATGGGACATCATTTTCAGGTACAGGTAGCGTGCCACTTCCAAGGACATAGCTTGGGAGGATAGAGGCAGACAGATTTCACTTGTTGTTTAGCTTTCTTGATATATTACCTGTAAATTCAAGCCAAGGGCTTAAGATGTATTGAGTTAGTACTTTTCTTTTTGCAACCAAGTATGTACGTAGAAAGCTGTAAGCCCGTAGGATATTTATTTATGTTGATTAGCATGTAATATTCTTGTAAGAACTACTCTGACGAATAGAAGTGTGGTTGATTTCTCTTATATCTTGCATGTCTAATTGATGGGTTTTATGTATTATTTTGAGGGCGTTACACTTTGTGCAAAACTCTTGACTTGTGAGACAGAGAGGAATGAGCTACAGCAAATCTATGCAATGTATGAAGAAAAGATTAAATCTCTCGAGATGTCTCAAGTTGCTTTGGAAGAACTAATGATCAAGAAAGAAGAAGAGCTCAAGTGTGCTATGGCTACCATTGGTCTTTGGAACAAAGGATCAAAGACTTTAGAGGATATCATTGGGTCTCAACAAATGTGTTGTGACAAGAGTGGCATTGGCTTTGGTGATAACAAAAAGCAAAAACAGAGTGCATCTACATCTCATGATACAAGAACTCAAGGAAATGGAGAACAAAAAATTCAACATAAGGATGGACTTCTCAAACTTCCTAGAGTTGGTAAGGTAAAAGAAAAGAAGGTACACCCTGTATACCCTGTTTTTATTTGTCATCATTGTGGTATGCATGGTCATATTCGCCCTTATTGTTATAAGTTGCATGGGAGAGTGTCTCATAGAGATGGAAGAAATTCCCACATCTCGTGGGGTAGGAGACACTTCATTGGTAGTAATGAGGTTAAAGGTCATATTAGACCTCATTATTTTGATCAGCTTGAGACCAAACATGGAGCGAGTTTGTATTTGCCTAGACCTAGAAATAGGAAGTTGGAAACCAAGTCGAGACGGGTTCCCATTGAAAACAAAGGGAACCACAACGTCAAGACACCATCCAAGAACTGCAATTCTTACAACTTTCTTCATACTAAAGCGGTTTGGGTGCGAAAACTTGACTTGTGTTAATTTGTATATTCTTTTTAGTTTTTAGGTTTCTGTGTGTTTTTTTTTTCTCTTTTTGAGTCACTTAATGTGTGCATGTTCGTTTTCTATCTTGCTTTGTTTAGAAAAAGAAAAAAATAATAATAAAAAAAAAAACCAAAAAGATTTTCTTAGTATGGTTTTGCAGGCTTAAAATTTTTGAGATGTCCTTGGTGTATATTGGAATTGATGAGAATAACCATTACATGTTAATATGTGTGTGCTTTATGTAGTCATTACTCATTTTGGAGTATGTGTTCTTTGATTAGTATGTCTCATTCTGTACACACTCTTGGATTAGCAAATATCGGAGTCTTCTGCCTTAGTGATTTTTTTTTCTTTATGGACTTCTGGCATTGTATCTTTTGCTTTTCTAAAGGAATTGACCTCTTTTTGCATCTCCATGGCTTTCTGTCACGACCCAAACCCGGCCCTATGGGTTTAGCACCGTAACCGGCCAGTAATTCGAGATTACCGAAGGCCTGCTTAACAGATAGTACAGTAAAACAGAGTACAGGGCCTGGCGGAAGCCAATACAGTAATTAAACAATGCCCAATGAGCTGTGACAGTCTGTATGCAAAACGACTTTCCATACACATATACATAATCAGTACGGAGCAGTATGCACAATATATACAATCATTCAGAATAGGGACTCAATCCCTATATAACGGTACAATAAACATTCAGTCTATACAATCCATTCGGTTATTACAAAACAGTAAGACAGTACAGAAGGGGGAATCCTGAAACACCCCTAAGCCTTAGCAAGATAGGCTCGGAACCTCGCAGTGAGGCATAATCATTTGTGAACATATCTTTACACAATCGTTACTCACAGAGTTTGGGCTACAGTATGCTAGAGCGCGTCTCCCCAGTCGCCAACCCTACACAGTTAACAGATTGAACACACTAAGCTACACAGCTGGGAAAGATAATAACTTAATCCCTAATTTGCCTCGGTGTGTTCTACATCTATACCCCATTAAAATGTCTTAAACTAGGCCTAAGAATGCCTAGGATGAGATGAGGATGCAAGGATGTACTCAAAAAGCAATTCCAGAATTTTCAGAAAACAGAGTCCCGCTCGAGCGTAGGTTTCCCTGCTCGAGCGGTAATGCAACAAAGGTACACGCTCGAGCGTCAAATATGCCGCTCGAGCGTACTGTAAAAGTACTGGATGGGTGAAATCTCTGCTCGATGGACGCTCGACGCCCGCTCGAGCTTGAGACACAAGACTCCGCTCGAGCGCCCAATCCTCCGCTCGAGCGGACTGTAAAACAGTGCAGAGATACAGGATGCTCGGATTCCACGCTCGAGCGGCACTAACCCCCGCTCGAGCGGAAGTGCAGAATCTGGAAAACCCAGATTGCACCTCCAAGCTTAAACCAAGTTCAAAAGCATAAAAACTCGACCTCTTGGGCTAAATTTCCAGAAAACATTTGTAAACACATAAAATAATATGGTTCAAAGCTCAATTTTGAGAATCAAAGCCCAAGGATGTTTAATTCAAACCCAAATTTCAAACCAATTTCATGAACATGGAGAACATGCAAATATGCATGAATTCAAATCAATTCAAAGCTCCAATTTGATGCTCTAAGGAGCCAATTGTTTCCAAAACATGATGAAATCATGGACTACACTCAAAACATGGACATGCATGTGACAATTTGCCATGAACTCACTCAAAATCCAACAATAACAACATGCATGCATGAATTATGTTCTATTTCAACATATAAAGCCATTTCAAGACTCAATTCTCAACTATGACATAAACCATGCAAGAATCAAGCTCAATTCATAACCAAGAGGGTAATTACTCTACCTTAGGTCTCCAATGCAAGACTAGAAGCTCAAATATGGAGTCTATACTTCAATTCTTCAATCTCTCCAAGCAATTCGCAAGGTAAAACTCAATATCAACTCAATTCTCTCTCACTCTCTATCTTGGTCGGTAAAGTCTAAGAAGTGAACTGATGAAATGTGTATGTATGAGTGTAATGAGACTCAAAGATGATTTCAAGTAGTGGGCCACTAAGGCTAGTTTGGTAAATAAGGCCAACTTAAGCAATTGATCAATATTTAATCTAATTTAATCATACCTAATCAGTTTTCAGATAAATACACCATAAAATCACATTAATTATGAGGATCGTAAAACATCAATCAATTCCCGGTTCGGCCGCCGATAAGGCCTTAATTATCAATTTAAACATAAAACGTGAACAAATCAAATAAACAATCGAACAGATAGAGTACAGATTAACACACATACTCAGTCAATTCAGTTCCAGTTTTCAGTCAGTCAGTTCAGTACTTTAATCAGTTCAATTATCAGTCATAATCAGTTCAGTTTAACGGTAATCAATGTTTATCGGTAAGCAGTGGTGAGGGTTATTACAGTCTCCCCTCCTTATAAAGAGTTTAGTCCTCTAAACTCGGGTTACCTTCGTTTTGGAAGAAAACAGGATTCAGTGGAAACAGTTCAGGATATCTTTTAGCCATGTCATCTTCCCTTTCCCAAGTGGCATACACACCACCATGGTTCTGCCAGTCAACTTTTACCAGCAGGATTTCTTTGTTCCTTAGTTTCTTGATCCGTCTGTTTACAATCTGTATAGGCCATTCCTCATAAGTGTAGTCATCACTCAGCACTACACGAGTAGGCTCTATTACATGGAAGGGATCCCGGAGGTAGTCTCTCAACATAGAAATATGGAAGACGTTATGCATATGCTCCATTTCAGGAGGAAGCGCATCTTGATACGCCACCGGATTGATTTTCTCAACAATCTCGTATGGTCCGACGTATCTCGGTGCTAACTTGCCTTTGACTCCAAAACGAGTCTGGCCTTTCATCGGTGTCACTTTCACAAATACGTGATCACCCACTTCATACTCTCTATCTCGTCTTCTGACATCAGCATAACTCTTCTGTCTGCTCTGCGCAGTTTTCAATCTCTGTTGTATCAGTTTCACCTTCTCGGTCGTTTCATATACAATCTCGGGCCCAAGCAAAGGCCCATCTCCAACTTCTGCCCAGCAAATCGGAGATCTACATTTTCTGCCATACAATGCCTCGAAAGGCGCCATGCCAATACTCGAGTGATAGCTGTTGTTGTAAGCAAATTCAGCTAAGGGCAAATGACTTTCCCAGTTTCCCTGAAAATCAAGGACACACATTCTCAGTAAATCCTCCAGAGTCTGGATGGTCCTTTCTGACTGGCCATCTGTCTGAGGATGATAGGCACTACTCAGTCTCAATTTAGTACCCAGTGCAGTCTGTAGGCTTTGCCAAAACCTCGATGTAAACTTCGAATCCCTGTCAGAAACAATGGACACGGGCACTCCATGCAGTCTAACAATTTCATCAATATAGAGTATAGCCAATTTGTCCGCATTATAAATTGTCTTAACAGGTAAGAAGTGAGCAGATTTAGTCAGTCTATCAACAATAACCCAAATCGAGTCCATACCTTTACTGGAGCGAGGCAATCCCACTATAAAATCCATGGTGATATGCTCCCATTTCCACTCCGGTATCGGTAAGGGTTGCAATAAGCCTGCGGATCGTTGATGTTCGGCTTTAACTTGTTGGCAATGAAGACATTTCGATACAAAATCAGCAATTTCTTTCTTCATTCCCGGCCACCAGAAGTTCAGTTTCAGGTCTTGGTACATTTTCGTATTCCCCGGATGGATAGAAAATCTTGAGTTGTGGCCCTCTTGCAGAACTCTTCTTTTCAGTTCAGTGTCGTTCGGTACACACAGTCTTTCTTGAAATTTCAGTACATTATTCTCATATCTGAATCCCGGTCTCGGTTTAGATTCTCTTTCTTCGATGATCTTCTTCAAGAAGTCATCCAGTTGCTGTTTCTCTTTAATCTTTTCAATCAATGCTGGTTGAGCAGAAATAGCAGCTAAGGTTCCACCTTGTTCTCGCAAAACAATTTCAATTTCAGATTTTTCAAGGTCACAAAGCAACTCTTTCTGTCCGGTGAGCAAACATGCTAAGTTTCCAATCGATTTCCGGCTTAGTGCATCGGCAACGGTATTGGCTTTTCTCGGGTGGTACAATATCTGTAGGTCATAATCTTTAATCAGTTCCAGCCATCTCCGCTGCCTCATGTTCAGCTCTTTCTGTGTGAAGAAATATTTCAAACTCTTGTGGTCGGTATATACTTCACATGTCACCCCGTACAGGTAGTGACGCCAGATTTTCAATGCAAATACTACTGCAGCAAGTTCTAAGTCATGGGTCGGGTAGTTCTTTTCGTGCGGTCTCAGTTGTCGGGAAGCATAGGCAATTACTCTCCCATTCTGCATTAAAACACATCCCAAACCCTTATGAGAAGCATCACTAAATACAGTATAACCATCCGTACCTGAAGGTAAGGTAAGAACCGGTGGAGTCACTAATCGAGTTTCAATTCTTGGAAAGCAAATCCCCTTTGGTCAGTCCAGTAAAATGATATCCCCTTCTGAGTCAGTTGAGTCAACGGTAAAGCAATTTTGGAGAAATCTTTGACAAATCTTCTGTAATATCCAGCCAAACCCAAAAAGCTTCGGACTTCAGTCACGTTGGTTGGTCTAGGCCAGTTCACTACAGCTTCGATTTTCTGCGGATCAACAGAAATTCCATCTTTGCTAACAACATGCCCCAAAAACATAACATGGTCAAGCCAAAATTCACATTTAGACAGTTTAGCATACAGTTTCTGTTCTCTTAAGGTTTGTAGGGCAAGTCTCAGATGATGTTCATGTTCTTCTATACTCTTGGAGTAAATCAGTATGTCATCAATGAATACAACAATAAAATTGTCAAGGTATGGTTTAAAGATTCTATTCATGAGGTCCATAAATGCAGCTGGTGCGTTCGTAACTCCAAAAGGCATAACTAAAAATTCGTAATGTCCATACCTCGTTCTAAAAGCAGTTTTATCAATGTCATCTGATTTAACTTTCAACTGATGGTATCCGGATCTGAGATCAATCTTCGAAAATACTTTAGCACCCTGTAACTGATCAAACAGGTCATCAATACGTGGTAATGGGTATTTATTCTTTACAGTTACCTTATTCAGTTCACGATAGTCAATGCACAGTCTCAGTGAGCCGTCTTTCTTCTTTACAAACAAAACAGGTGCGCCCCATGGTGAGGTACTAGGTCTGATGAACTTTTTGTCTAACAGTTCTTGCAATTGCACCTTCAGTTCTTTCAGTTCAGTTGGAGCCATTCGGTAAGGAGCTTTAGATACTGGCTGTGTTCCGGGAACCACATCAACGGTAAATTCAATCTCCCTGTCAGTCAAATCTCCTGGAAGATTATCTGGAAAAACATCTAGGAATTCTCTGACTATAGGAATACAATTCACATTAGCATTATCATCAGTAGACACAGTCAATACAGAACACAGATATGCCTTACAGCCCTTTCTAATCAATTTTACAGCTTTCACAGATGAAATTAGATACGGGGGAGGTACTACTCCAATCCCATTAAACACAAATTCAGGTAGACCAGGTAGATGGAAAACTACTTGTTTCGTTACACAGTCTATGGTGGCATGATATTTCGTTAACCAGTCCATCCCCAATATCACATCAAAATGGTCAATGTTCAATGGCAGTAAATCGATAAACAGATGTGCATCTCCAACAATGATTTCACAAGCAGGGTACATGTATGCACAGGTCATAGATCCCCCAACGGGTGATGATACAGCTAACAGATAATTCATAGGTTCTAAGGGTCTATTCAATTTACGCGAAAAAGCATGCGACACATAAGAATGCATAGACCCCGAATCAATCAGTACATATGCATTCTGAGTACAAATAGAGAGAATACCTGACACAACGGTCTCGGTATTCTGGACGTCTCCCGGTACTAGGGCGAACACTCGGCCCTGCCTCATAGGCTCTTTCCCGGTAGCTTTGGGGTTCGGTTTTGGTGTAACAGTTGATGCCGCTACGCTCGGTGTAGCTTTACTACTAGCTTGTGGAGCAGAGGGTCAGTCTTTAACCATGTGGCCCACTTTGCCACACCTATAACAGGCTCCTGATATCTTGTAACAGACTCCCTTGTGATTTTTACCACATTCAGAACAGGGCGGTATTGTACGGTTTCCTTGACTAGACGTAGTCGTTGACCCCGTATTCTGTTTCTTGTTCAACGGACTATGCTTGCCTTTCTTAAACTTAAAATTCTGCCTTTTTCCCCGCCATTCAGGCAATGGCGTTTCAGTTTTCAGTGCTTCAATGTTTAATTCAGCCATCAAGGCTCTGTCAAGAACATTTACATAATTCGGTAGTTTCAGAACATTTATTCGGTCAAGAATTGCAACATTAAGGCCGCCTTCAAATTTTCTGGCCTTCTTATACTCAGTATCCACCATATGCGGTGCATATCTAGCAAGCTCGGTGAATTTCGTCTCATATTCAGCCACAGACATTGCTCCTTGTCTCAGCTGTTCAAACTCAGTTACTTTTCTGTCCCTAACACACTGAGGGAAGTACTTTTCAAAGAAGGCTCCCTTGAATTGAGCCCAAGTCAGAACGGTATTTTCATCACGGATGAGCATCCACCACCTTCTAGCTTCTTCTTGCAATGTAAAGGTGGCTAACAGTACCTTGTGTGCTTCAGAGCACGGGAAAACTTCAAACAATTTTTCAGTCTCCAGAACCCATGCTTCAGCTTTCAACGGTTCTAAGCCTCCCTGAAAGGACGGCGGTTTCATTTTGCTGAACTTATGGGTCAGTGCAATTATATCCCCATCATTAGCATTCATATTTTGTACATTCACATTCACATTTTGTTCCGGTACAGCCGGAGGAGGTAGGGGCTGTTGATTCAGTTGTTGATCCAGTCTTGCAGTTATCAGTTCCATCATTTGTTCTAATCTGGCCATTCTGGCCTTAGAAGATGAGGATTCGGTTTCATTTGCAGTGTTTGCGTTATCCATTTCACTATAACAGTTATAACAGTTTTCAACATAAGCAGTCATTTTAACACGTTAGCATATATTCAGTCATAGCATAACCACACACTTATCATGCTCATGAGATGCCCTAATTACTTTTCTAGGACACCCTATAGCTCATTTGGACACGTGTGTGCAGTATAACTCGTGGTAAGTATCGCTCTGATACCACTCTGTCACGACCCAAACCCGGCCCTATGGGTTTAGCACCGTAACCGGCCAGTAATCCGAGATTACCAAAGGCCTGCTTAACAGATAGTACAGTAAAACAGAGTACAGGGCCTGGCGGAAGCCAATACAGTAATTAAACAATGCCCAATGAGCTGTGACAGTCTGTATGCAAAACGACTTTCCATACACATATACATAATCAGTACGGAGCAGTATGCACAATATATACAATCATTCAGAATAGGGACTCAATCCCTATATAACGGTACAGTAAACATTCAGTCTATACAATCCATTCGGTTATTACAAAACAGTAAGACAGTACAGAAGGGGGAATCCTGAAACACCCCTAAGCCTTAGCAAGATAGGCTCGGAACCTCGCAGTGAGGCACATAGGCCGGCTTGACAAAACTGGAGTAACCCTGACGCTCCTAGCCGCGGTCTAGTGCCTGTACACCTACATATATATATGAGCAGTGAGCTAACGCCCAGTGAATAACATAATGCGTAAAGAGGTTAAGAATGAATGTCCTTACAGTATGAAAACAGTTCATTTAAACAGTATTTCAGTTGTTCATTCAGTACAGTCATATGTGGTACATCCATTAGCATAACAGTACAGTAAACAGTAGGTCTTAAAAGACCGAGCAGTAAATGATGGCCATCAGTCAGTACAGTATTGGTTCCAACAAGGGAACCGAAAGAGATCTCTGTAACAGTAACAGTGAACAGTAGGTGCTAAGGATGCCACAATACAGTTCAGAATATAAGACATACATTCAATCAGTTAACAGTAATCAGTTCAAAAAGCAGTACAGTTCAGTTGTTCAGAAGATAATCATTTGTGAACATATCTTTACACAATCGTTACTCACAGAGTTTGGGCTACAGTATGCTAGAGCGCGTCTCCCCAGTCGCCAACCCTACACAGTTAACAGATTGAACACACTAAGCTACACAGCTGGGAAAGATAATAACTTAATCCCTAATTTGCCTCGGTGTGTTCTACATCTATACCCTCATTAAAATGTCTTAAACTAGGCCTAAGAATGCCTAGGATGAGATGAGGATGCAAGGATGTACTCAAAAAGCAATTCCAGAATTTTCAGAAAACAGAGTCCCGCTCGAGCGTAGGTTTCCCTGCTCGAGCGGTAATGCAACAAAGGTACACGCTCGAGCGTCAAATATGCCGCTCGAGCGTACTGTAAAAGTACTGGATGGGTGAAATCTCTGCTCGACGGACGCTCGACGCCCGCTCGAGCTTGAGACACAAGACTCCGCTCGAGCGCCCAATCCTCCGCTCGAGCGGACTGTAAAACAGTGCAGAGATACAGGATGCTCGGATTCCACGCTCGAGCGGCACTAACCCCCGCTCGAGCGGAAGTGCAGAATCTGGAAAACCCAGATTGCACCTCCAAGCTTAAACCAAGTTCAAAAGCATAAAAACTCGACCTCTTGGGCTAAATTTCCAGAAAACATTTGTAAACACATAAAATAATATGGTTCAAAGCTCAATTTTGAGAATCAAAGCCCAAGGATGTTTAATTCAAACCCAAATTTCAAACCAATTTCATGAACATGGAGAATATGCAAATATGCATGAATTCAAATCAATTCAAAGCTCCAATTTGATGCTCTAAGGAGCCAATTGTTTCCAAAACATGATGAAATCATGGACTACACTCAAAACATGGACATACATGTGACAATTTGCCATGAACTCACTCAAAATCCAACAATAACAACATGCATGCATGAATTATGTTCTATTTCAACATATAAAGCCATTTCAAGACTCAATTCTCAACTATGACATAAACCATGCAAGAATCAAGCTCAATTCATAACCAAGAGGGTAATTACTCTACCTTAGGTCTCCAATGCAAGACTAGAAGCTCAAATATGGAGTCTATACTTCAATTCTTCAATCTCTCCAAGCAATTCGCAAGGTAGAACTCAATATCAACTCAATTCTCTCTCACTCTCTATCTTGGTCGGTAAAGTCTAAGAAGTGAGCTGATGAAATGTGTATGTATGAGTGTAATGAGACTCAAAGATGATTTCAAGTAGTGGGCCACTAAGGCTAGTTTGGTAAATAAGGCCAACTTAAGCAATTGATCAATATTTAATCTAATTTAATCATACCTAATCAGTTTTCAGATAAATACACCATAAAATCACATTAATTATGAGGATCGTAAAACATCAATCAATTCCCGGTTCGGCCGCCGATAAGGCCTTCAATTATCAGTTTAAACATAAAACGTGAACAGATCAAATAAACAATCGAACAGATAGAGTACAGATTAACACGCATACTCAGTCAATTCAGTTCCAGTTTTCAGTCAGTCAGTTCAGTACTTTAATCAGTTCAATTATCAGTCATAATCAGTTCAGTTTAACGGTAATCAATGTTTATTGGTAAGCAGTGGTGAGGGTTATTACACTTTCCCCTTTGTTCTTTGTAGTCCAGCCATGAGGAAAAGGCTACCTTAGAGTCACCAACCAGGCTATCCTTATTATATCAATGCTTCTCTGGTTCAGTTTCCATACTCTTGAGCGTGTCAGCCGCTAATGAGTGTGCAAAAGAAAGAAAAAATGTGCAAAAGAAATAAACAAAAAAAAGGATGTGCAACAGAAAGAAAAGAAAATGATGTGAAAAAAAAAGAACAAATAAAGGATTCATTAATTGAGGGGGAGCCTCCGCCTTTACTCACCAAATACTCCTTGATTCCTAGTGATTTGACTTTCCTTAGTTGTGCTTAGATTCTCTTGCCGGCGGTCCAGCTATCATATCACTACTAGGATTGGAATCTAGTGTTTGTCGAACTCCAAAAGTCACACACACACTTTTATCATGGGATCTATGCTCGTCGCATATTGCATCACTTTCTTTTATGACGAATCTTCTACAGGCTGTGCACATTGTGTTTTCTTGTAATTGTGCTTCTTGGATAATCTTGTGTGTTTTATGGTATAACTCTAAAATTCCTTACTTGTTCCACCATATTATTTTTGTCGTTTTCTTCTTGTTCGCTTTTTTCAGTGTTTGTGGTTGCTTTTAGTGAGTGGGAGTTTGGTTAATCGTTATCATGTCATTGCTTGTGTGTTTTATGCTTTTACTTTAGTTGTTTGAGCTTCCTTCGTCAATTCGTGACAAAAAGGGGGAGAAATGTTGTCAGGTGCATGTGTCTTAGTTTTCATGTTTTCATGCTACATGTTCTTAAAATCTCCAAGTCGCATCTATTCATGTTTTCTATCTCATATGTTTATTGTTTTTTCATATACTCTTTTGGGACTAATAGTTGTTTTGGAGATTGTGGCACTAATAGTTGTTTTGCAGATCATGATTTTGAGAAAGAAGTTTGTTTTTGTTGGCTGTAATGGGTTGGGGTGATTAGAATTTTATTTGCTAGGTGTGTTTTGTCACAGCATTGCCAAAGGAGGAGATTGTTAGGTTTTTATTCTTGGCAATCCTGGTTGACAAAACTCCTTTCAGTTGTACTTGCTTTCGCACTTTTTATTTCAGTGAGGCTTTGAATTTTTATATGTGAATCCAACCCGAACTATGCCTTGCAGAGAAGTTTGTGATGTTAATACTTTCAAGATTGCTACTTCGCTGATTATGACGGGGATCGAGCTGCCCGGTCAACTCACGGGGGTCCAGGGGGCAACGCCCAGGTGGGGTCGAGGGGCAGCGCCCCCGAAGCAAAACGCAAAATTGCATTCGAAGTTGCATGTCCGCCCTTGCTCGCTCAAGAAAAGGAGTTCTCGCTCGAGCGAAGGCTGCGTCTGGCAAAAAACCTGAGAATGATGATTTTACACTCGAGCGCAGGATGTTTGGCTCGAGCGAAGCCGCTGATGGAAAACACGCGTTTTTGGTTCCTCGCTCGCTCAAGAGTGTCTTCGCTCGAGCGAGCGAGCTTCGCAGTCCCAGATTTCTACAAGTACATGTTTCTGTCAGATTTTAGCATTACTTCTTCAGATCTTCTTTTTGGATAATAAGGTTTATATCTGGGGATATTTTGTCTAGTTTTCTTTGATGTTTAATTGAGTATTCAACTCATGGGTTAAGAAGAATACATCAAAGGTTTGTTTGTTCATTCTATACAAAAGAGAGAGTTGTTCTTCGGTGGATTTTGAAGAATTTGAGCCTGAAGCTTTGGTGGATTCTA
Source organism: Camellia sinensis (assembly GCF_055761805.1). Taxonomy (NCBI): domain Eukaryota; kingdom Viridiplantae; phylum Streptophyta; class Magnoliopsida; order Ericales; family Theaceae; genus Camellia; species Camellia sinensis. The sequence continues at coordinate 194,371,756 of NC_138965.1, forward strand.
GAGTGGCTCATCGTCAAGACAATTCCGATGTGAAGACGGGGCTGGAAGAGACACATAGAGGTTGGTTCAATTCGGGCGTGGATTCGCTAGGTAATTGAGAGTATACATGTGTAATTCCTATGTGTCTTTTTAGTGGATTGTTTTGTGGCTTTTGCCGTGGTTTTTTATCACAATTGGAGGTGTCCAATTGTGATTTTTCCACGTAAAATCGTTGTGTCGATTTGTCTTGATTGTTTGATTGGGATTGTTGTTTACTGCTTAAAATTGATATATAATTACAAATCAACATCTAGGGGATTTTGAGTTTTTTCATTAATGAATTATTTATAATCCTTTTTTTAATTTTAAAAAATTGTATTAGAGCGTTGGATTAATCTTTGACTTACGGATTATGAGGCAAAAATAGAATAATTAAGATTAAAAAAAATTAATAATTACTGAAAAATGAAGTAATTTTACTTTTTAATTTTAATTATAGTAAATTATATTAAATTCTCCTAAATTGGCTTATTTTGACCTTGAATTTTTTACTTTATCTCAAATTAGTCCAATTGATTACAATAGTTACATTTTTTTTAAATGAAAAATAAGCACATAAACAATGTGTTAAAAAAAAAAAAAAACAAAACAAAACAAAAGGATCAAAAAAATGATGTGTCATATTCTTATAAGCAAAATTATAAACTTGATCAATTCAGTAACTTAATTGCAACCAATTCAATAATTATTTTCTGTAAAAAAGCTTAACAACGCTATCAATTAAACCAAATTGACGTAAAATATAAAATTAAGAATAAAAATTGAGTCAATTAAAACTGTAAAGACTAAAATGATATAAGCAACAAAATGTATGGACTATATGTGTAATTTTCCCTAAAATATATTATTATGTGACCCTCAATAGTGAACTTGTATAATTTATGAAAAAGACTATGTGTGTATACTATATGCACCTTGCAACAAAAGAAGAAATGACATAATTCCATACATTCTGCGGCATAACTAAAAAAGAAAGACATAACCCGACACCACATAAAGTATAACCAAATATCTCATCAATCAAACTAAAATAATGTCATAACTAAATAACAAAATTTGTCATAACTAAAGAAGAAAATAATATAATTAAAAGTGTATATGGTACACCCCTTTGAAGGGGTATATAGTAAAATTTTCCTTAATTTATATACAAGATGAGAAAGAAGCGGTTTTTAATTTTTTATTGGTATATTTGATTTATATAAAATATTATAATAAAACTTCAAAATAAGAGAAAACACTCTATTAAATAGACACACACCGAAGAAAACTTACATGCAAATTAAAATATTCAAACCAATGACTCTTGATGAGGTGCAATAATTCTAACTAATCAAATTAATCTCGTTAATTAATTATATTTTTACAACCTCACATGTCACTTAAAACAAAAAAACAAAAAATAATAATAATAATAATAATAATAATAATAATAATAATTTATTATTCTCATCATCTTATATTCCAGACGGAGAGGCTTTATTTTGTTTTACCTTCAATGGCAACTTACACTAAATTAATGGAAATTTTTATGATACACACTTTTCAAAAAGTGTATATCATATGGACTCTCTGTTATGTATTTATGTGGTATATATTATATATTTTTGTAGTAAATATTATGTATTTTTGTAACTCTACCAAGAAAAATATAATATTTACTACAAAAATATATAACATGTACCACAAAAATGCGTAACAAATGTGCATATGGTATGACAACTTTTGAGGGGGTGTACCATAACATTACCTCGATAATAATCTTTGTATTTTGATTCATGTGTTATTTTAATCTCTATAATTTTAATTAGCTTAATTTTAACTCTAAATTTATGATTTTGTCTCAATTTATTCCAATTGATTATAATTATTAGTGTTATTTGATAGAAAATGCACACATGAACTATGTGTGTGATCATTTTTATTTATAATTTTTTAATAAATATTATCAATTGGATTAAATTAATACAAAATCTCAAATTAAGAATTAAAATTAAGTTAATTAAAATTTTATAAACTAAAATAATACAAAAACTGTAATTAGCTATACATTAATGCGGCGGTGATGAGCGATTAGGAGTATAACGGTGCCGTGATGAGAAATGATAAAGGCCCGCGCAGTCACTGCTGTGCTTTGAGCACAGCAAGGACCCCTGTTCCGCCGGGGAAAAGGGGTCACTGCTGTGCTCAAAAACACAGCAGTGACTGTGGTGCCTCCGTTTGAGGTGTATTATGATCTTATTTTTATGATCCAAACCGTTATTTTGTAGGATTTGTTGAGTACTTCATGCCTATCGAAAATCATATTAATCGGATATCAACAACTATATGATCAATAACCAAAAAAATAAATAATAAGTTTTTCTTTTGAGAAATAGCATAAACAATATGCAATTCGATCATATAGTTATTGATATCCGATTAATATAATTTTTGGTGGGCATGAAGTACTCAACAAACCCTATAATATGAACGGTTTAGATCATAAAAATAAAACCATAATACACCTCAAACGGAGGCACCACAGTCACTGCTGTGCTTTGAGCACAGCAGGGACCCCTGTTCCGCCCGGGCAACGATTGCAAACCGGACCTTTATATGATAGCTTCAGTGCTGTGGTCGCCGGTGTAGAACTGTGGCCACCGCCGGCGCCTAGTGATGAATGTGCCGTATGTGTGGGGCTTGGATGCACCGTAATCTTGCGTTGTCCATCTACCACAAACCATATGATTGATTGACTGATTGAAATTGGACTAACTTAGGTGTAAAAGACAAAATTAAAATTTGGGTCCAACTATAAAAATAAAAATTTTAATTTACCTTATATTGGTCATGTTTGGAAATAAGATTTTGGACTAAAATAGTTAACCGAAATAAAATATATTATAATAATTAATAAGATAAAATATCACATTTAAATTATAATCATTTTATTTTTTCTCTTACAATTATCAAACTAACTCTAAAAGAAAAGTCAATTATCTTCCCAAACACAATTTTTTTAATCAGATTAAAATCCAAAAAAAAAAAAACTAAAAATTATCTAAAATAGTCAACTTTCCAAATGAACTCATTATAATATCATATATTTGGAGTTACAAAATGATTTTAAAAAATGGCTATATATTTCAAAAGAGTGATGTTATCAAAAATTTTATAAATGGATCTTTCACTTCAAAACAAAATATTATTGAAGAAGAATTTATTTATAATAATAGTAATATCACATTATTTTTGTCAAGTTTTTGTATGAATTTTATATATAAATAGAATTTTCTTTTTCGAAGTTATATTATTAACTTGCTAATTTATGAATATTACTACGATATTTATAGAATGACTCCTCTTAAAATTTTAAAATTTCTTAGAAAAATTACAAAAATAAATCTGAAGATTTGATATTTTTAACAAAATAAATTTTTAATTTTGTCAATTTAAACTATAGTCTTTTCATTTGTTTTCAATCTAAACTATTTACCTATTTTCGTTAAATAAAAATTGACCCAAAAAAATTATATGTTAGTTGTTAAACTCAACGAAAAACAACATTTTAGATATTTTTTTATACACTTACATTGAATTTAATGATTAAAATATTATTTTTTATCAATTTTACTTAATGAAAATAAATCGATGGTTCATATTGAAAATTTAAAAAAAAAAATTAGAGTTTAAATTAACAAAATTCAAAATTTATTTTGTTACAACAATCAAACTCTTAGTTTTTTTTTTTTTTTGTAATTTTTCAAAAAAAAATTATTCACATTTTAATACATGACTTTAAGTACAATTTTTATGACTTTCAATTATTTTACATATTATGTAACAACATCAATATATTAATAGATACTTTTTTTAATTATATAAATTATGTAAATTAATGAAATATTTTAAAATCAAAATTTAATATCTTAATTATATAGTTCAAAAATTGCATGAAATTGATATAGAACCCACCAATACGAAAGGTTCACATATGAGACCATCTATAAAAGGTAAGTGCACATATGATAGGGTAAGCAATATTCAAAATACTAAATCCATCTTTTCAATATCATTTTAGATTTAGAGGGTGTCTAAGATTATCTAAATAAGTGTATTTTTTGAATTTTTTTTTTATGAAAAATATGTGCAAAAAAGTAGAGAGAGATAATTTGACCCAAAAAAGATATAAAAAAAAAAAAAAGATAATTAAAAAAAAAAGTGTACTTTTGTAGGTGATGCCAAATGGTGCCTTATTATTCTACTCCAAGTTACCTAACTTAATTATCAGAGAGATTTTCGACTGACACCACCACATTCGTGTACACCCCCAAGCAGGGAACATTGGAGGGGTCTGTTTGGTTTCAGTTTTCAAAATTTACTTTTCAGAAAATTTTACTTTTTTATTGTTCGTATTTTTTGTTTTCATTGAATTTTTAAAATATTTGAAGCAATTTTTTTTAATTTTTAGATACACTCAACATAATTACACCTAAAAAGTATGATATTTGTGAAAAAAATCTTTAAAAATTCACTAGATATCAAAAATACAAAAAAAAAAATTATAAAAATTCAATACATTTTTCGTATTTTTCTGTATTTATTAATTTTTTAAAATATTTTTTCACAAATATTTTACTATTTAGATACATCTAAGTAAGGTGCATCTAAAAAAAAAACAATTGCTTAAAATTTTAAAAATATTCACTAAACAAATAAAAAAACTCAATTTCCAGAAAACTGAATTAATAAAAAAAATAAAACCAAATCCACTGAATATAATTTTTTTACCATTTTAAAAATCAAAATGTATGTACAATATGATATATAAACTATACATATAGACATGAAAAAAATTCAAATACTATTAGAAGTAATCTCTAATAAGATAAATACATTTTTGGGTAGAAAATAAAAAATATATATAAGATGGTAGAAGAATATGATACATATCTTTTATATTGAAAGACTATTTTATTTATAAAATAAGAAATATATTTTAAAATGGGGCACTTTTTCATAAATCTCTTTTCACCTACTTATGTTCAATTTAGTCCATATTATTTTTTTATATTCTAATAAGTCTTATGAGTGATATAGTTACCAAAATAACCCTAATAATATTCACATTTACAGTGTGAATGTTCCGTAATGTGAATGTTCACACCATTAATATGAATATTATCATATCAATGTGGATGTTCACATTGTCAATGTGAACATTCACACGTCAATGTGAATATTCACAATGTAAAATATGAATGTTCACATCACCAAATTGCTAACTGTTCAAAAAATATTTGTAAGGGTAGAAATGTCCATAAAATATTTTAAATATGAGAATTAAGATTTGGTAGATAAAATGTTCAAAAAATAAGATTTATTGGAATACAAAAATATCTTATGGACTAACTGGAATACAAACACTTAAAAAAAAAATTCTAATAAATCTCTCATTTTAAAGGTGTTAATAGAGAATAGAATTTTTCACAGAAATAAGAACACCATGGCTACGATAATGTTCTCTGAAGTTTCGTTCGACATTGGCTACGGTAGCCAACTTTTTTGTGTTGAAATTTTTTTAACCTGGCTTTTTTAGCCCCGTTTGATTTTTGATTTTGGACTTTTTTGACTTTTGTGAAAGAAAAAGTATAATGATTATGGTTTTGATATGACATTGGAAGCTTCTATTTCCACATATCAAAAATCTTCTCTGTGCACATGATTTCTCAAAACACACACTTAATGAATTTGAAATCTCATTTTTTATTCAATACACAACTTATTATACCAAAAATGCCGTCATCTCCTTCCTTCTTCAAACCCTAATCCTAACCATAACTTTCACCATTCTTCATTTATCGTCGGCCAACCAACCACTGCCTTCTCTGTTGAAAATTTAAGCCGCTACCGCGATTCCCATCCCTCCACCATCACCAGCCACCATTACCAACCCATCACACACCATTCCAACTCATCTCATGTTATCAAGCTGTAGTTTGTTGGCTATGTATTCGATCCATTAAACATAGCAATTCGTGAGATTTATTAAATCATCCCTTTCAGATAAGAAGATTGATTAAATAAGTAAATTACAAAAGCCACAAAAATTTCCTCTCCACGTAACTATTATTTGCATAAACACCATACTTCAATTTATGTTTCCACAAATGGATAGAACAAAAATGGCCAATCTTAAGTATTCTAGGTCACTAATCTATGCGCTTGAATTCACTCCAGAATGAAAAGAAATATTTTCAAGTTCGAATGACAGAGGAGGCTGTAGAGGTGGCGGGGAGTATCGTCGAAGTTGAAATGGGCAATGAGAATGATGGTGGCAATGGTAGTAACTGAAAATCCTACGTGATTTGTGATTAGACCAAGATTAACTTATTCCAAATCCCAATAAATCAAAACACTCAACCTAAAATCATCAAACACTTACGAGAGTGATTTTAGTTTGTTTGTTTTTGAGAATAAAACAATAAATAGACACAAACGATTTTTTACGTGGAAAAAACCACAATTGAAGAGCCTTCAATTGTAATAAAAAACCACGGGCGAACCGCCACTATCAATCCACTACTGAAGAACAAAAAAGATTACAAAGATACCATACAAATTACCCAACCCAGTCAATTTGTCTCTGAATCTTCTGTAACTCTTTCACCACGCCTTCGTCACGGAATTGATCCTAAAGTTGATTCCACACCACAACTTCTCTTGTCGAATTAACGACTGCGTAGAATCAAACGCCTTTTGGATTCTACGCTTTAATCTTCGGAATCCACCGAAGAACTTTCTCTCTTGAAATTAAAGTCACCAACTCCTTGATGTATGTATTTTAGATCATGAGTGAAGAACTCTTCTCAAAATATCAAGGAAAAACCTCACCAAACAACCCAGAATAAAACCTCTGAACAAAACCCTAGAACCCTTGAATAAGATCCAGAAAAGTAAATCTAAAACAGACCCAATCAGCGAATTTATAAAATCTGGGATCGCGCGGTCCGCTCGAGCGTCGGTCTTCCCGCTCGAGCGGAGACTTCAACTTCTGTGATTTTATACAGGCTCCACGCTCGAGCGGCAGTTTCCACGCTCGAGCGTCGAATCACACCATCCAGTACTTTGTCAGGCGACTGCAGAGATGCTGAGAGCTGCCAATACCCGCTCGAGCGTAACTTTCCCCGCTCGAGCGGGGAGACCAAAAAATGAACATCTGGAAAACTAAAACCTGAACAACCTTGGTTTTGATCCATGGATTTTGACAACAAAGGGTCCTAACAATCTCCCCCTTTGTCAAATCCCGGACAAAACCATTCTAAAACAGGTATCCTAACAAAATCACAAAAGAATTCAAACAATGTTCACAACCTAGTCTAAAAACAATGTTGGTTTCAACATAACTAAAAACAATGTTTGTTTCAAACTAAAAACAATGTTGGTTTCAACATAACTCCAACAAAAACATCACCAACGACGATCCAAATCCATGCTTGTGAAAAACAATCCTGTTTCAACATCGACTGTACCAAAAACAAAATCATCCAAAACAGCAGTACCCAAAAGCATCCAAAACAGCAGTACCAAAAACATCCAAAACAACAGTAGTACCCAAAAGCATCACTCCCCCTTTTTGTCCGGGAGGGAACAAAAGAAAGAGAAACAGAACAAAATACCACAGAGCAAAGATCACGAAGCCGGAGGAGGAGACGGCATCTGGAGCAAGGACAAGATCTGAGCCAACTGGGATGAAGATTGTGCCACAGAATCCTCAATCCGCTGGGACGAAGCCTCCAAGGCACTAAAACGAGCATCGGTAGTGGTCTCAAGATCGGTGAGTCTGGCCTCAAAGATATCCATCCGCGCCTCAAGATGGTCAAATCGGGAACCAACAGAGCGCTCGAGGAACTGAAGCTGACCACGAACTGTACGAACTGGCGGGTGCTGCTCCCCCTCACCAAGATCTCCACCAACAGCAGCATCATACTCGGCCTCCTCTGCCATGGCCTCAACAGTACTGGGACCTGCACCAGATCGACCTGAACCAGAAGAAACCCCCCTAATGTGAGACTGACTCTGGGAGACTGTCTTTTTGGTAAACGGACGGGAAGGAGAAGCAAAATCGTCCTCATCAAAAGCAGGGACCTTCAACTTGGCTAAAAGTCGGTTAATGAGACAGCCATAGGGTAAGCCAAGGTTGCTGCGCTCAAAAGGAGCAAACATCTTTTGTATGATAAGAGTAGCAAGATCGATGGGACGGTTGTGGGCTATACACTGAAGAACAAAGCCTTGATCCTGATTAATCTCAGAACAGTGAGTGGTAACTATGATATTGGCACACACAATTAGGTTGAGTAACCTAAATTGGGGAAGAAGTTCATGCTGTTTGATCAAGGAACCGGAAGGCCAAGAGCGAGGACAACCACAAAGAAACTGAGCAACCTCATCAAAATCACATGTAGGGCGCACTGGAAAAGGGTAAAAAATAGGAAATCTCTCACGAATCCCTAAAATCTCGCGGATAAGGTCAGTGGTAACAGTGATTTCCTTGGACCGAACCCAGGTCTTAAAAGATGTTCCAATGTCATTAAGACCCCCCATATTGCAATAAAATTCCCGAACCCAAGTAAGATTTTGTGACCCAGAGAACAAAAGTACATGATCCCCACCCAAAGAATCAAAGAAAGATCGGATAGAAATGGACTCAAAGGTGGAGGTGTGAACATTACGTTCAAGGTGGACGGAGCGGGAGGAGTAGGACTCGCGGTATAACTTGGCTTTTTCAGCTGACGGAAAGCGGTCAGTGTTATATGTAGGGCGAGAGGCTGTAGACTTACGTCTTTTGAAGGTGGACATGACTAAACAGGACAAACACACCCCAACCCAAGATAACCAAGAACCAACAAGAACAAGAAAAACAACAGAAACATTAGTAACACAATGATATAGCAACATGAGACAGTAAAAGAAACTAAAAAAGTATGCATCATGGTGAAGACTCATGCAAAATAAAATAAAGTAAAATAACACAAGGTAATAAAAGAAGACTAAAAATCCCCAATTTCAAAACTCATCAAAAACTAGCAAAGCCCCCAAAAATCTAACCCTAGATGCAAGATATGGACAGTACAGCATTATGAACTAATCATAAGCAGTATTGAAAGGCCGGTAACAAGATGAACAAACACATAAACAAACCCATCTATATACGGTAAAACAACAAAAAAAACAGAGACGAATATCAGAGAACAGAGATCCGACATAAGTAAGGGAGAAAAGACAAACCTGAGATGGAGAACCACACGAAAATGCCAAGAGATCACCACGGAAGAGCCAAGGATGGGAGGCACAAGAAAAAAACCTAGGAGAGAGAGAGCACTGTGGAAAGAATGAACTGAAAGGACGAAGGAGGGAAATTTATACAAAACCAGTCCGCTCGAGCTTTACATTGAACGCTCGAGCGTGAGACAAAACACGCAGAGACCAGCTCGAGCGTGAAGACATACGCTCGAGCCCCAAATCACCCCTCTCAGAACTGTAGGACAGAGAGCAAAGTACTGCAAGGCTCAAAACTACGCTCGAGCGTACTAAGTTCTGCTCGAGCGAAAAAAAACTTTTTTTTTTTTTTTTTGTTTAAAAACCAAAAAACTCAATAACAAGAGGTGAGACTCGAAACAAAAGTAGATGAGCACATTCAACCAAAATGGAATACTAAGATGAGATAATCCGCAATTCATGAAGTCTGGAAACTTGCAGTTGTTAAAACAAAAAGACACTTAACATCATGAGCAAAGCAGATAAAAGATATTCAATGATCATAAGCAACATGAGAATGTACAACCCAAAAACCAACATGAGAGCTCACAAAAGAAAGTGTGTGTGTGCAATCCAGGAGAGGTCACTGAGCTAGAGTTAATCCTAGTAGTGATCGGATGGCTGGACCTCCATCAAGAGTAACTCAACAATACAGTGAAAAGTCAAACCACTAGGAATCACGGGGGATTTGTTGAGTAAATGCGGAGGCTCCCCCTCAATCAAAAAGTCTTTTTTTTTTTCTGGTGGGCACTCACTGGTGGCTTTCACTCTCAAGAGTATGGAAACAAACCAGAGAAGAATGAAATCATAAAGGATGGCCTGGTTGGTGCCTCTGAGGTAGCCTTTTCCTAATGCCCGGACTTCAATGAACTGAGGGAGAAACCGTGGAAGTGAAAACAGATGGTAGATGGTTAAGAGACTCAACATCACCCATGATATGCTAGTATCGGTCAATTCCACAGTAAAAGTACAAGAAACACTGTTAGTGGTCCATAGAGAACTGTGATCACATGTGCGGAAACCCCTGCAACAATTAATCTCAAGGATGTGTACAGAATGAGATCATGAGGTTAATGAGCATGGGCATTCAAAATGAGCTATGACCAATGAACAATGAGATCTTGTAAGCAGCATGAGAAGTGTAAAAAAAAAAAAAAATTGGATGTAAGTAAACAGATATCAATGATAATGAGATTATCACATCCAAGCATTCATAAGGCACAAACATTTACACCTACTCAAGAAACAAGTAACACTCTAGTGATCGAGCATGACACCCAAGGTCTTTCTAAGGAACTCAAACCGAAGAAGATCAAGGGGTTTTGTAAAAATATCAGCTTTTTGATGCTCAGTGGGAATGTGCTCAAGAACAACAAGGCCCTCTTCCACTAACTCTCGAATAAAATGATGACGAATGTCAATGTGTTTGGTGCGAGAGTGTTGGACAGGATTTTTTGAAATGTTTATGGCACTTGTGTTATCACAGAAAAGAGTAAGAGTGTTCTGTTCTATCCCATAATCATGAAGCATTTGCTTCATCCACAACATTTGAGCACAACAACTCCCTGCAGCAATGTACTCAGCCTCAGCAGTCGAAAGAGAGATGGCATTTTGCTTTTTACTATGCCAGGAAACCAGATTATTCCCAAGGTAAAAACACCCCCCAGATGTACTTTTCCTATCATCCGCACACCCTGCCCAGTCGGCATCAGAAAAACCAGTAATCTCAGCTGTAGTATCAGTAGAGAACCAAACCCCATACCCCAAAGTCCCATTGACATATTTAATGATGCGTTTGACAGCAAGTAGATGAGACTCTTTAGGACTAGCTTGGTAACGGGCACAAACACCTACACTGAAGGCAATATCAGGACGACTGGCTGTGAGGTACAAAAGACTCCCTATCATACTCCTATAAAGGGTAGGATCAACATCAATACCAGAGGAATCTTTGGAGAGATGAAGACTGGTGCTCATGGGAGTGCGGGCATGTTTGGCAGACTCAAGACCAAACTTAGACACAAGATTTTTCGCATACTTAGACTGAGACACAAATATACCTGAAAGAGACTGTTTAATTTGAAGACCCAAAAAATAAGACAACTCTCCCATCATGCTCATCTCAAACTCATGTGTCATGCAATCCGAAAAATATTTCACAAGATGTTCCGCAGTGGATCCAAACACAATATCATCAACATAAATCTGAGCAACAAGAATATGAGACTTAGTATGTTTCACAAATAAAGTCTTATCCACACTACCCCTTTGAAAATCATTATCAAGAAGAAATGTAGTGAGTCTATCATACCAAGCACGAGGGGCTTGTTTCAATCCATACAAAGCCTTGTCTAACTTGTAGACATGATTAGGACATTTAGGGTCCTCAAACCCTTTTGGTTGCTCAACATATGCCTCTTCTTTCAAGTACCCATTCAGAAAAGCACTTTTCATATCCATTTGAAACAATTTAAAGCCAAGAAAACATGCAACACCAAGTAAAATACGAATAGATTCGAGACGTGCAACTAGGGCAAACGTCTCATCATAGTCAACACCCTCTACTTGTGTGTAGCCTTGAGCAACCAACCTAGCTTTGTTCCTAACAACTGTACCATTCTCATCAGATTTATTTTTAAAGATCCACTTGGTACCTATCACATTCATGTCCCTAGGTCTAGGAACTAGAGTCCATACTTTGTTACGTTCAAATTGACCTAACTCTTCATGCATAGCATTGACCCAACTATCATCTAGCAAGGCCTCTTTAAAATTCTTAGGTTCAATTAAAGAAACATAACACATATGTGATACCTCATCCCGAATCTGTCTTCGGGTTTTCATTCGATCCGAGACATTTCCAATCACCTGTTGAGCTGGATGATTCAGTTTCACCCTAGCTGATGGTTTAAGCTCAGAACTTGCGGTGACAGGAGCAACAGGAATGATGTCCCTTGGAGCACTCTTTGGACTTGACCTTACCTGTGAGGATGGTTCTGTAACCAGTTCTTGTGATTGGTCCGCACCTTCTCCTTGAGTTTGTGAGTCCGTATCCAAGGTTGGAGACTCATCATTATCATCCTCATTTGTTGCTGGAGTAGGTGCACCTGTGTCATCTATAACCACATTGATAGATTCCATTAAAGATGAAGTTCGCAGGTTATAGACTCTAAATGCCCTACTAGTGGTTGAATACCTTAGAAAAATACCTTCATCACTTCGGGAGTCAAATTTGCCCAAAGGCTCTCTATCTTTGAAGATGTAACACTTACTCCCAAAAGTTTTGAAGTATTTTACATTAGGTTTCAACCCCTTCCACAATTCATATGGAGTTTGTAAAGTGTCGGGCCTTAAATACACGCGATTTATGACATAAACAGCAGTATTTAAGGCTTCAGCCCAAAACTTAGGAGGAAGTTTCTTACTAAGGAGCATGACCCTAGCCATTTCTTGAACAACCCTGTTCTTCCTCTCAACAACTCCATTTTGTTGTGGAGTAATAGGAGAAGAAAATTCATGCTTGATTCCATGCATATCACAAAAATTCGAAAACGAACTGTTTTCAAACTCACGACCATGATCAGTTCGGATTCTTATGATACGCCCAATGGATACACCTTGTTCATTTTGGATTTTAAAGACTAAGGCCTGGAAAGCATCAAACGTATCAGATTTTTCCTTCAAAAAATTTACCCAAGAAAATCGAGTAAAATCATCAACAGTTAAAAAAATGTATCTTTTACCTCCGATGCTTTCAGTGCGAGTAGGACCCATTAAATCCATATGAACCAATTCAAGAGGACGTTTGGTTGTAAAGTTGTTCACCTTTTTATGAGGAGCACGGGTTTGCTTGCCAAGCTGACATGGGCCACACACATGGCTCAAATTCTTACCTAGTTTAGGAACTCCTCTCACAAGCTCTTTGTTGGCTATCTTAGTTAGGTCTTTGAAATTCATGTGACCTAATCTTTGATGCCACAGATCAATGTTACTTATGGTGGCAGAATGACAAGTAAGATCATTAGTCGTAAGAATCCCATAGCAGTTGTCAGATGTGCGAACCCCATGTAGAACAGTATTTCCCTTTTTATCCAAAATTTCACATTTATCTTTTGAAAACAATACTTCATGATGGGAATCACACATTTGACTAATGCTCAAAAGATTAGCTTTAAGGCCATCAACAAGTAAGACATTATCTAGCTTGGGGAGACCAGCAACACTTATAGAGCCCTTACCAATGACTCTAGAAGTGCCGCCATCTCCAAAGGTGACAATTCCTCCTTCATATTTTTCAAGAGTGGTGAAGTAGGATTTGTTACCGGACATATGACGAGAGCACCCACTATCAAGATACCACATGTGTGAGTCACGTGCTTTTAGAGCAGTGTGAACAACAAAACAAGTCAAATCCTCTTTTCTAATCCAAATCTTTTTAGTCTTGGTGTTCTGCCTAGACATGTAAGGTTGTCTCCTAACCCAAAAAGTATTAGAATTTCTACCCTTTTGAGACACCTTACCAAACAGTTCATAGCAATAAGGACGAATGTGGCCATACCTACCACAGTGATGACAAATAAAAACAGGTTTTACCTCCTTTTTGTTGATCTTACCAGCTTTAGGTAGATGAAGAGAGAGATCAGCCTGGTCTATCTTCAATTTTCCCTTTGCTTGAGTCTTCTTGTCATGTGAAGTAGAGGCCAGTCCCTTGTGAGCTGTAGCACCATAGCCTAACCCGCTTTTGTCGCAACCCATTTGTTGAGATCCGAGGATGTCTTCTAAATATTTGGAACCTTTGTTCCACATGGCAATAGTGGCTCTAGCAACACGGAGTTCTTCATCTTTTTGACATACTATCTCTTCCAATTTGGCTTGTGACAGCTCAAGACTTTCAAGCTTTTCTTCATATGTGGAATACACCTTCAGAAGTTCATTCCTTTCAGTTTCACAAGATAGCAGTTTTTCACATAAGTCTTGCCTGTCACTCGAGATCTTGACGATATTCTGCTTTGCTGCTACAAGTTCTCCTTTCAGCCTGACATTCTCACTCTCACATGTTTTGAGTTTGAGAGAGAGTTTGTCGTTGGTTTTGGATAAATTCAGAGATTCCTCGTATAGCTTTTCGTAAGCCTGTTGTAGTTCATCGCCATTGATCTCATCATTGTCATCAGATGTTTCATCATCCTCTTTTTGCTCTTCATTCTCCTTTGCCTCCTCCAATCTTGCAACTAAGGCTGAAAAGTCGCTGGATGGTGGTGAATGTGAGTTTCCTCTTTCATGGAATTGGCTCAAAATTTCCCATGCCTCTTTAGCCTTTGTGCAACGAGCAACCCGTTGCTGTTCTTCAGCAGAAATTGCTCTACGAATAGTGCTAAGGGCTCTCAGATTGCTCGGACTGTCAACACTTTCTGTATCTTCTTCAATGGCCTGCCAGCCTTCTGGATCAAAGGCTCTCAGAAAAGCCCTCATTCTGATTTTCCAAAACAGGTAGTTACTCCCATCAAAAGTAGGAGCATGATGCAGGTTCTGACCACGGGCTAACTCCGCTGGCTTTGGAAGAATTTGAGTGAAAGTGGACCAAAAAGCCATAAAAGCACTGTCCCCGTCTTCTCCAGATTCAGGTTCTTCGGGTTCTTGCTCCGACCCACTTTCATCATCCCAAGTTACAGTGTAGACTTTCTTTCGATTCTTTTTCGAGGGGCATTCAAGGGCAATGTGGCCAAACCCTTGACACTCATAACACTTGACCCCTGGTCCCCTTACAATCTTTTTTTCAGTAGTTTGAGCAAATTTTGGTGGAACAGTTTTGGGTTTGTCATTACTCTTATCTTTTGACATAGGGGCTCTGAAATTCGGCTTCTTTTTCAAAAAATTTTTAAACTGTTTTGTAAGCATAGCCGTCATCTCAGACTCTAAATCAAATTCAGTCTCCGGAGGTTTTGCAGTCTCATGGGCACTCGTGAAAGCCATATTTTCTTTTTGCTTTTTCTTAGAAATTTGGTGGGCTTCATAAGTCTGCAAATTTCCAACCAATTGATCGAGCTTGAGGGTATCAACATTCTGAGCCTCCTCAATGGCTGTCACCTTTGGTTGGAACCTCTCGGGAAGGGACCTCAAAATTTTTCCAACAACTTTTGCTTCCGGGATTTTTTCACCGAGAGTGAAACAGGAATTCACGATATCACTGAGTTTTGCATAAAATTCATCGAACGTCTCATCGTCGCGCATAAAAAGGGTTTCAAAGGCGGACGTGAGACGTTGAAGTTTTGCCCTTTTAACAGAGGTGGTACCTTCGTGAATCGTTTCAAGAATATCCCACGCCTCTTTTGCTATTTCACACGTGCAAATTCGACGGAATTCTTCAGGTGTGACAGAGCAGAAGAGTGAGTTTAGAGCTTTGCTGTTCCAACTCGAATTCTGGTAATCGATTGTGTCCCATTTATCAAGGGGTTTAGGAATATCAATCCCATCAACGGTGATTGTAGGTTCACTCCACCCAAAAATTACGGAGTGCCAAACTTTCTCATCGATGGATTTTAAAAATGCTCTCATACGAGCTTTCCAATAAGAATAGTTTGTACCGTCAAGTAAAGGGGGTCTATGAGTGGAGTTACCTTCACGAATAGAATCCATGATACTAATCACACAAAATCACACTCCTATAGTTTAAAAAAAAACAAAGAGTGACCCGCTCTGATACCAATTGAAAATCCTACGTGATTTGTGATTAGACCAAGATTAACTTATTCCAAATCCCAATAAATCAAAACACTCAACCTAAAATCATCAAACACTTACGAGAGTGATTTTAGTTTGTTTGTTTTTGAGAATAAAACAATAAATAGACACAAACGATTTTTTACGTGGAAAAAACCACAATTGAAGAGCCTTCAATTGTAATAAAAAACCACGGGCGAACCGCCACTATCAATCCACTACTGAAGAACAAAAAAGATTACAAAGATACCATACAAATTACCCAACCCAGTCAATTTGTCTCTGAATCTTCTGTAACTCTTTCACCACGCCTTCGTCACGGAATTGATCCTAAAGTTGATTCCACACCACAACTTCTCTTGTCGAATTAACGACTGCGTAGAATCAAACGCCTTTTGGATTCTACGCTTTAATCTTCGGAATCCACCGAAGAACTTTCTCTCTTGAAATTAAAGTCACCAACTCCTTGATGTATGTATTTTAGATCATGAGTGAAGAACTCTTCTCAAAATATCAAGGAAAAACCTCACCAAACAACCCAGAATAAAACCTCTGAACAAAACCCTAGAACCCTTGAATAAGATCCAGAAAAGTAAATCTAAAACAGACCCAATCAGCGAATTTATAAAATCTGGGATCGCGCGGTCCGCTCGAGCGTCGGTCTTCCCGCTCGAGCGGAGACTTCAACTTCTGTGATTTTATACAGGCTCCACGCTCGAGCGGCAGTTTCCACGCTCGAGCGTCGAATCACACCATCCAGTACTTTGTCAGGCGACCGCAGAGATGCTGAGAGCTGCCAATACCCGCTCGAGCGTAACTTTCCCCGCTCGAGCGGGGAGACCAAAAAATGAACATCTGGAAAACTGAAACCTGAACAACCTTGGTTTTGATCCATGGATTTTGACAACAAAGGGTCCTAACAGTAACGGTAGGGGAGGTTTGCAAGAGGTGGAAAGCATGATTAGGGTGGTCAAGCAAAAGGCCAACGAATTAGGATTTCAGTTGAAAAGATGAGGATATTTTGGTATTTTTATTTTAAGACAAAAATATAATATAAAAGAGATTCATTAAGTGTGTGAAGTGAGAAAATTTGGTGTGTGAATAGAATTTCACTGTGATATTTTATTTTATTAACTTATATAACTCATTTTATTTTTTTTTAGTCCCAAAATGTTTCTCAAAGGAGGACTTAATTCTATCCCTCCACCCAAGGCTCTTCTCTTCTCATGTAGGTCACGTGGGTATCCAGAGCGAGCCATAAAAAAAAAAAAAAAAAAAAAAAAAAAAAAAAAAAAAAAAAAATCATCTTGATAAGAAATAATTGAGATAAATATTAAGAAAAATCACCGATATGAATATATAACATAAAGAGAAATTACTGCCAGCTAGTTTTCTTGCTGATGTTATTGGTTGAACATCAACATTATGAACCAGAAGAAGAAGAAGAGGCTTTGCTCAACATTTTGAGAGAGAGAGAGAGAGAGAGAGAGAGAGAGGAAATGGAGAGAAAAAGAAGCAACCAATGATTATGGGTGTAAAATGAACTTTATATAGAATCATTTACTATACATACTAGAGAAATAGATATAAATACGTATATATCTATTTTCACAAGTAAGAGAACGACAAGACGAAGACTTGGAGAAGTCTCAAGAACTTGACAAATTCTGTAACGTGAAAAATACAGGGCGTTTACGGGAAAAAAAAAAGTCTATTTAAAACCAAAAAGGGAAGAAAAATATATATATAATCATAAAAAAAAACCTCATAATTTAATTCTTATAATAAAATAAATTTTTAATTTAATTTTATCAATTTAAATCTTAATCTATTTGCATATTTCTATTGAATAAAATAGACAATATATATATATACATATTTTAATCGTTAAGCTCAATATAGTGCAAGATTCGATTTTGTATACAAGCATACTGCATGGGACCTACCTCTACTAAAAAAAGGCATAGGTAATCTTATAAGACTTGTTTTGAAAAGTTAGTTAAAAGTTTTTTTTTTTTTTTAAATAATATGATACAAAATAAATTAAAAATTAAAAAAAACAATTTTTAATTAAGTCGCCAGAATAGGCCTAAATATCTATCTATTATACTCCAAATCAATATATGCAAAGCATCATAGAATCCATTGACCCAAGAATTAAAAGTTATGGAAACCAAAGTACCGCAGAAGTTGGGTCAAGGTGATATGCTATGACCAAGTCAATATTCTCAAATTATTAATCTATCGAAGTTTATTATATTCCAAATCCATGCAAGCATCATAGAGTGTATTGACCCAAGAATTAAAAGTTATGGAAGCGAAAGTACCGTAGAAGTTGGGTCAAGGTGATATGATATTACCAAGTCAATATTCTCAAATTATTAGGCCATCTTTACATGGGAAATTTTACTTCCTTCATCTCAAAATATTAATTTCTTATTTTATTTTTTATTATCTCAATTCTTTTTAAAAAGTCAAAAACTAAAATAATATAAATTTCTTATTTTGTCATCATTTTAAATTCATTAACAATACCAAAAATATAAGAAAAATTTGATCTAAGATCTCTACCCAACTTTTGATAAGAGAAGAGGTTCACAATAATATTTTTTGATACCTAAGGTCCCTCAACCTTATTTTAGGTTGTAAATACCTAATTTACCCTTCTTTATTACATGCGTTAGTTTGGATTTTGACAAACTGAATATTCTATTGCCGTTTTTTAGAAGATTTCATGGGGATAGACTTCACGGTGGAGATTTCGTAGGGATTTTGTAAGTGTTGTAGTGGACTTGACGATGGAGATTACTATGATCGTGTAAGTGTTGTAGTGGTATTGATTGTTTTTGTTTTGATTTTCATTGGAGTTGAATCAAGTTTGTTTTCGATGGAGATTCCACATGGATTTCTATTTTTTATTTGATTTGTATGTAAGGATTCCGATTTCATATTAGTTTTTCGAGTGTATTTTGAATTAGGTTTTTTTTTTTAGTTTTGATCAATTTAAGAGAGAGGCCAACTCAGTGAAGTTGTTTATGATTTTTTTGAGTTGATTTTTCGTTTTCTGTTATTGATCAATTTTAGAGAGAGGCCAGCTTGATAGAGTTGATTTTGATTTTTGGAGTTCATTTTTTATTCTCTGTTTTTTTTTTTATCAATTTCAAAGAGACTCGACAATGGAGTTGATTTTGATTTTTAGAGTTCATTTTTCGTTCTCTGTTTTCATCAACATGCTTATCAATGATAAGTTTTGTTTTCTATTTTTTCAAACCAGAGAAATTTATTTAAGCCAGAGATAATTGTAAATTTCTTATCATTTTTTGTTCTCTAAGTTTTGTTCTCTATTTTTTCTGCACTTTTGTTGGTAGTCTAGAGAAAATTGTAAGTTTGTTATTGTAATCCAATGAAAATCATAGAGAAAATTATAAGTTCATATGGACATATTATTATAAGTTTCTAATGCAGATAGAATCACAGAGAAAATTTTAAGTTTGTAGTTCATTGAAAATCACAGAGAAAATTGTAATTTGTTATGGACATGTTATTGTAAGTTTGTTATTTTTTATTTTTAATCTTTTCAATTGAATGTATCGTGAGCATAACAGATCTTATCTATGAGTTTCTTTGAGTTTGTTTGAAATAGTTAGCATTTTTGTTTTTTGATGTTAATGTGTTTTTATTTTTGTAATCTTGAAAGTGAATATAAGTTCTTAAATTTCTTTAAACTTTTATTTGTAATTCAGAGAAAATTATAAATTTGTTAGTATATATATATATGGATTGGGGATTTTATTGAGTATTTTGCAATTAAATTTGAATGTTTCATTTCTGAGTAAAAGTTATTTTTCATGTTTTTTCTTTCAGTTTAGATGGAAAGTGTAGTGTTGTTGCTGTGCAAATATGGGAATGATACTATTGTGATTAATGTTTCATACGAATTGAATTTTGAGAAATTGGTTGGCATTTTGTGTAAAACATGGAAGAATCTGAAACCTGAGACGATCTGTATTTCATATTTTATTGTAAGTCATCCAAATTGTATGGTTTGAAATAATATTGATTTTCTGAATATGTTAAGGTTTGTTTGTGCACGTGGTGTTGATATAATTGATATTTCAGTTGTTAGGTGTAGTACTTCTGATCAAGATGATGAAGTGAGGTCTAATTGGGTAGATGTTGTGCATGGTAAAATGTGATAGCCTTGTGGATATTGAAAGGAATTCACTCTCTAAGTTTTGTTCTCACCAAGAGAAGGTGTTATTGTCAGCTGGTTGGCGAAATAATATTAGAAGTGTTGGACAAAAGTTTAAGGGTGGTATGGTTGAGTTTCGTACTGTTTTGTGCAAGTATACTATTGAGGTTGGTTTTCAGTTTACGTATGTTAAAAAATGACAAGCTGAGGGTTACGGCAGAATATGCATATAAGGAATCAAGGGGATGTATGTAACGTGTACATGCTTTAGTTGAAAAAACAAATGGGTTCTTTTACATAAGAACCTTGAACAATGAACATACGTGTGATGTGACGATTTGTACTAGTAAATATGGTAGGATGACTTCCAACTTAGTTTCTGGGCTGATACTTGAAGAGGTAAGTGCGAAGCCTTTAACTCGTCTAGTGGATGTTGTCAAAGAAATGAAAGACAAGTATGAGATCTCAATCAATTATAACTGCAGTTGGTTGGAGGTTGAAAAGGCAAAAGATAGTAGATATGGGGATACTTGTTTGTCATTCGATCAATTATAGTGGTATTTTGATGAGACATAGAAAAACAATCCAAGTAGTCATTTTGAGTTAGATTTTGAAAATAACAAGCGTTTCAAAAGAGTGTTTATGGCTTTTAATGCATGCATTGCTGGTTCAAAAATTGTCGGTCATTGTTGTTTCTTGATGGAACATTTTTTAAGGGACGATACAAAGGAGTTATGCTTACTGCGACGGGGAAAGATGGGAATGAAGGTAATTTTAAATATATTTAATTTTCTCTAAGTATGTGAATTTTCTATAGATGTTGGAATTGAGTGAATTTTCTATTTTTTGTGGTTATGTTTTGTGAATTTTCTTTGACACTTGAATTTTCTCTAAAGGTGGCCACTGTGTGAATTTTCTCTAGAGGTAACCACTGTGTGAATTTTCTCTAGATTTGGTCACTGTGTGAATTTTCTCTAGATGTTGGCACTGTGTGAATTTTATCTAGATGTTGGCAATATGTGAGTTTTCTCTGGATGTTGCCATTGTGTGAATTTTCTCTAGATATTGCCACTATGTGAAATTTTTTCTGGATGTTGGCACTTTGTGAATTTCCTATAGATTTGGTCATTATGTGAATTTTCTCTGGATTTAGTCACTATGTGAATTTTCTCTGGATGTTTCCACTGTGTGAATTTTCTCTGGATTTTGGCCATTGTGTAAAGTTTCTTTGGATTTTGGCAGTGTGAAATTTCTCTAGTTGTTTATTGTTCCAATTTTCTCTGCATATGTATATCTAATATGATTGTTCCTATTTATTTTGTAGGGTTTTTTCATATAGCTTTGGTCATTGTTGATGTCGAGAATAAAGACAATTGGAGTTGGTTCCTTGAACATTTACATGAATTATTGGGATCGGAAAGGGAGATAAGTTTCATATCAGATCAACATTATAGTATTGTGGAAGGAATTGCTAGGTTTTTCCCGAATTGCTATCATGGATTTTGTCTTGAACATCTAAAGAGAAATTTGAGGGATAGGTTATCATGTAGAAACACAAATTTGGTTAGGAAGACGATCGTGTCCAAGTTTTCAGAATGTACATATGCGCCAACAAAGGCATCATTCCATTTCAAGTTAAATGAATTAAAAAGTAAAGGAGAAGACATTGTGAGTGTTTTCTTGAGAAGTTTACAATATGAAAATTGGAGTGATGCATATTTTGAGGGGAAACGTTATTGCAAAATGTATTCGAATGTTGCTGAGAAATTTTCAGAGAAATTTGAGGGGAAGTTTACACCAACATCATCCAGAGAAATTTTCCAATAGTAGATAAAATTACTTTGTGTATCGTGTTTTTTGAAACATACTTTGGGAATATCTTTATAATACCAGTCAAATTCATCTAGAGAAATTTGCAAATAGCAGAGAAAATTGCTATATATGATATTTTTTGGAACATAATTTGGATAGTGTGTTTATAATACTAGTCATATTTATCTAGAAAAATTTGCCAATAACAGAGAAAATTACTGCCTGCATTGTGTTTCTTGAAACAAGCAAGATCAGGATGCATAAAGATCAAGCATGTAGTAACTGAGAGAAGTAATTATTGGTGACAGTGTTGAGGTTGAAATGACTATTTTTTACACCACGATGGGATGTCATAGATACCAAATAGTCCAACCACAATCTCCTAAATGAATATTTTTATCCATGCCATTGCCAACCAAATTTATTCATGGTCAATCAAAATATGCCCCATTATCAAGCTCCCAATTCCAAACAATTACACCCTCTCCAAATTATAAAATTATGAATTCTTTTGTGCACAATTGTATGCTATAACAACTTGTCAGCCAATGAGAGGATCATAAATTGTTAGAAAGTGCAATTTTGCTAAATAGCAGAGAAAATTACTCTGTGCCAGTAGTAGAGAAAATTTTGTACCAACACAGTGCATTACAATGTACCAACACAATGCATTACAAGTTACATAATCATATAGGCACCTTCTTTGCATGATACCTGATAAATTTCTCTGTGAAATTCTGGTAACTTCAAACCACAGAAATTGCTTTAGACATATAATTTTCTCTATGCACTGTGTTGACAATCATCACTTAGCATGCATTATGAAAATAAATATATATTTACATAAATGTCAAAAAAAGATACATATATATATGTCAAACATCAACATTCCTTCAATATATAAAAAAAATATATTGAAGGGTTATTCCTAAGTACATTATGTGCATTGTCTTCCTTTCACTAGTGTCCTTTCACTATTATACTTTTGGAACTTATTTTTGTGGTATTTGAATTGGTTTTGTCCATGACCGGCCGATATTGGTCGCAAATCTCTCAATGATTTCTGCCCTCATCAACCTTACGTCTTGTGTTGAGAATGTTGAGCTGATAGGTTCATGGTTGCTATATTGTCTCATTATGTAACACACAAAGAGGCCATAATCCACACTACATACAAATTATGGGTACAGTTAGTTTTGAAAAACATTCAAATTAAATTATCTTATTTATAGATGTTGTATTACGAATCACTGACTTGTTATGGAGCATTATCGACATATTGAAAGTCATAATTTATGCTTTGTGAGTCTATCAATTTGAACGAGGGTTGTGATTGTGCCTCTCTTTTAAGGCATGCTTTCAAAAAATTCTCCACATAATCTTGCTACAAAAAAAATAATTTTTAAATAACAGAGAAATTTATACACAAGGACACAAAGATAGAAATTAATGGGAGCCTATGAAAATTATCATCACATAAACATTATCATAGATCAAAGAAATTTGCACTCGTTATCAATTGTTTTCATCTTTGAGATATTTATCGTGTGTATCATCTCTCCTTGGCCTTCGTGAGTTGTATTACCTCCATAAATTGTCTTGTTTGTCCAAGACAAGCAAGGTCCAATGACTTCCTTCAGTTGACTTCTTATTGCCACTGCTATTTATTGGGAAATTGAGGAACTTGTAGTTCCTCCATGCGGTTTCAAGGTGTTTGTCAAACAATGAGATTCAGAAAGTTTGATTTTCTATCATCTTGATGAAGTTTTGTGGTTAGAGAAAATCAAAAAATGATTATGAGATAGTTGAAATGACAGGAATTTCATAAATATACACACAAAGAAATTTTAAATGCACACAACTAGCCAGAGAAAATTAGACAAGTGACACAACTGACTTCAAGAAGTATCTTATAAAGAGAAAGTAGTAAGTAAATTCCAGAGAAAATCAAATAAAAGAGTAGTAACATATCAAGCTCATGCATGTGAAAAAAAATGAAGTGGCTTGTTATCCTTTTATCCTTTGGTCAGCAAATAGT
This sequence comes from Camellia sinensis, assembly GCF_055761805.1. NCBI lineage: Eukaryota > Viridiplantae > Streptophyta > Magnoliopsida > Ericales > Theaceae > Camellia > Camellia sinensis. The sequence continues at coordinate 194,395,854 of NC_138965.1, forward strand.
ATCTCTCCATAACCATCAATGACCTGAAAATATCATTTATAATTGTAAGATTGGTTTATAAAGGCTTATGGAACATTGCAGAGAAATTTGATGAAAGGCTTACATTGTTGGCAATTTCTTTTTCCTTTATTAGGTTTCCGATATCTTCAAAAGTAATGAGATTCAACTCACTTGTCCAGGTTAAAGCCCTACAAGATGACAAAGAATGGATTTAATAGTTGTTAATGCAATATAAGTTACTAAATTGTTGTTTATTATTTTTTATTTTATTTGTTGTACTTACTCTAGTCTTGACAAATTTGATATATGCTACAAGATATCTTGGACATGTTTTTTTACCAATTTTGCAACCAGTAGACTTTGTGAAAAAATCCAAGATTTTATAACGTTTGTTGGTTGAGGCAAGACATCGTCATTGGCATCAAGTATTTCTTTGTTTTTAGGGGTTTACTCTATTAGCTTTGCAGCTTGTTTTGAACCTCTAGTGATCTTCACAACTTTGGGATATTGAATGTCTGGATCTTGTTTTTCTTTCCTTGCTTTTGCCTTTAAATTCTTTATCATTGATGTAGGATCTTTTTTCACTGTAAACAGTGAAAATATCAGTAAAAGTTAAATTTCTCTAAAGTAACAAATCATATTTCAATATGTAAATTTATTTGATTCAATATTTTCCAGTTACCATAGACTTTTGTCTTTTATTTTGGTTGTTGTTTGTCTACCAGTTTTTTTTGTTGGGTTATTGATTGTTGTTCCACTTCCATTCCAACTATACACAGCAAAAATCAAACAAGCTCCAAAAATCAACGTGGTCAGAGAAGTTACAAAATCTAGAGAAAATTACACACATATGGAACCAAATAGACAGAGAAAATCAAATAAGCAGCAGAAATCAAACTAGCTAAACTAATGTGGTCAGAGAAATTTAAATTCTAGAAAAAATTGCCATTGATAGAGAAAATTTTAGTAAATAGAAATTTCTCTGAGTTATGTTGACACAAGAACATAAGTTTTTGTGGTTCAAGACTTTCACTGACCTTGGGGTTAAACTTGTGTTGGTGTTCGGTAAGGTTGTGTTGCTAGTTGGACGGATAGTTCTTGAATTTATTCATGTAGTCTATCATTTTCAGTTTCAAGCTCTTAAATTGAATGCCTCAACTATTGAATTGTTTTTTTATCATCTTCTTTTTGAATCTCCAACATCCTTTGTTTTATTTGGTTTGTGCTGTCTCTTTCTTGAAGTTCCGAGTTATTTGATGTCAAGATTCTTATTGCAATGATTTCTTCGAGTGATTGATTCCAATTTTGCTCTTCTTCTATATTGGATTTAGAAAGTGCCTTTAGTCTTTGATGTAAATTACCAATTTGAGCATCCTTTGATTCCTCAGATTCTTAAGGTTGATGCATTGTTGAGCCATAAATGTTATCATGATGTTGGTTCATCGGCTCATTATTTTCTTCTTCATCCCTTTCCTCATTATTTTCTTCTTTCTCTTTAGATTCAATACCTTCATCTTCTTCCTCATTGTCTTCTTCTTCTTTCCGTTCATATTCTTCTTTGTCTTCTACTTCTTCATTTTCTTCTCTAGCTTCCTCTTCTGTACTGCTTGCTTGATCTTCTTCTCTATTGCTTGCTTTTGTTCTTCTTTGTTGCCTTCTCTTTATTCATTCCCTTTTTTGGGTAAATCCTTCTTCATTCCCTCCTTTTTCTTCAGATGAATCTTTCTAATATCTCCTTGAATTTGGCCAATGCCTTTTTTGTTTCTTTTTTCTTCTTTTTACCAAGACAAAACTCCTCTGATGGATTTTTAACTAGCTCTTTGTTATCTATCTGTAACAGGAGACTCTTTTATTAGAAAAAAATTAAAATTTCACTGAAAGAAAAATTCAAATAAGATCAATCAAATGCCAAATAAAATTTATCTAAATCATACTAATAAGAAACAAACTTCAGAGAAAATTTTATGGGTCGGAGAAAATTACACACAAGGAGACATAATTTTATGGGTTAGAGAAAATTATGAAACAAGCAACATAATTTAGATATCAGCGAAAATCAATCAAGGCATATAAGTTAATGTTACTATAATTGTAGTCAGAGAAATTTGGATTCTAGAGAAAATTCGTTTCAAGGGCAAAAATAAACCAGTGTTGATCAAACAACCAACATAAATTGAAATTTCAGAGAAAATTGATCTCAATCAGTCAAGGCACATAAGTTATTCCATATAAGTTATTGCATTGCAGAGAAAATTACAGATAAATTTTCATTAACATTGGTTTATAAATTTTGATGACAATGAGGGAAACAAACCAGTAATCAGAGAAATTTTAGAATTTTTCTGAGACTTGAGTGGCGATAGAAATCTAACCTGTCGAGGTGCAAAAGATTCGATTGGTGTCTTCTACAACTGTTTGGTCAAGTTTTGCAAGTTCCACTTGGCACATCTGGAAAATTCTTTTGTGTTATTGTCTTCCGAGTCAAGGATAGTTGCATGTTCGCATAGCCAATACCGTGATGGAAATTGAAGTATTTAAATTTTAATAAACACACAAATTTGTAAGTATCACCACTATAAATAGAAATAGAAATTCTACTTACCAACAATGCAATGACACATCCCGTAACTTTCTTTGGAGTTTTGTGCAATGTTGTTATAGAATCAATCAATGTTATTGTTATTGCTTCTGGCCAATCATACTTCTTCATTGACTCAAGCAGTTCCACATACTTGATAAAAACCTACCCTATTGAATTCCCATTTGTTGCAAAAAATAGGATGAGACGCAAGTACAAGGTAACAATGATCGCTACATCTTGGAAGTCATGTTGTTGCTTCCCTTTCATTGCTTTGACCAATGCCTTCTTTAGAATAGGACTAGTAAGCCTTATTTCCTTTGGGAATCTTCGCCTTAGGAATGGCGTGTTTGGGTTCTTTGAGTATCTTAATAACATGGCGCATTGTCCACCTTCCAAACCAAAAATCAAGGTCATGTGTTATAAAGGTCAAGTTCTTCTTAGCAATTGTGAATGTTTTGTTTTTTCATTGTATCTTTGGATGATTACAACTACATCATCATCTGATTTCCTACACTTCCATGGATCCATCCTTTCCGTTGTTAGAGCTTGGATCAAATACCAAAATGGGATTTTTTGAAGCTCTACAACTTGGTTTGAATTGAATTTAAGTATTTGAAAAAAGAAGACAACAGATGATAGGTTTGATCAGTATTGAATGTTGTAGTTAGCTCTCTTCCTTTGGAGTTTAACATGTTTTTTCCCTTTTGAGCTTTAGTCTTTTGAAGTTGGCGTATTCATCTTCATGCTTGTTGCTTCTTCGACTTTGACTTCTATTTTTTGACAAGGAGTTTGTGGTGTTTTGCTACCCTTTGATCTCAGATCATAACTGCTAGACTCAAAGAGTTTCTGTTTCTTCCTTAGTGTTTCTGGTGTTTTGCTGCTTTTGCATTTTGCCATTTTTAGACAATGAAAACATAAAGATGTCAACATTAAATCCTAGAGAAAATTGAACATGCCAGAGAAAATTAAACATGTCAGATAAAATTACACATAAGGAAGAAAACAAAGGTAGCTAAAGAAAATTAGACACTGAAAATTAAATGTCGGAGTATTAATTGTTTTCCTGTGGAATACATGTAGCCACAGAAAATTTACATTCCCAAAGAAAATTAACAATGTAACATAAACATGCCAGTGAAATTTTCAATAATTGCTAAAATTACATATAGAAGTAAAATACAGCCAGAGAAAATTCAAAAAAGAAATATAAATCTAGCAAGCACAGAAAATAAAAATGTTAGAGAAAATTAAATATGGCAAGCCAGAGAAAATTTTCATTCCATAATATTAAAATGCCAGAGAAATTTACAGACACAACTAGAGAAAATTAAACATGGCAAACACACACAAGGGAGAAAAGTAATGTGACCGAAGAAAATTATAAATGCCAAAGAAACTTAGACACAGACAAAAGAGTAAAATTGCATATAAATGTAAAATATAGCCAAAGAAAATTCAAAAAAGAAACATAAATTTAGGAAGCAAAGAAAATGAAAATGTCAAAGAAAATTACACATTCTAGAGAAAATTAAAATGCCAGAGAAATTTACAGAGCAGAGAAATTTGAATGAATTGAAATTGAAATTTACACATAGAAATACAGAGAAATTAACCAAGCTAGAGAAAATGGTGTAATAAACAGAAACAAATGGGGAATAAACATGTTAGAAAAAATTCAAAGAAGAAACATAGATCAAGTAAATGCTAGAGAAATTCAAATGGCAGAAAAATTTACTAACAAAATCACACAACAATCTTCAAGAATAAGTTCAAGACGTAGAGAAATAACATTTTTCAAATTCATATAGCTTGTTATCACGAAATTGAAACCCTAATTAATGGAAGGCTAATATAAAATGCAATTAACTGTGTTTCTAGAGAAAAGGTCGTTGGATTGTAGAACAACTTATCAAAGTGAGGATGAAACCTTAATTACGAACTAATATGCCCTGAGATGAAGATGCATTGTGATGAAGATGAACTGAGATGACGATGAATAGTGAAAACAGGTCAAAGAAATTTGTAAGGAAAGAATGGAAAAGATTTTCGCAGAAGATAATGCAATCCTAATGTCGATAGTGAAGATGATTGTGAAACCCTAATTCTGTTGTTCTCTTGCTCATGAAGATGGTTGGATTTTTGGATTGGAATTCAGGCGTCGAAATCCAATTGAGTTTTCTCGGTTGATTTGTGTAGGGTATTTTGGTCCAAGAAATTATTAAAAACGCGCGCGTTCTAGTTGAGGGACCTGAGGCATCATCCCCTTTTTTTGGTGTTCTCTATCCTCTAAATTACTATTATTAGGGATCTTAAAAAAAAAATCCCCAAAATATAATTATGACAATTGATATTTCTCAAAAAATATACTAGCAAAGGATAATTTTGAAAAATCAATTTTTTTAAAGTGCAATAATTATACTACCAAAAAAATAAATAAATTTCCCAAAAACACTATTGTTTTGGGACAGAAAGAGTATAATACACTAACATACTATCAAAGGATAATTTTGAAAAATCAAATTTTTTAAAGTGCAATAATTGTACTACCAAAAACAAAATTAAATTTTCCAAAAAAACTATTATTTTGGGACAGAAGGTATAATACATTCTATTTTAGGGTACTTATTAAATCTTCTAATTATGACATTGATAGTAAATTATGACTTATTATAATATTAATTAAGACTTATTTATTTTAATTTAATTACTACCTTCCTTGTTAAGGCAAAGTTTTGAATTTCTAAAGTTCCGTTTTTTATTTTGGTCCGTAAAAGAAATAAATATTCTCACTTTGCTTCTCAAATCGAAAGGCAAACCCAAACCCAATTTAATCCCCACTATACCATAACTCATTCCCAAATCCATCCAACCTCAAAATAAACTTTCATAACAAATGAAAATGAAAAATTACCATGGGTATATGTGTGTCATTAGCTAAACAAAAAGGTTACAAATTGAAGTTCGAGGGTTAGAGCAGGAGATAATGTGATGAGTTTGCGCCACTGTTACATAACGAAAAAGCAGCTAATGATTGCTAGATTATATTGCGATAAAATTAAACATTTCGCTCTTGTTGAATCCAGTAAGTCATTGTTCTTCAAGAACCAAGAACCCGAACCTGAAAGCTTTGCAAATACTTATCATCTATATATATACAAGAACTACTGGTCGTCACTACAACAGGAAGCGAAACCATGCAAGCGTCCGTCAACTTCTCCAGACAACCATGTTACTAGCGGCCTGTCCCGAGGTTGACACAGTAAGGCCTCTATCGTACATCCGCTGGATCTCTTCCCTGTACTCTGTCAATTACTTGTCAGGTATCACCGGAGTGAGCTCCACAACATCCCCCATTTTTATTTTGCAGGTAGGATCGCTCACCGGCTCGTGATTCAACCTCGGCCTCAATTCTTCCTTCACAGGAAACCCATAAGAGGTCCATCTAAAGCTTCCTTGACCAGCTCTTTCCATCAAATCCAGGATGGCTGAGTTTGCCGGGAGCTCCTGCACCGACATCTACAAAGCCAAAACACCAAAATCATATGTTTACTCACCAAAGAAAGTCACAATGCGTTTCTGCCAAGAGCATTAGCTACTTACGCTCTATTTGTTTTGTTAGAAAATAATTTCCTAATGGAACTTTTCTATGACAAGCATTTTCGACCTTGATACAAATGTGTTAGTGGTGATGTTGGTGTGGTGGTGGAAATGGTGGCTGTGGGATGGTGGGGCGATGGCAATGGTGGTGGTCATGGTTGGAGGGTGGTGTTGATACTGGTGGTACAGTGGTAGTAGTGGTGGTGTGATGGTTGGAGGTGGTGATGGTGGTGGTGGTGGTTGTAGGGTAGGAGGTGGTGATGGTGGTGGTTGAATGGTAGTGATCGTAAGAGCTCAATCCAAAAAAATGTTTTCTACCTTTAGAAAGTGAAAAATATATTCCGTCCTTGTTTTCCATTGACTACGGAATACGGAAAACATTTTGTTGTTAGACTTTCATTTTCTATCGTACCAAATGCTAAAAGATGAAAACAACATTTTTCAAAAAAACGTTTTCCATCAAAACAAATAAAGCGTTAATGATCAAACAGAGCAGTAAAATGTTCTACAAGGAAACAAACTGCCAAGTTTGAAATGTCTGTATGATACTATAGCATCACTATAACCATGTCCGTAAGAACCTAGCCAAATTAACCCCAAAACTAGTTCGATTAAAGTAAAGAACAATACTAAAACAAACCTTGTCATTTTCCATCACGATGACAAAGACAGGTCCATCAGAGACACAATTGAGTTTATAGGAATATGGGCAATCTTCAGAATGAGAAGGGAATCTGAACTTCAAGCTGAACCATGCCCTCACCCATCACTACAGTGTGTAGAGATTGATATCTACAAATTAAGATCAAATTTAGAAGCAAAATAATCACATACGCGTTTACGCATGTTCTCTAAGATATATATAACATACCCATTAAACTTGGGTTGATTTATGTAGTCCTTGAACTTTCCGGGTACTTCGGACCACAACTGGTGAACAACTCTCAATGCCTTGTAACAATCTTCTTCTTTCTCAATAATCAATCGTAGACCGTGAATGTCATGAATTTCATCCATGGTCAGTTTCTTTCTGCACAAGATCAAATGCTATTATCTCGTCAATCAATTTAACTAATTTAGAAAATGCCGTGACAAAAGGATTAATGATATGCACCAAAATTTCCAAAATTCACCACAACCATAATGAGGTAATAATGCCACTTTTGTTAACTATAGCAGTGGTTGTTGTTGTTGTTTCTTCTTCTTCTTCTTCTTCTTCTTCTTCTTCTTCTTCCTCTATCTTCTTTTATTATTATTATTATTATTATTTTATTTTCAGTCAGACAACTGAAAGCAACCACTTATGTTATGTCTGTCACATTATTCACTCAATAGAGAGCCCCACTAAATGTTTTTCAGCAACTTTCTTTGAAGATGTGCATGCATTTGTGCTTGGGGAGAGAGAGAGAGAGAGTACTTCAACATTTTGACATAGATGCTATACAAGCTTTTGTGCCTCCCTGATAGATCATGGTAAGAAATGGCTGCATCCTCGAGAACTTGCTCTAGTTTCTCTACAGCTGAAGCAACCATTGCCTCGTCAAAGGACTTCATAAGTTTGGAGGAGAGTTCTTTGTGCTCATCTGGGTAGAGATATTTGAAGCATAGGTTTTCAAGTTTCTCTTTCCAACTAAGAATCCCTAACCAATTGGCCAAAGGAGCAAAGATTTCCAATGCTTCTTTAGCAAATCTTTGTTGCTTGACCAAAGGTAATGCATCTAGTGTCATCATACTATGCAATCGATCAGCCAGCTTTATAAGGACAGCCCTGGCATCTGCCATTGCAAGGAACATGGTGTGCAGGCAATCTGCCTCAATGGTTCTACTTGCTGTATTGTTGTCACGCGCAAGCTTGCTCAATTGATTTAGCTTAGATACCTACCAAAATGCAAATATATAATATTAGGAGCTTGAAAGGATGAAGTAATTTCACCAGAACTGTTGACAAAACATTGCCCCCAAATTTACTTTTATGCAGCACTGTTAAATAATACAGGTAAAAGATTAAAATTCACCTTAACCAGATTGTTGCAAATGTTGATGTATGAATCCCTATATCTTGAACAGAAGGTTGAATGGTGAACAAGGTGCACCTCTAATAGTTTCCACATAAACAAAAAGAAACAATCTACATGCTCCTCTTAGTAAGAACCGGTATGTGGAAAATTTACTAACAGAAAAAGAAATAGAGTTACAATCAAAGCAAGGAAGTAAAAGGATTATCCAAAATTCCTGTAAATGTGAATCACTGCACACATAAGGAAACCATTTGTTATACTGTTTCTGTCACACTCCAAAACCGCCCCTAAAAGTTTTGGTCATGACTACATCAGAAACGGACATAAAATCGATATATGTAACGTATGGGGCCTGAACGGAAGCACTTGATAACAAAAATCTATACCATTGAGCTACCACTATTATGCCAGGATCACACATCACATTAGGTCAATAATATACAGAAAACTTACACATATATACTTCGACTCAGCCCCACAATTGGGCGTATAACAAAAATATTAATGAAAGACAACCAAAGCATAATCCAAAAAACTAACAACACTTTACAAAATGTACGGGCTTCAGCTAAGTGTCTGGACACACCGAGGTTGACAAGAGAGAGACGAGCCTTAAGGGTTAGGACTAGTCTCTTGGTTGATTACCTACAAAAACAGACAAAATACGGGATGAGTGAAACTCAGTGAATAATAGTACATAAATAATGTAATGTTTAACTTGAGTAATAAAGCATATAACTGCAGAGGCATATGATTAATTACATTCTGTAGTTACTTCCAGAACAGCCATGGGTCCAGTTTTCTTAACAAAATGGCTTAAAGCCCACTAATGTCCAGAACGGCCATAAGCCTAATAGATACAGAACGGCCTACCGGCCCAGAACTAACAGAACGGCCTATCGGCTCAGAAATAACAGAACGGCCTAGCAGCTCAGAAATAACAGAACGGCCTAGCGGCCCAGAAATAACAGAACGACCTAGAGGCCCAGAAATAACAGAACGGCCTAGCGGCCCAGAAATAACAGAACGGCCTAGAGGCCCAGAAATAACAGAACGGCCTAGCGGCCCAGAAATAACAGAACGGCCTAGCGGCCCAGAAATAACATGTGTATGGACTCAAGAGGTGGCTCGTACGGATTTTAGAGGTGACTCCCACCAAAGTGTAGCACTTAGTTCCGTACAGCACTTTGCTCCGTACAGCACTTTACTCCATACCAGAAATTATCAGAACAGATTAACTTCAGCATCATACAGAAAGTACATACATTCTTCCCATTATACACATGAATTACCATCGGTAATATAGGTTGAACAGAACGTTACTGATAATTGTTAGCAAAAGGTAACACATTCCAGAGATACAGAGATACCATAGGTCCCATAAATAATGTACATACATTCCATTTATTCGTTGTGAATCAATATAGCTAGCTGCAGATAATAGAGTATCCATAACATTTAGTAACGGAAGACGCATGTATCATGACAGTATTGTCCATAGAGACAGAATAATTCATATCAGAACGTGGGTCATATAACGGTGGTAGACCTTTGTGTTCATATTATAGGTCCTGAATAACCTTAGATTCATGTATAATACAACCGAATAATCTTCGATTCACACAAATACCATCCTTTCTGGATGAACATAAGTTCCATTTATTTCTTAAAAACGACGTAGTTTGCTTATCGATAACAAAGCGTTAATGTTCGTTAGTGACAGAGCATAAAGGTTCCAAAGTCATACCGATGTATGCAAATCTTCCAGCATTTATACAAGTTCACACTGATTCTCAACCGATATAAATGTTAATGTAATCATTTACACAGAACAGAGCGTTAGTAACCATAGTCATTAACGGTAAGTAAAATGTACATTTGCCGTACTATTACTCACAGTGCGTGGATGGAGCGATAATCCCTCCTGGTAGGTGCCCTACATATGAGAGGGTCAAGCACGTAAAACGGAGCAGACGAGGTTTCCCGACATGGGCCGCACGTGTGGCCGTCCCCACCGCACGTGCGGTCCCTCCTCGCCGCACGAGCGGCCACAGGCAGAATGCAAAATCTCATTTTTTTCTCTTGCCCGCACGTGCGGCCATGACCTCCGCACGTGCGGCCAAGCCCCTGTTTTGGCAGTCCGAAACTCACACAAAACCCAACTTAGAGAATACATAGCAAGGCTCAAAATAGATCAATTTAACACAAGATTAAAGCTCAAAATCACATGAAAAATGAATCATAAATCAACTTAGGTTCTTAATCACTTTGAATTCATGAATCAATCACAACCCAATTCCATGGAATTTCTAACTTTCTTACACACACACACACACACATATGTAACCATATAATCCAACCACATAGATGAGTATGTACATGAGATTAACAAGGAAGCAAGGTGTAATTTCTCCATAACTCAAATTAATTTCCAAAACAACTACATGATAAGCATAATTTCCCAATTAGACAATCATCTTCTACAAAACTTCAACATAACCTCTAGCAATCCCAATTAGAAGAGCAAACTCACTCAAACCCAAGAAAGAGCTTAATTTAAGATGGTGTTTACATACCTTAATTCAATTCCCTACCAAGCCTCTCAATTTCCCCAATCATCTTCTCTTCCCTTCAACCCTCTTCTTCTCTAATTTTTCTCTCCAGGAGATATTTTTGAGTGATGGTTTTCCCAAGTCAATGTATAAAAAGCAGTGGCACTTATATATAAAAAGTGAATAAGACGAAATTTAATCAGTTTAATCATTCCAAATTAAAATTGCACAGAAAATCATATTATGACTTAAAAATTATGCCGATCCCAAATGTAAAATTAATTTCAGATAATTAAGTCTCTAAGGCTTCCAATTTCTGATTCCAACATTATAATTGTGATAGATTTTTCTCTTATTAAACAGATATGCATCCATAACCATAGGATTCGCTGAATTAAATTCAATTTCCCATGAAATTTCACCGTAAGCATTTAAATGCTCAGAATAAGGGATTGAAAATATTCCATAAACAGATACGAGGGTCGAGTTATTACAGTTTCGTCTGGGAAGCAGTAGTGGGATAGGCCTTTTTGCTTATATTAAGTTATTATGCACATAAGGAATTATTAAGTTTCAAACAACGAAGCTTTCATTCACTTGCATAAGAAGACTGCTAAGAATGAACTATTTAAAGGATCACAGTCGCTTGATATGTTGCCATTAGCACATGATGCCCTGATACAAGGCTTTGATTCACCAAAAGGAGAAAGAAATAAGTTCATCACTTCTGTATTCTCGAGCACATGTGCAGTATGTTAGAAACAGAAAAATATAGACCACGATACTAAAGCACAACTGAATCGTGCGAGTTCATTAGCTGAGAAGAAACATGGGAATTACTTGTGTAATCACACAAGTAGCAAATGCCAGAAAAATGTGGGGAATTGCATATCATTTGTAACTTCTGCCAAAATGTTAAAGAACTGTTGTCTATTTGCCATTAAAATTAAATTGAAAGTCAATATATTTTCTATTATTGAAACCCATATTTTGTTCACAACCCAGCCTACAGCACCCTGTGACAAAACAATGACAGTGAAATGGCTCAAGTGAGTCAACCTAGTAAAAGCTAGGACTAGACCCACATACAAAAAAAATTTGAAACATCCGCGTCCTCATTTGAAACTGTGATAAGTGTTACATCCAATTCTCTGAATAATCCATGCCAGTTGATTTCTAGTTCATTTATAGCATCATGTCCATTAATGGCTGAAAGCAACATGATTTACAAAGAATAATGCTAAATGCAAACAGTAGATCATAGTATTGGCTGAAAATGTGCAGTTTCATTAACAGTAATTTAATACACTACACAATCGAAATTTCCAATATTCAATAACAAATCCTTTATCGTAGTGATGTCTCATACCCCTTCAAACAAATCAGCAACCCCAGCTCCAAATGTATCGAAAATGCAGTCATAACTCAGAAGAATCATCAAGTGTGTCATGTAAAAGCCCTGCAGCAACTACTGTCAAATTGGCACCAACCACAGCGAGCAAAACCGCTGTTTCGACACAATGCTGTAAATAAGGATCTCCACTTGCTCGCATCTACAAAATTAACACACACACACCAAAAAAAGAATTCTCAATCCAAAGACCAAAATTCCAAACTACCAATTCAAAATTCCCTACAAAAATTCAATCCAAAATAGATTTTGAAATATAATTACCTGCCCTCTGTGAGCTTTCTAAGCTTCATAGAAAGCCTTGACAAGAAAATCTTCCCGGAAAATCCCACGTCTCGATTGTGCACCCAAAAGCAAATCTTTGGCGTAAGGTTCACAACTTGACTCTACAAAATTATCATCCATAGTAAATGGAAGTTCATCAATCAGTACAGACGAAGAATCAATCTCAATAGATCCGCAAAAACTCGGCAAATCAAAGTCCACACAAGACCCTAAAGCATGACGACCAAACCCATTAGTCCCAGCTCGAATCGAACCCGAAAGACTCACATCTCCAGCACTCATTTCCAACGCAATTCTCATCGGTGGACTCCTCGAAGAACCAGGGCCTTGTAACACCGATACAGGGCTGTGATCCCTCTTCAAAGAAGAGCAAAACGACGAGAAGCGAAACGAACTAGTCAATTCGTCTCCTTTATCGTGCTACAACGATCCCAACTCTTCGCCTCCATTGGAATAGCTCGAACACGAAGCGTGCTTCGCCGAAAGTAGGCAAGAGAGGCCACCGATTATCGTCGATGAGGAGGAATCGAAATCGAACGAGGAGTGAGGATTGATCTGGCAAGGGTGTGGAGTGGAGCACACACTACTCCGTGGACTCGCATACAGTGCGATTGTTGGAACTGCCATGGTTGAGCTAGATTAGCTTACCTGAATTTTCAGAAAATTGGTGAGATAGATATGGTCAGATTTCAGAATGTGTGGTTTGGTTGAATTGAATTGAATTGATGGGGAATAATTATATCAGAAATTTTGATCTAATGCTTACTTTTTGAAAGATTACCTAATATACTCTCACTCTTGAAAATTCTCCTTTGTCTTATATTACCTAATATACTCTCACTCCTACCCATGACATCTTCATTCTTGAAAATTCTCCATTGGTCTTATATTGTTACTTTGCCATGCCTTTTAAATTAAAATGTTTGATCGTTCTGCAGTAGTGGAAGGATGAATTATTTGGGAAAGAAATAGCAACCGATAGAAAATAGTTATTTTGATTATATATGTGTTATTTCTAAAGTTGAATGTAAAGTCATGATACGAGGAGTTTTGAATTATTAGCCATGCTATGAAAAAATATGAATTTTTTTTTCTCAAAATTGAACGAAAAAAAAAAAAAAAGGAAAAAGAGTGAAGACTGGAGATGTTCTTGTATAGTGACAAAATATAAAAAGATTATTTTGGTAATATAATATAAAATAATTTCTTTTATTTTTTCTTATGAAATCTAACCAAATAAGAAGGAGAGAAATCGCAATCATTTCTTTTCTTTTATTTCTTACTTATCCAAACAAGAATGAGAGAAATTACAATCATTTCTTTTTTTTTTTTTCTTTTCTTTTATAATTTAAGTAATTATTTCTTTTCTTTTCTCTCCTAAGTTCCCAAACATATTGTAAGTTATGAATATGAATTGGTAAACCCTTAAAAAGAAGGAATGTGAGGGAAAGGAAGTGGAAAAAGTGTGAGAATTTGGAATCAGAAACAGTTATTATATACAAATTCTACTACATTTAGTTATTATATACAAATTCTACTACATTTCATCAATTATAATGGTAGTGTGTATCACATGGATATATCTTATTTACATACAAAAAAAAAAAAAAATCATTTCTAATATATACACCCTTTCAAAGGATGCACCACATATCTATGATTATGTCATTTTTTTTATTTAAGATTATTTTTCTTTTTTAATTATTATATTGTTTTAGTTATAATTGATAAATTTTTTAACTATACCTCATATTATATTTGATTATAAATTCTTTAATTATACCTCAAGTTTGATTATAAATTGTAAGTTATATCATATTATGTTGGTTATGATAATTTTATTTATTTTTTAATTACGACTCAAAAAATATAAAGTTGTGCCATTTTCTTATTATAAAGTACATAAGATCCTAATTAAAAAATAAAAAATAAAAATATATATAATACATATTTTTTTAAAATGTGTACATAATATTTCCTTTTTTTCTTTTGGGAGACAAAAGGAAAGAGTCGTTAATTCATCACCAGTGAGCTTCAAAATGCTGGCCCCACTACAAGAAAATAGGATATATAACACGGAACTTTTTGTGACGGTGTAGGTGTCGTCGCAAAAAATGGTTTTTTTTGAGACGGCGTGTAACTGTCGTCGCCAAAAATGACTTTTTGCGACGGTAGTGACCCCGTCGCTAATAAATGTACAAGAAAAAATCAGGGGCATTTGTGACATCTGGTGTAGCGTCGCAAAAAAAATTTCTTGAGACGGCGAAAAATTACTGTCGCAACACAAAAAAAAAAATTTGAGACGGGAAAAAGTTACTGTCGCAAATAATGGACATTTTGTGACGGTAAAAGTCCATCGCAAACTAAGTCTTGTTAAAACGACATCGTATTATTTGTTAATATTATCATTTGTGACGGTTTAAATATGCCGTCGCAAAAAGTGAATTTCCTCACCCGCTCATTTTATCTCATTCGCGGTGAAATTTTCCCCTAAATCCCTAAAATACTTTTCAAACCAAAATCTCTAAAATCCCTAAAACTTTTGAAACCAAAATCTCCAAAATCCCGACCTCTGGGTACCAGCATTCAGCATTGCTAGTGACGGTGAACGACGACGAGGGTGGACGAGGGTGAACGACGACGAGCAATGAGTGACGGCTAGCAGTGAGGGTGAACGACGACGAGGGTGACGAGGGTGGACGAGGGTGAACGACGACGAGCAATGAGTGACGGCTAGCATCGAGGGTGAACGACGGCCTTCACAAACGCTTCCACTCTCAACTCTCTCTTGTCTATAACCTCCGGAAGACTCAGGTCATTCCATAGGGGCGAATGGCTGCGAAATGAGCTTCCTAACTTCAACAAGCAGGTCTGTATATTCTCTATTACTATTTCATATTAATTAATATTTACAAAAATAACTACTCACATAGAAAGGGCCTCTCTCTCTCTCTCACACACACATACACACACTATTGATGATGACGGAGAATAAATCTAAGTACACTACAAAGTACCACTGCTCACGTGAAAGTACCACTTCATTTTTAATTTGGTGTTGAAGATTGTTAGAATATTTTGCTTAATGTTCTCTATTTTGTTTCCATTGATGGTATACTTTATTGAGGACTTCTCTAGTTGATCTATCATTTACTTCTCTCACTTTGAGTAGGTATGCAACAGCAAGTGCACACTCTGATGGTCTTCTTTTGCTCTGTGGAGGGAGGGATGCTAATAGTGTGGTAAGTTAATGTATTCTTTGCATGCTCGATGGATTCAAAGTATTGAGATATTATAAGCCATGCATAGCTTATTGCCATTCTGAAACGGTTTACTTTTTCCAGGGCATTGATGAACTTTTTGCCTTTATATGTTTTCTCCGCTTAAGTTGGTTGTTGGCTTTCTTTTTTACTTTGGGGAGCCGACAGTAGCACTCGTTGAAAGATCTGTATTCTCTTGTATTTTGGTTCCTTTCAAGGAGCAAAGCCTGGAGTGTTCAAAATTTTCATTTTAGTTTGTCTATGAGTGGTTAATTTGGCATTGTTCTGTGTCTACTTGATGGTGTCTCAGTTATTTGACTTTCAGGAGTTTTCATTTTGGGCCATGCAGCTATATATAAGAAAAAAAATTGGTACAGTTCTGGTTTAATATGCATGTCCTACTAATTGGGATGGATTGTCAAGTTGAATGCATGTGAGACAGTTTATCCTTGGGGTTGGGAAGAGACTGTTGTCTAAGTTACTCCCACGTTCTACCATTTGTGAAACTTAACATTTTCTTCATGGTTAAGATTAGTTAAAATTTGGTTAATGTAGATATGAAAAATGTTATAGTTGATATTGAATTGAATGGGTCTAACACATTATTTCCATGTCGAGATCAGGTAAGATTTGGTTAAGGTTAACATGAAACAGTTGCTGAAATTGAATTGGAGTGTGTTTAGCCCATTAGACTCCATGCCACCAACAGATTGGGTGATGGTGTGTGAGACTTTTTAGCCAAGAGAGGGTTCCATATCTTGAGTGTGTAAGGTCATCACCCATCAGTCATCGCTTCCTCTATAATAGTTAATTTTTTATGTTTTTTTTGTAATTAAAATATTAACACATAATTATATTATCATTAATTATTTTTATTTTTTGTTTTCAGATATTTTCCGAGTAGCAGTTTGCTTATTGTGGAATGCAAGCGTGTGAAGATTGCGATTAACTTTTGTTTTTGTTACCCACGGAAGAATCATGAGGGAAACTTTTGTTTTTTATTTACGTTATTTTGAATTGTAAACAACATTATATATTTAAACATTGTATATGTATTATGCAATATTATATAGTGTGATAATTTTGCTAATGTGTTGTAATGAATACAAGAATATTTTTATTATGGATGAATTGTTATATTTATAAAATGGAATTTTTTTATTATTATGTAATTATTGGTTTCTTTTTCAGTTATTTTTCATTTAATACAGGTAGTTTTCATATTTTTAATAATTTTATTGTAGTTTTTTTTTTTTTTTGAGACAGCACCACATTGCCGTCCCAAATGATATTGGCAGAGTTGAGACAAAAACCTTTTGCGATGGTATTCCTCACCATCGCAAATAATCTTTTAGCGACGGCATGTCGTGCTGTCTCAAATATTTTTTAGCGACGGCAGCTATCCCGTCGCAATAAAAATACTTTCGCGACAGCATTGTTGCCGTCGCAAATAATACTTTTAGCGATGACAGCACAGTGCCGTCTCAAAAAATCTCAGATTTTTTCATATTAATGGCGACGGCAGAATTCCGTTGCAAAAAAGTAACTTTGCCGTCGCAAAAAAAAGGCGACCGCATTGTACCGTCGCTAAAACCTTTTAGCCACGCCCTTTATTGCGACCCCCACTTGCCGTCACTAAAAGTCATCTACCGTTACAAAAAAACTTTTGAGACGGCATTTTGAGTATTTGCGACGGCATTTTACCGTCGTAAAAAATCAAATTTTTTGTAGTGCCCATAAATTTCCAGTGCTATTGGGCAGCATACATATAAAAAATTGCTTATAAAAATTGCATGCATATATAAATTGAATACACGCAACTTGCATACATATAAAAAATTGCTCATATGAAGAATATATTATTTTAGTAATTTTTAAAATTTTTGGTTAAAATAAAAGGTAAGAAAAAATTAGAGACGAATTATACTAACAGTTTTTATAGTTTAAGACTCGTGTCACTTTTGGTTCTTGATTTTTCAATTGTGACACATTTGATTCTGAATTTTGAATCGTGTTCCAAATATGAACAATTGAAAATACCATTGCTTAATCTCAAGGACAAAGTCATCAATTTAATAAAATATAAACTAATTTGACAAAAGTAAATGTCAAAAAAATTAATTTTCAATTTTAAAAATAATTTCTACCTACCAAAGATAAAAATTATGTAAAATTGATAAATTTTTTAGACATTTATTTTTTTTACTAAATTAAATTGTTCTATATTTTTATTTTTATTTTTGTTATTTAATTATGTGAATCCGTAGTCCTAAACCGATTCAATCCGTCTTTAAATAGATTGGTTTCACGATAGAAACAGATTAGATTGGTTCCAATTTTTTAAAAACTGTAGATAATAGATTGGCCCTGATTTTATCCCAATCCGGACCATACTCACCTCTAATATAAATTGACCCTAACACCCGGTATCAAGAAAAACAAACAAAAAAATCTAACTAAAATTAATCTTAGATCTTTTATTTTTGTTTTAAAGACATAACATAAAACACTAATTTTGATCTTTCGCTTTGAAAATCGGATTATCCCCGTCGCTAGTGTCTCCTACTCTCTACCAGTTGTGGGAATCAAATTTTGCTCACCGCAAGTACTAATACTTGGATTTTATTTATTTATTTATTTTCTTTGGATTGTCTATTGGACCTCATGATCTATAATTCCAAATTAATGCTCTTTTTTTGTTATTTATCTTTACACTAATTTATTGCTTATGATCTCTGGGAAAAGATATGGCAATGGGTTTTTTTTTTTTTTTTTTAAGAGAACACAGGATGAGATATGGGTAATTCATTCATTTTTATCACAAACTTAACCATGGGAACCTTTTTTTTTTTTAGTAAGGCTACATGTATCAATTAGTGTACCAACTAGTATACCAACATATGTTATGACATTAGAAAAATGTTTGGGGGCCCTAATTTTGTGGCCCTAATTGATGTTGTTTTGTACTCAAAACGACGTCGTTTTGGCTATTTGAGCCACATTTGAGCCACAGAATTTGGGCCCTCTATCATTGCTCATGACATTATTACTGGCCTCACCCATTATACAAATTACAAATACTCAAAACCGCTAAAATTATGTCACATTATAAGTTAATACACTAATTGATATACTAATTATTGCATATAAAATTATTCTTTTTTTTCTTCCTTCAAGATTACAAGTACAAAAAAAAAAAAAGAAAAAAAAAAAAAGAAAACAGATGTTTCCCAGTCAAATTGCATGGAGAGAGAGCATTTCACTTAAAAATATGAAGAAAAAAAAAAAACTGAAAGATAATTCGTTTGAACAACAGGAAAAGAATTTCGTATTCACAAAACGGGAAAAGATACATTTTGCTACTGCATCACATTCCAGTTGTTCTCTCTCTCTTTCTTCATAAGAAATTTAAATTTCAAGAATTACTACTCTATTTTTCGTGATATGTACAACAATGAATGGATTAATAGGTCAAGAAAATAATGGAATTGGGCTATCGGTAAGCTGATCTGAAAAAAAAAAAAGAGGCTAAAATGGGCTGACACTATTTGCTAACTTCAACATAAACTCGGGTACAAGTCGTTTTCTTGGAGGTGCGACTGCGTCGTTGGCGAGGGCCTCTGAATCTCCAGCATGAATACGAGCGACTATATCTTCAAACATTTGATCTTTTCCTCCTCTCATTGGATCCTAAATGACATACATTCCAAACAATACAGGAAAAAAAAAATGATAAAGCATTTTCCCAGGTAAACAGAAGTCACAGAGAAAAAAGCGTATGCGAATTATTTCAAGATAGTAAGTACAATGTAAAAAGAATATGAATAAATAAATAAGCAAGTGTTGAAACATGCAATTGATTACCTGCACGAAAATATCTGTGTGAGTCCGTCCATCATACAAAATTGATTCAGCTTTCCCACCAAGTCTTTGAAGTGTGCCTGCGAAATTCTTGCTGCACACAGAAAAATTTATGAAGTTATTTGACAACTGCCTCTTAAAATGAAGCTACAAGTTCACAACAATCCCTGCAATCCAACATGCTGCTAGTTGTTTGGTAAAACTTGAGAAGAAAAATTAACAAAAGATAGTGAATCAACTTCCCTTTTACCAGAATCATAGTAAAATGTCACACAAATCAACATTTGCTGATACATGAGCTAATTATAATTTAGATCAACTGATCTCCACAATATGATCTAATTCTAAGATTTTTGAAGTATAAAAATTTCATATGATGTAAAATTGTGTGAAATTTAAAATTACTAGTTAACAACAGGCAATTAAATATTAGGTTGAGCAACCAAAATAAAAATAATAATTGCGTGATTCAAGTACAAAATGTGAAGGATGGTTAGACAGATGAGTAGAAAACAATAAGATGATACCAAAAGCGTATTGATATGCAGTTTCAAATTCAACAATCTTATACATGATATGTTCCCTTTCTAAGTGTAAAACTAAGCAAGCATTATCCATTCATTCTCATGTTATTTTTTCATTAGTACCCAAAACATCATAGAGTTCGAGCTTTCAAACTTCTGTTGAGCCTTTATACAGAGTCAAGGGATTCAATTTTATTTAGGGAAAACTTATATTTGATTTCTCATTATGCCAAAACTGATAGCTTCTTGGAATCAAATTCATATTTATTCAAGTTTAACCACCCCCCCCCCCCCCCCCCCACACCACCCCCCCAATATATATATATATATATATACAGAGTCATTTGGGATGGGACGCAGACCTGGCATCTGATGGAATGGAATAATCTCCAGTGCCATGAAAAAGGACAACAGGAGGTAGGAGAGAAACAGCATTTTTAATGTTGGGGTCCTGTACCATTACTTCAGGAGAAAATCGTCGAATAGATTGTTCCCCCTCCATTATGCTGTTCAGGTAATAGAAATCATGAGGTCACATGAGATGTCAGGCACAATGTAAGTTATTTATTAAAATAGTTTGTCTACCGCAAACTCTTCAGAAATGAAGAAGATGTGTACCTCAAAAAGATTGAACGGTACAGACCTCGACTGTGGAAGTGATCTACTAAGTTAAACAGATTGTACCTGTTGACATTTGTCAATAAGTATATTTAAAAAAAAAAAAAAAAAAAACAACGCCCAATTAGTACACATTAATGTGTGTTTAGGAGGGAAAAGATTGAGTACACACCTAACCTTTAGCATAATGCACAAAGTGGTGGCCCCAAGACTTGAAACCATAACCTTAAGATTATTAAGCCAAGTCTTAACCATTGAACCAGTGGTCACCCCGTCAATAAGTATATTTGTTAAAAAAAATAAAATTCTAAGACTTCTTTTGTACAAATCACACACACACACGGAAAAATATATATATATACACGTAGATATATCTTCTAACTTGAACAATCTCAACATGTTAATTTCTACCCCAAAAGCAAAGGGAAAAGGTTCTACTCTAATTTCTTAGAATTAGACATAAACTTACCCTCCAGATAAACCAAAATAAGCCTTTAACTGGGACACACTCCAGGAAGTACTCTCTACATCACCAGCCTCTTTAATTGCCTGCTCCAAGAG
This sequence comes from Camellia sinensis, assembly GCF_055761805.1. NCBI lineage: Eukaryota > Viridiplantae > Streptophyta > Magnoliopsida > Ericales > Theaceae > Camellia > Camellia sinensis. The sequence continues at coordinate 194,417,122 of NC_138965.1, forward strand.
AGAACAAGCAGCAATATGGGCACCAGCTGACTGTCCCATTAAATAAATCCTACGGAAACCATAATAATAATAAAAAATTAAAAATATGGCGTGCTTAGCAAAAATGAATTCTCAATATGATTTCATTGGGGCATTAAAACAAGATGACGAAGAAGTTTATGAAGTTACTACCTGTTGGGATCACCTCCATATTCAGCAATATGATTGCACACAAATGAGATACCTTCAGAAGAGTCCTTTATCATATCACTCATAGTCCCCTGAGGGAAATTTCTGCCAGAAGAGTGTTACAAGTAATTAAGTTTTATGTACTTATGCATGTGTAAAATGCTCATTTACAGGAATACCACGTAACTAGAGAAGCAATGCTGAATGAAAACATGCATAGGGATGACATCCATGAAATCATTATGAAATGGGTAAATCAACAACAGAAATATACCCATGAAATTTATTTGGACTATGAAGATTTATTTAATTCACATCTAGGAAAGAAAACAATAGAACAACAAGCTGGTTTATTTAGCAGTGCAAACTATTAACTGTGATGAAATGTGATTACGGTAGAAAATTATTGAAATCAGCTACAAGCGGCTTCTGATGAAAAGAAAAGAAAAGAAAGGAAAAAAAATTACATCGTTTTAACTTGTGTAACACAGTTTTTGGAGGGCAGAGATGTCCTGAGCCCATCATTATGTAACGAAAGGGTGATGAAGTTCATGTATTGTTAACTTAGTGTGTTTCACATGTTGAAGATGTACTAATCCCACTATTTGCAATTGCCATTAAATACAAATGTCAATATGTCACTTTGGAATCTTAAGAATCCATTACTCTAAATAAGTGTTGTATCAATAAATTGAAAAGAAAAGAAAATAATGCTATAAGACACGAATAGACTTATTTGAAATTCCATGTATATTCAAATGAAGTTCAATTCTAAGGAAACATCCACATATCCCGGTAATCATTAAAAAAAATGTGGGCTTCCCTTTGCAATATTAGCAGTGCTTTGAACACAAAAACTTCTTTGATGGGTACATACAGTACAAGGTCATATCATAAAAGAATCCTAATGTGCCCATCAGAGAGCTTCATCCAAATGGAGAATTGAAAATGATAGTATGTATTATGAACGCAATAATTTATGCTTGAAGTAAAATCATATCACCTGTAATCTATGCAGGCCACTATAATGTCTCTTTCTGATAACTGTTTCCCAAAAAGACAACCCCATGCTTTATAACTGCATCAGCAAAAGGCTTCAGAACTTGTTGATAACAAATAAGCATGCATACAAGAGGCATTGACTTAATTCAAAAACTCTCCAACCAGCTGGTAAACCTATCTTTCTTTCTTTCCATTAACTCTCAACTCAACTCAATCCATATATTTATTTTATGTAAAATCTCTTCATGGAAAAGCTTCAAAATTTTACTTTGATTCCAGTCTGCTTGCTGACTTGCTATTATGAACGTTGTTTTGTCATGCTCCATATGCATGAGATACATTTTCATATTTCATTACAAATAAACAACCTTCAAAATTACGTGTAATCTAAAATGGGGGCATTAACAGTGGAGGATTCATCCGAGTTGGTAAGTGGATATGCTCCTCATATGGGGTTCAAATCTCCTCGAATTAAAGGTTCATTTTGAATTTTGTCTTTTTAACAGCCAATTCATGCATCCAAACACATTGCAATCGCTTACCCAATTATCCAGGCTCCACCTGTTACAAATGCAACAACTGGCTTCGGGCCATCAGTATTTTTAGGTAAATACAGATCCAGCCTGCACAATTACATTTTGATTAGTGATTCATCCCATGAGATTCATGAGAGAATGTGCACAAACTGATTCCAATGTTGCATCCAGAAGCACAAGAAATAAATCAAGTTACAAAGCATTTACCTATTTCTTGGTTGATCACCATAAACTATACCTCTACGGACTTGCCTTGAGAAGAAATAGTAAAACGCAACTACACAAACAAGTGAACCTAGCTATCAATAAATCTGATAAACATGACCTTGAGCACATCTATAAATACAAACAATTCACAAAAGCCAAAACTAGTGGTAGAAGAATACAATATTAAGTTATAGGATGTTGAAGCACAGTAGAGTTTGTGTAACAGATCAGAAAACTTTGCAAACCTTGAATAAAACCAGGGAAAATTAGGAAAGCATAACAGCCAATGGCAAGTAATCTTGTGATGCATCTGTAGCCAACCCTAAATAAAAATAAATTATCAGACATCTAAACAAAAAAAGTTGATGATATACTGGAAACAAGTGATATTCCAATTCAAGAATATCATACTAACAATAATGCGAAACAAATCCCTGCAAGTTATTTTCCTTATTTTCTTTCTTGTTCTCCCGTCTTTTCTTTTCTTTTCTTTTCTTTTTTTTTTCAAATTTATGTCTACATGTTAGAGCATTTTTAGTTACTCTACATTTTAAATGTCACATGTATTATAGCATTCTAATTCAAATATACATATATATATATATATAAATATAAATAAAATAGCAAAACTGTAATCAAAGAGGAGTGGAATCTTCTTAATGCAGCATTGCACGTACATCAATGTTCATCTCACATCTATTATTCCTCTTTGAAAGGCTTTAAGTCATGGATTTTCACTCTTCACATGTCCTATTTGTTACATAATCTCTTGGTCAAATCACTATTATCTATATGTTACTTTTAAGCAGTGGTTGGATCATGGATTTTGGAAGGAATTTGAGAAGGGAAAGAAAAAGTAAAGAGGAAAGTGAATGAAGTATAAGTTTTTTCTGTTCTTTTTCACTATTCCCTTCTCTTTTCCTTTCTCTTCACAAATCGTTCCTCAAATCCATAATCCAAACACTGCCCTAGTTTCTCCAAATGCACACGTGATATAAAGTGATTTGCGTTGCAAGTGTTGGGCTATCCACAAATGTGACAAAAGTGGAAACTCCCAAGGTTCACAGATGTAGATATAACTACTTTGTATCTTTCGTTGTCCCTCATTTGTATCCCCTAACTTAACAAAATCACTCCAAAAATCCTAGAACTACTTAGAATAGCATTTATGGATTCTCAAGCAACTATCATAGTGTCAACTTCTTGAATTTATTTTTCCTCTAGCTTCACCAACTTGAAACAAGCATAATATACTAAAAAAAATCATCCAAATATGTTCAATTGTCATTTAAAAACCATGACATGACAGATTGTGACTAGAAATTCATTTTCCCCTCCTATTATAGTTATGCCAATATTTGCACTGTAATTTATGTCTCTGGAAAATCAATACATCTGCCAACTACTTGATACCCCAACATATTTTAATAGTGATAATAACCCCAATGATAGTACACATTTAGGAATTTTAAGTCAATAATAGCATATTCTTGGCTTCTGGAAAATCAATATATTCTTGGCCTCTTGTGCTTACAAGTTACAAGATATTTGTTCCTACCACATTAATGATATGATGTCGAAATTTTTTCATATTGTACCCAATCCAATTTGAAACACCAATATAACACACAAAAATAAGTAAATAAATAAACTATGCCTTATACAACTGTGACAACATTGGGAAAATTACGGTGTGCCCGTTGTCACTTTCCCCTCAATTAAAAATTCCTACATTTTACTTCTTAATCGTCTGATATATTATAATATCAACCTTCTATTAACATTCTGTTATGAAAATATGACGGAAAATTGGAATGTAAATTATAAATTCCAATTTTACGACCAAAATGTTCATGTAAGAATTGGTTTATATATATATGTAAGAAATTATTTATGACCAACATGTACAAACTTTTAGTTGAGCAGAGAAAACGACGACTGTTCACAATTGAGGGTGGTAAAGTGTAATTTGCACTTTTTCATTTCAATACCTTAATTAAAGGGGTTAAGTACACTGTACCCTTCAATTATCACTAAATATCACCTTTACCCTCCTCAATTTTAAAACAGTACATTTAGAACCTTCACCTATCAAAAATTATTTTATTTTTCCCTCTAAAAGGTGGGTCTTTGTACAGTTTTTGATAATAGAGAGTCTAAAAGTAAATTTTTAAATTAAAATAATATTTAATAATAGTTGAAGAGGTAAACTGCAATTAACCCTTAATTAAACTATTAAGATATCAGAAAAAAGAAAAATATGGCATAAATAAATAGATAAAACCTAGAGCACATGTCTGATTAATAGGATTATAGCATATGATTGCGATTATTAGTCCATGGTCTCCTAATCTCATATTCAATTGCAAATTTTATTAAGAAGATCTTTTTTTTTTTTTTTTTTTTTTTGAATCATACAAATATATTAACAGGATTACATATATGGCAGACGTTCAACCAGACAAAATTGACGAATTTTTAATATTGAGATGAGCTGGGATCATAATTTCAAATATGAAAAAAAAAAAAAAAAAAAAAACAGACAAAATAAATTGTTATATCACTAATTCTATGCTAATTCATGGAATTATTAATATTTTCGCTATTAATTCTGTTAATCAAACAACGCAGAGAGAAATGAGAAAACTTACCCGAGATATCGCAAGAGGTTGAAGCCAAGTCGAGTCATGAGATTGGTCTCCGACGCCGCATCCCCAACGCCCTCACCAAACGACTTGCCACCGCCGCCGGCAAGAGAAGACTCGCCGGCTGTCCGACGCCGTCGTTTCTGGAAGAATTTGGAACCACCAGTGGCAGTGCTTATATAGCTGGAAGCACTAGGAAAAATGGGTTTGACTTCAATTGCCCTCTCTTCCTCAAATTGTGGAGAAATCAGAAGCCGAGTAACCGACACATCTTCCTCCGCCGATCTCAGTAACATCTTCTCCACTGCCATTGTCCCACATGGGTTTGACAGAGGAAGGATCTGTGACTGCATTTTTTGATGAGAGAGAGAGAGAGAGAGAGAGAGAGAATGAGGATGAGCAGAAATAGCAACAGCTAGCTGGGTCTGTTCTGTTAGTAACTGAAATTTGTGGGGTAAATTACAAATACACCCTGAGATTTGTTTAAATTACGAATTGTCTCTCATAGTTTGAAAAATTAGAAATATTTTCCTGTCAAAATTTTTTATTTAACCAAATTAATTAAAAAGGTGAAATTTCTAACTAGTCACCTATATAATATTAAAATTATATGAATTATTAATTAAAAATTAAATTTGACATTATTAAAAATTGTTAATTAACTTGATAATTTATTAATAAAATGACATATTTGTTATGAAATCAAAAATATTAAGAGACATAATGTAATTTCTAGAATTACATAGAATAATTTATAATTTAAATAAACTTTAAGGATATGTTTGTAATTTACTGTAATTTGTGAGCTTGGTTGGGCTAGTTGTGAAAGATGACAAGGGGCAGAAATAGAGGAAGAGTGGAAAATTCAATTTTGAAATGGTTTTTTATTTTTATTTTTATTTTTGTGGGTTACAATGAAATATTTTTGAATGGGTTTAAATACATATACACATAATGATTCTCTGTATTGGAACTCTTTGAAATTGTTTAATTCAATGGTCCATATGTGTGTGTTTCTAACCTTATTTTATTTCGGCTTGACCAGCGGACACGTGTTTTGTAACCATAAAAAATAGAGTAAACTGCAAGTTTGGATCGAGTGGCTTGAAAAAATGAGATTGGGTCCCTTTCGAAGAAAAAGAAGAAATGATTTTTTAAATTTTTTATACATAGTAAATTGGAAGTGTGGATCGAGTGATTTGAAATTTTAGATTGGGTCGCTTTCGAAGAAAAAGAAGGAGAAATGAATTTTTTTTATAAATTTTTTTATATAATCGTTTGAATGAGTAAAGGCGATGAAATGAAACAAATTATACAATCCCGCTACATACACCCAGTGACGTGGCAACCCCAGTGACGTGGCGACCCCCAGTGACGTGGTGATGAGGTGGCAGCTGATGTGTAAACACAGCTGGAAAAAAAAAAAAAAAGGAAAAAAGCGGGAATTTCTGGCTTCCATCGTCTTCCCTCGTATGTCCTAACTCTCGCCGCCATCCTCGTCTGTCTTCCCTCGCCTATCCTCACCTCTAGCCGCCATCCTCCTCCTCCACCATAGCTCGCCGGGAATTTCTGTAAAAACCAGTGGCTAGTCGCCGGGAATTTCTGCAATTTTGGTCTGTCTGGTTTTGCTCTGCTCTGTCAGATTACTAGCTCTCTTGTGAAATTTCCTCTTCCTCTACCATATCAGATTACTAGCTCTCATCTATCCTCAGAATTCCTGTAATTTTGGTCTGTCTGGTTTTGCTCTGCTCTGTCTCTGTCCATCAATCTGGTTTATGAGGTAAAAAATCAATTTCATATGCTAATCTTTCAGTTATATGCTACTCCATTGGTCTTAATTTTTTTGTTGCTATGTGACTTATTTTTTTATGTCATTTGATGAGATTGTTCTTCTGTGCTTTGCCTTTGTGCAAGATGGTGCCAATGTTGTTGTCTTCTGCTTGACTTGTCGTAGAGTTTTTTCAAGCAATGTCAAGCTTTGCTCACAATTTATCCTGAGTGTGGTATTGTTTTCAAAATTTCTGTTTTCAGTTTTTCAAATTTTTTTTTTTTTTTCAAAAACAAAAATAATGAAAAGATCAGGAAACACCATGGTTTTTTAAATTTTCGTATGAAACTGATTTATGAGGTAAAAAACATCACCATTAGTGAGTTGGCTCTAGGTGGTAATCGTCATTGAGTTCCAACTCCGGCACTCTGTTTGGCTACAGTCCGTCGGCCTCCAGCCAAGAAAGGCATGCTTGGTAGCAAAAAGATAATCTGGGCATTATGCTCAACTAGAATATGCGTGAAATTGTATCCCTCAACATTTTATTTGCAACCATTTAGTTAATATGCTAATCTTTCATCTGGGCATTACGCTCAACTACAATTTAGTTAATTTTTATGAGTAATTGTGCTCAACTGTGGTAGCAAACTTCATAATCTGTAATCTGTAAGCTTGGTAGCCAACTTCATAAGCTTGGTAGCAAACTTCATATAATTTCCATAATCTGTAAACTGTGTAGTTCCATAATCTGTAAACAGTTTATATAAAATCTGAAATATGAAGTTTAGTTCCATAATCAGTAATGATATTTGTTTAATTGTTATTTCAGTACGCAAAGTGGAGAAATGGAGGTTGATTCAAATGTTGAAGGTGAGAATCCTTTAATAAATGAGGGCGAACACGTTGAAGAACCTAAAAAGGGTATGTGTTTTAGCTTAAGGGAAGAGGTGTACACATTGAGGGTGTTTGGTGGAGCTTTTTTAAGCTAACTTATGGCTTCTGGCTTTTAAAAAGTTATTTTGAACTGTTTGGTTAAACTTATTTCAAACAGCTTCTGATTCTAACAATTTATTTTAAGTCAAAAAAGCTGATTCTGAGAAGCTGCTCACCCTTGCTTCTGATTATCAGCTTCTGCTGTGGACATGTTAATTCACGATTATACTCTTAGATTTTTTTTATTTTTAATTTTTTTAAAAATAGAAAAAGACTCAAATGGACTATTAAATATTATTATTATTTTTTATGAAAAATGTAGACAAATAGTGAATAATAAAAAATAAAAATTAATTGAAAAAGCTACTTCACAGCTTATTTAACAAACACTACTCAGCAACTTAAATCTATAATCCAACAGCTATACCAAACAGATTAACAACTTCTGATTAAAGTCATAATCTATAATCTGTTAAGCTATAATCTATAATCTGTTTTAACAGCTACACCAAACAGCACCATTTTATGGCAAATATGCTAAGCATGTCGGATTTGCTATAGCTCATAGAGCACAACATTTTGGAGATGATGGGCAATTGCTAAACTTTGCCATTGAATGTTCTCGAGCGGGGCAGAGAAGAAAGACATCAGAACTCAACCCTCTGAAGCCATGTTTGTCCACAAAAATTGGTTGCACAGCAAGGGTACGAGGTAGTGTACAAAAGGATGGGAGATATAAACTAACCACAGTTAACCTTGAGCATAATCATGATTTGATTCCCACCGACTCACGTCATTTTGCAATGAATAAGAAAATTCTTACTCCTGTGAAGAGAAGATTAGAAATTAATGATGAAGCAGGGATAGGGGTGTCTAAGAACTTTCATTCAATGGTTGTCGATGCAGGGGGATACGAGTCATTGACATTTGACGAGCGAGACGCAAGAAATTACATTGAGAGAGCTAGAAGGTTGAGGCTTGGGGAAGGTGATGCCGAATCACTTCGAAGTTATTTTATGAGGATGCAAGCACATAGTGAGAGATTCTTTTATGTGATTGATATTGATGACGAGTTTCGCATTAGAAACTTGTTTTGGGCTGATGCAAGGAGTCGGGCGACTTATGAAGCATTTGGAGATGTCGTTTCATTTGACACAACTTATTTGACGAACAAATATGACATGCCATTTGCTCCATTTGTCGGAGTTAATCACCATGGTCAGTCCATTTTGCTTGGTTGTGGATTGTTGTCTAGTGAAGACACTAACACATTTGTTTGGCTATTCAAGTCATGGTTAAGTTGCATGTCAAATCATCCGCCAAAAGCTATCATAACTGATCAATGTAGAGCTATGCAAAATGCTATAGAAATTGTGTTTCCACAAGCTCGACATCGGTGGTGCTTATGGCATATCATGAAGAAAATTCCAGAGAAGTTGAAAGGATATGCTCAATATGAAGCCATAAAGTTGGCTATGCAAAATGCAGTTTATGACTGTTTGACAAGAGCTGAATTTGAGAGTAAATGGGAAGAGATGCTTGCAACATTCAATCTTTATGATAATGAGTGGTTGGGGGTACTATATGATGAGCGGAATCGATGGGTACCTGTTTATGTTAAAGACATTTTTTGGGCTGGCATGTCAACTACACAACGAAGTGAAAGTATGAATGCGTTTTTTGATGGATATGTAAATCCAAAAACTACATTGAAGCAATTCGTTGAACAATATGACAATGCCTTGAGAAATAAGGTAGAGAAAGAGAAGAAAGCAGACTTCAAGTCTCGACACAAATTGTTTGATTGCCTAACTATATACGGGTTTGAAAAACAATTTCAGCAAGCCTACACCAATGCGAAATTCAAAGAAGTTCAAGGACAGATGCAAAGATTAGTTTACTGTCAGGCGGTGATTGTGAAAGAGGAGGGATCAATTTGTACATATAATGTCCAAGAAGCGATGGTAGTTTCTGAGAAGATGAAGCATGTGGACTTTGTTGTCTATTTTAATTCAACTGAATGTGAAGTTCAATGCATATGTCGGTTGTTTGAGTTTAGAGGCATTATGTGCGCTCACTCACTCGCTGTGCTTGTCAGAAGATGCATAAATGAGGTGCCAAGTAAATACATTTTGCCCCGGTGGAGAAAAGATGTGGATAGAGAATACGCAAGCATCAAAACCACATATACCGGCTTTGGGAACGATTTCAATTCAAGTACCTATGAGAGGATGAACAAAAAATTGATTGCCATTGTACAACTTGCTGGTAACTCTGAAGGCAAAACTAGAATTGTAGAGCTTGGGTTGGATGAAATCAAGGAGAGAGTCATGAAAGAAGAATCCGGTTATGGGAGTAATTTACCATGTTCAACAAGAAGTCCGATTCACACCGGTTCTATACAAGGAGGTACTAGTAGGAAAGTGATTAGTCCTTTGGTTGCTAGGCGAAGAGGTCGTCCAGTTACGAAACGGAAGGTTGCCAAAGTAGATCAAATTGTTAATCGGTTCAAGGCAACAGCAAAAAAACAAACAAAAGCAAAGGTAAATTGTATATTCAAATGTTTTTGTTGACAAACTATATTGAAGTATGTAAAAGCAATTCATACATTTCAATATGTAATTATTCTTCAAAACATGCAGGCTGCTAAGTTGCTCCGATTTGAACCTGAAGCTCAAGCTCAAGCTCAAGCTCAAACACCGTATTATCCTTATATGGTTGGCACAGAAAATAGTATTTATGCACCGGTACGTGTTCCAAAGAGGCCTTCATGTACTTTTCCAAAGTGTATTCGAAAGAGTACTTCATGTACTTTTGCATCTTTCTATTGTTCTAACATGTACTTTTTGCAATGAATTGTCATAGGTGGCCCATGGTATTGGAGGCACATCTCTTACTCCATCGGACTTCATAAGTGGCACACAGGGAAGTTTGATGAGTGCTCCAACTCAGATTTATGGTTCTGCATCGGGAAACTTAGATATTACAGACTTGTTTGACTAGTTTCTATGTATTCCAACTGTTTGTTTTTGAGATTGGAAATTATGTAGTTTCTATGTATTCACTACTTCATGTACTTTGATGTTGAGAAGATTGAATATTATGTAGTCTACTATTTATGAGTTTCAAACTTTGTTATTTAATATATAGTGTTTATTTAGCATGTTCAATTTACCATGTTCAATAGTTTACCTGTATTCAACAATAGTTACCTTGTATTCAATAGTTTCCTGTATTTAACAATGTCCATTCAATGCGTAATGAAGAAAGTGTACAAATTTGAACAAGCCATTTTCCATTCCACTAACAACAAAAGAGGTACAATAAGTAGGTTTCAATACACAAGAAAACATGGCTTCCTCCAAAACATCACAAAAGTATGAAGTCTACGTCAACAAGTTCAAGGAGACATGTACTTCTACTTATTACATATTCATAAGTTTAAAGGCACCAATTACAAACAACACGGACAACATATATATCAACTTCTGCATCTTTGCGATCTGAATTCGAAGTTGTTCCGTCAGCTGTATTTGTTGTTCAGTCATAGCTTGAAGTCGTTCGGTCATAACTTGTTCGCCAACAGTTGGGACTTCGTCTGTTTGAATTTGATGACCTCCATATTCTGGATTCGTAGGTAAACACCATCCGATAAAACCACAAACATTACAATAGTAGAATAACTTGTTCTTGTTTAGCTCGGTTTGTGATATTTTGATGGTGGCTTTTTTGTTACATGTACGACAAATTCTGTTCACGTATGTCAACCAACCTGAGCTACTGCCACTAACACTTGAAGTTGACATCTGCAAAGAGGGACAAATAGCAATTAAAAATAGAAAATGAATGCTGAAGATGAATGATCTTATATATTCAAATGATCTTATATATTCAATTAAAAATAATACATAAAGGGAGGAAATTTCTGTATAGAGAAGATGAATGCTGAGGTCACTAATGCTACTTGTCTTATTCCTCCCTTGTTTTGAAATTTGCCCCTCTGATCTGTTGGTCTGCTCCCTGGTTTAGCCTCTTCTATTCAGTTGCTGGTTGTGGGTTTTTGGGTTGGTCTGTTCTGTTGGTTTCTCTGATCTGTTGGTCTGCTCTCTGGTTTAGGCTCAAGTCTTTGTGCTGTGTTGTGGTTCAGTGGTTCACTAGTGTGTGTTAAGGTTGGTTTTGGTGCCTACCAGCAATATTGGAGTATTTCAGTGGTGTGGGTTATGGTCTACCATTCAAGCAACATAGTTATGATCTTATGGAGTCTGTTGTGGAATGATCTTGTTTGTGTCTGCACTGTTAAAAAAATACAATAAAAAATGAATGCTTTGAGGTCTGCTGCTGTGTGTGGTAAAGGCTTTGGTGCATGACTCTGTGCAGTGCAACTGTATGGGGAGAAAGTATGCTGCTGATCTAGGGTGTTGCTATAGGATTGGGTCTAAAATGTGGATCAAGGCTGTGGTTTCTCTGTTAATGATCTTGTGTGTAATTAGCATCATGTGTATTGCTGCATTGGGAAAGCCCTGTGGTCTAATGCATGACTCTATGGCTTAGAGGCATGCTAATTAGCATCATGTGTATTGCTGTTTGCTGTAGCTTAGAGGCATGCTAATTAGCAGATTTTTGGGTTGTAGATTTTTGTGTCTGCATTGCTAAAAAAATACAATAAAAAATGAGGTCTGCTGCTGTGTGTGGTAAAGGCTTTGGTGCATGACTCTGTGCAGTGCAACTGTATGGGGAGAAAGTATCATGTGTATCAAGTCAGCCATAGACTTGATATATCCTTCTCGTTGATACCAGGACTGTATAATTGAAACAGGCATTCTTGACAAATATGCATCTTCCCTGACATATAACTCAGGATTAGATATACTATGTGCCGGACAAAAAATAACACTTGCATGCTAGCAAAAAATAGAAGTTTAGACAATGAAGCAAAATTTTACCTGAAGATGTTTTGCAGAACACGAATGCTTGACCCAGTAGTGGAGATTGAAAATTGCGGATAAAGTGGCAGCACAACAAGCTTTGTAATCCTGTCCCTCTTAATCTGATGTGGATAAAGGAGAAATGTCACCATTTTGACTAGAATATATTGAATATGTATATGTATCATGTGTATATGTACCTGACTTAGCAAAATCTAATATACAAATTCATATACATATGAATCATATACAGAAATTTAACCATATACAGATGACTTTTAGCAGAATATACAGGTACATGTATATATGAATCTGAGTATGAATCATATACATGTGAAAGTCAAATAAAAGTCATCTGTACATATACATATGAATCTGAAAGTCATCTGTAAATGTAATATGTATATGTATCATCTATGATTTAGCAGAATATGTATATGTATCATATGTATCATCTATGTATATAAAAAATCTGATAAAAGTCATCTGTATATGAATCTGATAAAAATTTGATAAAAATTTGATATAAGACACTTCATATGTATATGTATCATCTATGAATTTGGAGTTCTGACCAAAAGTTAAACAATTAGAGCACCTTCACCAATTATGCACCTTCAGAATTTAACCAATTGAACCAATTATGCACAGAAATTTCTGTATAATCAAGATGAATTACGAAATTGATTTAATGAAGAAATTATGCACTGGAGAAATCGAACCAATTGATTAAACATTTCGTTGGGGAATTTCATCGAACACGTTTAAGGCAATGAAAGACTCCAACTGAAAAGGCCACAATTCATAAATGAAAATGCCACAATTCCCAAATCAAAAGGAAATTTCACAGATAATAGATAAAAAATTCACAGATAATAAATAGATATATACATATATATATACTCAGATATACATACAGTTCAAGTGAAGGGAAGGAGAGACAGAGAGATTCGCGAGTGAAGGGAGGAAACGAGCTTGTCGGTGTCGGAGTGAAGGGAAGGACTGGTCACCGGCGTCGGAGTGGGAGTCAGGCGTCGGAGTGGGAGGTCAGTACCTGTTACCGTTGTTTCAGGGGGGAGGGCACCGTTGTTTGAGGGGGGAGGGGGAAAATTTCAAATGAAATGGAACCTGTTTGTTTGGTCTTACACCCCCAGTCACGTGACTATCACGTGAGTGCCACCTCACTAGGCGTCACTGGGGGTCGGGGCAACTGGGTGTATGAGGCATTAGTGCAAATCATAATAAACAGAAACATATTTATATCATAATTCTTATTTTGAATCTCTTCAAAATAAAGAAATTAGAAGAGAAAATAAACTCAACACTATTTTTCATAGGGTTGTTTTGGGAAGATGGTAAAAAGTGATTTTTTGACTTTTAACCAAATTTTTGACTTTTTTAGACAAATGATTTGGGAAGTTGGTAAAAAGCGATTTTTGACTTTTTTTATTAATGTTTGTTTATGATGTCAAATCATAATAAAATGACCAAACTATCCGCATTTATTTAAAATATTTATAACTTCACCTATGTAACACATTTTGACTCATGAGGGGTAAAATTGTAATTTCACCGTTGGCTAAAAACCAACTTCCCAAATGAAAAAAAAGACAAAAAAAGCCAACTTTTAACTTTTGCTACTAACCAAAAAAAGTGGCTAAAAATTATGTTGCCAAAACAACCCATAATACCAACATTGTCTTTTTAGATATAGAAAAAATAAAAACGGAATCTTATGAGATGTTATTTTGGTAATATAATATGAAACAATTTATTTTCTTTTCTTTTATATAGTTTAATCATACAAGATAACAGATAAATCATTTTTTTTTCCAAGTTTTCTCTTTTATTTATCCAAACCAAAAAAATTAAATTCACAATTTTTTTTTCTTCTCTATAATAACTTACGTAAATTTTTTTTTCCCTCTCTTCTAATTTTCCAAACATAGATTACTGTAAGAAAAAATATAGTAAAAGTCTAGGTAATTGAAAAGTTCCCAAAAATTTAACATAAATTTTGATTCATAGTGTCCATTTAAACTTTATGTTGTAGAATCAAATCACGAGCCCCTCATTTATTTATTGTTGTATTTGTCCTTTTAATTATAAAATTTATACAAATATCCTATTTTCGAAAGGAGTAAAAATTATATACTTTTTTAAATAAGCTATTAATATGGAAGAGTTTATCAACAGATTGGACAAGTTAATAATAAGTAATAGTTTTTTTTTTTGTTTTTTGTTGGCCAAACGGTAGGATATCAGTGTTTTAATAATTTAGATTATAATAAAAAAAATATCACAATTATTCTATCGACTCAAATACATCTGACTTTTTCACTATCTAAAAGATAACTACATAAATTATTAGACCAACTATCTTATCATTAACTAATAGTTAAAGGACAAGGTTTTCATATAATTATCTTTATAAGATTTACAAATATAAAATTTGATCAGAGAATCAATCACAATCCTTTTAAATAAAATTTATTTTACATTTTTATAAATCTCATAATTATGTGTGAAGATTATATTTAATTTTGTTTTTAATTTTCTCCATGTTAACCTTGCTTGAATTGCCGGGAGAGAGAAACAGTGGGATCGTTGACTGGGTGGCAGGACAAGGGAAGGGATGTGTACAACCGGCCAGGTTGGTGCCACATGGTTTGTTATGATAAGCTTTACAACTTTCTTTGAGACGTTTGGATTTGTGCTTCTTTTTTCCTTTTTTTTTTTAAGGTAAATTATAGCAAAAATTATAAATAAAGCCAAGTTTGGGTACTTTCAAAAAAATCAAAAAGTCAAAAAATTACTCAAAAAATTAAAAAGTTAACACTATTCACCAAAACTCAACAATTACGGCTGCACAACTCCCAATTCAAAATTTTCCCTACAAATCAATTTTTATAAATTTTTATTACACATTTTTCAATAAAAAGTCAAAAAGTTAACCCAAACATCGATATTTTCAATCTCAATTTTTTAGTCCAAAAAGATAAAAAAGTGCACTTTTTTAGTCTTCCCAAACTTGGTCTAAATACAATAATTTTAAAATAATTACATTATAGGTAAAAAAAAAAAATATTTGCAAGTTTGACACACAAGAAAAACTTATACCAAAAACAGAAAATATTTGTCCTACACACACAAAAGGCTTAGAGGTTATTTGAGAAATACTAAATTAGTATACTTTTTGATTTTTTATAAAATATATATATATATATATATATATATATAAAATGTGGGTTGAAATTAAAGTGATATAGTAGAGAGGTAATATGATCAAAATAAAAAATGATATAATCCAAATAAAATAATTGTGATTCAAATAAAATGTGATATTTTAACACATGCCAAACAATATCTTACACCACATGCAATGAAATTATTTTCTCACAGTCCAGCTCAAATGCAATTTCTTCTAAATTATATTAATCTCTTTTGAAACTTAAAAAAAATGCAACAAATTTTATAATTTCCGCATAATTATATTAACTTCGTTTTTAATATAGTTAAATAAATTAAAACTGATACAGATAGTATAAAAATATAAAGATAAACAAAATAAATTATAAATTTTAATATACAAATATGACAGTATTATTTTTTCCATTAATATGACTAATAAATTACTATTGAAAATCAAGATAGATGTCATATGAATTAAAACATTAAAAAAATATAATATATAATTCTATTAAATTTTTTTCCAAAGCATACTATCTATTCTTTCTTGTATACTTCACCCTTTGTATGATATCAATGCATGATATTGTCATTCGTTGACCCGTGGCAATTCAATCCGTAAATGTATCCACCTAAAAGTACTTTTATTCAAACTTTTAAAAATTGATATGATAATTTTTAAAAATATATATATATATATATAATGTATCAAATTAAATATTTTATTAGTTTTTACTTTAATATGTTTTTAACTCTTTTATTTTATTTAGAGAAATTTAATTTATTAATTATAATGAATTTCTTTTTGAAATGGACTATTCAAATTATGAGAAGAAAACAAATTAGCATCTGCATCATTCGGCATCCAATTAAAAAAGCAATTTTTTTGAAACTTTTTTTTTGTCTGTAATGATTGTTTTTTTCAAATTTATGTTAAATCTTTTACTTTTTCGGTTCGTCTACTGTAAAAGAATTTAAAAATAAAATTCAAAAAACTTCTCTGAGGACCAGAAAACTAAAAAAAAAAAATGTCTATTGTTTTTTTTTTCCCAAACTTTTTTCATCTTTAATGGATTTTTTTTTCAAATTATATTTTTTTTATTATATTTTTGTGAGAGAAGAGTGTAATGATTATGAGTTGGATGTGATATTTTGTCTGTTGTGGCTCAAATAGCCTATTCTGTCTTTTGTGCCTCAAAAAACCAAAAGAGCCCAAATGAGCTCTTCCCAAACGACACTACTTATTTAAAAAAAAATAAGTTATCTTTTTACTTTTTTGATATGTCATAAGTGACAAAAAAAAAAAACTTTAATTTATTTAGTTTAAAGATCTAAATAAATACGGCATATAAAAAATTAAAAAAAAAAATTGATGTTATAAATGACAAAATATTTTTTTAAATTCTTTTGATTGAAAGGGCTAAATAAAATGACTAATAATAATAACTGCAGCCTTTGGAGAAATATTGAATATTTGGCATTGTTTGGTTGTGATTTGTAATCAATTTTCTACACGTGTGTTTGAGTATCACTACAAAAAAATTGACTTTTTGCGACGGTAAAATACCGTCGCTAATACTCCTCATGCCGTCGCTAATACTTTTTGCGACGGCAAAATGACTTTTTGCGACGGCAAGAGGGGGGTCGCAACTGCAGGGGTTGCAAAAGAGTTTTTGCGACGGTAAGTGCCGTCGCTAATGTTTTGCGACGGCATTTTTTCTTTTTGCGATGGTACCATACAGTCTCTAATAACGTTTGAAATTTCTTGACTTTTTTGCGAAGGCCCTATTTTACCGTCGCTAAAATTGTTATTTGAGACGGCAAAAAACACCGTTGCCAATAGTCTTTTTTTAAAAAAAAACACTGTTTTTTGCGACGGTGTGGTGCCATCGCAAAAAGTATAAAAATATGAAATTTTCTATTTTTTGCGACAGTGTAATGCCGTCGCAAAAAATATTAAAAAATAATAAAATTTCTATTTTTTGCGACAGTATAATGTCGTCGCAAAAAGTAAAACCTGTAACAAAATTAATAAAAATATTAAAATTTTCTATTTTTTCCGACGGTGGTGCCATCTCTCTCTCTAAGAGCTGATTATTTACATTTCATTCACAAAAACATCATAACAGAAAATAAAAATAAAAATTGATCAAACCATCAAATTCAATATTTTACAAAGAACAATTAAATTGTACATGTTCATAAAAGCATATTTAAATTATAAAATTCACCCAAATCCTAAAAAAAAAAAAAATAATAAAATAAAATCTAAAATTCACCAATCAGCACATTGGATATTTAAATGCTCTTACAAAAATTAAAAAATTTCCAACAAGATCTCAATTTTGAGCCTATTTCAAAAATCAAGCTGCAAATTCCTTACTTCTAGAATCAGATCTTCCCCTCGGCAAAATTTATCCTTTTGACCTACAAATAAATAGATAACAGTTGCAAATTATAATCTTTTGGAGAAACCAACTATTTAAACACCAGTAATGAAGACAATGAAGACTATGGAAAGAACACTTACGTTGTCATCAGGAACAACTGCATATCTCTCAATTGGAGAAATCAAAACTTTCCCTGCTCACAAATAATAATAATAATAATAATAATAATAATAATAATAATAATAATAATGGAATTCAATGTAGTCCAAAATAGTGTAATAAACTCTTATTGTAATATACGTGGGGAATTTTTTCATGTCTGATGGGAGTGGGAAGGGTTGGACTTAAAGGGTTCCTACCTGTCTTGGATTGTAGAATACACAAATTTATTTTGTAGGAACTCACATGCAGAGGGTCCATCATAAAGAATTGTGAGAAGAATACTAATATGTGATTACAATTAACTCTATATATGGTAGTTAATCAGGTGTAACGAAAAAAATTTTACGAAAAAATAAAAAAAAGGGTGTCTACTAAAAATTAATTTTTTTTTATTTTCTGTATTTTTTGTGCAATAATTTATGATCTATGGTTGTTAGGAAAGATGAGAGGGAGACGATATAAATGCTTTAGAGCTCTAATATTGGAGTTCTAATAGCTCTAATGGAAAGTGGGTTCTACTCTGATATAATATTTTAGTCTTATTTTTTTTATCAATAATATTTGAGAGCTCTAATACAACTCTAATGATGTGGAGAATACTCATGTGAAGGTGGGGCTCACACTCCTCTCTTTATTTCTCTCTACTCTCTTTTTTCCACCTCACTAGAGCTCCATTTAGAGCTCTTAAATTAGAGTTATGTTTCATTACTCTATTTTTCACTTTACTAGAGTTCAATTAGAACTCTAATTTTAGAGGGATGAATCATAAGCCAAGAGACAATGAGAAAAGAGTTGAATAGGAAAATGGATGATTGGATGAGTGAAAGCGTAGGAAAGTGGGTGACAAGCATTTTTGTTACTCCTACTCCTATGCTAAACACTCAACCTTCCGAATTTGTCTCCTACCGATCCCAACTTTTCACGCCACTTTGTTTTTCTTAACTTTGTACCTTCATTCAAATTTAATGTTTTCCCCTCCCTATCTTTGTCTCTCTAACAAGGGAGGTGGGATTTCAAGAGGAGAGAGAATAGAGAACTAAAAGCTAAAGATAAAAGAATCTCACAAAGAGAAATTGAGGCAGCAAAGTTGTGCACAATAATTTTCATCTTGACTCCTAATCGTATCATTTTGAAATTGAAACATAACCCCCCCTAAATGTTTTTTTTTTTTATTTGTAGAACAACTTCAGGTAGATCAGTTATATGACAAATCACTTCTCGTTTTGAAATTGAAACAATATTGAGTTACGTTATTTATTACATACATTTATTTTTTTTCCTTTTGATTTGTAGAACAACTCTTTCCTTTTGATTTGTAGAACAACTTCACATAGAAGATTTGGAGAACTTGTTGCACGAGAGCTTGCTACTTACTTTCAACACAGATATTGAAGATGGCAGCATTGAGGAAGTACGTTTTCTATTCGAATAGACTATTTTTATTATATTTTTCTTTTATTCCCATGACATCGATTTATTGTATATTACAATGTTGAGTTCATAATTTGTGATGCTCATGAGCTATTAATATCTCAAACAGGTCGCGGAGCAATTGATGATTATGCATGAAGAATTCTTGCAAGGAAGTCATGCATTAATGAACAAAAGAGTAATTGAAATCAAAAACCTTGGAAGAACAAGTTCATCTTCATAGTTCACAGGTAATTAATGATGGTTAAACTTGTCATTATGTGTACTCACTTTTCATCCTCACTTGTCCAACATTGTAATAGTCTAAGAATAAACAAGAAACAACTACATATATATATATATATATATATATATGGCATTTAGCTTATAGGTATTGAGAACTGGTGGGTTGGATGGAGATGGGTTAATAGGTAGCGGGAAGATAGAGAATGGGCTATAGAAATTGAAGGTAGAGGCTAAGGATTTGGGTTTCAAATGTTAAGAATGATAGTAGAATTGAGATTTAAGGATGGTGTTAATGTACCTTTCGGATATGGAGCGCTTCTCGAACTCTATCATTGTTATTCCAAAAATAGGAAAGTCTGTACGCATTGATCTACAATCAAGGATGGCAAACAAATAGTCATAAGATGATCTCCTTATACATGAACTGCATATAGAGTACAAGTGAAAAATAATGGAGTGTTATTTGTCTTCACAAACAAGGCATGAAGTTCATGGGTGATATACAATGTTGAGGACAAGGAAAGTAAAACAATTGGTCCTTCAACCAATGGGAATAAATAAAAATGTAAAATTGATTCCAGAATAAAAATATACAATGTTACAGTACAGAAAGCAAATGAGCATATGCAATGTGACCTCCTAGAACTATCTTGTTAATATAACATAATTTTTCAACAGTCCATGGCTAGATCTCAAATATTCTAGGATCACGGGTAAGGGACCAATAATCAATACGAAGAAGCTAGTGGAGCTTTAGATGCCAAATCTATGACAATGGTGTCATCATGTACAGATTATCATACAAATAAATGCCACTAATAATAAGAACTCTCAGATGTTCTCAATCAATATCTTAAACAACATTTATTCTACAAAACAAATAATAGCTCTCAATCAATATCATATGCAACATTTTCTTTACAAAACAAACAACGAATCTACATCCAACTAATTAGATGTGAAAAGGATGCAGTGAAATTTATGATAGATGGAAGTGAAAATATCAAAATTAATAAATTTTAAAATATCAAATCTCCTTAGCTTCATCCCTACATCACAATTCTTCTCCTTTGGACAAGGCTTCACCATCAAAAATCTCTGCAACAAGAAAGCTGTTAGAAACCATCAAGGGTAAAGAGATTTTAAAAACTAAAATTAAAACTTCTTAGAAGAAGAAGAAAGAAAATTCTAACAGCTACAAGCCCGAGTAATGCCTTATATTTCATTAAAGGAACTACGGTCACTATTATGGGAGAAGAAAACAATGTACTGTGTGTAAAACCAAAAGATATAGCAATTAAGAAAAAAACAGTGCAGAGTAACCATTTGAGAGATGATATGGATTCATTGCATACCTAACGGAAAGGCTTAACTACTTTTCCTACTCATTGAATGGATATTTATGATATATGGTGACGACTTTAAAACCGTAGAGACATCGCATCAATTGGTGAGTCTTACCTAAGAGTTCCTTTAGAGCCCTTATTTTAGAACTCTCAAACATTTTTGTCTAAAAACCAAGGTCAAGGATCAGGCAAGAAAAAAAATTAGAATCAACCAACATATAAATTACTAAAACATGAAATCAATCAACCAAAATATTAGAATTCTTTGATATATTGAGTCTGAAACTATAAATATAATTACCCAGTCTGACATCCATCACCATTCATGTTCATACAAACATAATCTTCACTAAGGAGAGATCAAAAGAAGCAGGGTTACATACCTGAGAAGAGTTCAGATCATTCTTCTTGCACATAAAACTCAAAGCACGACCTGGATAAGCTCCGACCAGAGTTTCTCCAAGGCCTTTCACCACCTGTGCCGAAAAGAAGACAGACGCAAACATTATTTGCTCTGCTGATCACTCCAATAAATATTCAATAAAGAAAAAAAATTAGAATCAAACTTCATTGAATAGATCCTCTCTAAAACATGAAATCAATCAACCAAAATATTATCTAGAGCATACTGTAATCAGGTCGAACAGATAAATCAAAGGAAGAAACTATCGGGCACTGCTGAATTCAGACAATGAGGCTTGAGGAAGAGGAGGCCGACGCTACTGCTGCTCCGATGCTGCTCCTCCGACGACACTGCTCCTCCTCCGCTGCTCTGACGCTACTCCTCCGCCGCTCGCCGTGGGGTAGGGATTGAGATTGAGGATTTGTGGGTTTGTGGGTTTGACATTGGGGATTTTTTGGGGGGGGGAAGGGGGGGTAGTGATTTTTGGGTTTGAGATTGGGAATTTGTGGGTTTGAGATTAGGGATTTGGGGGGGCGGGGTAGGGATTTTTGGGTTTGGGGTTTGAGATTGGAGATTTGGGGATTTTGGGGGGGAGGGGGGGTAGTGATTTTTGGGTTTGAGATTGGGAATTTGTGGGTTTGAGATTAGGGATTTGGGGGGGCGGGGTAGGGATTTTTGGGTTTGGGGTTTGAGATTGGAGATTTGGGGGGAGGGGGGGAGGGGGGCGGGAATGGAAAAAAATGGGCGGTAATAAAAAATAAGAAAATATTTTTTTTTAGTCACAAATGAAATTTAAATAATAAAATAATATCGTTAAATTTTTTTTTTTTTTGTGACGGGGTTATCGTCGTCAAAAAATTTTATTTTTTGTTAAAATGTATATATTTTTGTAGTTAATGAATTTTTTTTAATTTTTTTTTTTTTAGTTACTAAGATTGAAAATTTATTTGTTTCATTTTTATTTTAATGAAAAAAATATTATTATTTTTTATTTGGTAGAAGTAGGGGTAATATTTTAATGAAAAATATTTTTCACTAAAATAAAAATTAATTTTCTGTAGTTAATGAAAAATATTTTTCTGTGGCCTATTTTTTTGGGTTACTAAAAATCACGATCTAATTTTTTATGGTAGAGGAAATTGAGCGGCAATAGTGGTGGTGGTGATGGTGATAGCGAAAGAGATTAGTGGTGAAGTTGTGGTAGTGGTAGTGTAAATGGAGTGGCAGGGGTGAAGAAGAGGGAATGGTAGTAATAGTGGCAGTAGTGGTAGTGGTAGTAGTGGAGTGGTGGCGATGGTAGTAGTAATGGTGAAGTGGCGACAGTGGAAGTAGTGGTGGTGGTGGAATGGTGTTTGCAATAGTGGTAAAGGTGGTAGAAGAGATGGGTGGTGAGAAAGAGAAATGAGTGAGAGACAGATAGAAGAGAGAGAGGAGAGAGACAGAGTGATGAGCGAGAGAGAGACAAAGTGGTCGCTAAAAGTGCATTTTCTTGTAGTGGATCGATAAATCGAGAGGGAGGTCAGTAAATAGAGAAGACGAGAGTGAGAAAGTGAGCAACGCAAACACAGTAGGAGAGAGAGAGAGAGAGAGAGATAGAGAGTGAGAGATAGAAAATAGACTTAGAGAGAAGAGAGATGGACGAGAGAGACAGAGAGAGATAGAGAAAAGAGAGATGAGCGAGAGAGATAGAAAAAGATGAGAGAGATAGAGAGAAGAGAGATGAGCGAGAGAGATAAAGAGAAGAGAGATGAGCGAGAGAGATAGAGAGAGAAAATAAATGAGAAAAGAGATGAGAGAAGAGATAGATGAATGAGAGATACACAGAGAGAAAGACAGATAGACAGACAGACAGAGAGAGAAGAGTAATGAGTAAGAGTGATGAGTGAGAGAGAGACAGGGAGAGAGAGATAGACAGAAAAAGAGAGAGAGAGAGAGAGATAGAGATAGAGGGAAAGATAGAAAAAGAGAGAGAAACAAGAGATGAGCGAGAGATAGACAAAAAGAGAAAGAAATAGAGCGAAAAGAGATGAGCAAGAGAGAGACACAGAAAAAGAGAGAGATAGAGAAATAAGAGAAATGGGCGAGAGAGATAGAAAGATAAGAGAGAGAGAGAGAGAGAGAGAGAAAAGAAATGAGAGAGATAGAGAGAAGAGAGATGAGCGAGAGAGACAGAGAGAGAAAACAGATGAGAGAGATAGAGAGAAGAGAGATAGGCGAGAGACACAGAGAGAAAATGAGAGAGAGAAATAGACAGACAGAGAGAGAAGAGTGATGAGTGAAAGAGATAAAGAGAAGAGAGAGAGAGAGAGGCAGAGAGACATGAAGATGAAAAAATGAATGAAAAGAGAAATGTTACATCAAAAGAGTAAGAAGACATTGTTTTTTTAAATTTTTTTTTGTGAAAGAAAAAGTACTAGAATTTATTCAAATCATTTTGTGACTGTATATATATGAAGCTGTCTCAAAACCACAATCACTATGCTAGGTTAGAGTTTTCCAAAAACTCTTTTGAGAAAATTATACTTTCTTGTTTTCCGTGTTATATTGTTTTTACTGAATTTTTTTAATATTTTAAGTATTTTTTTTTAAATTTTTAGACACACCTAATATAAATACACCTAAAAATTAAAAAAAATTGTAAACTTTTTTTAAAAAAAATTCACTAAATACCAAAAATACAATACATTTTTTTTTGTATTTTTATGTATTTATTAATTTTTAAAAATATTTTTTCATAATTTTTTTTTAGATACATCTAAGTAAGGTGCATCTAAAAAAAATATTTAAAATTTTAAAAATATTCACTAAAAATTAAAAAAAAAACACGAAAGTCACTTTTTGCGACGGCAGAAAATGCCATCTCAAAAAAGCAGAGTATTTGCGACGGCACCATTTGCCGTCTCAAAAAAGCAGAGCATTTGCGACGGCACAATTTGCCGTCTCAAAAAACAGAGTATTTGCGACTGCAGAAAATACCGTCGCAAATGCTCTCATTTTTTGAGACGGCAAATTGTGCCGTCGCAAATGCTATGCTTTTTTGAGATGGCAAATAGTGCCGTCGCAAATACTCTGCTTTTTTGAGACGGCATTTTTTGCCGTCGCAAAAAGTGACTTTTTGAGACAGCAAGTGACTTTTTGAGACAGCAAGTGTGCCGTCGCAAATAGTCCCGTCTCATATACCCACTTTTCTTGTAGTGTATGATGTTTGGTTATGGTTTTGAAATCAATTTTTCACACTCTCTGCAGAGAACTCTGATGCACAGGCCGTGTTTTTTGTCAAAATTTTGCCTGAGGAAGTCCACTTGGAAGACCACCCGGATGTCCTTGGGGACGTCCACCCGGATGTCCTCTGAATTCCAGATTTATTTATTTATTTATTTATTTTGGCAATTGATTTACATACTCGGGAAAAACATTTTCTGAATTTTTTTAAATTTTTTATGTGTTTTAAAATAATTTTGAGTTGTATGTTTAGTTATGAGTTGTAAATTTTTGTATCACATATCAAATGTCACATCAACAATTCCCCACTCAAATCAAACCTCTTTTCCAAAACTCTTTACCAAACAAATTTTCTACACTCAAATAATAATTCTACAACACACAAACTCAAAATAAAACTCATACTCTCAAATCACATTTACAAAACACAACCAAACACAGGCTAAGTCTTTTTTGGCATTCAACAAACGAGGTCACCTTCAGAATCAACCCAAACACGGCTTATGAAAATGTTTGTTTTTTTGAGTTTTTCAAGATGTGATAAATGACTAAATAATTTTTTAATTTATTTAATTAGAAAACCTAAATAAAATGGTTTACACTACAACATTTTCTTAATTTAGTGATATTTGAAAATGTTACAAAACTATTCTTCTAATGATATTTTTTAGTCTTAGGACATTTTGAACAAATGTCATTTGTACCCCTGTCGCGGTAGATACTAATGACACTACAACAAAAACATACTTTAGTGGCACTACACTAGTGGCATATTTTTAGAAATGCCACAAAAAATGATATTTAGTGGCACGTTTTTGAAAAATGCCACAAAACGACAAGCATAAAAGGCTCTAGTGACATTTCAATGAACAAGTGTCACAAAACTACAACAAAAACATACTTTAGTGGCACTACACTAGTGGCATATTTTTAGAAAATGTCACAAAAATGATATTTAGTGGCACGTTTTTGAAAAATGCCACAAAACGACAAGCATAAAAGGCTCTAGTGACATTTTAATGAACAAGTGTCACAACACTACAACAAAAACATATTTTAGTGACACCATACTAGTGGCATTAAAAAATGTCACAAAAAGAATATTTGGTGGCATTTTTTAGAAAAATGTCATAGAGCCACACACATACAAGGCTCTAGTGGCATTTCAATTAAAAAAATGTCACTTAACTACAACAAAAATGTCACTACAAAAACTTTTTATGAATATTTGCAATGACATTTTTTAAAAAATGTCAGGACACTAGGTAGGTGCAAATTACTTGTTTATGGCACTTAGGTGAAAAGTGTCATAAACAAATATTTTATAGCATTTTGAGAAATGCCACTAAGCCAAAAACTTTCCAAGCTTATAATGACATTTTTGAAAAAATAAAAAATGCCAATATATTTTCTAAATTTTTAAAATGCAGTAAATGATTAAAAATAAATGAATTAAACTCAATATACACTGCAAGAAAAAGCATATTCGGCGACTAAATTTCCTGACCAAAAAAATTTGGTCGCTGAAAGTATAGCTTTCAGTGACCAAAACAGCATTAGTTGCCAAAAGTAAAGCTTTTTGGCGACTAAACAATTTTAGTAGCCAAAAGTCTACAATTGGAAACTAAAACTAAGTTTGGTCGCTGATTATATGGGTTTTAGTGACTAAAAAATTTTTAGTAGCCCAAAGTAAAACTTTTTGGCGACTAAAAAAATTTAGTAGCCAAAAGTCTACAACTGGCGACTAAAAATAAGTTTGGTCGCTGATTATATGGTTTTTACCAACTAAAAAAATTTTAGTAGCCAAAAGTAAAACTTTTTGGTGCAAAAAAAAAATTTTAGTAGCCAAAAGTCTACAATTGGCGACTAAAAAATAAGTTTAGTCGCCAAAAGTGGTCATTTTTAGGGCGGGAGAACTAAAATCCTAAGGCGGGAATAAAATTTTTTGGTGACCAAAATTTTGATAGCTGAAAGTGCATCTTCGGCGACCAAATCCGATTTGGGTCGACAAAAGTTAAGTTTTTTAGCAACTAAAAAATAATTAGTAGCCAAAAGTATAGAATTGGCAACTAAAAAATATTTTTAGTCACCAAAAGTGGTCTTTTTTTTATTTTGGTAGTAAATAGTTTATTTTTCATAAATTATGTTCAATAAAATAATTATGTTTATACATATACTTTTATATTAATATGGATGTATGTACTTGTAACCAGCCCGCGGGGGGACCTCGCTACAGCTCGGACTCGATTTTGTAGTCACGGTTCTAAGTCTGAACCAAAGAGTCCAAATCCGGCAAATCGTTTTGAGAAAACAGGTTTTTGAAAGAAGTGCCAAACATGGACTGCTTTGCCAGATACAGAGTCGCCACCTAAATATTTTATTTTGGGAAATTTAGGAAACCCTGACTCGGTGCCAAAAGGCCGCGTGTCCGTCATCACCAAAGTTGCCTCGGCTCGGGAACTTGGGTACGATTAGGGAAGGTCACTTCATGAGCACCCCCGCTCGCCCGATCAAAGATCGGCCTCTACTAACCATGATATCTATTTTTGAAAACATTGTGAGTTCTTAATCCGGTTATTAGCCTAGGTTACTATGTGATGCGCGCAGCATACAAGTATAGACTGAGTCGCCTGAATTGGAACAAAACATTTCATGTTCGCTTTTTTGAAAATGGTTTGCTACCCGCAGGTAGGCTTAAAATGCAGATTTTGCCACCCGCAGGTGGGCTTAGAAAAGATGGTTTTGCCACTATCTAGTAGGCTTAAAACTCACAGTCAATGATTTGTTCCAATCCAAATAACCCAACTTTCACCTACAGGCATTCAGGTAGTTATATCACATAAGCAATTAGCCTCATGGTAAGCATGCTATTCATGGCAGTCACTCACACGCATGCAAGGATGCTAAAGCATAAAACTTACCGAGTACTCCAAGCCAAAATAGAAACTACATTAGAAATCATGCATGATCCTAAGTATACAGAAATGCCTGATGCAACACATGCAAAAATGCAAACTATAGCAGGCTCGGCTATTCTAAACATGGCATGTGAAATGCTACAGCTAACATGTATTCAATTTGGAATTGAAAGTACAATGCAGTTAGTATGGTACGCCGAGCCCGGTGCATGCAATACAGATGAATAAATGCAAACATGCTATCATACTGTATGCTAATTGAAATATGCCCTAATCTAACCATCGTAAGCGGATAAATAAAAGGGAGAAAGACGTGGGGTTGGAAGACATACAACATACACACACACACTTATTACAGTTGTGCCCTCGCGCAGAGGGTCCGAATAAATAATACAGTCCCAAATAAAAGAATATTACAGTCCAAATGTTACAGTCCAAATAATACAAATTCCTAATTAATTAACAAATTAACTAAGAAAATTAATAAAACTGGCATGCAAGCTAGGGACTGCCTTGCTTCTGATGGATGATGCATGTCCGGGTTGTCTTGCGCGGAAATCCACCGGGATGCCCCAATTAGCCTCTGTTTAGCAGTTATTCTTGGAAAGCGTGCCAAGCTCCAAAAAGTTGCTGATTCTTCATTTTGCTGCGACAGAGAGCAGGAAAGGGGCATAGCAATGTATTTGCACAGATATATGCATGCCTCGATCCTCGTGCCACCAATCACGCATATCGATGCATGATGACCGAGGAGCTGAATTGCGCAATTCAATGTAGAATGAATGTACATGAAAACACAACAAAACCTAACTCCATTATGGATGATCCGGAGTGTCGGTGACTAGGAAATTGAGATACATTCCGTCACTCGGAGTACGAAATGTACCTCGTTTCCCGTGCCCGGGCTAACTCTTATTCCGAACACAATGCAATATGCATGACATGCATGAAATGCAACTAAGATACAGCCTAGCATGCACAATGCTATGAAAAAGAGATGCCTCGAAATGCGTGCACGCGGGCACGCAAATCGAGAAAATGCATGAATGCGATCTAAGATACAACCTAGTATGCGCTATGCTGTGAAAATGAGATGCCTCGAAATGCGTGCACATGGGCACGCAAACCGAGGCAATGTCATATGCGATGCGATATGGCATGGAAATATGATATGGGCTTACACTAACAATGAGAGCGCCTCAACCACACTCACATAAGATGCCGGTGGATGAAAATGAAGTGCCTCAAAATGCGTACACACGGGCACGCAAACCGAGGCAATGGCATATGCAATGCAATATGGCTAAAATGGCATATAAAATGCAAAATGGACTTATACTAACATGAGAGAGCCTCAACCACACTCACATAAGAGGCCGGTGGATGAAAATGAAGTGCCTCAAAATGCGTGCACACGGGCACGCAAACCGAGACAATGACATATGCAATGCAATATGGCTAAAATGGCATATAAAATGCAAAATGGACTTATACTAACATGAGAGAGCCTCAGCCACACTCACATAAGAGGTCGGTGGATGAAAATGAAGTGCCTCGAAATGCGTGCACAAGGGCACGCAAACCGAGGCAATGGCATATGCAATGCAATATGGCTAAAATGGCATATAAAATGAAAAATAGACTTATACTAACATGAGAGAGCCTCAGCCACACTCACATAAGAGGCCGGTGGATGAAAATGAAGTGCCTCGAAATGCGTGCACACGGGCACGCAAACTGAGGCAATGGCATACGCAATGCAATATGGCTAAAATGGCATATAGAATGCAACATGGACTTACACTAACATGAGAGAGCCTCAGCCACACTCACATAAGAGGCCGGTGGATGAAAATGAAGTGCCTCGAAATGCGTGCACACGGGCACGCAAACCGAGGCAATGGCATATGCAATGCAATGGCATGGAAATGGCATATGCAAACAAACTAAAGGGATTTCAGCACTGAAATGTGGGGGAAAAGAGCCCCGAAATGAGGCGAAAGTACACCCGATGCATGGAATAGTCCCGAAACATGAATTTTGGCACCCGAAATGGCCTATAGCTATGCAATGCATGCACAATTTGAACATGAGATGAAAAGACAGAAGCAAGGCAGCCCCAAAATTAGCACTTTACCAGTACAAATCATGGCCAAACAGCAAGCAAAGATAGGGCAACAATGGCATGCAAGAATAGGGGCCAAGAGAGGGTAATGAAACAAGTGATATATGAAAAACCCAAACTGAAAAATTCCCTTCTACAACATTGAAGAGGGACCAAAAATATACACATTTACAGTTTATGGCCGGTCCCAAAACAACATGTATACAAGCCAAAAATATCATGCAACATATGGCCAAAATAGAGATATAACACAAAGTATATTAATGATGCCTCAAACAGTGAAACATTCTTAATGAAACATGAAGAATGGACCAAAATAAGACCTTTTATAGCTTTGTGGAATGACCAAAAACAGAAGCATAATGGGCTGCCAAGTCATTCAAAAATAGGGGACCAAAGATGGATATAAAGACAAGTGGCATGTGGAGATCCCAAACAAGGATGAGCCCTTCTTCAATATTGAAGAGGGGCTCAAAATAAGCCTACTTACAGTTTATATGATGCTCCAAAACAGATCACACATAGGCTAGAAAAAGCATGCAAGATATTGACATACAAAGAGGGTATTGAAGCAAGTGCAAGAAGGAGGGCTCAAACAAGGTTGAGCCCTTAATGAGACATGAAAATGGTACTTTCAGTTTTGGTCGGAGCTCAAATCAATAAGCATGTATGGCTTACAAATGGTGCAAGAAATGGACCAAAAAGGGGGAAATGCTACTCACCTTTGAAGACCAATGTTTTTGTTGCTTCTTGGACCAACTTTGATGATTCTAAGCTGCTGAAATTCCTCCCCTTGCTGCTGGAATGGAGTGGTGGTGGTGGAGCTTGAAGATGATGAAGAAATGGAGCCCAAAACTTGAAGGAAATGGGGTGATATGTATGTATATGCTCCAACCAATCCTTGTAACCCCTTTTCTTGAGTTGGGAGGCCAGCAAAAAATGCAAGAGAGGGAGAGAAGACCCTAGGCAAAAAGTGGAGGGAATTCAGGCTCTTGTTCCCTGTAACAAGCCCGCGGGGGACCTCGCTACAGCTCGGACTCGACTTTGTAGTCACGGTTCTAAGTCTGAACCAAAGAGTCTAAATCCGGCAAATCGTTTTGAGAAAAAACAGATTTTTTGAAAGAAGTGCCAAACATGGACTACTTTGCCGGATACAGAGTCGCCACCTAAATGTTTTTAATGGGAAATTTAGGAAACCCTGACTCGGTGCCAAAGGCCACGTGTCCATCATCACCAAAGTTGCCTCGGCTCGGGAACTTGGGTACGATTGGGGAAGGTCACTTCGTGAGCACCCCCGCTCGCCCGATCAAAGATCGGCCTCTATTAACCAAAGATCGGCCTCGATTGGGGAAGGTCATTTCATGTTTGTTTTTGAAAGATGGTTTGCTACTCACAAGTAGGCTTAAAATGCAGATTTTGCCACCCTCGGGTGGGCTTAGAAAAGATGGTTTTGCCACTATCTAGTGGGCTTAAAACAAATAGTTGATGATTTATTCCAATTCAAGT
Source organism: Camellia sinensis (assembly GCF_055761805.1). NCBI lineage: Eukaryota > Viridiplantae > Streptophyta > Magnoliopsida > Ericales > Theaceae > Camellia > Camellia sinensis. The sequence continues at coordinate 194,448,223 of NC_138965.1, forward strand.
AACCCAACCTTTACCCACAGGCATTCAGGCAGTTATATCACATAAGCATATTGCCTCATGTTAAGCATGCTATTTATGGCAGTCACTCACACGCATGCAAGGATGCTAAAGCATAAAACTTACCGAGTACTCCAAGCCAAAATAGAAACTACGTTAGAAATCATGCATGATCCTAAGTATACAGAAATGCCTAATGCAACACATGCAAAATGCAATTATAGCAGGCTCGGCTATCCTAAGATGGCATATGAAATGCTACAACTATCATGTATTCAATTTGGAATTGAAAGTACAATGCAGTTAGTATGATGCGCCGAGCCCGGTGCATGCAAAACAGATGAATGAATGCAAACATGCTATCATACTGTATGCTAATTGAAATATGCCCTAATCTAACCACCATAAGCGGATAAATAAAAGGGAAGAAAGACGTGGGGTTGGAAGACATGCATCACACTCACGCACACTTATTACAATTATGCCCTCGCGCAGAGGGTCCGAATAAATAATACAGTCCGAATATTACAGTCCCGAATAAAAGAATAGTACAGTCCAAAATGTTACAAAATCCTAATTAATTAACAAATTAACTAAGAAAATAAATAAAACTGGCATGCAAGCCAGGACTAACTGGCATGCAAGCCAGGACTGCCTTGCTTCTGATAGATGATGCATGTCCGGGTTGTCTTGCGCGGAAATCCACCGGAATGCCCCAATTAGCCTCTGTTTACACTTGTTCTTGAAATACGCGCCAAACTTCGGAAGTTTGCTGATTCTTCATTTTGCTGCAATAGAGAGCAGGAAAGGGACATAGCAATGTATTTCACAAATATATGCATGTCTCGATCCTCGTGCCACCAATCACGCATACCGAGGCATGATGGCAGAGGAGTCGAATTGCACAACTCAATATAGAATGAATGCACATGAAACACAGCTAAAACCTAACTCCATCATGGATAATCCGGAGTGTCGGTGACTGGGGAATTGAGATACATTCCGTCACTCGGAGTACGGAATGTACCTCGTTTCCCGTGTCAGGGCTAACTCCTATTCCGAACACGATGCAATATGCATGACATGCATGAAATGCAACTAAGATACAATCCTAACATACACAATGCTGTGAAAATGAGATGCCTCGAAATGCGTACACGCGGGCACGTAAACCGAGGCGATGGTATATGCAATGCAAGTGATATGCATGACATGCATGAAATGTAACTAAGATACAATCCTAACATACACAATGCTGTGAAAATGAGATGCCTCAAAATGCGTGCACGCGGGCACGTAAACCGAGGCGATGGTATATGCAATGCAAGTGACTAAAATGGCATGAAAAATGTAACATGGACTTATACTAATATGAGAGAGCCTCAGCCACACTCACATGAGAAGCCGGTAGGTAAAAATGAAGTGCCTCGAAATGCGTGCACACGGGCACGCAAACCGAGGCGACGGCATACGCAATGCAAATGACATGGAAACATGATATGGACATATACCAACATGAGTGAGCCTCAGCCATACTCACATAGGATGCCGGTAGATGAAAACGAAGTGCCGCGAAATGCGTGCACACGGGCACGCAAACCGAGGCGATGGCATACGCAATGCAAATGACATGAAAACATGATATGGACTTATACCAACAAGAGTGAGCCTCAGCCGCACTCACATAGGATGCCGGCAGATAAAAATGGAGTGCCTCAAAATGCGTGCACACGGGCACGCAAACCGAGGCGATGACAGAATGCGATGAAATGACATGGAAATGACAAATGGGCTTATACCGACATGAGTGAGCCTCAGCCACACTCACATAGGATGCCGTCGGATAAAAATGGAGTGCCTCGAAATGCGTGCACACGGGCACGCAAACCAAGGCAATGGCAGAATGCGATGCAATGACATGAAAACATGATATGGACTTATACCAACATGAGTGAGCCTCAGCCGCACTCACATAGGATGCCGCCGGATAAAAATGGAGTGCCTCAAAATGCGTGCACACGGGCACGCAAACCGAGACAATGGCAGAATGCGATGCAATGACATGAAAATATGATATGGGCTTATACCAACATGAGTGAGCCTCAGCCACACTCACGTAGGATGCCGTTGGATAAAAATGGAGTGCCTCGAAATGTGTGCACACGGGCACGCAAACCGAGGCAATGGCAGAATGCGATGCAATGACATGAAAACATGCAAACATGTTAATGGATTTTCAGCAATGAAATGTGGGGGAAAACAGCCCCGAAATGAGGCGAAAACACACCCGATGCATGGAATTGTCCCGAAATGCGAATTTAGGCACCCGAAATGGCCTATAGCTATGCCAAACATGCACAATATGGACATGCAATGCAAAAACAGAAGCTAAGCAGTCCCAAAAAAGGCACTTTCACAGTTATAAACATGGCCAAACAGCAAGCATAGGTATGGCAAAAATGGCATGCAAGAATAGGGGCCAAGAGAGGGGTAATGAAGCAAGTGATATAAGAAAAATCCAAACTGAAAAATTTCCTTCTACAACATTGAAGAGGGACCAAAAATATGAATGTTTACAGTATATGATAAGCCTCAAATCAATATAAAAATATGCTAAAAAAAGGCACAAGATTGAGGCTCAAAAGGTGCTATAACATGAAGTATACAAAATAATCATAAAAAAGAAAAAAAATGTTAATGAAACATGAAGTATAGGCCAAAATAAGGCCACTTTCAGTTCGGACCAAGGTCCAAAAACAGAAGCAAAGGGGGCTGCCAATTTATGCAAAAATGTGGCCAAATAAGGGATATAACTACAAGTGACACATGGAGGCACCAAATGGTGAGGGGCCCTTCAACAATGTTGAATAAGGGACCAAAATAAGCACATTCACAGATTACATCATGCTCAAAAACAGATTATTCATGGGCCAAAAATAGCATGCAAGATTATGACATATAAGAGGATCAATGAAGCAAGTGCATCATGGAGGGCTCAAACAGGGTTGAGGCCTTAATGAAAAGTGAAAATGAGCTCAAAATAGGGCCCCTTTCAGTTAGGGCCGGAGCTTGAATGTATAAGAAGGAGAGGCTAAGAAATATTGCAAAGAAAAGCTCAAAAAAAGAGAAAATGGTAACTCACCCTTGGAGACAAGTCTTTTGTTGCTTCTTGGACCAATTTGCAGCTCCTTTAGCCTTTGAGAAGCCCTCCTTGTTGCTGGAAATGAAGTGGTGATGGTAGAGATTGGTGGTGTAGAAGAAATGGTGATTAGGGACTTAGGGTTTTTTAGGAAAATGAGAAGGATGGAGGGAGATATGGATCTTGAGGCTTGAAGAACAAATTTTCTAACCTCAAAATATGATGCCACCAGCTGGTTATAAGGACCAAAAAGGGGGTGTAAAGGTGGGGGAAAAGGAGGCCAACTTTCCCCCACAAAATATCCCCCGGATACAGATATTTTCTGGGGGAAAGGGCTACACAGCTGTAAAGTACCAAGCACGAGGAACATGGCCGGCCCCTTACTTTTGCTGCAGGTGGCCGGCCGGCCACACCCCCTAGCCGGCCGGCTAGGGGTCAAAAGGGTCAACTTGAAATAGTGGCCGGCCATGACATGGTGGTGGCCTCCCAGGTCTCCTCTTCACAACCCTGTGGTTTGAATTTGGAAACTCTAAAACAGGAGAGAGAACAAGTCATTTTAAGGAGGGGTTCAAAAGGTTCAAATGGAATTAATGGCCGGCCATGAACTTTTAGGGTCCTCTCATGTGTGTACATCACAAATATGTGGTTCAAAGTTCAAGAAAAATGGTCCAAGGTGTTCAACATTAGCCCGGAAGGAGGGGGTCAAAAGGGTCAAGTAACATTAATGGCCGGCCACCATTTTTTAGGGTCCTCCCATGTGTGTACATCACAAATATGTGGTTCAAAGTTCGAGAAAATGGGCCCAAGGTGTTCAACATTAGCCCGGAAGTGCGAAAAACGGGCGCCGGAGGGCGTCGGAGGATGTATAACCGGTTGCTGCAACAATTACTGGCCTCTCACCCTTTAGTGACCTCCCCGGTGATAAAACAGAGGTACCTGCCAAAAATGAACGAAAACCGTTGCAAAATGAATGCTCGGGGACCAAAACACGCAGTTCGAGGTCCCGGAAACTGCCCGTTAAACACCGAAAATGGTATCTGACCACGAAGTGGGTTTCTCAGGCCCCAGTGTCCCTCAAAAGGGAGAAAATAGGAAGTATGCCAAAAATCAAAACAAATGGAGATGGTTAAGCGGTCCCGAACCGAGGCACACGGCCTGACGGCTCCGAAAACCGGAAACCGGACTCCGAAATGGGAAAAATGGCCTACGGCCACCAAATGTAGCCTACGGACATTGAGAGATGGTCTATGGGACCTCTCCCTTCCCTCAGGAAAGGAAATAAAGAAAACCGAGCCTGGTTCGCAAACCGAGGCAAGGTACAAAAAAGGGTTCGGAAGTCCGGAGGCAGGGCTCGCAGCCGCGACTCTGAGACTTCTGAACAAGCACATTATGCAACATCACCAAGCGCTCAATCGGTGACGTCTGAGTCTTAAGGTCGGTCAAAAATGGGGTGTCTACAGTTGCCCCTCTTTGACAGAACTCGGAAGTCATAAGTGACGGGAGTGAATGTCAAAGCCCAGAGACGACCCATTTTTGACAAGGCCGAAAACTTAGACAAACGTGCAAGATAAACAGAGATGTGCCCGCAGGCAGGGGGCAAAATGCAAATGATAATGCAAGAAGATTTTGAAGATTGGACTTATACGCTACGCGAAGCCGGTTTTGAAAGTTGGACTTATATGCTACGCGAAGCCGGTTTTGAAAGTTGGACTTATACGCTACGCGAAGCCGGTTTTGAAAGTTGGACTTATACGCTACGCGAAGCCGGTTTTGAAAGTTGGACTTATACACTACGCGAAGCCGATTTTGAAAGTTGGACTTATACGCTACGCGAAGCCGGTTTTGAAAGTTGGACTTATACGCTACGCGAAGCCGATTTTGAAAGTTGGACTTATACGCTACGCGAAGCCGATTTTGAAAGTTGGACTTATACGCTACATGAAGCCGATTTTGAAAGTTAGACTTATACGCTACGCGAAGCCGGTTTTGAAAGTTGGACTTATACGCTACGCGAAGCCGATTTTGAAAGTTGGACTTATACGCTACGCGAAGCCGGTTTTGAAAGTTAGACTTATACGCTACGCGAAGCCGGTTTTGAAAGTTGGACTTATACGCTACGCGAAGCCGGTTTTGAAAGTTGGACTTATACGCTACGCGAAGCCGGTTTTGAAAGTTGGACTCATATGCTACCCGAAGCCGGTTTTGAAAGTTGGACTTATACGCTACGCGAAGCCGGTTTTGAAAGTTGGACTTATACGCTACGCGAAGCCGATTTTGAAAGTTGGACTTATACGCTACGCGAAGCCGGTTTTGAAAGTTGGACTTATACGCTACGCGAAGCCGGTTTTGAAAGTTGGACTTATACGCTACGCGAAGCCGATTTTGAAAGTTGGACTTATACGCTACGCGAAGCCGGTTTTGAAAGTTGGACTTATACGCTACGCGAAGCCGGTTTTGAAAGTTGGACTTATACGCTACGCGAAGCCGATTTTGAAAGTTGGACTTATACGCTACGCGAAGCCGGTTTTGAAAGTTGGACTTATACGCTACGCGAAGCCGGTTTTGAAAGTTGGACTTATACGCTACGCGAAGCCGATTTTGAAAGTTGGATTTATACGCTACGCGAAGCCGATTTTGAAAGTTGGACTTATACGCTACGCGAAGCCGGTTTTGAAAGTTGGACTTATACACTAACTTTTAGGATCCTCCCAAGTGTGTACATCACAAATATGTGGTCCAAAGTTCAAGAAAGTGGCCCCAAGGTGTTCAACATTAGCCCGGAAGTGTGAAAAACGGGCATCGGAGGGCGTCGGAGGATATGTAACTGGTTGCTGCAACAATTACTGGCCTCCCACCCTTCTACGGCCTTCCCAGTGATAAAACAGAGGTACCTGCCAAAAATGAACGAAAACCGTTGCAAAACGAATGTTCGGGGGCCAAAACGCGCAGTTCGGGGTCCCGAAAATGGGCTGTTAAGCACCGAAAGTGGCGTTCGGCCACGAAGTGGGTTTCTTAGACCCCAGTGTCCCTTGAAAGGGAGTAAAAAGGAAGTATGCCAAAAAATCAGAACAAACGGAGATGGTTAGGCGGTCCCGAATTGAGGCACACGGCCAACGGTCCCAAAAAACCAGAAACCGGACTCCGAAATGGGCAAAATGGCCTGCGGCCACAAAATGTAGCCCACGGCCACTGAGAGATGGTCTGCGGGACCTCTCCCTCCCTCAGGAAAAGAAACAGCAAAAACCGAGCCTGGTTCGCAAACCGAGGCAAAGCACAAAAGAGGGTTCGGAAGTCCGGAGGCAGGGCTCACGGCCGTGACTCTGAGACTTCTGAACAAGCACATTATGTAATATCACCAAGCACTCAATCGGTGACGTCTGAGTCTTAAGGTCGGTCAAAAATGGGGTGTCTACAGTTGCCCCTCTTTGACAGAACTCGGAAGTCACAAGTGACGGGAGTGAATGTCAAAGCCCAGAGACGACCCATTTTTGACAAGGCCGAAGACTTAGACAAGCGTACAAAGTAAACAGAGATGTGCCCGCAGGCATGCCCGCAGGCAGGGGGGGCAAGATGCAAAACAATGCAAGAAGATTTTGAAGATTGGACTTATACGCTACGCGAAGCCGGTTTTGAAAGTTGGACTTATACGCTACGCGAAGCCGAACATCACTCATGATCATGCGAATGCAGCAAGCTGTAATGAAGCAAGTATTCGCAAATAGATGCAAGTGAATACAAATCGAACTACATTTCATGCAGAAAGGATGTAAGAAAATTATGCAATTCTCACTGCGTCTCACGCGGAGAGGGCTAAAAGCGACTACTGAGAAAACCCGGAGTCTTACACACAACATCTCTCTGTGTATCACACATAGGAGAGGAAGAAGGTAAACCTCTCAGCGTATCGCACGCAAAAGAGGAAAGGTAAACTTCTCAGCGTATCACACGCAAGAGAAGAAAGGCAAATTCCTCAGCGTATCACACGCAAGGGAAAACCTCTCAGCATATCACATGCAAGAGAGAAAATGGAGATTTCTCAGCATATTACACGCAAGAGAAAACCTCTCAGCATATCACATGCAAGAGAGAAAAGAGAGATTTCTCAGCGTATTACACGCAAGAGAAAACCTCTCAGCATATCACATGCAAGAGAGAAAAGATAAATTTCTCAGCGTATCACACGCAAGAGAAAACCTCTCAGCATATCACATGCAAGAGAGAAAAGATAAATTTCTCAGTGTATTACACGCAAGAGAAAACCTCTCAGCATATCACATGCAAGAGAGAAAAGATAAATTTCTCAGCGTATGACACGCAAGAGAAAACCTCTCAGCATATCACATGCAAGAGAGAAAAGATAAATTTCTCAGCGTATCACACGCAAGAGAAAACCTCTCAGCATATCACATGCAAGAGAGAAAAGATAAATTTCTCAACGTATCACACGCAAGAGAAAACCTCTCAGCATATCACATGCAAGAGAGAAAAGATAAATTTCTCAGCGTATCACACGCAAGAGAAAACCTCTCAGCATATCACATGCAAGAGAGAAAAGAGAGATTTCTCAGCGTATCACACGTAAGAGAAAACCTCTCAGCATATCACATGCAAGAGAGAAAAGATAAATTTCTCAGCGTATTACACGCAAGAGAAAACCTCTCAGCATATCACATGCAAGAGAGAAAAGATAAATTTCTCAGCGTATCACACGCAAGAGAAAACCTCTCAGCATATCACATGCAAGAGAGAAAAGATAAATTTCTCAGCGTATCACACGCAAGAGAAAACCTCTCAACATATCACATGCAAGAGAAAAAAGGGATGAATGAACACCGGAACTCATCCGAATGTTCGAAACCAAAGATGCCCTAACGCATCGCATGCGAGAGGAGAAAAGACGACAATTGTAAGTGAAAAGGTGCATAACGATGCAGGTGAAGTGTACATAACAATGCAAGTAATGAGCATAACAATGCTAGATAAATGTGCATAACAATACAAGCAATGAGCATAACAACGCTAGATAAATGTGCATAATAATGCAACGAATGAGCATAACAATGCTAGATAAATGTGCATAACAATGCAACGAATGAGCATAACAATGCTAGATAGATGTGCATAACAATGCAACGAATGAGCATAACAATGCCAGATAGATGTGCATAACAATGCCAGTGGAACGCGCGTGACAACACCTGTTTTAAACAAAAATACCGAATAGGGGAATACAAGCCTTAAGTAGACTAAATTCCAAACGCAACCTCCGATTTACCTCTCGGAGGGGTCACGATATATTCCAAAAAGGATACACCCCGTGCATGCCGACTGACGATGAGCTACACATCGAAGACAAAAGTTGAAAATTCCGCAGAAACATTTTGAGCTGAAAGAGTGGGTTCTCCTTGCACTTTCTTGATTGTACTTCCAAACCACAGTTAATACCTTTCCTTCCTGGTCATGTTCACAACTTTTCCAATTCTCCAACGGGGTGACAGACTAGGTTGATTCAGTATCCAGAATCGAGGCGCATTCACATGCTATCTCAATCTATGGGGCTGCCATACAGATTTCAAGCCGAGGATAGACCCCTGGGTATTTAAACCAGACTTTAGTCTCGGAGATTCCGAACCTTTGCGTTCTAGGCAATAGCCGTCCGAACTCTAGTTTCCACCGTCGCAGTTGGTCTCCTAGGAACTCATTGTAAACACAGCCAAGATGCATCTGGCAGGGGGCTGGTTTTCTGAGGGAGCACTTTGATTACCATTCTGGCATGAAGCAGACTTGATCTTGAGCTTGAGACAGAGGCACACTCATACTTCAGAGCTTTGGCAAGACTTTGAAGCGGTACACACAGAATGTAGTCTCGGAACTTACTGAAGTTGAAACAAACTCAGATACCCGACATTTTCCTCTTTTGCTTTTGCTTTGTAGTTTGGAACCCATATAGCTTCAAATAGGTCCTAGTTTTGCTGTTCTGACATGACCAGGGCTGAACCCTGCGGTTTTATGAAAGAGCGAATCTTATTTTGCACAGATGTGGAGAACGGCACGGCACTCGGAGCGCAAAATGATTTTATTTTGGAATTGATAAATGAGCTCTCGACCGGGTATCGAGCCTACGACTGAACACAGCAAAATGACTCAACAAGGAAATAAAAGGCACACAACCTAGACACATCGAGTAACACTCGAAACGACTCAAAACAAGAATCGAGATAAAACAAAAAGACACGACACTCAAACGTGCACAGGGAGCCTGTTTCACCGGGTATGGTTCCCCACCATCTCTCATTTGTGATCCTTACATCACTCGGCCCTCAAGCTCTATTTTTTTCTGAAAAAGCCCTTTTCTCACTTTTTCTCTCATCGCACATCTCTCTATTCTTCAATCTCTCATTTTTCATCCCTCCCCTGGGTGGTTGATGGATGAACGGCAAATTGTAGGCTTGCTCCCCTAGTGTTCTGCTAGATTCTCTTTCTTCTGCTCACAACAGTGAGTTTCTCCCGCAGAGGGGTTGCGTCACAACTGGGTGTGTAGCAAATCTGCAGCTAACATCGGTCGATGGTGCTCTGCTGGGGAGTTTGGACGTGATCAGATGTGTCCAGACAAGAGAGTGGAATATCTTGATCCATTCCGGTTTGTGCTTCGCACTTGGCTTGATACCTCGTTGCTTGGAGGATGAGAGAACTTCAGCCATTTTGCTGTTAACTTCAGTTGTGCCCTATGCTGGCAGGTAGAGTGCCCTTCTTAGCAAGTATGTTGACAATGGGAAAGACAGGAAGCCTGACTCAACTGTGCCCTTAGTTCATCATTTTGACCATTTTTTGTTTTAGTTTTCTCCTAAAAAATTTTGACCAAAATGAGAGTTAGATTAACATGCTTGTTCAATTTTCTGATTTAAAATCATGCAAGTTAGGCTGTGAGCACTGAAAATTTTCCTCTTTTGGGTCCAAGAAATGGTCCAGTTTTGAAAATGGAATACTTTTCGAAAAGGTTAGTCAACCTCAGTAAAAATTTTCAAAAACTATTTTTGCAAACGACCACTGCTCAACGAGCACGGAACCTACTCTCGAGATGTACAACCTCAGATTCGAAGGAAGATTGCCCCTTGCTTGAGGGGAACTGCATGGCAACGGAAAGTTGCCCCTTGTTTGAACGGCATCGCGGCGCATTGAATGGCAACGGAAAGTTGCCCCTTGTTTGGATGGCACCACAGCGCTTTGCAGGCAGTCCTCAGAGTGACGAACACAACTCGACTCTCGGATACAAATAAGGTAAAGATGACCAAAACCATCGCATGGACACAATCGAATTTGAAGTGTTTTACGGCTGGACTTCAGAATGAAGTTGCCTACGTATCCCAAAGACGGGAATCAAGCCTCACGTAGTTCGGGGTTAAGGTACACTCGGGTATTAACCTCTCCTTTTTAGGCTCTAACTTTTGCCAAGGCGCCCGTTGCGGGTTTTCGACCTTGCGAGTTTTGTTCTTCTTTCTTTTCAATTCTTTTCATTTCTTTTCATTTTTGATTTTCTTTTCTTTTGTTCTTTTCTTTGCATATTTCCTTCTGCTCTTTTTTTTTGTATTTTTCTCTTGCTCTAACTTTTGCCTGGGTCGCCCTTCCGGGTTTTCGGGCCAGCGAGCCTCTCAAGGGTAAAAGTGTAGCTTTGTCCATGCCAAATGGTTTTGAGATCCTGAAGTCATCTGAATCCAGGGGAATGGCTGCTGTTTTGCTTTGTAAGCTTCTTCTGATGAGATCTGATCTTCTTGACCTGACTTTCCTGGCCTCTTGTTCGAGGGCTGCTTCAAATCCGGCCGCACAGGCCTCACATCATAGTTGACCGTTGAACCTTCTGAATTCAAGTTTCAAGGTTTGGAAGCAAAGGGGTTGAGTCTCGAGGCTGAGAGCGATCCTAGGCTGCACAATCTCAGGAGTGATTCCACACAGGTCTTCGCAAGGCCGCGCAAAACATTTTGTTTTTGAAAATTTTTAAGAAAGCGACAAATCGCTCGCGCTGAAAATAGTGTAGAACCAATCTGGATCAAGCCAGGGTCCTTCTCAGTACTCACGCTAACAAGCATGATTCCATTCGTTAAAGGCTTAGCACGCCTCTCTTTTTCTCAAATGATCAAATTTTTGCAAAACCCGAGGAATTACTTCCTCTTCGTTTTCACCGCAGTGTTCAAAAAGTTTTAAAAAAACTTAGGTCAATGCAATGATTTTGGGGTGCAGAAGAGTAGGCGAAAAGTACCGCCGTTTCATTCAAACTTTCTGGCACAATTGGCACACGGCCGAAGCAAATGCGAGAGCGTGAAGATCACTGCTGTTTTATTCAAAAATCTGTTGGCACAACTGGCTCCCTGGCAGAAATAGACTCAAAACAAAACTAAAAGACAAACACAAAACAAAATGGTGATGCCCGCGGTAACACCCCCCGGGATCACCCGACTCCTATACAACAGGACTGACTCGATACAACAAGACAGACCCAAAACAAAAGAGACTGACTCAAAACAAAACGACAGACTCAAAACAAAACGACAAGACTGACTCAATACCCAAGTCAGAATATAGCATTCGCCAACTGCTCAAAACGGTGCGTGCCATACGCCATATCTGGAGTAAACTGAGCGCCGCCTGCAGGTGGTTCATCCCTCGATCACATCACATTATTCCCTACAAGTTCACTGATTAAGTGCCGATAGACTTTGCAGGACCTGGTGCGGGGATGATCCCATTGTCGATCAGATCTTGTATTTCGTGGCGGAGACGAAAGCACATGTCAGTGTCATGGCCAGCTCGCTGATGGAAGGCACAGTAGTCGGTTGGGTTGTGTGAGAGAGGGAGGTTCTTTGGTAATGGCTGCGGTTCCAGGGGCTTCAGATGCCCTTTCTTGATCAAAGCCCCTAGAGCCTTTGACAAAGGCATATAAAGTGGGGTGAAAACCTTCTTGGCTTGGGGTGGATGTTTGGCTGCTTGCGAGCTACTTCCGGACGCACCGGTGAATGGGGTAGCTGTTTTTGATATGGTGGTAGCCACCATGCCCACATCAGAAGATCTTGCAGCTGCATCACCACTGGTGGTCGCATTCGAACTGCGGGAAAACGCCCTCCTAGGCTGCTCCTTCTCCTGGTCAAAAAGGCCCTGCTTCATAGCGTCCTCGATCTGTACTCCCATCTCATGCAAATCTGAAAAGGTAGGGAAGGGGATCACAATCATTTTCTGCATTAGCTTGGGCTGGAGATTGCGCACAATCATCCGTATTTGATCCTTATCCGTTGGCCTAATGGTCATCATTGAGGCTTTGGCTCTCCAGCGGGTCACGAATTCTGAGAAGCTCTCCTTCGGCTCCTGCCTCATCGTCTCAAGATCACGGGTCGTAATCTCGATTTGGGTATTGTATGAATATTGTGCGACGAAGGCCTCGGCCATCTCCTCCCAGCTTTGTTTCACTGAATCCTCTAATTTGGCATACCAGGTGACTGCAATACCCGACAGGGTCCTGCCAAAGAGGGAGAGCTTCTGCAATCTTGTCAAGCCCATTGGGCGCAAAACATCTGAAAACAAGCTCAAGTGGACCATGGGATCTCCTGACCCATCAAAACGGTCGATGTGAGGCATCTTGAACCTGTCCGGCAGAGTTACAGCTACGTCGGTGTACCCGTCCTCAATGCCCGGGATGGACTTTACCCCTTGGGATTTCTTGAACAACTTTTCAAGCTTGCTCAACTTCAACGCTGTGGGGTCGACCTCGAACTTGAAGGGAGAATCCGGTAGATTGGTAAGTGTTTTGGATAGTTGAGGTAAAATTAGGGGCGGAGCCGGCCCGCTTGGAATGTCCGTATCATCCTGGACGTTTGGCGCCTCCTCAGGCGCTGGAGCTCCTGCTGGGGGAGGAACTTGTTGTGAAGCGGACGCGCTGCTTTGCTGTTGCAGCTTGATGATGAGCTCGGCCTGCTGAGCCATGATCGCAGCCTACTTTTTGGCAAATTCCTCCTGACGGGCAGCATCCTGCTGCATGAGTTTCATACTCTCTTGCATCTGGCGCATCATTGCCTCCATCTCTGATGTGTTCTACTGTTCCATCTAACTGACTGGTATCTATCCCTGCAGTAGGAACTGAGACCTCAGCCTGACTGTTCACTGGTGGGGTGGATAAGGGCCGCTGACCTGGTAACTGCTGAACCGGTGATTTGTGCTCGACTAGCCCTTTTAACCCTACCTCTGGTAAAGGAACACTGATTACCCTTGAATTGGATCTCCGACCTGACAAAGTCTATCAGCACAAGTTCGATGAACCTCGGGGGATAATGGAGCCTTCTGAAGCCATGGTTCCCGGACTACCCCTAGCAAAAGAGAAAATAGACAACATCTCAGCCTGATTCCATCTGAACAGATACGAGCATAGTTGAATGAGTGTGCTCTCTACTGAATTCTGCCCCAAAATTCGGCCTCAAAATCTGAGTCTGATACCCACAGGTAAAGCTGACTCCCAAATACTGATAGTAATGTCCGCAGGCCTGATGCCCAAACTCATATACTGATACATGCATTCCTGTAGAGACGCACTCTAAAGCACATAACAGATAAGTGAGAGCCAAAACACCCCTATGTTGGGGTAGGGTTTCCCTGTCCTATTTTGTCAGGAGCTAGGGTTTCACTACGCACACAGCGGTTTCAAACAACATATAAACGGGTAAGCAACCTGTCCTAGTTTGGAATGGTCACTATGGATCCGAATATGCACTAGGTCGAATGGTCAAAGAGGGTGCCCCGGTAAAACCGGGGTTTGTGTTCCCATACTGGCAGAGCCCACAACCGGTCAGCCGTATGGTCATGCCTTGACAAGACAAGCCTCCGGCAAACCGTTCAGGAATAGCAGATGGCAAACACGGTGTCCTAGGCACACCAATGCAAATGCAATGCAAAGAAACACACAAGTGTAGTCAAAAACAGATATCATGAGTTCGAGTCAAGTTCTCTAAATCCCCAGCGGAGTCGCCAGAAACTGTAACCAGCCCGCGGGGGGACCTCGCTACAGCTCGGACTCGATTTTGTAGTCACGGTTCTAAGTCTGAACCAAAGAGTCCAAATCCGGCAAATCGTTTTGAGAAAACAAGTTTTTGAAAGAAGTGCCAAACATGGACTGCTTTGCCAGATACAGAATCGCCACCTAAATATTTTATTTTGGGAAATTTAGGAAACCCTGACTCGGTGCCAAAAGGCCACGTGTCCGTCATCACCAAAGTTGCCTCGGCTCGGGAACTTGGGTACGATTAGGGAAGGTCACTTCGTGAGCACCCCCACTCGCCCGATCAAAGATCGGCCTCTACTAACCATGATATCTATTTTTGAAAACATTGTGAGTTCTTAATCCGGTTATTAGCCTAGGTTACTATGTGATGCGCGCAGCATACAAGTATAGACTGAGTCGCCTGAATTGGAACAAAACATTTCATGTTCGCTTTTTTGAAAATGGTTTGCTACCCGCAGGTAGGCTTAAAATGCAGATTTTGCCACCCGCAGGTGGGCTTAGAAAAGATGGTTTTGCCACTATCTAGTAGGCTTAAAACTCACAGTCAATGATTTGTTCCAATCCAAATAACCCAACCTTCACCCACAGGCATTCAGGTAGTTATATCACATAAGCAATTAGCCTCATGGTAAGCATGCTATTCATGGCAGTCACTCACACGCATGCAAGGATGCTAAAGCATAAAACTTACCGAGTACTCCAAGCCAAAATAGAAACTACATTAGAAATCATGCATGATCCTAAGTATACAGAAATGCCTGATGCAACACATGCAAAAATGCAAACTATAGCAGGCTCGGCTATTCTAAACATGGCATGTGAAATGCTACAGCTAACATGTATTCAATTTGGAATTGAAAGTACAATGCAGTTAGTATGGTGCGCCGAGCCCGGTGCATGCAATACAGATGAATAAATGCAAACATGCTATCATACTGTATGCTAATTGAAATATGCCTTAATCTAACCATCGTAAGCGGATAAATAAAAGGGAGAAAGACGTGGGGTTGGAAGACATACAACATACACACACACACTTATTACAGTTGTGCCCTCGCGCAGAGGGTCTGAATAAATAATACAGTCCCAAATAAAAGAATATTACAGTCCAAATGTTACAGTCCAAATAATACAAATTCCTAATTAATTAACAAATTAACTAAGAAAATTAATAAAACTGGCATGCAAGCCAGGGACTGCCTTGCTTCTGATGGATGATGCATGTCCGGGTTGTCTTGCGCGGAAATCCACCGGGATGCCCCAATTAGCCTCTGTTTAGCAGTTATTCTTGGAAAGCGTGCCAAGCTCCGAAAAGTTGCTGATTCTTCATTTTGCTGCGACAGAGAGCAGGAAAGGGACATAGCAATGTATTTGCACAGATATATGCATGCCTCGATCCTCGTGCCACCAATCACGCATATCGATGCATGATGGCCGAGGAGCCGAATTGCGCAATTCAATGTAGAATGAATGTACATGAAAACACAACAAAACCTAACTCCATCATGGATGATCCGGAGTGTCGGTGACTGGGGAATTGAGATACATTCCGTCACTCGGAGTACGAAATGTACCTCGTTTCCCGTGCCCGGGCTAACTCCTATTCCGAACACAATGCAATATGCATGACATGCATGAAATGCAACTAAGATACAGCTTAGCATGCACAATGCTATGAAAAAGAGATGCCTCGAAATGCGTGCACGCGGGCACGCAAACCGAGAAAATACATGAATGCGATCTAAGATACAACCTAGTATGCGCTATGCTGTGAAAATGAGATGCCTCGAAATGCGTGCACACGGGCACGCAAACCGAGGCAATGTCATATGCGATGCGATATGGCATGGAAATATGATATGGGCTTACACTAACAATGAGAGAGCCTCAGCCACACTCACATAAGATGCCGGTGGATGAAAATGAAGTGCCTCGAAATGCGTGCACACGGGCACGCAAACTGAGGCAATGGCATATGCAATGCAATATGGCTAAAATGGCATATAAAATGCAAAATGGACTTATACTAACATGAGAGAGCCTCAGCCACACTCACATAAGAGGCCGGTGGATGAAAATGAAGTGCCTCGAAATGCGTGCACACGGGCACGCAAACCGAGGCAATGGCATATGCAATGCAATATGGCTAAAATGGCATATAAAATGCAAAATGGACTTATACTAACATGAGAGAGCCTCAGCCACACTCACATAAGAGGCCGGTGGATGAAAATGAAGTGCCTCGAAATGCGTGCACACGGGCACGCAAACTGAGACAATGGCATGTGCAATGCAATATGGCTAAAATGGCATATAAAATGCAAAATGGACTAATACTAACATGAGAGAGCCTCAGCCACACTCACATAAGAGGCCGGTGGATGAAAATGAAGTGCCTCGAAATGCGTGCACACGGGCACGCAAACCGAGACAATGGCATACGCAATGCAATATGGCTAAAATGGCATATAGAATGCAACATGGACTTACACTAACATGAGAGAGCCTCAGCCACACTCACATAAGAGGCCGGTGGATGAAAATGAAGTGCCTCGAAATGCGTGCACACGGGCACGCAAACCGAGGCAATGGCATATGCAATGCAATGGCATGGAAATGGCATATGCAAACAAACTAAAGGGATTTCAGCACTGAAATGTGGGGTAAAACAGCCCCGAAATGAGGCGAAAGTACACCCGATGCATGGAATAGTCCCGAAACATGAATTTTGGCACCCGAAATGGCCTATAGCTATGCAATGCATGCACAATTTGAACATGAGATGAAAAGACAGAAGCAAGGCAGCTCCAAAATTAGCACTTTACCAGTACAAATCATGGCCAAACAGCAAGCAAAGATAGGGCAACAATGGCATGCAAGAATAGGGGCCAAGAGAGGGTAATGAAACAAGTGATATATGAAAAATCCAAACTGAAAAATTCCCTTCTACAACATTGAAGAGGGACCAAAAATATGCACATTTACAGTTTATGGCCGGTCCCAAAACAACATGTATACAAGCCAAAAATATCATGCAACATATGGCCAAAATAGAGATATAACACAAAGTATATTAATGATGCCTCAAACAGTGAAACATTCTTAATGAAACATGAAGAATGGACCAAAATAAGACCTTTTCTAGCTTTGTGGAATGACCAAAAACAGAAGCATAATGGGCTTCCAAGTCATTCAAAAATAGGGGACCAAAGATGGATATAAAGACAAGTGGCATGTGGAGATCCCAAACAAGGATGAGCCCTTCTTCAATATTGAAGAGGGGCTCAAAATAAGCCTACTTAAAGTTTATATGATGCTCCAAAACAGATCACACATAGGCTAGAAAAAGCATGCAAGATATTGACATACAAAGAGGGTATTGAAGCAAGTGCAAGAAGGAGGGCTCAAACAGGGTTGAGCCCTTAATGAGACATGAAAATGAGCTCAAAAAAATGGTAATTTCAGTTTTGGTCGGAGCTCAAATCAATAAGCATGTATGGCTTACAAATGGTGCAAGAAATGGACCAAAAAGGGGGAAATGCTACTCACCTTTGAAGACCAATGTTTTTGTTGCTTCTTAGACCAACTTTGATGATTCTAAGCTGCTGAAATTCCTCCCCTTGCTGCTGGAATGGAGTGGTGGTGGTGGAGCTTGAAGATGATGAAGAAATGGAGCCCAAAACTTGAAGGAAATGAGGTGATATGTATGTATATGCTCCAACCACTGCTACGAAAATGCCACTTATATGTTCTTTTCATTAACATTTTTAAAAGCCACAGCTAAGCATGCGTAAATACTTGTAAAAATTGAATCGATTTTATAAAAATTAAATATTAATTGTCACATCTTATATTAATTTAACATCCATTCATCCTATAATATTTTCATAATAATAAACAAATATTACCACCATATGATCATCACACCAAAAATTAAAAAAAATAAAAATTCAAACCACTATCATTTTTTATCTAAAAATATAAATTTATTTATAATGCAATACAAATCATCATCAAAATTATAAAATATTCTACCACACTAACAAAGTTAAAACAAAAAAAAAAAATTAAAAGAAAATTATTCTAACCATAAGTTCTGAAAAGCCATAGTGATATCCATCTTCTAGAGAGACAAATTATCAAAACAAATTTAGTTCCCAAATTCTCAACCTCACTTGTATAAATATTTTCAGCTAATATCCATAACTTGCAAAATCTGCATCTAAAAGATAAACATATAAAGGTAATTGAACCTATATTAAGTTAATATAAATTTGTTAATTAAATTAATATTTACGAAAGAAATATACCACAAATAGAGCAGGCCAAGCAACATAAGCTCCAATAGTCTGCCCAATTGTTTTGACAAGTCCACATGATTGGATCAAGCTCTCATTAGGTTTGACTGGCACTTAAACATATATCTCTCAATAGTCAGTTCCTAGTCTTTCCCCTTCTACTTCATTAGATAGGTCTATGCTTTTAAGTACTCCAATCGTAACTGTTTATGTTAGTCTAATGATACTTTTTAGAATAATTATATCTCTCACCTGTAAATCAAGATTTAACTACTTAAGTAATTATATATTTACAATTAATAAATAATATTTAAAAAATAAACTAGTACAAAGTGCCAGAGTAAAGATGATCACAACTGAAAGTGATATGCATTTCTCTGATAAATAAGCAAGCCACATAATTTAATCACTTAATTGGGACTTTTAGAAATACCTTGTTTACAAATGCAAAAAAAAAAAAGAAATACATAGATGGGGCTTTAGAATCTTTCTTGAAGTGAGAGTGTGAAAAGAGATTAATATTATTTTGTGATCTTATTCATCCTTACAAACAGAAAAAGAGTAAAAAAAAATTAAAATAAAAACATATCCTACAACTATAGTTATTTTTCGTCACCATCGTAGTCTCAACTAATCCTGCAAAAGCATACATACGTTATTCTAGACAATTTTTATAAAAAGTTTCTCTTCTCGAAGGTTATAGATTAATGAGTGAGAGGGAGAGAGAGAGACAGAGAGAGAGAGAGAGTGTGTGTTACCACACAAAGCAATAATAAGCTTCGACTTGCAGTGAGGCCAAACAAAATGTGAAGAGCAACAAAAATTGAGCCATTTATAGGCTGAGCTGTTTATGCTACAAATATCACAGAGTCACTCACCTGTGCAGATGAACCACAACTCTTCGAGCCCTGCCAGACAACCTCCAGGCTCTTCTCATTTTTTCGCTTATCTCTGTCTTGGTAGTCGATTTGGGCGAAGAAAAAATAGTCAAATCCAACCTAAATGAACAAAAGAACTCAAATTCATTCAACCTGCAGTGTATGTAATATGGTAAACTTGTGGGGATCAAATTAACTTCTTCTTTTTCAATTTTTTTGAGGTTGTACAATTTTTTTATTTCCTTCAAGATAATAATATTCTTGATGGTCTTGATGGTTAGTGACAAAACCATACATAAACAACAATTACCTATGCTAAGGACTAACAATACCGAGACAGTCATATCTCTGTCCCCAAAAGGTAAGCCTGCACTGCAGAATGACCAAAGGGATCAATCTGCCAACCAACTCTTGGAGTCACAACAGTGAACTTCTCTTTGATAAACCGGTGCCCAAGCGTAGTCTGATCTATCATGCCAATATAATGTGAGGCCGCCTCATCATCCATGCAGCAACCACCATTTCTGCACCCATTAAAAAAATGAAGGAAAATTTTTTGAATTAGTCCACTGCCTTCAAGTAGCCACTCTTGTGAGCAACGTGCTCAATCAAAACCATATTGGTCTCATTTTCCATCTTCGTGAACTTAAAAAATAAAACAAATAAAGTGCCCAAGTGTAGCCTCATATGTTTGTAGTTTTGTGATATTTTTTTAAAACGTGTCACCAAATATTATTTTTGTGACATTTTCTAAAAATATGTCACTAATATAGTGTCACTAAAATGTATTTTTGTTGTAGTGTTCTAATAAGTGGAGCCTTTAGAAAAATGGAATGTTTAAGCCTATCCGACATGAATGCTGCTAAATGCTAATGTTCCTTATTTTTTTCTTAAGATGTATCTTTCATTCACGTTGGACTTTCATTATCAAAATTATTCTCACTTCGTTTTTTATTGTACCTCACCATAATTTTAAAAAAATAGTAAATTATCAATTAGTCTTAATAATTTGATTTAATTCTCATTAAATGTTATTGAAAATAAATTTTAATAAAATTATTGCTAAAAATAATTTTTTGTAATAAATTTTTCATATATCGTTAAAAATTAACAATTAGTGACTTTTTTTTTGTCACGATTTTTATAAATTGTTACTAAAACTTATAATTAGTGACATTTTTCTGTAACAAAATTTTCAAATTGTACTAAAAGTTGAAAATTATTGAATTTTTATTAAACTATTACTAAAACTTATAATTAGTGATATCAAACTGTCACTGAAAATTAATAATTAATAACTTTTTTAATATTGTTTGATGAAAAATATCATTAATAATCATAAAATTTATTAAATAATAAATCTACCTATTAAAATCTAAACATAAGTCCTCATTTTAAACATACCCTCTAGAGCCCCATTCCTACATCCTTCCTCTTCTTAGAGCATCTCCAATGCATGCTCCATATCTTCAAATATGGAGGATCCTCTCCTAAAAATAACTCCAACCCATCCTCTATATCCTCCTCCAGTGGGAGGAGGATGAATTGATCCTCCAAATATAGAAGGAGAATGAAAAAAATGGAGGATCACTCTAAAACACTATTCACTCTTTTTTGATCTTTAATTTTGTCTTTATAACTTAATATGTATATTCAATATTTATAAAATTAGTTTCATTAAAAAGATATTAACAATACCTTTAAAATGAGACCAATATTAATTATATTTAACAAAAAATTAAATAAAATAATTTAAATTTTGGAGAAAAATTGGGTAAAATTTGAAAGAAAAGTGAGAAAATATTCAAATTTTTGAAGAAATAGATATGTATGATTAGAGTTGACATAAATAATAAGATCATCTAAACTCACTTTTTGAATAAAAAATATTATTTTATTCCTCTATATTAGAAAATAGAGATGTATAAGAGGAGACTCTAAAACACTATTCACTCTATATTTCTTAATTATATTCGAAATAATTTTTAATGTGTAAATTTAATTTTTATAAAAATGACATCAATAAAAAGTATATAAAATCACACCTTTAAAATAAGTATAATATTAAATATGTTTTACAAAAATTTTAAAATTAAATATTTATTAATGAACAAAAATTATTTTTTAATTGAAATTTGAAAGAAGGAAATAAAAATTTGTGTTTGAAATTTGAATAAATAGTAACCTCCTTTATATTTACTTTTTGAATAAAAAATATTATTTCTACCTTTTTAAGAAGCGAATGTGGTTAGAGAGGCTTTTAACAAACCCCACCCCCACCTCTAGCAACTCTTTGACAGCCCCCTGCCCCTCCAATCACCCTCTTCCCCTTCAAAGCTGGTGATGACAGGAGAGGTTGCCTGTCGGAGTAGAGTTGCAGGTAGAAGTAGGTTAAGGTTAGGATTTGATAGGATAGAGATGAAGACAAAATTTGAATTTGGTATTAAGTTAGGAAGTGTAGATACGGATACGAGATATGGATACGACGCGATACGGATACGGATACGGATACGGTGATATGACAAAACTTAAAAAAATAAGATACCGGTACGACTAGAATACGTTTGTGAAAAATATATTTTTTAAAATTATTAATAGTGAGTTACACAAAAGTTAAAGAACGTTGAGAAATCACAATGTAATTTTATAATACAAAATATTAACTTTTAAGAATTTTGTATTAATATAAGCTAGTAGCTTATTTACTTCTTAAATTTTTAATAGGTCTTGCAAATATTTCATTTCAATATCAAGTTTAATATATTTATATTATAATAATAGAACAATTCACAACTCGTCTCTATACTTTTTCCTTTGACACTAGTGAAAAATATTGTATTCAAGTTTACTTGCTTATTTATTTATTGATAATTAATTTTACCATTGTTATATTTTCTTGTTAGTTCTTACTTTCTATGTAGTTATAGGGGACATGCATGAAATAATTAGGATACATCAGTTTGATAAATTCTATTGTTTAACTCACTATACTCTTCTTATCGAAGAACTTAACAAAGTATTAGAAAAATATTCTTATATTTGTACTTGCAATTATATTATATTATATTACTATGTAAGAAATGTTACAATTCTAATTTCATAAAACAAGTAAACATGACTTGAAGTATCCGATACTTCAAAATTAAGTATCTGATACTCCAAAATTAATGAAAAAATAATTAAGAAGTATCCGATACTTTTAATAAGTATCCGATACGTATCCGCGAGTATCCAAGGAGTATCAGTATCCGATACGGATATGATACGGATACGTCACCCTATTTGAAGTATCCGTGCTTCATAAGTATTAAGACAAAACTAAGTGCTTCACCCGTGTTATACACCAGTTATGTTTATAATTATTTTTATGTATGTAGATTATAATTTTTAAATATTTTTTTTTACACAGAGAAAAAAAAAATAACAAATGTAACATATCTTTAATTAATTATTTTATATTTACTTTTATTCAAAATTTAAAAATAATTTATGGGCAAAATTTATAACTAAATTAAGGAAAAATTTATTCTTAATAACATTTTTTTTACTTCTATATAAATATTTTAAAAAATAAACCTGAAAAAGATAGTCAATATAATATTATACATTAAGTAAAAAAATGTGATTAGCAATTATGCTTACATAAATTTACTATAGTTTTAATTTCAAATTAAAAAAATTATTTTAAAAGCATTTTATTTAACTAGTACCAAATAGAATTTTCTTAGCAAAAAGAAAAATTATAAAGTTTTGTTACAAATTTTCAAATATCTATTGTTAAACATTCTATTCTACTTGCTTATTTGTTTGCTTTGGGAGTTTTGATCTTTGATCTTTACTCCACATTCATCGTATTGTTTTATTTATTTTTCTTCTTCTTACTTGATTTTCACATGATACTTCTTTTTTATAATCCATCTCCAAGTGTATTAGTGAAAATATCATACACTTCAAATGCACAAAATTACAATATATGAAAGAAAAAAAAAAGTAAATAATTGTCCAAAACTAAAATTACTTTATGAAAAAAAATAAAAACAAAAATGAAATTGTTTGAAATAAAAAATGATTTACTTATTTATTTATTAATTTTTTAAAATAAAGTTTTACAGAAAACAAAGAAAACTACATAAAAAAATACAGAAACCAAACATAAAATATAATACAAAAAATAAATGAATTATAGGATTTTTAAGAAGTGAGAATCACAAATAAATTTTGTAAAATCTTGCCTATTCATATACTTTTTGTGTATATTTTTTATATTTTTAATCCTGAGAATGACATTGAAATAGTCTACACTTCTTGCATTAGGTCCATCTAATAGCTTTAGCAAACATAGATGTAATAAATTTTATAACACAAAACACAAACAATTGTGAGACAAAATATCTAAAAAAAATAAAAGTAACGTCCAATGATGATATAAAAACACACCTGATGTAGCGACCTTAATTTTCTTAAGTCATTGATTATTATTGTCTTATTTTATTTTTGACTTTATTAATTGTGTGGTCACATAAAAATTTAATGTGGTGATTAATTAATTTAATGTGTTATTAAATTATATATAATTAATCTAAATATTTATATATTTATTTTTGTTATAAAAAAAAGAAATGTTATATATATAGATATATATATATATATATTATAATTATGTTGTATTATATAATATAATATATTATAATAGTTATTAAGTTAGAATTGGATTAGGAATCAATCAAAAGAAAAGAAAAGAAAAGAAAAGAAATTATTGATATGGATTTTATATAAGATATTTATATTTATATTTATATATGTTATATTTGTGATTTATTTGTATAAAAAAATATAATATTATTAGGTTATTATATATTTAGACCTAGGTTTATTAGGTTCTAATCTTAATAGGGTGTAAAAGAATTGGCAACTTAGCAGCAGCCGTGGAGAAGAAAGGAGAGAGAGAGAGAGAGAACGAGGGAGAGAAATCAAGAAAAAAAAATGGGCAAATTACATATACCCCTCGAGGTTTGACTAAATTATAAATATCTCTGAGATTTGAGAAATTACAAATTTTCTCTTAGAAGCTATATTTGTATAACAAATTATGGGGTAATTTGTTATGAAATTTAAACTTCAGGGGGCAAATTGTTATGAAAATACAAATCTCAGGGGGCGGGATGTAATTTTCGAAACCTCAGGAGTATATGTAATTTAGCCAAACCTCAAGGGGTATATGTAATTTGAAAAAAAAAAAAAAAAAAAAGAGTGATCAATCAACAAAGAGAGCTCTGTGTGTGGCGTGAGCAAGAGAAGGACGGCGGGAGGAAAAAGAAGAAAAGGAAGAAAAAAATTAGGGTTTTAATTTGGTGACTCTATTAATTTTTTAAATAATTTTTTAATTTTTTTAAAAAATATTATGAGTATAAAATATATTTCTTTTTATTCATATTTAATTTGTTGTTTTTATTTATTTATTTTTATTTATTTGATGTTGAATTGATTTCATATTTTTATGTAGATGATTGATCGATTTTAATTATTTTAATCAGTTGTGCATGTGAAGTTTAGGGTTTTTAGATGATTGATTGATTTTAATTATTTTGTTTAGTTGTGTATGTAAGGTTTAAGGTTATTAGTTGATTGATTGATTTTAATTATTTTGATTAGTTGTGTATGCAAGATTTAAGGTTTTTATATGGATTTATTTTATGATTGTAATCACACTCATGTTTATATGAAATTGAAATAAACTTAGAATCCATAGATATTGGTTAGATAATGGATTGATTCGTTATTTTTATTTATTTATTTTTATTTATTTGATGTTAGTTTGATTTTTTATTTACATGAAGATGGTAGATTGATTTTTAATTATTTGGTTAGTTGGGTATGCAATAGTTAGAGTTTTTGTATATATTTATTTTGTGGACGTAATCACACTCATGAATCTATGAAATTAAAATTAATTAAGTGTCCATAGATAAATTCCTTATATTCCAACATGAGTCCATGGATTGTTGTTTTTATTTGAGTAATGGTGAGAATGAGTGTATAAAAAAAAGTGACGATTATGAGGTTTATTTGAATGCCTTAGGCTTGGCATTGTTATGTTGTTCTCATGAGTGAGATGTTTTGTATATGTATATTGTTGCCTCGTTCTTATGAGTAGACGAGTGCTTTGATTTGCGTGCGTACGTATATGTTAACCATCCGGGGAGTGTGAGTCAAACTCGGGACAATATCCCTGTGCAAGTTTGGCTTCGGAGCGGTGTTAGGTATACGGGAGGCACATGAGATATATGTGTAGGCCGGAAGTGGAGGGCCGAAGTGGTGGAGTTAAGGTACAAAGAATTTAATTATGAATTTTTTAGTATAATGTGAATTGTATTGATTTGTACATGATAAGAAAATAGTAAACAATCTTGATAAATTATGAAATTTGAGCAGAGGCATGAATACGTGATTTTTTGGACAACTTTTGTGTTTTACCTTTTTATTAAAAAGATCGATTAGAACTTATAATCGGATGACCTTGGTTATTGTCGGTTTGATTCATTTTGGTAATACAGATTTATAGGCTGTTTTAACCCACGAAACGAGCTCATTTTTATTAATTACACGCAAACTGAAGTAAAATATTATTCTGCACACTTTTCGTGTTTTGAACTTTTCCGAAAAAAATCATCTTAGGAAAGTTTTTGTACATTTTCAGTTTCAGATTTTTCGATGGCATTCCATCTAGGTTTTTCTATTAAGTTTTTTTTCAACCTGTTCAGTTTATGTTAAATTTGTTCGGGTTGCCTTTTAGAAAATTTGATTCTGTACAACTTTCGTTCTTTGAGTTTTAGTCAATTCGAATTAGTTAAGTATGAAACGGTACATTTTTATTTATACTTATTCAGCAAGTTACTTATGATTAAATTAAACTGTTATTTTTTAATAAGAATTTATATTTGTTTTAGATATTTTTTTAATATACAAAATATATATATTTTTTAATTTTTTTATAAAAATAATTTAACAATCTCATCATTAAACATAATGTATGAGAGAAGTTGAAAAGGGTACGACAGTAGATAGGGAAGAAGTCAAAAATACTTGAGAAATTTAGCCAAAACCTCTTCATTGGAGCCTTGTTTAGTGAAAACAACAGCCCAATTTATTTTGTTTCATAAATCCCTTAGAAGAAAAACACATAATTGAGTAAGGATAAAATAATATATATATATATATATATATATATATATATATATATATATTTCTTGGACAATATTACCAGAGTAACATGTTACTGTGAACCAGAATAACATGTTACTGTTAGATAAAGTAACATGTTACTATGAGACAGAATAACATCTTACTGTCAAACAGAATAACATGTTACTGTTACTGTTTACATCAATTTCAACGGTAATAAATTTTTTTTTTAATAAAGAATTTCACAATCAACATAGATATTAGTTGATAGATCTTTATGAGAATTCTAAAAATACTAATTTTATTACATATTGATAACTACATAAAAAGCTATATTATATTAAAATTTAATATTTTGATAATAATCATATGTATTGAAATTTTCAAGAATTTTGTTTATGTTGGTCCTTAATGCATTAAAGTTTAATTATGAGAGAGTTTTGATCAAATCTCTCAAAAGGCACGATATGTGTTAAAATTTTTAAGGAATTTTGTTTATACTAGTCCTTAATGCATTAAAGTTTAATTATGAGGGGGTATCAACCAAATCTCTCAAATGGCATCGGGGTTGCTGAAATTTTTTTTTTAAATCAAATTTTTTTTTAAAATTATGATTGAAATATTGAAACTTGGATAAGATTTGTGAGTTAAAAACTCTATTTTCTTTATATAATATATAGATTAGAATAAAAGAAAATAAAAGAGGCAAGGGTCCTTAAAAAAAAGTGTGGGCAGAATGAGTTTAGGTTTGACTTATTTTTTAATTTCTTATAAAAAGTCATATAAAAAAATAAAGAATTGATGTGATATAAATAAATTAACAATAAATGAGCTCGCTTTTAGAATCGACCCAAACATGCCTGAGAGAGCGGGCCTTAATAATATATTGGAGACTGCAGAAGACTGGTGGTGAGATACTAGGTGGGCTATTGGCTAAGGCCCAGGTGACTATGTGGGCTTCGCTACAAAAAAACCACTCAAATCAAAATAACAAAGTGGATTGGACAGGTGGATTGCGATCATGGGCCTGGCCCATCTAGATTGAATGGACATATATGCCTCTCAACCAGTTAAATGTTATATGTGAGAGATTAGTTGTCCCAAATTTGCAAGTGGACATGTGTGTTTTGGTATGGCAAGTGTCATCAACTCCAAAAATTTAGAAACATAGAATTCTTGATTTAAAAGATGCGGGAGTTTATGTCCCTAAATCTATTTGTCGTGCTTTAATATTTATTACTTGGAGATTTTTACATAATTTAATGGTCGAGAGTGCATTAAGATATGAAGAGAGAAATTTTGAGATAGAGGATCTACTATGTTATAGTAGTTTAAGAAATTATAACTACTTGTGAATTTATTTCATCTATATTTGTTTGAGATTTTTTTTTTTGTTGTTGAGAATTTCTTTGTATTAATTATATATTTATAGTATTTAAAATTTATTATGATTGTAATTTATTAAATTTTATTATAATATAATATACTACATGTCCAGTGGAAAATACATCTTACCTCATCCACCAGTTCAACCCTTGATCTCTCCCCTATTTTTTATTATATGACCATCCGTTATGTTTCACAACCAAAAATGCTCAAGCAATATCCTTTCTCAATTAAAAGAAATGCTACCTATATTTAATTTGAGCTATGGAAATATTTTTTTAATTGATTTAATTAAAAGCTAAGCGTTTTTCAAAAAAATTAAAATAAAAGCTAAGGTGCTGTTTGGTAACACTTACGTTTTCAGTTTTCTGTTTATATTTACAAAAATTTAAAAAACTCAAATAAAAACTTGTTTGGTAAAATTTTTGATTTATAAATCAGTGGTCTCAGTTTATAAATTTGGCCAAAAAATGAAAACACAAAAAATGTGTTTTCATTTTGAGTTTTCAGTTTTTTTTTTTTTTACCACCCAACACTAGCCACCACCCACCTCCCACTACCACCTGCCACCACCACTCACCACCCACCTCCCACCACCACCCACCACCCGCCACCACTACCCACCAGCCACCCACCAGACACCACCCACCTGCCACCCACTAGCCACCACCACCCACCCCTCGCCGCCGCTACCACCACCACCACCCGCCACCCACCTGCCATCCACCCGCCACCACCCACCACCACCCACCACTACCATCCGCCGCCCGCCACCACCACCTGCCATCTACTTGCCACCACCACTCACCACCCACCTGCCACCACCATCCACCACCAGCCACCCACCACCACCCACCACTCACTCTCCACCCACCTGCCACTACCACCACCACCACCACCCCTTCACTACCACCTACTACCCGCCATCGTCACCCACCTACCCACTACCACCACCACCACCACCACTACCACCACCATCATCACCCACCACCCACCTGCCACCACCACCCACCACCACCACTACCACCACCCATTCGCTACCATCTACCACCCGTCACCGTCACTCACCCACCCACCACAACCACCACTCGCCATCTACCCGCCACCACCCACCATCCGCCATCCGCCACCCACCTGCCACCACCACCACCACCACCCACTCGCTACCACCTACCACCCACCACCGCCACCCACCCACCCACCCACCAACCACCACCACCACCACCACCGTCATCTGTCATCCACCTGCCACCACCACCCACTCGCTACCACCCACCACCCGCCATCGTCACCTACCCACCTACCATTACCATCCACTACCCACCCGCCACCACCCACCACCCACCACCACCCATCATCCGCCACCCACCTGCCACCACTACCACCCACCACCCGCCACCGTCACCCACCCACCCACCCGCCACTACCACCCGCTCGCTACCACCCGCCACCCGCCACCACTAGCTACCCACCACCCACCGTCACCACTTGTCACCACCGTCTTCCGCCGCCACTTGTCATCACTTGCCATTTCTTACTCTTTTTTATATTTTTAAATTTTTTTAAACATTTTGTTAATTATCAAACGCGTTTATAGTTTATGTTTTTCTAAAAATAAACAAAAACCAGTTTATAAAATTTTTGTAAATATAAACTGAAAACGTATACGTTACCAAAGACACCCTAAATAAGCCAGGGACTTGGACAAGCCACAATGCCTATGAGTTTTGATGCAAAATCTCACCTAGAAAGCAATCTTATTTATTTATTTATTATCGTTAGTTATATTTACAACAAATTAAGCACGCACTTGAAAATGAAAACAAAATGGGAACACGAGTGTTTTTTATCGTTTCTAATTTAAAATTGCATTTACATATTTGATTTATTATTAATTTGGGCAAATTACATATACCTTCCTCAAGATTTAGCTAAATTACAGATATCTCCCTGAGATTTCAGAAATTACAAATACCCCATGAAGTTTATATTTTCATAACAAATTGTCGCCTGAAGTTTATATTTTCATAACAATTTGCCCCCTAATTTGTTAGGTAAATAGTACCTCTGGTATATATTCAAATATAATATAGTCAAGTATAAATTTGTTGTGTCTTCAATTCAACTTGTTTCGGATTAATTATTATTATCGGATATTCCTAAACTATTTTAACATTTTCGAATATTTTATTATTTTTTTCCGAAAACATAAAATAAAAAAAATTCAAAAAACCGAAAATATAACCAAAGATGTATGGGATCCAACTCGATCAAGTTTCTGCCAAACCAAATCATAAATCCAGATGATTTCGTAGTTGTCACAATGAGTTCTAGGTAGCAAAGATAAACATTGAAAAAGAATGATTTTATGGTGATGATGTGCTTGTCATTGAGGCTGCCGAGCTAAATGGCCTGACTGACACAGCACTCTTACATTTTGGGTAAATTACACTATTGATTTCTTTTATTTAAGTGAAATTTTATTTTAGTTTTCATAGTTTTAATTTAAATAATTTAATTTTTTTTTTAATTTTATTATAATGCGATCTCTTCATCATGTTTTGTTAATATTTTGAAAGGAATAACATCATATGCCAAACTAGGTGTTCCTGTTCATTACACCAGCGGCCATTAAGTTTGTTTTGAAATTCATTTTGATCTCTCTAATTTTAGACATTGTCTTTTTTCATTCCAAATTTTAATGGTAAATGATGGAGGGACAATAAAACATATATTTAGGAACCAAACTTTTTGTCCTCAAAAGTAAAAATTTTATTGTAAAAAATATTTGGGGGCCAATTTATGACATCGTGCGAGTAGTTGCTAAAAAGTCGTCTGAAAAAAAAAAAAAAAAAGAAGACATTTAGAAGCAATTTTGAAAATATTGCTAATAAATGCATTTTTAGAGATAAAACAATTTCATGCCACAAAAAATTTAATCCCAAAATGATAGTAATTTATCACTAATTTCATAGCTGAAAATACAACACTAACATTTTTGATAACTAAAATATTATGTCCCTAGAAAGTGGTTTGGTCTCTAAAATCTTAATTTGTTGTAGTACGATCACATTGCAACAAAAATAAAAGTATAGAGTTTAAATTATTCAAATTAAAACTACAGAGACTAGAGTGACACCCTGTTTGAACCACATGGATTAATGGAATAATTTACTCTATTATCTCACCAAATAAGGTAATAAAGCACAATTGCCATTTTTTCCCTCTTAAACGAACATCCACATATTAAGTAGGTATTATAATTGAGCACGAGTACAATTGCGTTGAAGTAACAATAACTGCTTAATATTATTTGATTAAATTGACAACTTCATCAAATCAAATGTGTGGTTACTTTTTGTAAGGATAAGTATAATAATACTTATACAAATTCTAAGTTGCAGCACTAGCACTAGCACTAGCATTATGTGAGTCTTCATCATCTCCACTGATATTCTTAGGTTTGAGTCTGTATCTTGAAGTCCAGATCCAGACCTTGTTGTATATAATATTTATCCAAATGGAGAAGTATTAGGTTGAAGGGATAGGTTGGTAACTTCCTTTTAAATCCATTTTTGGCTAAAAAAATATATAACAAATCCTAGCTGAATAGTTGAAGTGTTTTGTATTCATTTCAAAACTTGCTTTTTCAATGGATTTTTAAAAATAAAAAAATAAATAAAAATAGGTGTCAGAAAAATGTTTTAGGTTTTTGGATTTTTTAGGCGAAAATCGGATTTTAAGTAGTTGTTGTCAATCAGCAAAATTTATTTGAACGTTTAACAAAACTAGCTAAAAAATTGTCTCAAATCCAACCTCTGTTTGTTTTTGAGTTTCTTTTTCTTATATTTTTTTTCACTTTTAGTAAAATTTTATCATATTTAATTAATTTTTTCACTTTTAAGATCCATGTAATCTATATGTACTTAAAAAGTAAAATATTTGTGAATAAATCTATAAAAATATAAAAACTAAATACAAAAAATATATATACAAAAGCCTGGTACAAATATATATATATATTTTTTTGGGCAGATTTCTTCATAAATATTTTAAATTTTAATTGCATTTAGATTAGGTGTATCTAAAAGACAAAAAAAAAAAAAAATCAATTGAAATATTGAAATAATTCATAAAAGACAAAAAAACACAAAAAGGAAAAATTCGAAAACATTTTTCAAAAATTAAACCAAAAGAAGATGAAGAAAAGTTTTTCCAACACTATCTTTCCAATCTTTCCTAAAAAACAACACTATCTTTCCAAAGTAAAACTGCTTAAGCATGAAATTTCAAATTTTTAAAGAAATAAATTATAATAAATTTTCCAATAAGGCATTTTTAATTGAGTTAAATATAATTTGTTTTCTTCGTAAAGTTGACACATGAATGACTATTTTAAGCATGATTAGACTCAGTGGCTCATTATCAATGACTTCTTTAAGCCTAAAGTTTGCTTCAACTTTTATGGAGGAAAGAAAAATAAGTTGGGATTTTGCTTGACAGAGACATTGATCAATTAGTAGCCCATTTCTTTGTTTAGGCAAGTTGATTAATTCAACCGTGAAGTGAAAATTTCTTTTGAGAAGATAGCACTTGTCCATAATTTCATTTTTTTTTCTCTTAGATAATTTTATACAAGTAGAATTTTTATACAAAATGATGTCTTTCTATTGCCTGTTCATTTCAAGCTAAAACAATTATCAATTTAGCTCATAATTCAAAAAAGTGTAAATTACACTAATCTCCCCTGAGATTTGAAAAAAACACAATAAATCCCACAATTCTGATATAATTATGTTAGGTTTTTATTCTTGGCAATCCCGTTTGACAAAATTCCTTTCAGTTGTATTTGCTTTCGCATTTTTATTTCAGTGAGGCTATGAGTTTATTAGATGCGAATCCAACCCGAATTGTGTCGTACAGAGAAGTTTGTGCTGTTAATACTTTCAAGATTGCCACTTCGCTGATTATGATGAGGATCGAGCTGCCCGGTCAGCTCGCGGGGGTCCAGGGGGCAGCGCCCCTTGACGGGTCCAGGGCAGCGCCCCCGAAGCAAAATGCAAAATTGCATTCAAAGTTGTCTGTTCGCCCTTGCTCACTCAAGCGAAGGAGTGCTCGCTCGAGCGAAGGCTGCGTCTGTGTAAAAACCTGAAATAGATGAATGTACGCTGGAACGAAGGGTGCGTGGCTCGAGCGAAGCCACTTATGGAAAACACGTGTTTTTGGTTCCTCGCTCGAGCGAGAGAGTCTTCGCTCAAGCGAGCTTCGCAGTCCCAGATTTCTATAGGTATTTGTTTCAGTCCAAAACTAGGATTACTCCCTCAGATCTGCTTCTTGGATATTAAGGTTTATATCTGGTGATATTTTGCTAGTTTTCTTTGATGTTTTGATTGAGTATTCAACTCATGGTTTAAAGAGTATATATCAAAGGATTATTTGTTTGCTCTACACAAAAGAGAGAGTTGTTCTTCGGTAGATTCTGAAGAATTCGAGCTTGAAACTTTGGTGGATTCTGGAGTGGCTCATCGTCAAGACAATTCCGAGGTGAAGACGGGGTTAGAAAAGGCACATAGGGGTTGGTTCAATTCAGACGTGGATTAGCTAGGTAATTGAGAGTATACCTATGTAATTCCTTTATATATATCTTCTTAGTGGATTGTTTTGTGGCTGTTGCCCATGATTTTTTATCATAATTGGAGGTGCTCCAATTGTGATTTTTCCACGTTAAAATCGTTGTGTCGATTTGTCTTGATTGTTTGATTGGGATTGTTTTATTGCTTTAAATTGATACATAATCACAAATCAATATCTAGCGGATTTCTAAATTTTTCAAATTATATTGGGCTCCCTTTTAATTCAAATAATACCTAATTCATTTTTTTTTTCTTCTAATAATTCGTTAGTTATATGAATAGGAAAATGATGTTTATCATCTCTTTGTTCTAAATGTATGTATTTTTTCTTATTTATTCTTGTTTCTTTGCACTATTTATATTAGTTTCAGTCACTTTAATTTTATTAAAAGAGAAATTAGTGTAATTATGCGAAAATTATAGTGCTACTGTGTTTTTTTTTCAAACCTTAGACTAAGTCAGTGTAACTTACCCTTTAAAAATATCACTACCACATCATCATAAATAATTTTTTTTTTATAAATATTTATTTTACGTCCTTTCCAAGTAATGACCTAATTGCATTCCCATGCACCTTTAAAATGCACTCTAATTATGTATGCATGGGTCAAAAAGGTTTCCTTGAGTGGGACAATTTTTACTGATCTTGCACTAATATTAAGACACATTATTTGTTAAGGAAATGGATTGAGAAATATGTACTTTCAATTGTTTAGATTTTAATTGTCTGGTTATATAGAAAGTAAAGTCAAAGATTAAAAGTCGATATGAATTATTGATCAATGAATTTCCTCATCTCTGATTGAACTTGACAAGTTCTGTATAATACCTTTAAAAAGCTAACAATAATGAAGGCCAATAATATGCATTTTATGTGCTTTTAACTCGTTCAAATTGTCATTAGCCCAAGCATGCTCTTCTCATTATTCAGATTCTCTCCATTACAAGTATAATTGAAATAATTGAAAATGAATTAAGTGTAAGTGGTTTAAATTTGATATCCAAATTTAATGAATTTTGAAATGTGTTCAGATTGAACTTATTTAACTTTTAAGTTGATCACAAGTTGAACTCGAGTAGGTTAGTTTTTCATAATTTTTATAACCGAGTATAACTGAGTAGTATGTTATTTAGGGGTGTTTTGAGAAAATGGTAAAAAGCTAAGTCTTGACTTTTATCAAATTTTTTGACTTTTTTAGAAAGTGATTTGGGAAGATGGTTAAAAGTTGCTTTTGAATTTTTTGGTTAATATTTATTTATGATGTCACATCACAATAAAATGACCAAACTACCCCACCCAATCTAGAAAATTTACATCTTGACCTATGTATAACCCTAAATAATAAAAAGGGTATAATTCACTGTAAGAAAATACACCTTTGGCGACTAAATTTTTAGTCGCCAAAGGTCCTTTTTTAGTCGCCAAAGGTTGAATTTTCACTTTTCCCGACAAAAACTTTTAGTCGCCACTGTTGTCGCGAATTCCTGGTCGCCAATGCCTTTGGCGACTAAAAACCTGTTAGTCGCCAATTCACAGGTCTTCAGCGACGAAACAAATTGTCGCCAAATGCAATTCCATTTTTTAAAATTATACATTTAGCGACTAAATTTTTAGTCGCCAATAGTGATTTTTTTTTATTTATTATTTAAACATTTCCCGACTAAGCTTTTCGTCGCCAAAAGGTATACCTTTCGGCGACCAACGCCTTTAGTCGCCAAAACCATATTTCACAAAAAAAAAAAAAAAAAAAGTTGCCTCTATTGGATGTCCCAAGGTTCGAACCTGTGTTCCCAACACTTGCTCCTCCACTACGCCACTCCCAAATCACATGAATGTTATTGCAACAAATATTATTTATATACTATATTCACTGGTATTAATACAAAATTGTATATATGAAAATAATTTTTTTTATTTAATATATTTTATGTAAAAAATAAAATATTTACAAAAAAAAATAGGGTAAGCACTTTTGGCGACTAAATCTGAATTTTAGTCGCCAATACTCCATTTTTTGGCTACTAATTTCTTTTCTGTCGCTAAAACAGTTACAACCCGCCTAAGGCTAGCACATTTGGCGACTAAACTCAATTTTGGTCGCCAAAACCTCTACTTTGGGCGACTAAAATGCATTTTAGTCGGCAATTCTTGACCTTTAGCTACTAATTTTTTTTTTGTAGCCAAAAAACGTCACTTTCAGTGACTAAATTGTGTTTAGTCGGCAAAACTGGTATAATCAACGACTAAACCTGTTTTTTGTCGCCAAAACCATAACTTTTCGCTACTAAATTATTTTAGTCGCCAAAAACCGTGACTTTTGGCTACTAAACAAACATTAGTCGCTAAAAACCCTATATTCGGCGACTAAACTTCCTTTTAGTCGCTAAAACCCTGCTTTTCGGCGACTAAACTCTTTTAGTCGCTAAAACCCTTATGTTCGGCGACTAATTCCATTTTAGTCGCCATTTCATGCACTTTCAGCGACGAATTTTTTTTTTTTAGTCGCCATTTGTGTTTTTTGTTGTAGTGATTGTAATTTTATATGTAGCTTTTTTAAACTTGTCAAATGACTCCATAGCTAAAAACACCTTCTAGCTTTTTTAGCCCCCAAGCTACAAACGTAGCTTTTAACCCAACTTACCAAAAAACCACTTAGCATTAGTTTGAAAACTTAATGAGTATTAAAATATATTTAAGTTTGACTTATTTATCTAATGCGTCAATCTCAAATGAACTTTTGACAAGTTGAGCTGCCAAGCTAGAAATAGTTTTGATTAATTTTACAACCTTAGTTACAGGCAAAAAATGGGAATCCCATCATCACATGATTAATGATTTTGGAAAGTTCAGTTAGTAAATAAATATTTTAAACTCTAAAACAACAAAATCACTACAACAAATAAGAGTTTTAAGAATTAATGTTTTTTGTTCAAAAATGAAAATTTTGTTATAAAAAAATATTTGGAGATCAATTCTTATTGTCGTAAGAATAGTTGTTAAAAGGTTGTTAAAAGATTTTTAGTGATAAAATTTTAAAATGTCACTAATAAATATACTTGTCTCATTTTTAGACAAAAATTTTAGTTCCGAAAGGATAGTAATTTATCACTAAATGTTTAATTTCATCATTAAAAATATAATAATGACACTTGTGACCATAAAAATATTTTATTCCTAAATTTGTATCTCTAAAATATTAATTTGTTGTAATGAAAAGTGATATTAAAACTCATAATGACATAACAATTTGCAAACGGTGAATTTTGAATCTTGACACTACAAGAATTTTCACTTTTGGCGACTAAACTTTTAGTCGCCAAAAGTCATTTTTTAGTCGCCTATAGCCTTTTAGCGACTAAATTTTTTGGTCAAAAAATTAGTAGCCGAAGAGTAGTCGGGAAAGCTAATTGGTGACTAAACTTAATTTAGTCGCCAAATGTATTCATTTGCCGACTAAATATTTAGTCACCAATAGGTTAGAAAATTAATTAAATAATACATTTTTGCCGACTAATT
Source organism: Camellia sinensis (assembly GCF_055761805.1). Classification (NCBI taxonomy): domain Eukaryota; kingdom Viridiplantae; phylum Streptophyta; class Magnoliopsida; order Ericales; family Theaceae; genus Camellia; species Camellia sinensis. The sequence goes on from NC_138965.1 coordinate 194,485,291, forward strand.
TTTTTATCGCCAAAAGCCAATGATTTAGTCGCGGAAAAATTTTTAACTACTAAATTTTTTATCGCCTAAAGCAAATACTCGTGTTTTGGCTACTAAAATTTTAGTCGCCTAAAGTCAATCTTTTTTGGCTACTAAAATTTTAGTCGGCAAATACTATTTCTTTTAGCTACTAAAAATTTAGTCGTCTAAACTTCCGCATTTTGGCTACGAAAAATTTAGTCGCTTAAACTCCCACATTTTTAGCTACTAAATTTTTAGTCGCCAAAAGTATTTTTATTCTTCAACTTTTGTTTTTAGCTATGAAATATTTTAGTCATCAAATGTTTGATTTTTCTTTTGGCTACAAAACTTTTAGTAGCCAAAGGTTTGATTTTCTTTTGGCTACAAAACATTCAGTAGCCAAATGGTTGTTTTTCTTTTGCCTAAAAAAAATTTAGTAGCCAAAGGTTTGATTTTCTTTTGACTACAAAACTTTTAGTAGCCAAATGTTTGGTTTTTTTTTCCTTTTTTTTGGCTACACAATGTTTAGTCGGCAAAAACATGATATTATGTTTTATTGCAAATATTAAAATGTGTCCATAACCTGTCTGTATTCCTTGCAACCTGTAACATGTATATAAATAAAATGATACATAAACTATTAATCATTCCACAATCTGCATCCGTACACAAAAAATAAATTACTTTAACTGTCCAAGTACATACAAACCAACTATTGTCCAAACTAAAATAATAATTCCATACAACATATAGAATCATACAAAAAGTAAAGCCCTTCATATACAAAAATTACATTTATTATACCATGTGAAATGATCATTTGGCATGGTACAAATTACCATCGTAATCTGTACCACGACAAAAGGTGATGTATGTACCAAGCCAAAAGTACATCTATGTACCACGACAAAAATCATATATCTGTACGGCGACAAAAGGTGATCTATCTACCATGCCAGTAATTATCTGTTTGTTGCCAAAAATTTTCTGTATCAGTAATAGTTAGCTGCACAAAAGCCGAAGATGACAAAAGTATTATATTACTTCTATACAAAAGTACAATTTCTTCTCCATACACCAAAATATCTCTAGAAGTCCACGCAACAAAGTCATCTACACAAAAAAAAAAAAAAAAAAAAGAATTGGACCAAAAAATGTCCAACTTCATGAATGAATTTGGCAACAAGTGACAAATAAAAATAAGTAAGAAGCAACCTTCTATGATGAATCAATTATCAGTCATTCTACGGTCTTTCTAAAGTCTTTTGTTATAAGGAACATTGTTAAATGCAGAACAATTTTACTAAATCTTTCATTAGTAACATAAAGCTAATGTAACAATCTTCTATTTGTATGCAACATGTACGTTCAAAAAATTAGCAAGTTTAAAACAAGACGTAAATTGAGTTCATATTGGTTTCTGAATATTTTTCCCATAATTTTCCATTGCTATACATCTCCAATACATTCCGTCAGTTGTCACAAGTCCTATTTGTAATGGGGAAGCTGCCCGTGAGAGTCAGACGGAGGTTCGGGGGCTGTTTTGAAGTTTTCCCCCCAAAACGCCCTTTTTCGATTCGATTAAGTTCAACCCGTTTCCAATTCTAACTCCCAACCTACACGTGTTAATGACATTTCATCTACTATCACAGGTCCTATTTGATGTGAGAAAACTAGTTGGGACGTCCGTACAGTGATTCGAGGGCTGTTTTGCATTTTCACCCCCTTAACGCCCTTTTTCAGTTAAGTTTAAGACGTTTTTGGCTCTAACTCTCAACCTACACGTGCTAATGACATTCCGTCTGTTGTCATAGGTCCTATTTCACGTGAGGAAACTGGTTGTGATGTTCGTACGGTGGTTCAGGGGCTGTTTTGCATTTTCGCCCCCCTTAATGCCCTTTTTGGGTTAAGTTTAAGCCGTTTTCGGCTCTAACTCCCAACCTACACGTGCTAATAACATTCCGTCTGATGTCACAGGTCCTATTTGACGTGAGAAAACTGGTTGTAACATCCGTACAGTGATTCGAGGGCTGTTTTGCATTTTCACCCCCATTAACGCCCTTTTTCGGTTAAGTTTAAGCCGTTTTCGGCTCTAACTCCCAACCTACACGTGCTAATGACATTCCGTCTCTTGTCACAAGTCCTATTTGACATGAGGAAATTGGTTGTGACGTTCGTATAGTGGTTCAGGGGTGTTTTGCATTTTCACCCCCTTAACGCCCTTTTTCAGTTAAGTTTCAGCTATTTCCAACTCTAACTCCCAATCTACACGTACTAATGACATTTCTTCTATTGTCACAGGCCCTATTTGAAGTGATAAAATTGGTTGTGACGTCCGTTCGGTGATTCAAGGGTTGTTTTGTATTTTTGCCCCATTAACATTTTTTTTCGGTTAAGTTTAAGCCGTTTTCAGCTCTAACTCTCAACCTACAAGTGCTAATGACATTCCGTCGGTTATCACAAGTCCTATTTGACGTAAGGAAACTGGTTGTGACGTCCATGCAGTGGTTCGGTGGCTATTTTTCATTTTTCCCTCCTCTAAAACCTTAATTTATAGTAGTGTTGGTTGAGAGGTTAATCAAGAATTGGCATTTACATGACAAAAATATGAGAACAATACTACATTCACTAAAATTTTTACTAAAACACATTTGATGTTTCAAGAATGTCTAAGAAAAATGATATACAAATCTACTTTTTATGTCCAGTGATGTGTAAGTAAGATGATTGATTGATGATTTGAGAATAAATAAGAGAAAATTAATTTAGATATTTTAATAAAGTGTCATATCATTATGTTTAAAAAATGAGTCTAACATTAAGTGCTGAAAAGCCATGATAACAACACTGCATTCCTAGTGAAAACACTGAAAACATCGACCTAAAAATTTGCAACTAAACACCATATGAAACCAATAGTGCAAATTCAATAAGGGTTGTTAACCCAAGTTCTTGTTTGTAAATGGAACAGTTAGTAGTTCTATAGATGCAAAAGAATAAAATTGCCACCAGGATAGATAGCAAGGATCTCACATACCAAACTTTGTAAATATTTTTTTGTGATTATCTCTGTGCTGTAAATATGAAGACACTTCAAGAATGCCTGGTAATCATTTGAACTACGCAACCTCTCCTTCACTTGCGCACAGAAAATGAACTCTTGCTTGTACATGCCTGGAATGATATTGAGCAAACCACAAATAAAAGAAGCTAAAAAATAAGAGTATAGCAAGCTTATTCAACATGTGGCAACAATCCAACTGAAAACTATAAGAGAGAAGCTGGCATTTTTGAACTTCAAAGCAGTGAGATAAAATGAAGCATATGCATGTTCTCCAAAGAAATCAAACAATAAGCAACATGGGGAGATCAGAGTTCAGGAAAAGGGGAAATGACATAAAATGAAGCATATGAATTCTTCACCAGTGCAGTCATTTTCCAACCTCCAAAAAATTCCACAACATTTTAAAAGATTTAGCATCATATATATGTGACATAAAAGCTGACTTCCCAATGACTACAGAACATAATAACCCACAACTTCTTTTACATCAAGAAGGCTAGAATCACAAACAAAAAGACTAAAAGGAAGAATCAATATCATTTTTGGAAGGCATCTTTATAATCATAAGTGGCATCATCAACTTACTTCTCAAGGCTTTTTTTATCATCATTAGAGGATAAAACAAGATTCACTCCAAAGTCTTCAACCTTTCGGGCAGATTTCCTTTTGTCATGAAACCATTGCATGTTGAAGTCCCTATTGCTATCATGCTCGGTAAGCCTTCAATCCAAATTCAACCAAAAATAAGACAAACAATCCCAATCATATAAAAAAATTCAGATTGTTTAATATGAGCTTATATAGGTGTAGAAGTGATTGACACAAAGTTTAAAATAACTAAAGCCTAAATGGGTATAGAAACATGTAATTAGGAAATGGTGCAAAAGATTGTATAGCAAAAACAAGTAATGTCAGCACAAACCTAAAGCAAAATCACCAGCGTAAATACTTTACCGCAGGCCTGCTAACCAATCCCCCTACGGGTCCGAATTACGTTCCGTCAGATCTCACAAGTCCTATTTGTCATGGCGAAGCTATCCGTGCGAGCCACACGGTCGTGAGGGGGCTTTTTTGAATTTTTGCCTCCAAAACGCCCCTTTTCGACTAAGTTTAGGGCATATTCGCCTCTAACTCTCTACCTATGGGTCCGAATTATGTTCCGTTCGTTGTCACAAGTCCTATTTGTCATGGAGAAGCTATCCATGAGAGTCACACGGTGGTTCGGGGTTGTTTAGAATTTTTGCCCCCTTAATGCCCTTTTTAGGTTAAGTTTAAAGCGTTTTCGGCTCGAACTCCAAACGTACATGTGCTAATTACATTCCATCTACTGTCACAAGTCCTATTTGTCATGAGAAAGATGGTTGTGACATCTGTACGGTGGTTCAGGGGCTGTTTTGCATTTTCGTCTCCTTAACACCTTTTTTCGGTTAAGTTAAAGGTGTTTTTGGCGCTAACTCCCAAATAAGTACCCTATGAACTATTTGCTATTGCAGCAACAGCTAAAAGTAAGACTGGTCAGAGCCCTTTTTACGCTGGACATGTACTTCATTTCTCTCTAGTCCCCTCTTGTTCTGCTGTCCAGCAATGGGTCAAATAACCATCTCAATATCCTTCCATTTTTGGGTAAATAGGTTAGTAATTTCAAATAGTAGTCAGAATTCCATTAACATGATTACATGAACAGAGAACATAGCATGAGTTAAGCTGAAATTAGAACTATCATACTGCTCATGCCTCTTGTATATTGGACTCTTTAAGACTATAATTCACTATGACCTTTTATTGTACCCTAAACAAAATACAAAACTAGAATAACAATACCTTTTTTATTTCATGCTTCTATTTTTTTTTCCCTCTCTTTTCTTCTAATTAAGGCTTGCATGGATAATAAATTCATATTGTTGTTTTGGTACTCTACTGTATTCCTTTAACCCTCTCAATTTTTCTACTCACTACTAAAATTTAATTATTGTGTATGAGTGGTTAAGGACAAGTTGTTTCTCTATGCTATCCAACTAGAATCTTGTGTATTTAATTTTTTTCTTCTTGTTAAATCATTATATAATTTTAATTTTATACACTCACTTATACATTTTTATACAACTCTACCAATGATTGAAAATTACAAATGCAATGCACAGCCCCCTGTAGACGCGCCCGAACGCCCCCGAGAGGACTAGTCTCGTTTTGTTCATTTTGGGCTCACTACAGTTCAGACTCTCAAATTGTCACGGTTCTTAATCTGAACCAAAGAGTTCAAATCCGGCAAATCGTTTTGAGAAAAAGATTTTTGAAAAGAAGTGCCAAACATGGACTGCTTTGCCAGATACAGAGTCGCCACCTAAATATTTTATTTTGGGAAATTTAGGAAACCCTGACTCGGTGCCAAAGGCCACGTGTCCGTCATCACCAAAGTTGCCTCGGCTCGGGAGCTTGGGTACAATTGGGGAAGGTCAGCTATGAGCACCTCCTCTCGCCCGATCCGAAGATCGGCCTCTACTAACCGTGATATCTTGTTTTGAAAGCATTATGAGTTCCTATTCCGATTATTAGCTTAGAATTACTATGTTATGCGCACAGCAAACAAGTATAGACCAAATCGCCTGAATTGGAATGAAGCATTGCATACCCGTTTGTTGAAAAACAGTTTGAAATTTGCTACTCGCAAGTAGGCTAAAGCACGGATTTTAACGAGTTGTTCCAACTCAAACAATCTAACCTTCACCCACAGGAATTCAAGCAGTTTATATCACATAAGCATCTAGCCTCATGGTAATCATGCTATTATGGCAACACTCACACGCATGCGGTATGCTAAAGCATAAATACTTACCTAGTACTCCGAGCCAAAACAAAAACATGTTAGCAATCAATGCATGATCCAAGTCCATGTTAAGTGGCTAATGTAACGCATACAGAATGTCACTAGAGTAGGCTCGGCTAGTCTATAGATGATATGTGAAAATGCACAAGTAGCATGTATTCAAGTTAGATTTGAAATACTTATGCAGTTAGTATGATGTACCGAGCCTGGTGCATGCAAGACTAATGAATGATGCACGCATGCTATCATACTGTATGCTAATTGAAACATGCCCTAGGCTAACCATCAAAAGCTAGTAAATAAAAGGAAAGAAAGACGTGGGGTTGGGAGACATACACACACTCACGCACATTTATTACACAATTGCCCTCGCTGAGAGGGTTCAAAAGAATAATACAGTCCGAATAATGAATCAACTATCCTAGCTAATTAATTATTACAGACCCTCTAATTAATTAACAAATTAATAACAAAAGAAGGTGGCCATAGCCCCGCCTCGGGATGCGTGAATGATGCTTTCTTGACCCATCTCGCTCGGAAACTCGCTGCCATAGCACTGTTGCCTCTATTAACACTGCCCTACTCCTCTGGGGACTGCTAAAGTTCAAGAGTATGCTCCCTGGATGTTAGGGAATACCACCGGCTAGGACAGAATTCCACCGGCCGAAGGGGATGATCATCGGCCGCCTTTTAACCTGTCGGCCTCAGATTACTGGCCGGTCGGCACTGTATTTAGCCGATCGGCCAAAGCTTCCTGCAGAACCTGCAATTGACAGTAGCAGGGGGGCAAGCAGTGTATAGCATAGAAATTTCAGGCAAATGTATGCATGGACACACTCCCTATCATGTAATGGACTCAAGGGAGCATGACCCTCGACCCTCGGGCCATCAATTATGCATTTTGATGCATGATGGCCTAAGAGGCCAAGTTAGCAACTTCGATATCAAATGGAATGCACACACAAAACACATCAAAGGCCCCGACCTCTATCATGCTTGATCAAGAGGCAAGGGATGCATGCACAATGTAATGCAACCTAAGCATGCAAGCAAGGCTAATGCAAGATGATTATGCAATGCATCTAATATGCAATAGGTACACAACCTAAACATATAAGCATACATGGCATATAACAAAATGCGATGATGGACTTAAACTAACATGGATAGCTCGCAAGCATGCCAAAATCATCGGCCAAAATGATGCAACAAAGGCATGAAAACACACACACAAGCATGCATGCACAAAGGCCTAAACATGGAGCATAAGCCATCAACTCTCCAAAGCATGAAAGGTATGGAAAATGCAAGTATGCAAGCATGGAACATGGACTGAAATATGGTCTCCAATGATGCCAAATCATGAGAACAAGCCAAGTAAAGCATGCTAGTGACCCACATACCCAAGGCTAACAAGCTAGAATACAAAGAGGCTATACAAAGCATGGCAAGCATGACCAAAACGATACCAAACAGAACTTAAACATGTTAAAACATGACTAAAAACTTCACAAAGCTGAGCCAAAACATGCAAGCATGGTGGTCTAAATGCTAGGCACATGTTAAGGCAATTCATGGCATTACAAGACAAGTATGCAAGGAAAGCATGGTGTGTCTAAACCAAGTAAAAACAGTGCTATATCATGGCAAAATAAGCACAAATAACACTTAAGACATGGCCAACATGAACTTAAAAATGGTGCTCACATATGAGGCTAAAATGACACTTTTTGAAGACAACAAGGAGAGGGGATGACCCTCTCCTTCTTAGGACCTTAAACCACCATCCTCACCACTGAAATCCCTCAAGATTTCAGTGGTGAGGAGGCCCAAACAAGGTGGTCCCGAAGCTCACCAAAAATAGCACAAAATGGGGCCAAACAAGGCCTAAGAGGGGGTAAACGACCCCAAACACAAAAGTGACCTTAATGAAGTATCTTAAACACAAAAAAACAGAAATTTTTTATGTTATACACGAGGCCCAAATCCGCAAGCAAGACAGGCTAAAAGGGTGTGCAAAAACGGAGAATAAAGAGGGAATGGGTTACCTTTGAAGACCAGCAAGAACCAGCAGCCTTTAGACCCAAAAATGCAACCCTCAACCTCTGAAAACAAGCTCCAAGAACCTCCAAGTGATGATGGAAATGTGTGGCTATGAAGCGGTGTGCAATAGGCCAAGAACAAGACCCTTTTGGACCCTCTAACCCACACAAATGTAGAGAGAGAGAGGGAGATATAGAGAGGGAGTGATGTATATATCATATATATCTGATTTTTCTAACCCTCTAAAGGGGAGGAGAGGCCCTCTTTTTATAGAGAAACCAAGGGGGCAAAGCTTCTCTTAGAAGCTTTGAGCAAAAAGGCCAAGCTTCTTGGATCAAAAGGGCCAAGCTTCTTAGAGAAGCTAGGCAAAGGGGTCAAAAGGTTCAATCTTCTTCAAGAAGCTAAAAAAAAGGATCAAGCTTCTTGGAGAAGCTAAAAAGGGTCAAGCTTCTTGGAGAAGCTAAAAAAAAAGTCAAGCTTCTTGGAGAAGCTAAAAAAAAGGGTCAAGCTTCTTGGAGAAGCTAAAAAGGGTCAAGCTTCTTGGAGAAGCTAAAAAAAAGGGGTCAAGCTTCTTGGAGAAGCTAAAAAGGTTCAAGCTTCCTCGAGAGGCTAAAAAAAAAGGATCAAAAGGGTCAAGCTCCCTCAAGAAAAGGTCTCGGCCAGGAAAAGTGGCCGATTGATCAAAAACAGTGGCCGGCCGACCAAACACAATGCTGACCGGCCATCAATAGTGCCGACCGGCCATCACCAATGGCCGGTGGCAAGGAAACAAGGCCGGTGGCCTCAAGCCATGGCCGGTGAGGTGTGTGGATGGCCTACAAGCTACTTCCCACCCTCAGAAGCAAAACAACAAGTGTTTGGTGCAAAACCAGACACAAAACAGTCGAGTCGAGAGATCTTGAGGCAGGGCGCGTAGCTGAGACCTCCGGGAACTCAAGGCAAACACGAACAAGGATGATCACCGAGTGTTCAAACGATGACGTCCAAGTCTTGAGGACGGTCAAAAATGGAGTGTCTACACCCCCACCATTGTCCCATCTCTTAGCTTATGTTTACTTCTAGGTTGACAAGTTGTTGGTTAAGCCAACTGACATATAGCAATGTTTGAATCCTTGTAGGATTTAGAATTTCTTACCAGGCTTCCCATGAAGAACAGGATATGGTTGCAACAGATCATGATTGACACATTCTACCAATCCCAACTGAGCACGCTTTTCTTCCAAAGCCCTGTCATTTTATATATTTTGCCAATACAATTAGGCCAGCGGAGAAAGGACCAATGGCCAAACAAGTGAAAATGTAACAAACCTTGCTGTAAATGGCATGATAGGAAATTTCTGGCTTATCTCACTGAATATGAACCTTGACGTTTTCATCTTCAAATGATAGTTCTTGTCAGCAGCTCTTTTGTAAATAGTTATCTGTTTCTCATCTAATAGCTTAGGCTGCAAATTTGACACCAAAAATATGAGCAGAAATAAAACAAGAACAGATAATATCGAGGTAGGTCTACATGGAAAGCATAATTACCTTGCCTTCACCTGTGCTTGTGACTATATCAATTGCATAAACTTCATTCTCCTCAAACTCTGCATCGTCAACTCTAGTCTCAGGACTTGAGACACTCAATACAACCTTGTTTCCATCAATCACAAACTGCTTCAGCTGGTGACTAAGGACACCTTCAATGATTTTGCAGTCATAGGCAGCAGCAACCTTCTGAATTGCTTCTGTTACATCTTTATTCTGCCATAAAGAAAGAGATTCAGCGATACAGAGATAAACCAATAGCCTTTGGCTATCTTCTTTATGAATATAAATCATAACTCAGGTGAAGTATACAATTCAATTTCATCATTTGTAAAATTCAAAAGCATATCCAATACAGTTAGTATGTGACCCAATATAACCAAATAAGGCAACTTGGTGAAAAAGAAGAGTAATTGCCATACCCACTAAAGTGACCAGGCTAAATCCTGAAGGTCTAGAACAACTCTACATAAGTTTTTTTTGTTGATTAAAAAGATTTTGCCTCCAGGAATTGTAAGCATCGGGAATAAATCAACCCACAACATCCCAAGTATGGCATAGTACAATATAGGCAACAGGTAAAAGAGGGAATCAACAACGGATTGATTACCTCGGCAAAGTTGCCTTCTTCATAGATTGTGTACGCAATTATATTACTATTCTATAGATAGTTTATCTGATCTCAAAATATTCTATAAAATTTGTGTCTTGTGACAACATACGAGGAGAATGCTAAGTACACCCAATACAGATCATGTGGCTCTACAAAGGAAAAAAAAAAAAAGATTCAACATGTTTTTAGAAATTAAAATAAGACATTAAAGAATTTATTTAACTTGCATAAAAGCAATATCCCCTATCAGAGTAACCATGACAAAAGCTTCATCTGGATGTTAATCCATAGCTTATTCAGAATATTCCTCATTTAGCGGAAGCTAGAAGGATTTATGAGCTGGCATAACAAGTCACACCAAGGCACAACCACACAAACAATAAAAAGCTTTCATATATTTTTTTCCAAACCATCCACAAAACAATCAGTCATCTATTTTTTTTTATTGCAAGGTTGTAGATATTGTTGGCCAAAAAAATTAAGGCAAATGTCTATGATACAAAAAGAAAAAAAAACAGAAGCCATTACTCAGTCTAAGCATTCAACAATTATAACTCAAAATGGTATCATATGATTCATATTAGGTTAAGACAAAATTAAAATGCAAGCCTAATATATTTTTACCTTTTTTCCCGGCCTTACAAGCCTTAAGGCAACCTCTGCTGCAGTATTTGCTGCGACAATAACATCAGCTTGGCTACCAGTCACTGGTCCTCCCTGAAGGACATGGGTGTGTGCTATAACAGCAATGAAACCATCTATGTGACACCCCATGTCATTGCATCCAAACATAAAAGTACATCATTATTCACAAACAGTAACATTAGCTCCTCTCATGGTATATAGATAAATGGTGCGCAAATACAACTTACATCTTCACCATATCACCTTCTTCCAACATTGCCTCATCGCTGGCAAGTGGAGAGAAATGACAAAGAGTGTTGTTCACAGAAACACAAGTGGGGAATGCAACCCCTCTTTCAATCTTCTTCTTGACATTCTTGTACATATTCCCAGATTGACTGCATATTACACATATTTGTAACTATTTAGAATCAAAAGAACCCTAAAATTTAAAATGTAAACTCAAACCCATGTATATACACTATCATATATATACATATATATATATATATATATAGAGAGAGAGAGAGAGAGAGAGAGAGAGAGAGAGAGAGAGAGATAACTAACTCTTTGACAAATGAATCGCCTTTCTCACAAATATCAACAATCTTAGCCTTTGGTTTGCATTCTGACAGTACTAATTGCAAAGCCCCTGCATATTTTCAATTTGTTCCATAAATTTGTAGAAATGGGTCATCAAAAAACAATGCATACATGCATAATCAAACACAACATTTAATGAACACCCACCAAAAACCACATTTTAATTCCCAATTTTTTTTCCTCTTCCGTCCTCGAACAAAAGGCGTTACTTTTAAGCTACGTATATAGAAACACAGAATCATAGATACATACACACACATAAATACATAAATATATATATATATATATATAGAGAGAGAGAGAGAATAACTGTTAATGATCTCAGCAGCGCTCTTGTATTTGGTGACAACTTCAGGAGAGGGGAGATCCAACTCCTTCTCTTCTCTTTCATCGTCCAACATCGATGCGAACTTAACAAACACCTAAGACTCCGATGATTAAAAATAATTATAATTTAAAAAACAACCCAGAAAAACTAGCTCAAATCATATCCAAAATTGAAAATGAAAGACAAATTGAATAGGGCAAAACAAAAATTACTCACCACAGAAATTGCAAGGTATGGATTGTATAGAGAGAGAGAGATCCAGATCGACACAGAGGGAGAGGACCGAGAGCGACAGAGAGAAAGGGACAAGAACCTGTGATTTGCAGAAGTGGAGGTAGTGACGTGCAGCGGTGGCGATGTGTGACGGTGAGGTGGTGACCGTCACTGAGCGTACATCTGGTTTGGTGTACTGATCAGAGGGAGAGCAAGAGAGAGAGAACCGTATGAATAGATTTGAGCAAAAATTTAGGCGCCAATATCAAATGTTTCCCAATAAAATTTTGAACACATCTGCCAACTAAATTTTAGTCGTTGAAAGATAAAAAATAAAAAAAAATAAAAAAATTAATCAGTGACAAAAATAATTTTTTGTCGCTGAAAGTAAGTTTTTGGCGACTAAAACTTTAGTCGGTAAAGAGAAAAAATAATTTTTTTATTTTTCATTCGGCGAATAAATATTTAGTAGCCAAAAGTCAATGTACGGTGACTTTTTTTTTTTTGTCGCTAAAAGCAAGTTTTTGGCGACAAAAACTGTAGTCGCCAAAGAGAAAAAATAATTTTTTTATTTTTCATTCGGCGACTAAATATTTTAGTAACCAAAAGTCAATATACGGTGACTATTTTTTTTTTTGTCGGTGAAAGTAAGTTTTTGGCGACTAAAACTTTAGTCGCCAAAGAGAAAAAATAATTTTTTTATTTCCCATTCGGCCACTAAATATTTTAGTAGTCAAAAGTCAATATACAGCGACTAAGTTTTTTTTTTGTCGTCAATTGTGGTATTTTTAGCGACTAAATATTTTTTTAGTCGCCAATAGTAAATATACCCCGACTAAAAAAATTTAGAAGCTAAATATTATACTTTTGCTGACTAAAAGAAATTTTAGTTGCCAATTCCACAATTTTTGACGACTAAATTTTTTTTAATCGTTAATTTTAGTCGCCAAAGCAGCATTTTGTTAAAGTGTGATGATGTATTTTAACCACATGCGTTAAAATTGAAATCTTCAATTCAAACTTGTAATTAAAAAAGATCTTAACCTCTGTTCTCATAATATTTTTCTTAAAAGTGGTTCTTAGAATTAAAATGGAAGATATGTCTAAATGTAAGTAACAAGAAAGCTCCTGACGTACCCAAGGACGGAATCGTGATTTTATCACCGAAAAAGTCAAAGGACGAATAAATTTTTTTTACCATATACACAAAAACATATATATATATATATATAGTATCATATATAAGTTGGAAAAATAATTTTTTTTGGTGAAAAATAAAAAGAGACTACAAGATGGGAGCTTTTTTGATTAATCCTCTTTGTTAGAGTTTTATTCCATCCAATCCATATTCTTTTTTACTATTCCATTAGGTCTTATTCTAGGTAAAAAGATCAAAATATCCTTAATATCTCCTGCCCCCATTGATGTTGATATTTAATGTTGATTGTCATTATATTTTAGTAGTTCACATGACCATTCCTATTCCCCGTATCTTCACTCAAAAAAATACATTAACTACACACCACTATTTAATGTTGATATATATATTACAAAAAAAAAAAAAATTAATATGGTTATTTATTAATTGTCATTATGTTTTGGTAGTTCCCATGCATCTAAATTTTAACTGTACGTGATAACGTGAATATTTACATTAGAAGTTGTGAATGTGAATGTTCACAGTGGAAGTTGTGAATGTGAATATTCACATCATATGACGTTGTGATAAAAGTGATGTTAAGGTTTACATCAGCATTGCATCAAATTACACAACTACAAGCCTCAACTTTCATTTGAATTCAAATATGACTGTATGTGATGACATGAATGTTCACATTAGATGACGTAAATGTGAATGTTCACATCAGATGACATTGTGATAAACGTGATGTTAAGGTCACATCAGCATTACATCAAATTATACAACTACAAGTTTCAACTTTCATTTGAATATAAACATGACATGTGAATGTTTACATCAGTTGACGTTGTGACAAATGTGATGTTAAGATTCACATCAGCATTGCATCAAATTACACAATCACAAACCTCAACTTTCATTTGAATATAAACCACTACAACAAAAGTAACCTATGGTGACGAAAACTAGTGAAGAAAACAAGATTCGTCACTAAATAAAAATAATTCGTGAGGAATTTATAAATTTTGTCACATATAATAAAAAAATGAAAATGATAGGTGACAAAATTTATTTTCGTCAATAAATACTTCATTTTAAGTGAGGAAAAATTAAGTTTCGTCACCAAAAATTTTCCCGCTACTTTTTTTTGGTGGCGCCAAAATTTTGGGACTTTTGGTGAGAAAAAAAGTTGTCACTAATTATAAAATTATTTGTGAGGAATATATTTTCGTCAGCAAAACATTTTAATATTTTTGATATCTTTTGGTGGGAAAATAATATTGTCACCAATTTTGGTGGGAAATTTTTGATATATTGAGCGGCAATTAAAAAAAACATAGGGTATTAATTTTTCTTACCCCTTTTCTGTTTATCATTTCTATCTCTATATCTCTCTCTCTCTCTCTCTCTCTCTCTCTCAAAATAGGGTATTAATTTGTCTTACCTCTTGCTCCTCCACCACGCCGATCGCCATCGTCGCCTCTATTAGCCTTGCCGATCGTCGCCGCCACTAGTAGCCTTGCCGGTAACCGCCACATTTTCTTCGCACGGTGATTTGGTACGTGATTTCTCTTTGCTCTTTTTCTGGCGTCTCTTTCTCTTATTCTTTGTATTGGTATGGTGACGAAAATTAGTGAAGAAAACAAATTTCATCACTAAATAAGAATAATCCATGAGGAATTATAAATTTTGTCACGTATAATAAAAATATAAAAATAATAGGTGATGAAATTTATTTCCATCAATAAATACTTACTTTTAGGTGAGAAAAAAAATAAGTTTCGTCACCTAAATTGTTCCCACTAATTTTTTTTGATAGTGCCAAAATTTAGAAACTTTTGGTGAGAATTTTTTTTTTCAACAATTAAAAAATTATTAATGAGGAATATATTTGCGTCACCAATAATCTTTTTTTTTGAAAAAATTGATTTTAAATATTTTAAGACCATTTGGTGAGAAATATATTTTCGTCACTAATATTTTTTAATATTTTTAGGCCTTTTAGTGAGAAAATTATTTTGTCACTAATTTTGAAAGAAGAATTTTGACATATTAAGCAATAATGAAAAAAAATAGTCTATTATTTTTTCCTCCTTTTTTTTTTTGGGATCAGTTCTCCTAAATTATTTTTCCCTCCCTTTTTTTTTTGATCAGTTTATTTTTCCCTCCTTTTTTTTTTTTTGGGATCAGTCTTTGTATCAATCTGTATCTCTATCTGTCTCTCCCTCTAAAAAAAAACACAAGGGTTGAGTCACTACTACAAAAACAGTTAAAGATCACACTTTGACAAATGAAATATCTCACTTTTATTGGAAGTGTGATAAAAAAAATTAGATTGATATTTTAATCACACTTAATTTGGTCGAGTGTAATAATATTTATTTTTTATATCACTTTTCATTTAAGTGTGATTATATATATATTTTTAATCTCACCTTCTAAATAAGTGTGATTATATATAATTTTTTTAATTACAACTTCTTATGATCAAAAGTTTTTGAGGAGAATATTTACTGCCTAATTTTATTTTATGTTTAATTTTATTAATTTTTTTATTTTTTTAATTTCTCTGTATGTATCGAATGATACATACACAGAGGAAATATCAATCAACGCTAGTCTCTTGCTCTCACTCTCGTCGACTACCCATCGGTCTCCTCTCATCGACTAACCATCGGCCACCGTCGCTTATCATCTCATCGCCACAATTGGTACATCGTCTCAGGCCCATTAATTTTGAATTAGGTTTTTCTGTTTCTCTCTCTGTCTCTCTGTCTCTCTTCGTCTCTCTCTTTTTCTCTATTTCCCTATTTGACTCTAGCTCTAGGATTTGTTTGTTTTTGTGTTTTGATGTAGTATGGGTTTGATTTATGGGAAACGAGTAAATGGGTTATGATTTTTGATCTACATTTAGGATTTTTTTTTTTTTTTTTTTGTAAACGAATCAAACCATTGCATATTTGATCCCTTGACTTGTCACTGGCATCAGAACCCAACATGGCTAGGAATTGATCACTTTGAAACTATACCCATGAATGCTGAATATCAGTATGATATCGAAATGTATATCAGTAAGTTAGCAAAATTCCCCAACAAAGCAAAATTTCCTAACAAAGAGAGTTCAAACTGAAGTTTAGAACAAACATTTAGGTACGAATTGTAACAAAATTTTGAAAAAAGGAAATGTTCTTGAATATTTTTTGTTGCTGATATGAAAATTGTTGTAGTCTCTTCATTTTGTTTGTTTGTTTGTTTGTTTATTGTAGTCACATCTAGTAATGGGGTTGATTTCTCAAATGATTAAGGTATCTTTACTTTGTTCAATGGATATGTTCTGGAGATATTTAGATCTTAATCACCAAAGTTCTCAATCTTTTTGTATTTTCATTTGGTGGAAACATCACATTCAACTGTTAGCGGATCTCAATCTAAAGAAAACTCCTCAACTTCTGGAATTGGTGGATGATAGCAAGGTCACAAGATGTTGATTGTTTATTACCTTTCATTGTTACTTTAATGAAAAATAGAGTGTTATGTTTTACATTTTGTTATTATACCAAATGCATAAATGAAATTTGCAGGATGTTGAGAAACTCATGGGTTTACCCCTAGAAAAGGTTTTACTCATATGGATGAATTTCCAATTGAAGAAAGCAGGATACAAGTAATAGGTTTCAAATTTGTCATCTGATCTGAAGGTAAGAAAAAGTTCACTAGTTTCTTTATGACGAAGCACTCTTGTTTAAAATATAGTAGTACTGGTTTGTTTATTAGAATACATAATTATAGGTAAATGGATTTGTATGTACTTTTTGATGATACTACCCAGAATATTGTTGTCCTACATATGGTATTGGAGCAAAGTTAGGGAGGTACCCCTTTCACCTCTAAAGGGGGGAAAATCAAACCAAAAACATGTTCAACATTTATATTTTGGCTCTTTTATTATGGACTGTTCTTTACTACTTCATGCATCATGATTCATGAATTTTTGCATAATTTAATGGTTAAATTTATTTTTTGCAATTTGGATTAATTTGAACCATTGCCAGGCAAAAAATGTTCAGTCAAAGAAAAAAAAAGTGGCTTTGTCACTTTTGAGATATATATAGGGTGGTGGTGGATAGTTGAGATCCTATATAATTTGTTTCCATGCTATTTTCCTTGAATGATCAGTTCACCACCATGGCTTATTTAATATCAGCAACTCCATTCTTTAGCATAATGCGAGAGGTTTCTATAGAGAATGAAAGAGTTTTTAATGAAGAACTACTAACCGAAACTAGATTTTGGTGCTGTATTCTTTATTTGCTTTCTGTTTCATGATTTTTTTTTTTTTAAGGAGAAACTTTCACAGCTAATCAATCATCAATTAATGAGCCAAAACATACCTTCGGAATATTATAATCTTATAACTTCTTCTTTTTTAGAATTAGTAGTCACCTTTTTTTTTTTTTCACTGAAATGACCTTGTAGGCTTTGTGCACTGGTGAAGCCTATGCTCACTTGCTTAATGCTCTTGCACCAGAACATGGTAATGCTAGCACATTGGATACTAAGGATCCTACTGAAAGAGCAAATTTGATTCTTGAGCATGGAGAGAGAATGGATTGCAAAAGATATGTCACTTCAAAGGACATTGTTGTGGGATCGACAAATCTAAATCTGGCATTTGTTGCTCAAATATTCCAGCAGAGGTCAAACTAATTGCTTGTGCATATTTTGGCTTTTTCCATGAAGTATCACCATGGATTTCTTTGTAATTAGTTTGTGAATTTCTTAATACAGGAATGGCTTAGCCATGGACACCAAAAATATGTCTTTTGCTGAGATGATGACGGATGATGCTCAAACTTCTAGGGAAGAGAGATGCTTCTGACTGTGGATCAACTGTGTTGGAATCGATTCATTTGTCAATAATCTGTGTGAGGATGTCAGAACAGGGTGAGGTTACAATTTCCATGCCCTATTTTTGAGTGCCTGATAATTTTGTTTGATTTTTATCCCTTTTACATGCAGATGGGTTATATTGGAAGTTCTTGACAAAGTTTACCCAAGATCAATAACTGGAAGCAAGCAACGAAACCTCCCATCAAGATGCCTTTTAGAAAAGTTGAGAATTGCAACCAAGTTATTCAGATTGGAAAGGAATTGAACTTCTCCCTTGTGAATGCAGCAGGAAACGATATTGTACAGGGAAACAAGAAGCTCATACTAGGCTAGTGCAATTCGACACATGCTTTTGGGCTTATGTGATAACTACATTTTTGCAGAAGAAAAGTTTTCCCGAGTCACAATTGCTTGTCATATATCTGCTTTTAGTGGACTTTGCTCAATTCTGCATTTATTCTTTTAGTTTCATTTCTACTTCTGTTAGTTACTATCTTCTATTTGAGCCAAAACTTTCATACATGCTCAGATAGTTGAATATTCGATCTTTTCCATTTTCCAAGATAAAATTTTTTAAGCTATCTTTGCTAAAGGACTTTCTTTCTTTTACTTGAAGTTGGGGAATTAGAATAAAAGCTAAAAATGGAAGATGTGGTTTTTGTAGTTAAAAACTGATCTTTCTTTCCTTTGCATTTTTCTTTTTCTTTCCCTTTCTGTGATGCATGCTTGAAAAAGAAAAATAAAAAATAAAAAAGGAAAAAGGGAAAAGCAGAGCAGAAGATTGGATGGTTATAGGTATCTTATGGATTAAACGGATTAGAGCTTCAGGTGTTATTTCTTTATAGCAAACTGCTTTTCTAGATACTTCTATGCCAAGGACAGTATTCTTTTGTAGTTATGATGTATTGAACTATAAAAATCACCTATCCTATGATCACACAAGTTTTATTTTTTCACTATTGTCTAAAGTTTTAAGTTAAATGAATTTAGATTAACTACTAACAAGTTTTTCTAATAATAAATTTTGTTATTATCATTATTATTATTTTTTTTTTTTGCAGGTTGCTGCTGGTTTATTGTCTATGCATGTGATGGAGAAACTAAAAAATGGTGATACAGGGAGTTTGTCTTGTCTCTTTAATTGAGAGGATTCGCATCTTGTTGAAAAGTATGATCGTCTCTCTAATGTGTAGATTTATTCCTCGTCACACGCGCAAATTGCCTGCAAAAAGGATAAAAATGCGCTGTCGACATTTCTGCTATCTTATCTCAATAATAGTTATGCATGTTTAGTTGTACTAATAAAAAAAAAAAGAAAAAGAAAAGAAAAGTTATGCCTTGTTTACTCCTTCGAGATTTGAAACATATTGATATCATCACAACAGGGTTCATATTTTTACCTAAGATCCCCTCCCCTTCTTTTTCTCTTGTCAAGATCACTTTACTAGCGAGAGCTGAAGAACATGGGCAGATGATCGAATCACTTCACACCTCTGTAAGCATTCCTTAAGGCTCAGACTTACACACAAGCATTGCTTGGGCTTATATCGTTTCTAATGCCATGTGATATATTTTTCTTTTTTCTTTTTATATTTAAATAATAGTTGGCTTTTATTTTGGTTTTATGACTTTAAAATATCTGGCCATGCACTGAAGATTTTCATTTTACATTTGTTGATTCTATGCATGTGTCATATCTATATGGTAATCCAAACATTTATACTAGTAACAATCAAAATGGTTATTCCTTTTCTATTGATGCAGGAGATGAAAAGTCAGTGTGATGAGAAAATGTCCGACTTTACCTTTTATAAGACTAGAATAATCTCTACAAATAGTTAGTTTATTCATATGCTTCTAGCGATTTCTAAAGTAGTTTGTGTTTGTATTTTTCAGGCCAAAAATTTCTTGGAGAGATGCAAAATATGGTCAAAGAATTCAAGAACTTAGATTTTCATACCTCTCCATCTCCTTCCTCCGCGTCTATTCCTGCAAGTAATACCCATGTCCAACAACACAAGTAGTAATCCTTTCTTTGGGGTTCTCTAATCCCAACTTTTTGTTGAAAATGCATACACTGCAAACATGAGGTTTGTTTTTTATATTTCATATAAGTTTTAGTTGAAATGCATCCATCATTGTCAACTTTGTTGTAATGACTAGGACTGAGGGGTTTGTTTTACTTTATACATGGATGCAAATTGTCATAAATAAGAAGGCATTGAGGGGCTTCAATGGTACAACCCAAAAGTCTTACAAGGTTCTTGTGTTGTCTTACAAGGTTCTTGTGTTGAATTCCACCAATCAAATTTACCTCATTGAAGAAGTCATCGGTCCATTGTCGTGAATCAAATGTACCTCAATGCTACGTTATATTTTGGAGCTATTATATATATTCTGCCATTAGTGATAGTGATATACGGTATTCTTGCGATCTTTTGTCATCTTATGTTATCCGTGTTGCTTTATCATCAAGGATCACCTCAACTCTTTGAAGTTTCGAATTGTTATATGCGTTTCTACTAAATTGGTTTATAAAATAAAATTATTCATATATGAGTTTAGATGTAATTGATAATATATTAATGTTTGCCTTGTTTATTTTCTTTGCAGATTGATTTTGATGACGTTCGGAAGCATACTTGCAAATGAAGATCAACTGTTGAATTTTTTTTCCTAAACCGATGCTTAGTTGTAGTTGCAAATCAAGATTGAGTGTTGATTTTTTTTTTTTTTTTGTGGACTAAACGTTAGTTCATTTTGGGATTTGCTTTGATGGTTTTTTTGTAATACTTAATGAATTATTATTAAAGTTGTTTGATTGATATATTTTGATTTATAATACAAATCGTTTAGTGAATTTTTTTGTGGAGTAATGTATAATAGCTAGTGGATTTCTTAGTACAATTAAAAGGCTATTGAGATATGAGCAGAGATATTTGTGAAATAATAATTTAAATTGAATATAAAATATGGAACAAGTTTAGTGACGAATTTTTTCGCCATTGTACTTGTTATTATGACAAAGTGATTATTCGTCACTAATAAACTTTTTTTGTGACAAAATTTACTGTAGTTTATATATGAAAGTTTTTATTTATTTTGTTGTTTGGTGACTAAAAATTTCGTCACGTATATATATATATATATATATTTGTGACGAAATGAAGACGAAAAATTTCGTCACCTTTACATCTTGTTGTGACGAAATTATTTCCTCATCAATGATCAACATGCGTGACAAATTTATTCGTCAACTAAAGTTATAAATATGGTACTGAACAACTATTTGGTGACGTAAATGAGAATTTTTGGCGACAAAATGTTCTTTTATTGGTGACAAAAAATTATGACTTTTGAAGACGAAAAATTTCCTCACCTTTACATTTTATTGTGACGAAATTATTTCCTCATCAATGATCAACATACGTGACAAATTTATTCGTCAACTAAAGTCATAAGTATGGTACTGAATAACTATTTGGTGACGAAAATGAAAATTTTTGGCGACAAAATGTTGTTTTATTGGTGACAAAAAATTGCGTCACTGAAGTAATTTTATTGGTGACGAAATTATTTTTCGTCACGGTGGTTTTTAGTGACAAACATAAATGACGAAACCAGTGACAAAAATATTTCCTCACAAATATCTATAGTGACGAAATTAGCTCTTTGGAGACAAAAAAATTTCGTCATTCAAGACCCAACATGTTGTAGTGAACATGACTTGAATAATAAAAAAGAGGCAACTACATGATGTGTTGTCAATTACATGATGTTGATATTTAATGTTGATTGTCATCACCAATAGCAATTACAATCTCAATCACAAAAATGGAGAAAACAACATATTATCACTTCTTAAAAATAAGAATGTTCTCATGTTGTGGACGTTCACATCACTATATTAGATGAGAGAGAATTTTTCAAAAAGATGTGAACGTTCACATCGGATGAGAGAGAATTTGCAGGGCGTTGAAGCCATTAAAGAACTTTTTGGAAAGGTATCCATTTTATAAGATTGTCAAATTTTTTAATAAGTTTGATGAAAATTGAGCTTTTTTCGTTTAGGTTTAGGGACATTAAATATCAACATTAAAATTTGATGAAAACGGAGCTTTTTTGGTTTTGGATTTAGAGATATTAAATATCAATATTAAATATCAACATTAAATATAAGGGTATAAGAGTCTAAGAAAATAGTGTAAATCAAGAAAAATGACTTTATAGAATAAAAATATACATACATGAGACTAAGTGGGTTAAAAAATTTCTTTGTGGACTTCTTAGATTAGAAGATTTCTAAATGAGATTTATCAATAAAATTTTCAAAAAAGAATGAGATATATATTTTTTTGGTAAAAAATAAAAAGAGACGGCAAGATGAGAAAATAATGAGATATATATATATATATATATATTTTTGGAAAATGATTTGGAGCCCTAAAAAAGCCCCCCCAATCCCCAAAACGACGTCGTTTTGGGGAACCTTTTTTTTTTTTTTTTTTTTTTTTGCCTTGGTTTGAAAATTCGGGGGATTGGGGGGGGGGGGAATTTCGGGGGACATAGCACGGCTCTATATTTTTATATTGGGAGACTATTTTATATATGAAATGAGATATATATTTTTTAAAATACTATGACAAATAAATTTTTTTTTTAATAGAAACAGAAAAATTATGACCTTTCATACTTTCTCTAAATTCCATCCCTGAACATACATGATAGTGATAATGGTGTACGATTGATAGCATTATTGATTTAAACTCTTCTAGAGATGAATGGGGTTGTATTATGGTTGTGTAATGTGATCAGCTTGTTGTACGATTCATAATTTTTATACAAATTAATGTGACAATGAGAAGACGTGCCAAATGCTGTTTTGATGTCGCGTTAGTTTGTAAATAAAATTCGTAAAAATTGCTAGTAAGTATAACGTACATGTTTCCTTAATGCAATTCTTATTACATTTTATAATTTATCTCTTGGACAAAAAATGTATATGTAATAGTTGAACAATGGAGAGGTGAAGAACGATCATAACAATGATGATAGTCATTGTTTAATGGATGTCACTATGAAACATAAGAAAAAATGTTTTTATCTTTTTAATTATTTTTTAATCAGAAGTATCTAGCTTTCTTGGCAAACTTTTTGGTCATGAGAATACCATCCATCACCCAGCAATAGAACTCTTTACAACTTAGCATTTTATTATGGATTGGTTTTCCTCCTGCCCAATATCTAGATTTTTTTGTTTTTTTGTTTTTTATCAGCATGTCCAACATCTAGAATAGAGAATGTTGTTCAAACTCATGAGATCTAATATGAATCTTATTTCAATAATTTGAATTGTTTATTTTGTAAAATTCTTTATACATATCATCTATAAAAAATTTAAGTTAATCCGATAATCGTATCATTTTTAATTTATCGTCATTGTCTCCAAAAAAATAGGCATAAAATATATAAATTATTCTTTTTTTTTCTATTTGTGATAAACATGATCAATTGAACATGATATAATTATCTGATAATTTTTGTAATTATAAGATACACAAAAAAAATATTACAAAATAAATTATCCAAATCATTAAAATGAAATTTGTGATGAACTTCACCAATCTGGGCAATACCTTTCCATCCAGATCTAAATTGAAGGGAACGCAACCCTTCAATTATTTTCTTTTTTCTATGTTTGGATTTATTTACGTACGTCAGCTATGTGCACAATTTCCCACCAAAATGTTTTCTTGCAAAAACTAAACTTATAGAGGGAAAGGAAGTGAGATTACTACTTTGTTTAGCATCCCTTAAATAAGGGATTGTTTAAAAAGTATTAGATGAGTATATTTTTTTGATTTTTTATCAAAAAAAATAAATATAAAGTATGTGTTAGAATTGAAATGATGTGGTAAAGAGACGATATGATTCAAATAAGATGTAATGTGATTTGTGCGGAGGAGAAATATTCGCCTCACGCTGTACCTTCTTGCTACCAAGCTTGCTTTACTCCGTTGGAACTCCGTGACATTGTGAACAGAAGAAAGGTGAGCTACCTGGCGGGTGGGTTTGCCGAAAAACCCCTCCAACGGTCAAGTTAGCTTTATGGGAGAAGAGAGGAGGCAGAGAGCATTGTAGAGAGAGAGAAGAGAGTTAGAAATTCTTTCTGGTTACTTACCTTTAACGTCTGTATGTTCCTCCTTTTCAAGGCTGGCCATGCAGCCTCAGAGATTGTGGGTGCACTACCTCTGCTATCCTTCTCTGGGCAGGTGGTTGTGCTCCCCTCTACATTTTTTATACGTGTAGAGACCAAAACCTCCAAACAGTGTTTGTCACACCGCCAAACGGTATTGACGCATACCAGGAATGGATTCCTCTTTTCTCGTCATTGGACCACGTGGAATGTCGAACTAAGCTATTACTTGCTGAACCACAGAATACGTTGGACAGCGCAATGCCGAGCTTAACCAGCCCAGTCTATCAGAACCAACCGAAGGTGAGCACGCCGCATGGCACCTCGGCTACTGACTGCGAGCTTATGGACAATCTCTGCTCCCACTATTGTAGACCGAACTATCTATAGCCCGGTCATCAAGTGGTTCAGCTACCTAGAATCCCAATGCAGATGTAGTTCTGCCCATCGACACCAACTGACGTATCATTCAGTGTGGGTCCAGCTCAACCCAATACTAGATGCCGCGTAGATGTAGCTCAGCTCAATGCATCTCACGTAACCTTAGTCCAGTTTGACAATACATTTAGTACGGACCTGATTCGGCCAAATAGTGCGCTCCAGGTTCCCCTTACGCTGCCCAACATCACATTCCGTGCCGGCGCAGCCTAGCCCACTATTCGGCGCAAATCTCTTTCTCAATTGCCCCATAATCCCATCCAAGCTGAGCCTGATTGGGATTACCATTTCCAGCCGAACTGTCCCGTTCTGGTCGGTCTCCGAGACTTGCGCTGGTTGTCTCACCATCAATCAATCAGCCGTGCTAACAACCCATCAGTCATATTGACAGCTAGTCCCTGCAGCTACCATCGTTATGCCAAAATTTGAAAAGTTGCCACCTTTTGAGCTTTTCACCATAAATAGGCCATTCATGTCCCCACAACCCCTTCACTGTTCATCTTCTCCTTTCATGCCAAACCCTAAACCCTTGAGCTCCTGCCTCCGTCGCCATCGCCACTGTTGCTTCCGTTTGAGCCGTCTTCAGCATTTTTCTTTGATCTGGCACCCAAATCTATAAGTCCTTCTCATTCTCATCCCTTTTCCATTGTTGTTATTCATGTTCTTCGTTTTTTCTTTATTTGGGACTGTTAGTACCCTATCGACTCCTCTCTTTTGGGGTGGAGTTGATAGATATTCGTAAAACTTAAGGAAAACTGCAACCAAGAACAAAAATAGGGCCCTCATGCCCCTCATTCCCCATAATTTCAACATATAAACTTCGTACTTGGGATAAACAGCCTAATTCTTGGGCAAAATCAAGCGAAAATTCAGTTTTGGATCTTAAAATCGTTCCAAATCGAGCAATAATGTGTTTGTGGTCCTTTCGTGTGATTTAGACCGTGATAGAGACCAGTAAGGGCGTTAAACCAAGATAAATCCCAACCCTTTCTGATAAAGTCTAGAACCGGCCTAACCTCCTTAGGCTTCACAACCGAGATAAAAATGATAGCTGAGATAATATTGATGGCTTAGTGGAAACTTTAGCCGAGCTAGGCATATTTTGGTAGCCGCACATTTCATGTCGTGCTAACACTTACACTTATTTTTTAATAATGCAAAAACTAGGAACTAGGACCGACCTGGCACACCTCAACATCATCATCGATGAGGCTTAAAGACCGAGCAAATAAAATCACCTGAGCTGCTCAATTTTGACCGAGCTATTATCAAATTTACCATATATAATAAAACCAGGATAAATGGGGAAATATCGCTTTATGGTCAGCTCGCCAGTGGCAATGGCCAAGTTCCATAGGGAATATAAATTCCAGATGACGTCCACCTTGAGCTGGCCAAGAAAGGAGATACTTCCTGGGGCAAATTGGACAAATGCCCCATTCATAGTTGTGTCTATTGTGAAAGACGGCCTACGCTTCCCAGTTTAACCCCTAATCTGCAATTTTTTGAGGTAGACTAGGCTGTGCCCAACCCAGGTGTCCAACAATACATACAAGATAATAAACGGGGTGGCCGCGCTGAACTGAATCCTCGGTTTGAATCTCAGCCTCGCCGAGATATTCCACCAGTATACACTTAGTAAAAATAAATGAGGTTTTTGTTGGTACCTCAAAGTTAGGAAGGGCCAAGCAAAACTTATCGAGGGTAACCCAAACAAACAAATAAATGATGATGACTTTTTGTGGGTGTTTGGGAATTATGAGGACACCGTGGCACCCATACCTAGCTGGTACATACTCAAAAATATCGGGAGTGCTGGTGAGCAACATAACGCGGTTCAATTTTTGTATTTGATTTGTCTTTACCGATTTAACCCTTGCTTTCTTTTTGCAGATTACAAACTCTTGGCAGCGGATTATTCTCAGCCGGTCGAAACGACAGGGGGCCAAACTTCTAGGCTAGCCGTGTATGAAGGACCTGTGTTG
The DNA here is from genome assembly GCF_055761805.1 of Camellia sinensis. Taxonomy (NCBI): domain Eukaryota; kingdom Viridiplantae; phylum Streptophyta; class Magnoliopsida; order Ericales; family Theaceae; genus Camellia; species Camellia sinensis. The sequence continues at coordinate 194,511,783 of NC_138965.1, forward strand.
GCTCTTGCCAGCAAAGTTTTTGTTCGGTCGAAGAAGAGGCCGAAATGGGCTTCGACTGAGCAAAGGCTGGTTAACAAAGATTCCTTTGAGCTTCCATCTCCTGATCAAGGAGAGCAGACCGAGTAAGTTATAGCCGGTCAATCACACCAAACCTCTTCCCCCCTAGTGTGGTCACCCGAGCTCAAATATAAGGGCTGAGTTGTGACCACCACTAACTCCGTTTATGCGGATAAGGACTACTCCTTAGGCTTCAACATGACCAAGGGTCTGCTACTCCCAGCAGATATGAAGACGCACGAGGAGCTGTCTGATCTAAAGGTCCTCAGGTCGGTAGCGAAGTCAATCATGTTGGTAAGTGAACGAATCGCTTAATGACAAAGTTATTGGTCGGTTTTGATGTACTAACCGCGTGTGTTGCAGGCCGCCCAAAAAAACTAATTAGCCCACAAACGCATGATTCCGTGCGGCAGAATCTGAGGGAAGCCATTGCTAATAACAATGCCAAAACGGCCAAGCTGGGGAAGGTGCAAGCAAGCGTCTCTTGAGTCAGTGATAGCCGAGCAGGATATGCTTACCGAGAAGCTTTCAAAGGCTTAAGCTGAGCAGGAAAGGGCTATGGTGGCCAAAAAAGAGCGGTACCTGTCCGAGCTACGCAAGCTCCACGCTGCTCACAAGGCCGAGCTAAAGGACCAAGTCAATAAGGCTGAGGACCACGGTTACGCGGAAGGTGAGAAGTTGTACAAACGGCAAGTGGAGGGAATGAAGGATATCTTCTTTCAGTGCGGTTGGAAAGCTGTTGCAGAGGCGCTTAGTCATGGGCCTAACACTGATATTTTTAAGAATCCTCCACTGGCCTTTATTTCGCCGCACATGCAAGCTTACGCCATAGCTGTACAATAGAAGTTGATTGAAGCGGCGACGGTTGCTAGCGCAGTTGAGGCAACACCCCCCTCCCGCCGACCAATGAGAGTCCACAGCTAGTCACTGAGGAAGAAGAATCGCCGGGCGGTAGCGGGGCTGATCTGGAATCTGATCTAAACCCTATCATCGAAGAAGAGCCCATGGTGAATGCGACCGAGAAAGGCTTAGGCGAGCAAGATGAGACCGTGAACATAGATTAGGCACTTTTGTATTTTCCTTTTGTTTCTTATCCTTTTTTTTTTAGCTGGGCTGGTGGCCCCACATTTTGTAATCAAACCTCAGTAGTAATAAAAATCGCCATTTTTTTGCTTGCTATGTCTTTAATTTGTCTACCGAGATAAAACTGTTCGGTTAACTTTATTGTGCTAACTTTTTAAATACGCATACATGTAAAATTTCCTTTCAAAATCAGGGAAGCATAGTGTCCACCCAAGCAGAAATCAGCTCGGAAGAAACAAGCAAAGCCAGCTCGGATTGAAATCAAGAGCTGTTCATAACGCCAACTTTCTATTGAGGTGGGGAAAATCAACTGTTGGAACGGATGTAAAGTGTGCTGGACGGCCGAGCTAGTTTCTGCCCAATCAGTACACACGTGATTTCACTTAATAAACTTAGCCAGTTCTAATGTGGAGAGGCACAATGTCCCTCCAAACATATATCAGCTCGGTTCAAATCAAGAGGTGGGTAGATCACTAACTTTTACCCTGGCGGGTGAAATCAGCTCGGCCTCAAAGTTGGACAGAACACCAACCTTCCATTAATCCGAGCAAGCTCTGCTCCGAAAAGGCGAGCAAAATCAATTCGGCCAAATATGAGCAAAATCAGCTCAGAACAAGCGTACACAGTTAGGGATGACACCAACTGTTTGCTCGACAGGCAAAGTCAGGCCGGATTGAGCGAAGTCAGCTCGGTCCTGTGCCCCTAGCACTCTGTAGCTTAATACTTTAATTCTAAAACACATAATACAAGATAAATAAGTGGTTTTTTTCCTTTGCACATCAAATATTACATATAGTAACAAAAGGCCAAGTTTCAAAATAAAAAAGGAAAAAAGTTTACATTTCAAAAGTAAAATAGCTTGAGGTTGGTCGCATTCTATGGCCTTGGTAGGGCTTTGCCATCTAAGTCCTCCAGATGGTATACCCCTTTACTGGCCAGGCTTACTATCCTGTACGGCCCTTCCCAATTTGCACCTAATTTGCCTTCTCCAGGAACCAGCGTATTGCCCATCACCTTCCTCAAGACCCAGTCCCCAACTTTGAACAGTCATGGATGCACAGCCTTATTGTATTTCTTGGAGAGCTCTTGTTGATGGGCCGCAATGTGGATTAGTGCTCGCTCCCTTCTTTCTTTAGCCAGGTCCAACTCCAGGGCAATAGCTTCACCATTCAAGTCAGGCTCAAAGTTTTCAGATTGGATGGTTGGCATGCCGATCTCCAGGGATATGACTGCCTCTATGCCATATGCTAGGGCAAATGGAGTCTCTCTGGTCGAGCATCTCGGTATGCCCGGAGCACTTTGGGGAGTTCTTCAGCCTATCTCCCTTTAGCCTTCTCCAGTCATTTCTTCAGCTCGTCCAAGATAGTTTTGTTTGATGCTTCGGCTTGACCATTTGACTGAGGGCAAGCCAGCGTTGAATCGTAGAACTCAATCTTCAATTCTTCGCAAAATTCACGGAAGAGCTTCCCATCAAATTGCATGCCATTATTCAAGATAAGGGCCTTTGGGACGCCAAACCGAGTGATGACATTCGGCCAAACGAATTTCTTTACGTCTATCTCCTTGATGGTGGCTAGTGGCTGGGCTTCCACCTACTTGGTGAAGTAATCAACGGCAGTAACGATTACCCAGAGCCGTTAGGAGTGGCCCGACGATATCTAGCCCCTAGAGGGAAAATGGCCATGGACTTGTCAAAGGGAGCAACTCTCTAGTAGGCTGGTGGATCTAGTGAGCAAACTTTTGGCATTTTTCGCATTTGTGAACGGATTTCTACGCGTCAGCTTACATACACGACCACCAATAACCCTGGGAAATTGCATGGTATACCAGAGATCTGCCCCCAATATGGCTACCACAGATGCCTTCATGAATCTCAAAGAGGAAATCTTCAACCTTATTTGGGTGGACACACTTCAGGTACGACCCAGTAAAGGACTTTTTGTATAAGGTGCCAGATAGGGAGAGCCAAAACCGCTCTGACTTGGCCCTAATCTTGTTGGCTTTCTTCTTCTCACTGGGCAGAATTCGATCTTTTAGAAAGGTGATGATTGGATCTATCCAGGACGGCCCCAAGTCGGTGCAGAATACCTGTAACATCCCAAATTTCTAGCCCAAATGATAAGACAACAATCATGGCTCTTTCAAGGAAACCGAATATAAATCTCTAAACTTCTATTACATGACACAATAGTTTTTCATGCAACAATACATTAATCCAACAACAAGTAAATAAACAAATAAATACCCCCAACAGTTTACAAGTTTCCAAGGCACGAGCCTGGTTACACAAAACGGTTATTCAAACCCACACAAACACAACCCTTGTCTTACACACAGAGTCACAGCAAAATGAGAGCATTGTACTCCGAACACACATACTTCCACACCCCTAGTTGGGTGAGTGTAGACCGCTCGAACTCGCTCCGCGCGCCCTCTTTCAGAGAGGAAACGAATTGGGTTCTAGCTACTATAGTTTGGACTCATGTAACGGTTTTGAATCTAATCTCACAAAGTGCAACGTAAGACTGATAAATCACCAAAGAGTACAAATCTGGCAAATCATTTTGGAAAATCGATTTTAATCAAAAAGCGCTAAACATGGATTGCTTTGCCAGATTTCAGAGTCGTCACCTAAATGTTTTATTTTGGAAAAATTTAGGAAACCCTGACTCGTGCCAAAGGCCACGTTTCCGTCATCACCAAAGTTGCCTCGGCTCGGGAACTTGGGTACGAGGGGGGAAGGTCATGAAATGAGCACCCTTGCTCGCCCGATCAAAGGATCGGCCTCTACTAAGTATGATATGTTGTTTTAAAAACACATGTGTTCTTATTCTGATTATTAATCTAACATTACTATGTGAAGCGCACAATATACAATTATAGACTAAATCGCAAGAATTGGAACAAAACATTTCATGTTTGTTTTCGAAAATAGTTTGAGTTTGCTGCCCTCAAGTAGGCTAAAGTGCGGATTTGCCACCCTCAAGTGGGCTTAAAACAATATGATTTGCCACTCCGCAAAGTGGGCTTAAAACTCACATTTTGATGAATTGTTCTAATTCAAGTAATGAAGCCTTCATCCACAAGCATTCATGCAGTTATATCATTTAAGCAAAAAGCCTCATGGTAAACATGCTGACATGGCAATACTTACACACATGCAAGGATGCTAAAGCAAAAACACTTACAGTGTACTCCGAGCCAAAACAGAAAACTAGTTAGAAATCAATGCATGATCCTAGCTATGTTTAAAATGCCTAATGCAACACATGCAAAATGCAATTAAGATAGGCTCGGCTAGCTAAGATGGCATATGAATGCAACATTTGATAACATGCTGTTAAACACGTATTCAAATAGGTATTGAAATACAATGCAGTTTGAATGATGCGCCGAGCCCGGTGCATGAAAGACAAATGAATGACACAAACATGCAAGCATAAGGTATGCTAATTGAAACATGCACTAATCTAACCACTGGAAGCGGATAAGTAAAAGAGAGAAAGAAATGGGGTTGCAAGACATGCACACACGCACGCACGCTTATTACAACATTTGCCCTCTCAACGGAGGGTCCGAATAAATAAGAGCTAAGGTAAGCTACTTATTACAAATCAACTAATTAACTATGCTAAGCTAATAAATTACAAGCCGAATTGAAACTAGCTATACTAAGCTAATTAGAATATTACAAGGACGAATTAAATTAGCTAAGCACGTTAACTAATTAATTACAAAACCGACAAATTAACTAGCTAAGTAAAGCAATAAAATGGCCTCGAGAGCGAGGAAGAGATGCATGCTTGGTTTGCTTCCGCTCGAAAATGCACTGCCTTGCCATGAGTTGTCTCTGTTTGCACTCGCTGTGATCTCGGAACATCATGCACACATCCAGATTGCATCTGCCCCAAAACAGGATGATTTAGGAAAATTTTGCTGCAGGTGGCCGGCCGGCCACCTCAACTAGTCGGTAGGCTACCTGAACTAGCCGGCCGGCCAGTGCAAATGGTCGATCGGCTAGTGCAAGTGGCCGGTCGGCCACTTCTTCTTCCAGAATTCCAGTTTTGCTGCAACAGAGAACAACAAAGGCACAACAATGCATTTTCAAGGAAATGTGTGTACAACTACTCTCCTTATCATTTCTCAAGCTCAAAGGAGCGTAGTACTCGGCTCTCAAGCCACCAACCACGCATCTCAATGCATGATGGCCGAAGAGTCAAGTTTGCACAACGTTAGTGAATGCACAAACAACACATAAGAGCCTCCACCTCTATCATCCATGGTCAAGAGGGTCAGCGACTAAGAAATGTAACACGTTTCATCACTTGGAGTATGAAACATCTCACATTTCTTGTGTTTGGATTAATGTCCCATCCAAACACAATGCAATGCAAACAACATGCTTATCTTTCAATGCTAAAGCGGCATGCACAAGACTCAATCATGCAAACAACGCATGCATAACATGTTAAGGGACTAAAATGATGAAACTAGTGAAGGACACAACACTAGAGACATGCAATACAATGCTCCATGGACCAAACCAGCCCTAAACAGACCTCATGCATGCCAAAATAGTGGCCAAAAAGTGCTAAAATGATAGCATGAAAGGGAAGAAAATGCATGCTCAACTTATGGCTCGCAAGCAAGATACAAAGCTCAACTCTCAAACACATTGAAAGAGTGATATATACGAGAGTATGGCAGAGATATGAGCACTGAAATCACATGCCAAATGATGATGTATCATGCAAACATCACAAGTATAGCATGCAAGAGGACTCAAAACACAAAGCTATCAAAGCCTATAATGCTATAGTAATACAAAGCAAGCCTCAAAGGGCCAAGACCACTCTAGACAGAGTTAAAGCAAACTAAAACATGAGTAAAAGCACGCTGCAGTATAGCCAAAATAAGCTAGAACGATGGGTTAAAGTAGCAAGTATTCAAGGCTAACAAGTAGGATTACACTACAAGTGCAACGAGCAAGCAACCAATGATCAAACAAGCCAAAAACAGAGTTATGGCAGGTCCAAAAAGTCACAAAAATATGCTGAGATCAGGCCACAAAGAAGTAGAAACACATGCTCATTCGGTGGGCCATCAACACATGCTAGCAAGACAAGAGGAGAGGGAATCACCCCCTCCTATTTAGGACCTCAAAACCACCTTTCCACCACTAAAATTCCTCTGAAATTCAGTGGTTAAAAGGCCAAAAAGAGATAGCTTGAAAAGCCTAAAGAGGTGGTACAAAAGCTTAGCAAATAAGCAATAAAAGGGAGTGGACCACCCCTAACTCCAACATGGACTCAAACCAACATTTTTAACACTCAAAAATAGAACTTTTAACAATTGACAACTAAGCCAAAAATAGCATGCAAAGGTGGCCAATCAAACAAAGGAAACAAAGCCTTAAAAGGGTTATGGCCTTACCCTTGAAGAACAGCAAAAACCAGCAGCTTTTCTGAGCTAAAACCAGCTTTAGAATGCCCAAACAAGCCTTAGGGAATCTCAGCTCCAAGGTCAAGATGTTTGGCTAAGGGGTTGTAGGCAAAATATGTAAAGAACATGTTATCCCAGGTAGGCAACCTAAGAGGGGGCTGAATTGGGTTATTAAAAATTTCACAAAATTAAAATTAACACAATATTCAGAATTTTAATAAATAAAAAAAACAGAATAATAATTATCAATATAAAAGTAAGAGAGATAGGGAGAGAAAATCAAACACTGAGATTTATAATGGTTCGGCACGCCAGGCCTCCGTCCACTCCCCAAAGAACCTCCTTGAGAATTTCTTTACTATCAATTGAATAAATACACCACCAAGCTTGTGGATTTGGCACAGGACTTACTCTTATCTATTGAGCCTCACTCAACAATAAATTCCTTACCCTTACAAAATCTCTCACAAAAATAAGGAATAAGAATAAGTGGTTCTTAAACCCTCTTTCACAATAATTCTCTCACAAAGAGTAGATATGAATGTGTAAGAACAAAGGCTAGATTTAATCTGAAAGTGAAATAGCAGAATACAATATACTCAGAATTTTGAAGCGCACAGAAAATTTTCTCTTCAAGTTCTTAATTTTTCTCCATACACAACCCTTCTATTTATACACAAAAATATACCCGTTGGACGCTCCTTGCTGACGTCATGGCTTACATAAGCACGCTCATTGATTTTAAATAGTCAGCAAATGTTAATAATTAAAAAGATAAAAGTAAAACTAATTTTTTTTTCTTTTTTGTTTTTTTCAAATATGGAGCCACTGTTTTTGTAGACAATTTAATATAAAGTTCACAACTTTCAAACAAGCAAATGATTTGCCCCATCTTGTTTTGTTAACTCCATCTTTTTCTTCTTGTTTTATTATAATATGATATAATCAATGTAGTGTAAAAAATTTAATTGCTCACGTGATATATTATATATAATATTCTAATCAAATATTTGCATATATAGTAAAATTCCTTTAAGTAATATTTATAATAGATCTGATCATATATACTATTTTTCTGTATATGTTGTAGAGATTTTAAATTAAATATAACATTCCACTCCATATCAATTTTGTCAAAAGAAGACAACCCATTAATACCAAATTTGTCAAAATAATACAACCAATCAATATCAAATTTGTCAAAAGATGAATAGTAAAGTTTTCAAAAATATTTTTTATTTAAATAATTTTTAACAAATGTATCATACAATATATATTTTAAATAAATAATATTTTGTGTCAAATAATACAAAATATGTATATTATTTATAAATTTTCAATTAATATTTTAGACATCATCAAAATTAAACAACATGATTAACAATCTCCCATGATTAACAATCTCTCCCTTTTTGATGATGGCAATATTTGTATAGATTTGGCACAAAATAAAAATTAACAAGTTATTTGATAATTTTGCAACATAAAATATTTAAAGCGCATGCATGCACATCAATTCAAAGTCATGTTTTTCTCCCCCTTTGACATCATCAAAATAAAATATGGAGATAGAAAACAGATACATTTGGTAAAATAATCTGAGATGCCAAAAATAGAAGAATGGTCCATCGGTCTTGTCGAGATCATTGTGGGGATTTTGGAGCATCTCAAGCACAGAAAATGTTGACAAACAAAAGATTTGAGCACATATGCATCGAGTAATGGATCGATGGAGTGTATAAAAAGTGACACAAATCATAGGCAAAGATACGAAATCATCAAGTGTTGGAGAGAAAAATTTGTTTTAGCTTCTTGTGCAATCATGTCATTCCTTACCTTAGCCATCAACGGTTCGGACCTGCATGAGGTGTCTGTAATGCAGGCAAATGAGAGGGTACCAGTAGTGCAGGCACATGCTATGCCTGTAAATGAGGGTTCTAGTGTTATTGGTAATCGAAATGATATCGATGCTATTAATAACACTATGGCTCTTAGTACACAGACAATGACTGCAGTGTCCAATATGGCGCAACAATTACAAGCAAGAGTACAAGAAAATCAGCAATGGAGAGATGAGGTGTGCTTGTTAAAACAACAAGTAGTTAATATGTGTAAGGAAAAGAAAGAGCTAAAAAGGAAAAATGCACAGTTGGAGAATGCAGTGCATTATTATGCAACGGTTATAATGCCAAGACTCACAGAAATCGAAAATAGAGAAAAACATGTAAAAGAGGCTCATGAAAAATTGTTGAGAGAAGTGAAAAAGAAAAAATCTGTGAAGCCTTCTGAAAATTTACATGTAATCGAGTAATATTTTCTTTTTCTAAAATAAAATTGCGAGCATTTCTTCCTTTTTTATTTATTCATTTATTTTATTATTATTATTATTATTATTATTATTTATTTATTTATTTATTTTTATTCTGTCTTTGCACAAAAAAAATTTGTTTGTTGGTGCAGATAAGGAGTATTGCAGATAAGGAGAAAAAAAATATGTATATATATACTCCCCCTAAAATTATGCACAGAATATACTCATTTTTATTTTTTATATTTTTTTATATTTTTATAATAATTGTTAATCTCAAAATACATGAGTCTCCCCCTAAATTAATGCACTAAAAATTACACAAATTTGAAGAAACAAATTACCAATCTATAATACCAAGGGCCATTAAGATCCGGCCATAAACAACTACACCAAGTGCACTAGCATAAAAGGAGAAAATAAAAATAAAAACAATTTCTTCAGACAAGGTCGAAGCAACCTGTACGGGGAGCAAATATTCAGGTAAGCCCGTATTCCTTTCTTCCAAGCTCCTGTCTGTCCAATCGACCTGCGAGCACAACGACGGTGAGCTACCCGGCGGTGTGTGGCCGGAAAAACCCTCCGACGATCAAGTTAGCGCACACCTTAGGATAGAGAGAGAGAGAGAGAGGAGTGTTTGAGTGTAAGAATTTCCTTACAAAGTGTTCCTGTATCGCGTATGGGGGGCGCAGACATGCTTATATACCCTTCTGCGCCCTAAATCTACTCTCATTGGTCTCTCCACACGTGGCTCTGTTATCCCATCTTTCAGCACAAATCTTGCTATACATCACCTAACCCAACTGCCAGCCCACTCTGCTGGGAGCACGGCAACCGGGCAACATTATCTCGGCTATCAACGGCCATACTGAACATGCCCAAGTGCAGTTGATGTCGTAGTTTCCTACTACCGGGCTTAATTCCAGCCGTGCTTAACTGTATTCCGGCGAAGCTAAGCTGGAGATTGGTAACGCCGGTCAGCCAAAGACCTTCTCGGCTAAGCTCCAAGCACAGGCCTTCCTATCGGGTTAAGGTGCGTGCATTACAACCTTGCAACGCGTGAGCCGGGGAGCCTCATCTAGGCTGTTCCTCCACCTGTCCGGCCTTCGCGGAACCGAGATCAGATAACTCGGTTCCACGTGGGCTTTGCCATTACCGAGCAATATCACAGCCTGATCTTGGAGCCCAATACCTCGGTCCAAATCTGTCCGGCTAACGTCACGGCCCAATCTCAGATCATAAATCTCCCTCTCAATTGCCCCTTAATTCCGTCCGCAAAAGCGTGACTGGGATTACTTATTTCGACCGGGATAACACTTCCTCGGTCCTCAGAATGCGAAATGGCGACCGGGCTAGTTGACATTCCTGTCTGCAAACTTGCCCGGTTATACTCCTCGGTTGACGTCCTCTTCTTCAAAAGTAGCCCGGTTGACTCAACTCTTCAACCTGTCTCTTCAGTTCTGACGTCGTCATAAATGGGGACACGTGGCGGGCTGCCATTGGTTCTCGAGCAGCCAAACCGCCGTCTTGCCAGAATTTGAATTTGGGCGGTCTCATCTCCTCTATAAACATTCCCCCCTTCATCTTCCTTGAGCTCTTACTGACTCACTACCATTCCAAGAAACCCAGAGCTCTTGCCTCTCCTCTGCCATTCCTGAACTCGCGCTCGAAGAAGAAGCAATCACTACTCCATATTGGTAAGCCCTCCAACCCTTGTTATTGTTATTTTCCTTGATATTTCACACAATAGGGCAATAAAACGTAGTTCTTAGGACATAGGCCATAGAAATCGTCCCAAACCTCCCACTGTTCATGGTGTTCTTCATTTTTGCTGATGAACTTCGAAGAACTGGGGCGGACCGGGCTCCAGGTCTTCGTTTGATCCAAAAAACCATCCCGACCGAGCAAATAACCTGTTAGACTTAACCATAGCAAGAACCGGGATAACAAAGGTCTTGGCCGCTCAACCGGGCTAAAATCTGGTCTGCCTGGGCGGCCGAGCTCCTTGGTTAGCCTCTACGACTGAGGTGGTTTGGCACTCTAGACGACCGAGCTAAAGTAAAGCTCGCTTTGCGCGACCGCGCTCCCTCTTACACTTGCCCTCCTTTTCCTGCAGAGTCCAAGGGGACCACTGACCATTCCTGAGGCTCCCAAAGACCGAGCAGCCACAAATCACCTGACAGTGCCAAACCACAGCCGAGCTAATTTAGCCGGTCGTAAATGGGGAAATTCCGCTTCCTCGTAGATACTCCGGCTGCCTTGGCCGTGTTCAGGGAGGAGTATGGCATCCCGACCGACGTCCACCTTGAGCTTGCAGAAGAGCAAACAACGCCTTGGGGCAGATCAGAACAATGCCCCTTCACCGTGCTATCTATCATCGAAGGAGGCCTCCGCTTCCCACTCAACCCACTTATTACCGAGTTCCTCCGCCGCACTGGGCTGGCACCCACACAAATGTCCACCAATACTTACTGAATTATCAACAGCGTCCATGAACTGAACAACCGGCTAGGCACCAACTTAGGTTTAGCCGAGATATTAAGGAAATACACGATGGGTTACACCGGTGACGTCCTAGCCTATTATTTGAAAATCAGACCAGGCAAGGAGAAAATTGTAACCGGCACCCCGGATAAAGACTTGCACGACGACGATTTTTTCTGGGTGTCGAGCAATTACGAAACAGCCGACGTACCGGGCTGGTTTATAAGCAAGAAATTTGGTTCCTCATGTAAGCTGCTCAAACTTGCTCGGTCAGCCTACCTTCTTTATTCTATAATTAACTAGTTTTCTTGTTTCTTTTGCAGCAATCCAAGCCTTGCAAGCCAACTACCAATTTCCCGACGTAGAGGCAATTCAGACCGTGCTCCGCCATCGCCACTGAGATTGCAATGAGCTGCTCAGTTACACTCCAACCTACAGATACTCAGCTCCACGCCGGAGTAAAGGTACAAACTTTCTCCGCGCTTCAACTCCTCCTCCAGACCCAAATCTGCCAGACGTTCCGCTAATCCGGCTGACCGAGGAACAAGAGATGGCTAAAAGAAGCCGCATCAAGAATCTCCTCACAGCCACATCCGCCGAAATACCAAGCATTTCTCCCCCGTCTCATGCTGCTGGTCAATCCAGCGGCCCTGTGGTTGCCCTGGTATCTCCAGCTGCCGAGCAATCCAGCCAATTTCGCCGGGCAGGCAAAAGACCTCGCGCAGATCCAACTGCCAAGCTGGTTGCCGAGCTAACAACCGAGCAGCCCACCAACACTGCTGATCCCATTCCACCATGGCGGCCGCAGCTCAAGCACCGGGGCCAAGATATCCCGGCAAATGCTTCTGTCAAGGGCGATAAGGAGCACTTGTTGGCCTTTGACCTCTCGAAAGCTCTCTTGCTGCCAAGTGACGTGGTTGGCAGCGATCACGTCCCTGACACCTGGTTGGTGAAATCAGCCGTGAAATCCATGACCAGGGTAAGGATCCAACTTCCACTGAAATTTTACAAGTGTTTGCCCGGTTCCTTCACTAATCAAATTCGTTTCTTGCAAGCTATCCAAAAACAGCACCTGGTAATGGAACGCATCCACAGACTTCGGCAAAAGGCAAATGACACAGCCAGCCAAGTCCAGAGCCTCCAAGCCGAGCTTGGCCGGGAAAAAGCATCTCTCCAAATTGCCAATGCTGACAACAACAGGTTACACGGTCAGCTTGACGAGGCCGAGAAGAAGCGCGATGAGCTCCAGGCCGAGTTGGACGCTCTGAAAAAGTCAAGGAAGAAGGACTGCCGAGATGCAAACAACGCCGGCTTCCTAGAAGCCGAGGAAAGCTACAAGAAGCAGGTCTTCGCTACCTAAGACATCTACTTCAAAGTGGGTTGGAAGTCTGCCTGCGAGCATCTCGGTCAGGGTCCTGATACTGACGTCTTTGCCACCCCGCCGCCTGCTTCCCTGCCGGCCTACCTCGTGCCATATGCCAATGACGTCTTCAGTGCATTGCAGGCTGAGGCCGAGGAAGGGCTTGAAGAGGAAGAGGCCAGGAAAGATACTGACGGAGAGGAGCAACCGGAACAGGAGTAGCCTGGCCGAACGGAGCCCGGTGTTGAAGACTGATCTCCAGCAGTGAACTTGGAGACAACTCCGGATGATGAATTCACCAATCTCTCCCCCTTAGCTTAGTTTTCTTTTTTCTATTGCTTTTTTTGCTTTGCACATGTAACCGGGCTCTTTGTCCCTCCTTTTGTATTAACTTTCTATCAATGAAAAGCTTTAATTTCATCAAGTATTTGCACGATTTTCTCGAACTCTATCTTCAGCAAAACATCTCGGTTTAAATCACTAAGTTGCACAAATCACCAACTAGCTTGACCGGAGTTAACATCTCGGTAAATTTATCAAAATTGATGAGCTTCTTCAACCGGAATAAACATCTCGGTGGGAACAACAAAGTTGAACAAATCACTAATTCTCTCAACCAGACTAAACAATCATGGTTGAGCATGCCTGAACTGAACAAAACATCTTGTATAACCGGAATACACCATCTCGGTTTTAATTCTGATAGAATTGAACAAACCATCAACTCCTTCAACCGGAGTAACTCATCTCGGCTGGAATCTCTGAGTTGAACAAACTATCAACTCCTTCAACCGGAGTAACTCATCTCGGTTGGAATCCCTGAGTTGAACAAACCATCAACTCCTTCAACCGGAGTAACTCATCTCGGTTGGAATCCCTGAGTTGAAACCATCAACTCCTTCAACCGGAGTAACTCATCTCGGTTGGAATCCCTAAGTTGAACAAACCATCAACTCCTTCAACCGAAGTAACTCATCTCGGTTGGAATCTCTGAGTCGAACAAACCATCAACTCCTTCAACCGGAATAACTCATCTCGGTTGAGAATACTTAAGTTGAACAAAACATCAACTCTTTCAACCGGAGTAAATCATCTCGGTTGAGAATCTCAAGTATTCAAAGCAATCAATCAAAATGCTAAGGCAAAGAAGTCATTTCTATATATTGACAAAAAGAATTACATTCTGAAGTGTAAGGCAAAAAATTCCTTTGCACAAAAAGAAAACAAAAGCTAGAAATAGTACAGTTTGAGATTGGCCGCATTCCATGGCCGCGGGATTGCTCTACCATCCAAATCCTCCAAGTGGTATGCCCCCTTGCCCGCCAGACCGGTTACCTTGTAGGGTCCTTCCCAATTTGCACCTAGCTTGCCTTCTCCTAGCACCAGGGTATTGCCCATAACTTTCCTCAAGACCCAATCACCCACCTTGAACGGTCTGGGGTGCACCGTCTTGTTGTACTTCCTGGAGAGCTCTTGCTGGTAGGCGGCCACATGGATAAGAGCCTTTTCCCAGCGCTCTTCCACCAGATCCAATTCCAGAGCAATGGCCTCGGCGTTCAGCTCGGGCTCAAAACTTTCACTTCTAAGAGTGGGCATGCCAACTTCCAATGGAATGACCGCCTCCATGCCATAAGCCAAAGCAAACGGAGTTTCCCCGGTCGACCTCCGAGGGGTTGTACGGTATGCCCAGAGGACGCTGGGGAGTTCCTCAGCCCACTTGCCCTTCACCTTCTCCAGCCGTTTCTTCAGCCCGTCAAGAATGGTCTTGTTCGACGCCTCGGCTTGACCGTTGGACTGTGGGTAAGCCGGTGTGGAGTTGTAGAATTCAATCTTCAAATCTGCACAAAACCCTCTGAATAGGCGACCGTCAAACTGGGTGCCGTTATCAGAGATCAAAATTTTGGGGACGTCGAACCGTGTTACCACATTCTGCCAGACAAACCGCTTTACGTCTTTCTCCTTAATTGTTGCCAAAGGCTCAGCTTCAACCCACTTGGTGAAGTAGTCCGTTGCCGCGATGAAGAATTTGCGATTGCCTGGTGCTGTTGGGAGCGGTCCCACTATATCTAACCCCCACATTGCAAAAGGCCAAGGGCTGGTGAGGGAAAGAAGTTCTCTGGCCGGCTGGTGGATTTGATGTGCAAACTTCTGGCACTTTTCACACTTGCGAACATATTTCTGGGCGTCGGCTTGCATGCACGGCCACCAATAGCCTTGTGAAATAGCTCAGTAGGCCAAGGACCTACCCCCAATGTGACTGTCACAGATGCCTTCGTGAATTTCATACAGGAAGGTTTCCACGCTACTCGGGTGCACACACTTCAGGTAAGGACCGGTGAAAGACTTTTTGTACAAAATGCCTGAATGAGAGAGCCAAAACCGCTCTGACTTTACACGCACTTTGTGTGCTTCCTTCTTGTCGGTTGGAAGAGTCCGTTCTCTAAGAAAAACGATGATAGGGTCCATCCAGGAAGGACCTAGCTCGTCGCAGAATACTTCTGTCTGCCCGGTTCTTCAATACTGGGTCTCGGTAGGAATTCAATCAAAAGAGGGTTGGGAAATGAGCGGTCGACCATAGAGGCCAGGCCAGCCAGCTCATCTGCCCGGTCATTTTCTTCTCGGCCGATCTGTTGGACCCTGATCGCCTGGAATCGCTTGATGTGGTCCCTGACCAAAGCTTGGTACTTTATCATTCTGTCATCCTTTGCCTGGTAGACCCCAGAAACTTGGTTAACCACAAGCTGGGAATCACTGTAAACCATTAACTCTGATGCCTGCATCTGAAGCGCGCTCTTGAGACCGGTCAAAAGCGCCTCGTACTCGGCCTCATTGTTGGATGCTGGGAAGCCAAGGGTGATAAAGTGTTCAATTGTCAACCTGTCTGGTGATATCAAAACTATACCTAGCCCGGCGCCGTGACGGTTCGAGGCTCCATCAACAAAAAGTTTCCATATTTCCCCCACGAAGAGCTTCCAGCATTCTGAGGGGTCCTGAGAAGCTTGAAGGTTGATAGGGTCACGACTGCTCGGCTGTTCGGTTTCAAGTTCTATGTTGATTGGTTACAATTCAGTCACCCTTGATGATTCGACACCGGACTCAGCAAGTTGATCTACAATGCTCAAGTTCGTAGGCGAATCACCAGGTTGCGGCATTATGCCGGCCGCAGGTTCTGAGCTGTGTGGTTCCATTTCTTCCCCCCTTGGTGATGTGGGACTGGACAGAGTAGGTTGGTCGGTGATACTCAACTCTGTCATCGCATTACCGGGTGGCAAAACCATACAAACTGAGGGTGCTTCAGTGGTGCGCGCAAACTCCGCGTCGCTACCTCCACCAACTGGTTGTATCTCGGATGGTCTTGCGTGCACCTCATCATCTGCCGTGGTAATATCGACTGGGTATACTGGATGAGTTCCAGGTGAGAATTCGGCGACGAAGTCGGCCAAAGTCTGGGCTTTGATGGCAGTGCGCGGCTGGAACTTCACATCAAACTGTCCCAACTCGACCGCCCACTTAAGAATCTGACCGGAGAAGTCTGCCCGCTCGAATAAAGCTTTGAGGGGGAACTCGGTCAAGACGATGACGGTATGTGCATGGAAATAGTGCGCCAACTTTCTTGAAGCCATCATTAATGCCAAAGCAAGCTTCTCCAACGGCAAGTATCTCGACTCTGCCGGTAGCAAAGTTTTGCTGACATAAAAGATAGGGAGGTGCTTGATTCCTTCAGCCCAGACAAGCACCGCACTAACTGCATGCTGCGATACGGCCAAATAAAGATAGAGTTCTTCTCCAGGCTCCGGTGTGACCAACAGTGGCGCTGTAGACAGATACTCCTTGAGCTCGGCAAAAGCTCGGTCACACTCTTCATCTCAGGAGAACTTTGATTTTAAGGCCTGAAAGAAAGGGCGGCAGCGATCTGATGACCGACTTATAAATCGATTAAGCGCGGCGGCCATTCCGGCCAGATGCTGCACGTCTTTCGCCGAGCTAGGCTGTTTTAACTCTTGCACGGCTTGGATTTGTGTAGGGTCTGCTTCGATACCTCGGTTCGTGACTAGGAATCCCAAAAATTTCCCGGATCCCACGCCAAAGGCACACTTAGACGCATTCAGGCGTAGCTTGTGCTTTTTGAGAATGGCAAACATCTCGGCCAAGTCGGACAAATGATCTGCCTGATGCCGACTTTTAACCACCATATCATCAATGTAAGCTTCCATTGTCCGGCCCAGCAAAGGAGCAAACATCTTGGTTACCATCCTCTGAAAAGTTGCCCCGGCGTTCTTCAAACCAAAAGGCATGACTCGGTAGCAGAAGAGTCCCCTTGGTGTAGTAAATGAGGTGATTTCTCGGTCGGGGCCATGCATGGCAATCTAATGATAGCCGTGGTAGGCGTCCAAGAAACTTAGCCTGTTATATCCAGCCGTCAAATCCACAAGCTGGTCAATTCTAGGCAAAGGAAAGCTATCTTTCGGACAAGCTCGGTTGACGGTCTTGTAATCAACGCAAACCCACCACTTCCCATTCTTCTTCGGTACCACCACTGTATTTGAGATCCACCGAGGATAGTGCACTTCTTGAATTGCTCATGCCTTCAGCAACTTCTTGACTTCCTCCGTAACTACCTCGGCGTGATGGAGCGCCGATCTCCTTGTTCGCAGGATGACTGGCTTGGCTCCGGGGTAGACATTGAGATGATGGCAAATAAAACTTGGATCGAGGCCGGGCATGTCGTAAGGCGACCATGCAAAAACTTCGATGTTGGCCATCAAAAACTCAACCATCTCGGTCTGTTCTGTGGCTGTAAGGCTTGAGCCGAGCAAGAAGAACTTGTCTGGCTGCTCTGTATCAATTCGCACCCCCACATCATCCAAGACACCCTGGTCCTCCGGTCCCTCAATCATTTGAACAAATCCTTTGGCAGCTCGGCTCTCGTTGACTGCCACGAAGCACTGCTTTGACATGACCTGATCGCCCCAAATCTCCTCGATTGCCCCCATAGCCGAGGGAAATCTCATTACTTGGTGAAAAGTCGATGCCACGGCTTGCATAGCGTGAAGCCACCCCCTTCCAAGGATCAAATTATAAGTAGATGGCACCTGTAACACCCAGAACTCCACCTGTTTGACCACGGATCCCGCTTTGACCGGCAGGATAATCTTTCCCAAAGGCCACTGCAGTTGTGAGTTGAAACCAACCAATGGCGATGTCGCCGGGGCAAATCCGTATCTCGGAGCTTGAGCTGTTTGAAAGCGTCATAGTACATGATCTCGACCGAGCTTCCCTGATCGATCAAGATCCGTTTGACTTCAAAATCTTTGACGCAGAGTGTAACTACTAAGGCGTCATTGTGCAGTGTCTAAATGCGCTCCAAGTCCCTTGAGGAGAAACTGATCACATCTTTTGCTTCCGTCTTCCCCCTCTTGAGCGCAGGCTGAACTAACAAAACTTCCCTCATGTGCTCTGCCTTCTTGATCATACCACGGATCTCGCAAACACACGCCGGTTCCACTATGCCGTGGATGACATTCACAACCCCTTGAGGAGGTACATCTCGGTCATCCGGTCCCCGCGGATCAACTGGAACCTGATTTGCCTTAACGCCCCCATCAATGTAAAGATCCAGGTGCCCAGCTGCGACTAGCTCTTCCAAGTGTTGCCTCAAAGGCAAACAGTCCTCTGTTCGGTGGCCTCGCTCCCGGTGAAATGTACAACGGTATTTCGGATTGAAGCCCTTCTGTCCATCGCCCAACTTAGCGGGAAACCGGACATACTCCTCGTCACGGATTTCGCTAAGTATGCGATAAATTAGAATCTTTAAGACCGTGGTGATGCCGGTCCTGGCTTTCAATCTCCTGTTCGCATCGGCTGCGTCATCCCGTGGGTAGTCATCCCGGTCATTCCGACGTCCTCTACCCCGGTTTTTCCGATTTGATCCACGGTCCGATTCCTCAGCGCGGTCAGTAGATCGGCCGGACTCCTGTCCGACTGTATGCACTTTTCCAGCCTTCTTGTCTGTCACTGTCGGAACTGACTTCGCGGTAGATGCTGACGCATCATCCTCAACTTGAATATGCTCATTGATGCGTTGCATGAGTTGGCCCATGGATGTTGGCAGGTGCATGGTAAGCAAGTCCCGCAGTCTATGTCCTACCGGGAGACCATGCTTGTATTGCGTGATTGCGAGGTTGATCGGGCAATCCAAGATCTCGTTGAAGGTCTCCCAATACCTGAAGTTGTATGCCTTCAGTGTGTCGCTCGGTTCCATCTTGACACTTAGTAAGTGATCGACTTCCTTTGGTGTTTTTGTGTTGGTTTTGAAGCGCGTCACAAAGGCTTCGGCCAACTGATGCCACCTTTGTATGCTCCCTTTCGGCAACCTCTCGAACCACTTCAAGCCCAGCTCGCCTAAACTTGACGGGAAGATTAGGCACATAAGTCCGTCATTTTGCCTATGTCCGGCCATAACCTGTCGGAAGTGGCTTACATGCATGTAAGGATCGGTTTTTCCGTCGTAGAGTGTGAACTTAGGCTGGTGGAAGCCTGCCGGAATCGGTGTTGTTTCTATTTCCAGGGAAAAAGGGGTGGCGTTCAGCTTGGCCAAGTCTGTATCTACAAAGAGTGGCGCTGCTTGGCGGGGTGGAGGCATTCCGACCTCCTCGCTGGCGTGAGCCCCATAGGATAGCCGTTGAAACGCCGGCACCCTTTGAGCCTCCTGCCGGCGAGCTCGTTCCTTCAAAACTGCCCGCAAATCCTCTGAGTGAGCGGAATATGAGTACCTCAACGTCGTCACCGGACGCGAGGGATGGTAGGTGCTATCTTGCGCATTGGAATTTTCTGCGCGCACACCTGAATCACCAACCTTGTAACTTCTGATAATGGAAATGGATGGAGTGTGTCGCTAACTCTGACTGCCTGAACGGCGGGATGGGGTGCGCTCACTGTGGTCTACCACTCCATCTACACCCTTCCCCTTGACATGCCGCTTCAGCTCCTCCATCTCCGCCGCCATTCGCCGGATGACAGCGTCTTGGTCCCTCAACTTGTGTTCCAGACGTCGGGCACGTGATTTTCTCCGCCGCCGATGACCGTATGGACTTCGTGAATGACCATAACTTCTTCCGCGCTTATCCCGCGCGTCTCCTGACTGTCCTCCGGTGGGTGTCTCCAAGTCCGCCATTGGATGGATGGCAGGAGGTCCTTCTCTCCTTCAGGTGAACTCTGGAGTGGCTCCGTCTATGGCAGACAACGGAAACTCGTCGTTGTTCGCCATGGACGGCGATCAGACGAGCCTGGAAGACAAGGTTTTGTCTGTCAAGGTTCCCACAGACGGCGCCAATTGTACGGGGAGCAAATATTCAGGCAAGCCCGTATTCCTTTCTTCCAAGCTCCTGTCTATCCGATCGACCTGCGAGCACAACGACAGTGAGCTACCCGGCGGTGTGTGGCCGGAAAAACCCTCTGACGATCAAGTTAGCGCACACCTTAGGATAGAGAGAGAGAAATGAGTGTTTGAGTGTAAGAATTTCCTTACAAAGTGTTCCTGTATCGCGTATGGGGGGCGCAGACATGCTTATATACCCTTCTGCGCCCCAAATCTACTCCCATTGGTCTCTCGACACGTGGCTCTATTATCCCATCTTTCAGCACAAATCTTGCTATACATCACCTAACCCAACTGTTAGTCCACTTTGCTGGGAGCACGGCAGCCGGGCAACATTATCTCGGCTATCAACGGCCATACTGAACATGCCCAAGTGCAGTTGATGTCGTAGTTTCCTACTACCGGGCTTAATTCCAGTCGTGCTTAACTGTATCCCGGCGAAGCTGAGTTGGAGATTGGTAACGCCGGTCAGCCAAAGACCTTCTCGGCCAAGCTCTAAGCACAGGCCTTCCTACCGGGTTAAGGTGCGTGCATTACAACGTTGCAACGCGTGACCCGGGGAGCCTCATCTAGGCTGTTCCTCTACCTGTCCGGCCTTCGCGGAACCGAGATCAGATAACTCGGTTCCACGTGGGCTTTGCCATTACCGAGCAATATCACGGCCTGATCTTGGAGCCCAATACCTCGGCCCAAATCTGTCCGGCTAACGTCACGGCCCAATCTCAAATCATAAATCTCCCTCTCACAACCATTATTAAATCCAAGAGAGTTTGAAGCACATACAACAAGTAAAAAAATAAAACACGGTGTAAAAAGAATTTTAACATATTGATCGGTGAAGACCTTGATGATCGGAAGAAATTGAGAAGATTGGGTAGATCGGTGATGAATTTGTGTAGATCGACAATGGATCTTGATGGATCAGTCACGGATCTTGATGGATCATTCACGGAACTTGATGGATCGGTGATAGAACTTGATGAATCGGTAAAGATGGTGATGTAGATTTTGGGTAGAGAAGTGATGGAGTTCGGACGATTGGTGAGGGATTTAGATAGATGATGGTAGTGATGAAAGTGATGGATGATTTTGTGGATGGTGGATGGTGGAGCTGGTTGTAGGCTTGGTGAGGGTAGAGATGGAGTCGGCTGAGGGTATGAGGAAAAAAGGGAGAGCGAGAGAGCAAGAGAAAGAGAAAAAGAGAGAGTAAAGGAGAGAGCTAGTGAGAGATAGAGACGGAAGTGGGTGAGAGAGAGAAAATATATGTATATAATTTTATTATTTTTATTATTATTTATAATTATTATTAGAAATATTTTATTTAATTATTTATTTTAAAAAAAATTATTTTTAATATAAACATTATAGTGAAGAATTCATCATACCAAGTTCTGTTCTAATATAACAACATTGTTCTTCATTTAGAGGCTTGGTAAACATGTCAGCTAATTGACAATTTGTAGGCACAAATTTGAGTTCAATGTCACCTTTGAGTACATGATCTCTTAGAAAATGATGCCTTATTTCAATGTGTTTAGTGCGTGAGTGCTGAATAAGATTTTTTGAAAGATTAATGGCACTTGTGTTATCACATTTTATAGGAATATGATCATAGTGAAGTCCAAAATCTTGAAGTAGTTGTTTCATCCAAAGCAATTGTGCACAACACACAGCGGCGGCAATGTATTCTACTTCAGTAGTTGACAGAGCCACTGAGTTTTGTTTTTTCCAAAACCAAGAAGTGAGTGAGTGTCCAAGAAAATGACAAGTGCCACTAGTGCTTTTTCGGTCAAGTCTACATCCCGCAAAGTCAGCATCTGAGTAACCAAAAAGTTCAAAAGTGGTTCCCTTAGGGTACCATAATCCCAAATTTGGAGTGCCGACAAGATATCTGAAAATGCGTTTGACTGCGGTGATGTGTGACTCTTTCGGTGCGGATTGAAAACGTGCACACATACAAACACTAAACATTATGCCAGGCCTACTTGCAGTAAGATAGAGTAAAGAACCCATCATACCTCGATATTTCTTTTCATCTACAGGTTTACCTTACTCATCTTTGTCGATTTTTATTGATGTGCTCATTGGAGTTGCTGCAGGCTTTGATGATTCCGTTTCAAACCTTTTGAGTAGATCTTTGATATATTTCATTTGATTTAAATGGATTCCGTCATTAGTTTGTTTAATTTGTAGACCAAGGAAGTAATTTAATTCCCCTATCATACTCATTTCAAACTCACCCTGCATGTCTTTAGCAAACTCTTTGCACAAATTTTCATTAGTAGCACCAAAAATGATATCATCAACATAAATTTGAACAATTAACATATCTTCTTTTTTTATTTTTATAAAAAGTGTTGTATCAATTTTCCCTCTACAAAAACCTTTGTCAAGTAGAAAATTACTCAATCTTTCATACCATGCTCTAGGAGCTTGTTTCAAGCCATATAAAGCTTTTGAAAGTTTGAAAACATGATCCGGATATTTATGATTTTCAAAACCGAGAGGTTGTTCAACATAGACTTCCTCCGAAATGTACCCATTTAAAAAAGCACTTTTAACATCCATTTGATATAATTTAAAATCTTTAAAACAAGTAAAAGAAAGTAACATTCTAATAGTTTCAAGTCTAGCAACTGGTGCAAAAGTTTCATCAAAATCAATTCCCTTTTCTTGATTATAGTCTTGAGCTACTAATCTAGCTTTATTTCTAGTAACAACTCCAGATTCGTCCATTTTATTTTGAAAAACTCATTTTGTACCAATAACGGAATGATCTTTAGGTCGAGGGGTCAAAAACCAAACTTCTTTTCTTTCAAATTGATTTAATTCTTCTTGCATTGCTAAAATCCAATTTTCATCATTTTCAGCTTCTAAAAATAATTTTGGTTCAATTTGTGAAACAAAAGCTAAGTTACCACAAATATTTCTAACAGAGGAACGAGTTTTTATACCTTCCGCCGCGTCACCTATGATGAGGTCTTTGGGGTGGCCATGAGCATAATTCCATTCTTTTAGTAGATTTGAGTCACTTTCTGGAAGAGCATATATTTCTTGAAGTTTCTCCATTGTCATTTCTTCTTCATGTTCGCGTAATGGATTTTCTTCATTTTCTTTTTTGTAAATGCTCTCCATGCTTGGTTGATTTTCTACAATATCATTACTTACAAGATTCTTGGAAATAATGTCGTTAGATTCATCAAAAACAACATGCGCAGATTCTTCAACAAGTAGAGTTCTTTTATTGAATACTCTATAAGCTTTACTGGACATAGAATAACCAAGAAATATAGCTTCATCTGATTTAGCATCAAATTTTCCTAAGTTATCTTTATTGTTATTCAATACAAAACATTTACAACCAAAAGCACGCAAGTGACTAATATTAGGTTTTCTACCTTTCTAAAGTTCATAAGGGGTTTTCTTAAGAATAGGTCTAATCATGGCACGATTTATAACATAGCATGCAGTGTTAACGGCTTCCGCCTAAAAATATTTAGGCAAATTATTTTCACAAAGCATAGTACGGGTCATTTCTTCAAGAGTTATATTTTTTCTTTCAACTACTCCATTTTGTTGAGGAGTTCTAGGGGTAGAAAAATTATGATCAATTCCAAATTCATTACAACACATAATAAAATCATCATTTTCAAATTTTCTACCATGGTCACTTCTAATACTACAAATATTAAGATTTTTCTCATTTTGAATTCTTTTACAAAGTTTTGAGAAATTATAAAAAGCTTCATTTTTGTGTGCTAAAAATAATACCCATGTATATCTAGTATAATCATTAACACAAACAAGGGCATAAGATTTTCCTCCTAAACTTAATATTCTAGATGGTCGAATAGATCAATATGCAAGAGTTGAAGCGGTCTAGTAGTTGAAACAATATTTTTGGATTTAAAAGAAATTCTAGTTTGTTTTCTAAATTGACATGCATCACAAAGTTTATCTTTTTCAAAAATAATTTTTGGTAAACCTATGACTAACTCATTTTTTGAAAGTTTGGAAATTAAATCAAAATGAGCATGTCTTAATCTTCTATGCCAAAGCCAACCATTATCATTTATAGCAGATAAACATTTAATGTTAAAATGAGAAGATAAATCATGTAAATCAAACACATATACATTCTCATGCCTATAACCTACAAATAAGGTTTTGTTTTCTAGGGTGTTTTCAATAGTGTAATGAGTTTTCTCAAAAATAACTCTATAACCTTTATCACATAATTGACTAATACTAAGCAAGTTATGTTTTAAACCTTCAACAAACAAAACATTTTCAATAATAGGAGGGGGAGTTTTACCAATACTTCCTACACCAATGATTTTACCCTAGCTATTGTCGCCAAAAGTCACATATCCGCCATCCTTTGGTTGAAGTGTGGCGAACATAGCTTTATTTCCAGTCATGTGCCTTGAACATGCACTGTCGAGATACCATCTATCGTTACTGGATTTTGTCTTGAAACATACCTACAAAAATTTGATTTTGCTATTGGTACCATTTTTTCTTGGGTCCATAAAAGTTAGAATTTGATACTCTTGAAATGTTTTTAGGGACCCACATCTTTTTTATTTTAGCAAAAGGATTTCTTTTAACAGGATATGAAGGTGAAATATGACCTTTTGTGCCACAAAAATGACATGTGAGATGAGAGTGATTAGAAGATGCATACACAAAGTCATTTTTTACTGTTTTTACTTTTGAAAAAGGTTTATATCCAATTTCAGCTCTACCAAAAGTACGATTTTGATTTTTAAGAATTTTATCTAAAGTTTCTCTTCCTTGAGTGAATTTTGAAAGATTATTTTTCAAGTCTTCAATATTTTCTTTCAAAATAATTTGCTCCTTTTTTAAAGACTCGTTCTTTTTTTTTTTTTTTTTTTGCAATACAACTAAATGTTTTTCAGAAATTGAAAACTATTTTCGAATTAAAATCTCATTTTCCTTTTTCATTTTCATGGCTTCATTGTCTAAAACATTTATCTTGGAAGTCAATAATTCGTTTTCTTTTGATAAATTTGAAATTACTTTCTTTTGACAATTACTTTTCAAACTAAGTTTCTTAAATTCAACATGTAATTCATTAAAAGCTAATTGTAATTCATCAAATGTAAAGGATTCGTCATTTACCTCATTTTCGTTTCTAAGTGCCATTAAGCATAGGTTAGCAACCTCATTTTTGCAAACTTCGGTTTCTGTGTCGCTTTCATCACTATCTTCTCCCCACGCTGCAATCATAGCTTTCTTCTTGTCCTTCTTAAATTTTTTCTTAAGTTCTGGACATTCTGATTTGTAGTGTCCAGGTTTGTTGCATTCATAGCAGGTTACTTCAGATTTTTGTGATTTTCTCTTCTTTGAAAATCCCTGTTGCTGAAGTCTTTTCTGAAAAATTCCGTACGCCTTGTTTCTTTCTCACAAACCTTTAGAACTTTCTAGTGATGAATGTCATTTCCTCATCCTCATCTGAATCATCTTCCTTATTCTCTTGATGTTTCGAGGTGGATTTAAAGACTATTCATTTCTTCTTGTTGTTGTCCTCCTCTCCCTTTTCTTCTTGCATTATGAGCTCATGAGTTAAGAGAGATCCCATTAACTCATCTAGACTTAGCTTTGATAAATCATTGGCTTCGGTAATGGCAATGACTTTTGTCTCCCAACTTTTTGGCAATGACCTAAGCACTTTTCTTACAATTTCAACATTAGTATATATTTTTCCAAGAGAAGTTAAACCATTAATAATATCAGTAAAGCGAGTAAACATTTGAGGAATAGTCTCAACAGGCTTCATTTTAAAGAGTTCATAATTATGGATTAGCAAACTGACTCTAGATTCTTTAACTTGTTCAGTTCCCTCACGAGTCACTATAAACTTATCCCAAATTTCTTTTACGGTTTTACATGTGAAAATTCTGTTGAACTCGTTGGCATCTAAGGCGCAATACAACATGTTTGTAGCTTTGACATTAATTTGGGCCATTCTAGTATCTGATTCATCCCACTCATCTTCAGGTTTTGGTACCCTAAGTCCATCTACGGTTTTGGTAGGAATTTTTGGACCATTGCAAATAATTTTTCAGCATTCATAATCATTAGATTGAACATGTATGGTCGTCCTAGTTTTTCAATAGCTAAAATTTGTGCCGCTAAATAGTAGTGGCTTATTGGATGCTTGTCCCTCAGGTAAAGAATAACTAGGAGTTGCCATGATCTACTCTAAGACGGTTAAGTCACACAAACTGGAGTTTAGGCTCTGATACCAATTGTTATCTCAGGTAGGCAACCTAAGAGAGGGGGTGAATTGGGTTATTAAAAATTTCACAATATTAAAATTAATACAATATTCAGAATTTTAATAAATAAAAAAAATAGAATAATAATTATCAATATAAAAGTAAGAGAGATAGGGAGAGAAAATCAAACACTGAGATTTATAGTGGTTCGGCACGCCAGGCCTACGTCCACTCCCCAAGGAACCTCCTTGAGAATTTCTTTACTATCAATTGAATAAATACACTACCAAGCTTGTGAATTTGGCACAGGACTTACTGTTATCTATTGAGCCTCACTCAACAATAAATGTCTTACCCTTACAAAATCTCTCACAAAAATAAGGAATAAGAATAAGTGGTACTTAAACTCTCTTTTACAATAATTCTCTCACAAAGAGTAGATATGAAAGTGTAAGAACAAAGGCTAGACTTAGATCTGAAAGTGAAATAGCAGAATACAATATACTCAGAATTTTGGAGCTCACAACAAAATTTCTCTTCAAGTTCTTAATTTTTCTCCATATACAACCCTTCTATTTATACACAAAAATATACCCGTTGGACGCTCCTTACTGACGTCATGGCTTACATAGGCACGCTGCTGATGTCATGGCTTACATAAGCACGCAGCTGATGTCATGACTTACATAAGCACGCTGCTAACATTCTGGCTTACATAAGCACGCTCCTTGATTTTAAATAGTCAGCAAATGTTAATAATTAAAAAGATAAAAGTAAAAATAATTTTTTTTTCTTTTTTGTTTTTTTCAAACATGGAGCCACTATTTTTGTAGATAATTTAATACAAAGTTCACAACTTTCAAACACGCAAATGATTTGCTCAATCTTGTTTTATTATAATATATAACTCCATCTTTTTCTTCTTATTTTATTATAATATGATATAATCAATGTAGTGTAAAAAATTTAATTGCTCACGTGATATATTATATATAATATTCTAATCAAATATTTGCATATATAGTAAAATCCCTTTAAGTAATATTTATAATAGATCTAATCATATATACTATTTTTCTGTATATGTTGTAGAGATTTTAAATCAAATATAACCTTTCACTCCATATCAATTTTGTCAAAAGAAGACAACCCATTAATACCAAATTTGTCAAAATAATACAACCAATCAATATCAAATTTGTCAAAAGATGAATACTAAAGTTTTCAAAAATATTTTTTATTTAAATAATTTTTAACAAATGTATCATACAATATATATTTTAAATAGATAATATTTTGTGTCAAATAATATAAAATATGTATATTATTTACAAATTTTCAATTAATATTTTAGACATCATCAAAATTCAACAACCTGATTAATAATCTCCCATGATTAACAGAACACTCACTTTCAAGCAATAGAGAGAGGGAGAGAGTTCTAGAGAGAGAGTTCTAGAAAGAGAGTCAAAATTTTAGCTCTAAAAAGATCTGAACCCTTAAATAGGGAGAGGAAGCTCCCCTTATGTAGAGCAATGCAAGCAAAAGCTTGCTTGACAAGCTTAAAGCTTCTTTACATCCCTCCATACATGTGTATGGAGGATGAGTTCAGTGAGCCACAACTGGCTCAAAAGATCTGGAAATATCTAAAAAGGAGAAAGATTGGCCGCCGGCCACATCCCTTAGCCGGCCGACCACTCCAAGTGGCCTACAAGGGAGAAAAGTGGCCAGCAAGTGCCACAAGTGGCCGGCAGCCCTTCCCTTCCCTTAGGCAAGAGGCAACAAGGTTTGGCCCAAAAACCAAGGCCAAAGCACAAAGTATTAAGAGGCTCAAAGACAAGGCATTCAGCCGAGAACTTCGGGCGCTCGAAACAAGCACAAACATGCGCAATTGTCACATGCACAAATGATGACGTCAGAGTCTTAAGGTTGGTCAAAAATTGGGTGTCTACAGTTGCCTCTCTTTGACAGAGCTCAGAGTCATGAAATGACGTGAGTGAATGTCAAAGCTCAGAGACGACCCATTTTTGACAAGGCCGAAGAGTTGGACAAACAAACAAAATGCAAATGCAGAAACAAATGGTTGCGCCCTCAGGCTGCCTACGTATCCTTTTGCAAGGAATCAAACCAGCGTAGTTTAGGGGCAAGATGCAAATGATATGCAATGTAGTGAAACAATGTAATGAAATAATGCACATGTTATACAATGTATTTGAATCATCAAACCACAAACAGTGCAAAATCACACAAATATCATAAAGGATTGGCGATGCAAAATCAAACTACGTTTAACATAGAAAAGAAGTGGGCACGAGCCGAACGACGCCTAACACAAGCTAAGTGCCTACATCCTTAGTACTGGCCTCAGGCCAGCATGGATGCTTACACATAACAGAATCGTGTTTCAACGTGAAAGGGGTGCGAGCACATGCAAAACTATGTGTTTCGTAGAAAGAAACAGAGTACAAGTAATTGGATGGCATGATATAAGTGAGGAATGATCTACTGAGGAAAGATCGTGATCTTAAATGTTGAATGCAACAAGACAAACTACGATGCAATGGATGCAATGGATGCAATGGATGCAATGTATGCAATGGATGAAGTGAATAAGGTGCGTGGCCAAACCACATCTTGCTTAGAAAATGCATGGACATAAAACAGACCACGTCTAACACAGAAAAGGTGCCGATACCCTCAGACCACAATTCTCTTAGTGGAAAAGGCGCGTACACATTAACACAGAACCATGCTTTAACGAAGGAGATGCATGAGCACATACCAGACTAAGCTTAACATGGAAAGAATGATATGATAAAACATATGATGTAGTAAATGCAAAAGGGTAACATACTCTAACCACACTGGAATCGTGAAAGGAGGAAGGACAAATCCCAAACACGCTGTAATTGTGTGAGGAATAGGACACTCAAACCACGCTGAAATCGTGAGAAGAAGTCCGAAAACAACCAATCAGGAGTGCGCTCGATGCAACCTAAGATAAACTCCAAACACGCTGAAATCGTGTGAGGAAAAGAACACTCTAACCACGCTAAAATCGTGAGAAGAGGTTCAAAAACAACAATCAGGGGCGCATTCGACGCAACCTAAGATAAATTCCAAACACACTGAAATCGTGTGAGGAAAAAAACACTCTAACCACGCTGAAATGGTGAGAAGAGGTGAAAAATCGCTTGGGCTCGCGCTTCACGCGTCCCGAGATAAAACACGTCTAGGGTCGTGCTTTACGCATCCTGAGAGACAAGAAAAACCGCTCAGGCTCGTGTTCCACATGTCCCGAGATAAAACACGCCTAGGGCTGCGGTTCACGCGTCCTGAGATACAAGAAAAATCACTCGAGCTCGTGTTCCACACGTCCCGAGATAAAACATGCCTAAGGCCGTGCTTCACGCAGCAAAACTGCTCGGGCTCGTGTTCCACACGTCCCGAGATACAACCCGCCCAGGGCCGCGCTTCACACGTCCTGAGATACAAGAAAAATCGCTCGGGCTCGTGTTTCACATGTCCCGAGATACAACCCGCCCAGGGCCGCACTTCACGTGTCCTGAGATACAAGAAAAAACCGTTCGAGCTCGTGTTCCACACGTCCCGAGATACAACCTGTCCTGGGCCGCCCTTCACGAGTCCTGAGATATAAGAAAAATTGCTCGGGCTTGTGTTCCACACGTCTCGAGATACAACCCGCCCAAGGCCGCGCTTCACACGTCTTGAGATATAAGAAAAACTGCTCAGGCTCGTGTTCCACACGTCCCGAGATACAACCCACCCAGGGCCGCGCTTCACGTGTCCTAAGATACAAGAAAAATTGCTCGAGCTCGTGTTCCACACGTCTCGAGATACAAACCGCCCAGGGCCGTGCTTCATGCGTCCTGAGATACAAGAAAAACCGCTCGGGCTCGTGTTCCACACATCCCGAGATACAACCCACCCAGGGCCGCGCTTCACGCATCCTGAGATACAAAAGATAGGTACGAGACTGTACCACAAATACACAATTGTAATGAAATTGTGCACTAGATGCACAAAGGTGATGTGTTTACAGTAAATAGACAAAGCGGCTTTTAGAAAGTACCTCATAGGGTGAGTGGTGATGAACCGCTCTACTTTGACGGGGATCTCCCCTTGTGTTCTTCAAACACTTACCTTCAACTCACAGTACAAAGGTTCTGAAATACTGACAAGGAGTAACCTATGCATGTAGAAGCCACGGATGCCTCTTTTCTTCCCAATCATATTCACAACTTTCCCTATTCTCCAACGGGGTGACAGACTAGGTTGGTTCAGTATCCAGAATTGAGGCGCATACCCGCTACCTCAACCTATGGGGCTCCCATACAGATTTCAAGCCGGGGATACACTCCTGGGTATTTAAACCAGACTTTAGTTTCAGAAATCCCGAACCTTTGCGTTCTAGGCATCAGCCATTCAAACTCTAGTTTCCACCGTCTCAGTTGGTCTCCTAGGAACTCATTGCAAACACAACTAAGATCCCCCTGGCAGGGAATGTACTTAGGGAGAACACTTCTGAGCGCCATTCTGGCTTGAAGCAGGCTTGATCTTGATCTTGAACTTGAGGTAGAGGCACAGTCATACTTCGGAGCATTGACAAGGCCTGAGAAGGTACATCCGGAGTGCAATCTCAGAACTTTCTAAAGTTGAAACACACTAAGATGCTCCCAATTTTCCCTTTTTTTTCTTTTTCTTTGCAGTCTGGAACCTATATAGCTTCAGATAGATCCTTGTTCTACTGTTCTCACATGACCTGGGTTGAACCCTGCAGTTTTATGAAAGAACAAATCCTGTTTTGCACAAATGTGGAGAATGGCACAACACTCTGAGTACAAAACGTTTTATTTTTGAAATTGAAATTGAGAATGAGTTCTTAACCGGGTATTGAGCCTACGACTGACCACAGCCAAATGACTCAACAAAGAGGAAACAGAGGTAAAATAACCTAAACAACTCAACAAAGGAAAAACAAAGGTAAAATAACCTAAACACATCTATTGACACTCGAAACGACTCAAAACAAGAATCGAGACAAACAAAAACACAGACAACACTCATATGTGTTACAAAGGCGAGAGACCTCTCAGTTCAGGGGGAGCCCACAGCTTCTTCGGGTAATGTTTCCCACCCTTTCTTATTTGTGATTCTCACATCCCTCTGGTACTCAATCTCTTGTTTTCTGAAAAAGCCCTTTCCTTACTTTTTCTCTCAATGCACATCTCTCTATTCTTCAGTCTCTCTTATTTTTTTTATCCCTCCCCTGGATGGGTGATGGATAAACAGGAAGTCATGGGCTCTTGTCCCTAGTATTCTACTAGAGTCTCATTCTTCCGCTCAGAACAGTGAGCCTTCCCACAGAGGGATTGTGATGCGACTAGATATGCAGCAGATCTGTAACTAACATCGGTCGACGATGCCCCTAGCTTAGCTTGACTGAAATGAGTCGGCACGTCTCACCGACCAGGTATACAATTGATCAGTCTCACACATTGCTTTTTCTACGTCCCCATTCCGGGTCAGACGCCAATTTTTTGATTTGATCATCCAGATGAGGGAACTGAATATCCTGCTCCAGTTCCAGTTCATGCTTCGCACTTCGCTTGATACCTCACTGCTTAGAGGATGAGAGAGCTTTCGACCCTTTGCTGTTAGCTTTAGCTATGTCCTTTTTGGCGAATATGGTGCCCTTTCTGGCAAGTGTGCTGACAATGGAAAACAGACAGAAAACCTGACTCGACTGTGCGCCTAGTTCATCATTTCGACCATTTTTTTGTTTTTGCTTTCCACTAAAACAATTTTGACCAAAATAAGAGTTTGATTGACACGCTTGTTCAATTTTCTGATTTGAAATCAAGCGAGTCAGGTTATGAGCACTAAAAATTTTCCTTTTTTGGGTCCAAGAAATGGTCCAGTTTTGGAAAAATGGAATAATTTTTGAGAGAATTAGTCAAATTCATTAAAAATTCTCAAAAACTATTTTTGCAAATGGCCACTGCTCGACCAACATAGAATTTACTCTTGAGATGCACAACCTTAGATCTAAACTTTGAATCGTCTTCCAGCTGAATCTTCTATCGGAATAGGATAATCCAATTTTGAATGAAGACGAGCCAAGTTGCACATGGACAAGATAACTGATTTGAACAAGGATAGACCAATCAACATGGATGAGCCAAGCAGGCTGAAAATGATTGGGGCCGAACTTCAAGATGAAGTTGCCTACGTATCCCAAACATGGAAATCAGGCCTGATGTAGTTTCGGGTTAAGGTACACTCGGGTATTAACCCCTCCTTTTACGCTCTAACTTTTGCCAAGGCCGCCCTTTCGGGTTTTCAACCTTACGAGCTTTGTTTTTTTTTTTTCTTTTCATTTGTTCTTCTTTTCTTTTCTTTTCATTTGTTCATTTTCTTTTCATCTTTTTCTTTTTTGTTCTTTTTCATCTTTTTTCTCTTTTTCATTTGCTCTAACTTTTGCCTGGGTCGCCCTTCTGGGTTTTTGGCCCAGCGAGCCTCTCAAGGATAAAAAAGTTGAACTTTGTTCATGTTGATCGATTTGAGATCTCGAAGCCATCTGAATCCAGTAGAATGGCTGCTGTTCGCTGATGATGTAGGAGTCCATCCAATAGGGCAAAATTTTCCCCTAGTGTTGCGGATGGAACTCGATTGTCCTTCAGCAAAAACTATTTTCTACCAGCTACTGGAATTTGGTTTTCTTGCCAGTCTTCATTGATTTGCAGAATCATCTATCTTTTGAATCTTTGAGCACATTTGACATTTTTGCCCCTAGTTCAAGGGCTTTTTCTCATTCAGCTTTGCAAGCTTCCTTTGATCACATCTGACCTTCTTGATCTGACTTTTCTTGCCCCCAGTTTGAGGGTTACTTCAAATCTGGCCTGGCGGGCCTCCTTTGATGTCATACGACCTTATTGCCCCTAGTTCATGGGCTTCTTCAAATCTGGCCATGCAAGGCTCACATTGTGGTTGACCGTTGAACATTCTGAATCCAAGTTCAAAGTTTGAAAGCAAAAGGGGTTGGGTCTTGAGGCTGAGAGCAATCGTATGCTACACAATCTCAAGATCAATGCCATGCATGTCTTCGCAGGACCACGCAAAAATATTTTTTGAAATCTTTTAAGAAAGCGACTAGTCACTCGCGCTGAAGAAAGTGTAGAACCAATATGGATCAAGCCAGGATCCTTCTCAGTACTCACATTAACAAGCATGATCTCATTCATTAAGGGCTTAGCATGCATCTCTTTCTCTCAATTGATCAAATTTTTGCAAATCCCGAGGAATTCCTTCCTCTTTGTTTTCATTACAATGCTCAAAAAGTTTTGAAAAACTTTGGTCAATGCAATGATTTCAAGGCACAGAAAAGTAGGTAAAAAGCACTGCCATTTCATTCAAAATCTTCTGGCACAACTGGCGCAAAGGTAGAAACAGATGCAAAATAAAGGGTGCAAAAGACAAACACAAAACAACATAGTGATGTCTGAGGTAACACCCCCGAAATCACCCGACTCTAACGCAACAGGACTGACTTAATACAACAAGATAGACCCGACTGACTCAGTACAAAAAGACCGACTCAATACAAAACAACAAGACTGACCCAATACCCAAGTCAGAAAGTAAACTTAACAGCATTTGCAAATGCTCAAAACAGTGCGTGCCATCCTCAAATCTGGAGTAAAATGAGCGCCATCGGCAGCTAGTTCATCCCCCGATCACATGGTCACATTATCCCCCAAGTTCACTGATCCAGTGCCGATAGACTTTGCAGGACCTGGCGCGACAATGACCTTGTTATCAATCAGATCTTGTATTTCGTGGTGAAGATGAAAACACATGTCAGTGTCATGATCGGTTTGCTGATGGAAGGCACAATACTTGGCCGGGTTGTGTGAAGGAGGAAGGGACTTCGTGAGAGGCCAAGGCTCAAGGGGTTTGAGATGGCCTTGTCCTATACGGATTTGGAAAGCTTTGGACAAAGTCATGTAGAGGGGATTGAAGACTCTCTGGCCTTAGGGTTGGTACTTCAAGGTTTGTGGAGTTTTGCTGGATGCACCAGCAAAGGGATTGATAGGCACCGACTGAGTTTGCTAATCTCTTCCGAGTGCAGAATTAGAACTGAAAGGAACGTTTCTGGTACGACGGCCCTTCTCCCAGCTTGCCCCTTGATTCAAACTGCTCTCATCTTGAGTAGCAAAAGTGTCATCCACAATCTTTGTAACAACTGCAATCACTTGTTGGTTGTTCAGTTCCTCAGCTTTCAAAGCCTCAACAGCCCACTGAAAGTGTTCATGAGGACCAATGCCTGCCCCTACCTTGTTCTTATCACCGGCCTCCACTTTGCTAAGAGATTGGCCTTCTTCCAATACAGCCCGTCCCAAGGTTGGCGAGCTTTTTGACATGAAATCCCTGGTATGCGATGTGGTTGATGATAGACCCAATATCCCAAAGGCTAAATTTGCCACAGTCCTCTGAAGATCTTCAATCATTTTCATCAGCTCAGAAGTAGTGGGTTCATAGGTTTGAGATGATTGCGGTTCGAGTGCATTCATCATGCATAAGTCCATGCTATCCGGAATGAACACCTCAGGCTTGGGTAGATGGGTTGGGATGTATATACTAGGATTGTAGATGGGTGGTAGTGTATGGATGAGGTTGAGATGTGGATGAGGTACTTGGTGATTAGGGTCTTGAGATGGAGCTATCGTTTGGTTGTCAATGAGATTTTGGACCTCATGATGAAGGTGGTAGCAACGATCAGTGCCATGACCGCGCTGTTGATAATACATGTAGTATTTGGTGGGGTTATGTCTGGCAGGGAGTAGGTCAGGCAGAGGTTGAGGATTAAGGGGTTTGAGATACCCTCTTTCCATCAGGACTTTTAGTGCGCTGGTTAGGCACATATAGAGGGGGGTGAAAGTTCTGCCCTGAGCTCGGGCTGGGCTGGCTGTTTGTAGGCTTAATTTGGCAAAAAGGTCGGCTGTGGTGCCTGTCTTGCTTTTAGTGGGTTTGGGAGCAGTGCTACCGCCAGCATTGGTACTCCCGGAAAACACCCTCGTTACCGGTTCATTTGTTCTGGGAATAATCCCTCTGTTGAACGCACTCTCAATCTGAACCCCCAGTTCATGCAACTTTTGAAAGTGAATAGTGGAGCCATTATTAGCTTTTACAGCATATCAGGCTCAAGATTCTGCACTACTATCCGCACTTGATCCCTCTCAGAAGGGCAATCTGTCATCTGTGCTGCCTATGCTCTCCACCTTGCAACAAATTTCACAAAAGGCTCCGTTGGGTTCTGGTGGGTTGCTTCAAGCTCTTGAATGGTCATTTCAACTTGGGTATTGTAAGAATACTGATCGACAAAGGCCTCAACCAACTTTTCCAAGTTTTGCTTCACTGTATTCTCCAACTCGGCGTACCAAGTGGCTGCTGCACCCGATAGGGTTCTGCCATACAGAGAGAGTTTCTGCGGCTTAGTCAGACCCATCGGTTTCAGGACATCCACGAAAAGCCAGATATGTACCATAGGATCTCCAGACCCGTCGAAACGGTCAATATGTGGCATTTTGAATCTTTACGGCAGTCTCGGTGTACCTATCCTCAATGTCGTGAATGGAGTTAAGGCCCTGTGCCATTTTGACTTACTTCTCAAGGTTCGCAATTTTCTCTGAGCTCGGATCGAGATCAGTAGTATCAAGGGGATAAAGCCTCTCAGTAGGCTGCACCAGGTGTCTAAAAACTCGGGCTTGAGCTGACCCTTCTCGGGGTCCAGACCATGCAAATCTTCAGCCGGTGGGAGTGGGTCAAAGGTCAGTTAGGGTCCCAAGGCTGGATGTGTGGTGGGTGCCCCAGATGGGCGTTGCATTTCAGCATGGGTCTCACCCCGTATAGCGATTCCCTGGTTTAATGCCGCTATCATGGCCACAACTTCTTCCGGACTCTGCGCCATCACGGTTTGTTGAGTTTGAACAAAGGTGATGTGACTAGTGACTGTCGGATCAGTTGAACCGGTGAGCCCTGACTGGCCTTTCTTTGCCTTACCACTGGCAAAGGAAACACTGGTTGCCCTTGAATGGAATCTCAGAAGTCTATCAACACAAGTCCAGTATACCCGGGGGATATTGGAGCCTTCTGAAGCTATAGTTCCAAGACTACCTTGCAAAAGAGAAAACATACAGCATCTTAGCCTGATTTTACCAGAACAGATATGAGCATAGCTGAGTGACTGCGCTCTCTACTGAATTCTACCCCAAAACAGATACCAACTTGGCGACTGATATGCACATCCCTATACAGTTTCACTGTAAAGCACATACCAGTTAAAAAGAGCCAAAACACCCCTATGATGGGGTAGGGTTTCCCTGTCTTATTTTGTCAGAAGCTAGGGTTTCACTACATACGCATGCGGTTTCAAACAATCCTGCATTCGGGTAAGCAACCTGTCCTAGTTTGGAATGGTCTCTATGGCTTTCGATATGTAACTAGGTTGATTGGTCAAAAAGGGTGCCTTGATAAAAACTGAGGTTTGTGTTTCCATCGTGGCAGAGCCCGTAACCGGTCAGCCTTATAGCACACTTTTCCAAGCAAGCCTCTGACAAACCGTTCAGGAATAGCAGATGGCAAACACTGTGACTTAAGCGCACCAATGCAAATGCAATGCAATGCAAAGAAACACATAAGTGTAAACAAAACAATATATCATGATGTTTGAGTCAAGTTCTCTAAATCCCCATCAGAGTTGCCAAAAACTGTAGAGGGCACGAATTGGGTTCTAACTACTACGGTTCGGACTCTTGTAATGATTCTAAATCTAATTTCACAAAGTGCAATGTAAGACTGATAAATCACCAAAGAGTACAAATCCGGAAAATTGTTTTAGAAAATCGAATTTAATTAAAAAGTGCCAAACAGAGACTGCTTTGCCAGATTTCAGAGTCGCCACCTAAATGTTTTATTTTGAGAAAATTTAGGAAATCCTGACTTGTGCCAAAGGCCACGTGTCCGTCATCACCAAAGTTACCTCGGCCCGGGAACTTGGGTACGAGGGGGGAAGGTCATGAAATGAGCACCCCCGCTCGCCTGATCAAAGGATCGGCCTCTACTAAGCATGATATGTTGTTTTAAAAACACATGTGTTCTTATTTTGATTATTAATCTAACATTACTATGTGATGCGCACAACATACAAGTATAGACTAAATCGCAAGAATTGGAACAAAACATTTCATGTTTGTTTTCGAAAATGGTTTGAGTTTGCTACCCTCAAGTAGGCTAAAGCGCGGATTTGCCACCCTCAAGTGGGCTTAAAACAATATGATTTGCCACTTCGCAAAGTGGGCTTAAAACTCACATTTTGATGAATTGTTCCAATTCAAGTAATGAAGCCTTCATCCACAGGCATTCATGCAGTTACATCATTTAAGCAAATAGCCTTATGGCAAACATGCTGACATGGCAACACTTACATACATGCAAGGATGCTAAAGTATAAACACTTATAGTGTACTCCGAGCCAAAACAGAAAACTAGTTAGAAATCAATGCATGATCCTAGCTATGTTTAAAATGCCTAATGTAACACATGCAAAATGCAATTAAGATAGGCTCGGCTAGCTAAGATGGCATATGAATGCAACATTTGATACCATGCTTTTAAACACGTATTCAAATAGGTATTGAAATATAATGCAGTTTGAATGATGCGTCGAGCCCGGTGCATGCAAGACAAATGAATGATGCAAACATGCAAGCATAAGGTATGCTAATTGAAACATGCCCTAATCTAACCACTGAAAGCGGATAAGTAAAAGGGAGAAAGAAATGGAGTTGGAAGACATACACACACGTACGCACGTTTATTACACAATTTGCCCTCTCGACGGAGGGTCCGAATAAATAAGAGCTAAGCTAAGCTACTTATTACAAATCAACTAATTAACTATGCTAAGCTAATTAATTACAAGCCGAATTGAAACTAGCTATACTAAGCTAATTAGAATATTACAAAGACGAATTAAATTAGCTAAGCACATTAACTAATTAATTACAAAACCGGCAAATTAACTAACTAAGTAAAGTAGTAAAATGGCCTCGAGAGCGAGGAAGAGATGCATGCTCGGTTTGCTTCCGCTCAGAAATACACTGCCATGCCATGAGTTGTCTCTGTTTGCACTCGTAGTGATCTCGGAACATCATGCACACATCCAGATTGCATCTGTCCCAAAATAGGATGATTTGGGACAATTTTGCTGCAGGTGGCCGACCGACCACCTCAACTAGTCGGTAGGCTACCTCAACTAGCCGGCCAGCCAGTGCAAGCGGTCGATCGGCTAGTGCAAGTGGCCGGTCAGCCACCTCTTCTTCCAGAATTCCAGCTTTGCTGCAACAGAGAACAACAAAGGCACAGCAATGCATTTGTAAGGAAATGTGTGTACAACTACTCTCCTTATCATTTCTCAAGCTCAAAGGAGCGAAGTACTCGGCTCTCAAGCCACCAACCACGCATCTCAATGCATGATGGCCGAAGAGTCAAGCTTGCACAACGTTAGTGAATGCACAAACAACACATAAGAGCCTCCACTTCTATCATCCATGGTCAAGAGGGTCAGCGACTAAGAAATGTAACACGTTTCATCACTTGGAGTATGAAACATCTCACATTTCTTGTGTTTGGATTAATGTCCGATCCAAACACAATGCAATGCAAACAACATGCTTATCTTTCAATGCTAAAGCGGCATACACGAGACTCAATCATGAAAACAACGCATGCATAACATGTTAAGGGACTAAAATGATGAAACTAGTGAAGGACACAACACTAGAGACATGCAATACAATGCTCCATGGACCAAACCAGCCCTAAACAGACCTCATGCATGCCAAAATAGTGGCCAAAAAGTGCTAAAATGATAGCATAAAAGGGAAGAAAATGCATGCTCAACTTATGGCTCGCAAGCAAGATACAAAGCTCAACCCTCAAACACATTGAAAGAGTGATATATACGAGAGTATGGCAGAGATATGAGCACTGAAATCGCATACCAAATGATGATGTATCATGCAAACATCACAAGTATAGCATGCAAGAGGACTCAAAGCACAAAGCTATCAAAGCCTATAATGCTATAGCAATACAAAGCAAGCCTCAAAGGGCCAAGACCACTCTAGACAGAGTTAAAACAAACTAAAACATGAGTAAAAGCATGCTGTAGTATAGCCAAAATAAGCTAGAACGATGGGCTAAAGTAGCAAGCATTCAAGGCTAACAAGTAGGATTACACTACAAGTGCAACGAGCAAGCAACCAATGATCAAATAAGCCAGAAACAGAGTTATGGCAGGTCCAAAAAGTCACAAAAATATGCTGAGATCAGGCCACAAAGAAGTAGAAACACATGCTCATTCGGTGGGCCATCAACACATGCTAGCAAGACAAGAGGAGAGGAAAACACCCCCTCCTAATTGGGACCTCAAAACCACCTTTCCGCCACTAAAATTCCTCTGAAATTCAGTGGTTAAAAGGCCAAAAAGAGATAGCTTTAAAAGCCTAAAGAGGTGGTACAAAAGCTTAGCAAATAAGCAATAAAAGGGGGTGGACCACCCCTAACTCCAACATGGACTCAAACCAACATTTTTAACACTCAAAAATAGAACTTTTAACAGTTGACAACTAGACCAAAAATAGCATGCAAAGGTGGCCAATCAAACAAAGGAAACAAAGCCTTAAAAGGGTTAGGGCCTTACCCTTGAAGAACAGCAAAACCCAACAGCTTTTCTGAGCCAAAACCAGCTTTAGAATGCCCAAAGAAGCCTTAGGGAATCTCAACCCCAAGGTCAAGATGTTTGGCTAAGGGTTGTAGGAAAAATATGTGAAGAACACTCACTTTCAAGCAATAGAGAGAGAGAGTCAAAATTTTAGCTCTAAAAAGATCTGAACCCTCAAATAGGAGGAGGAAGCTCCCCTTATATAGAGCAATGCAAATAAAAGCTTGCTTGACAAGCTTAAAGCTAGTTTACATCCCTCTATACACGTGTATGGAGGATGAGTTCAGTGAGCCACAGCTGGCTCAAAAGATCTGGAAATATCTAAAAAGGAGAAAGATTGGCCGCCGGCCAGTTAAGGTGGCCAGCCGGCCACATCCCCTAGCCGACCGACCACTCCAAGTGGCCTACAAGGGAGAAAAGTGGCCGGCAAGTGCCACAAGTGGCCGGCAGCCCTTCCCCTCCCTTAGGCAAGAGGCAACAAGGTTTGGCCTAAAAACCAAGGCCAAAACACAAAGTGTTAAAGACTCAAAGACAAGGCACTCAGCCGAGAACTTCGGGCGCTCGAAACAAGCACAAACATGCCCAATCATCGCGTGCACCAACGATGACGTCAGAGTCTTAAGGCCGGTCAAAAATGGGGTGTCTACAGTGGGATCACCATATCTTTTCCTGCACAAAAATCCCGTAGGGTGAGCATAAAGCCCAGTAGGAAATTCTTAACAAAGTATAGACATTTTATACAAATCTCAAGAGATGAAATGCACATGCCATGCTATGCCCTTTTGAAAGAAAATCACATCTTCATCTTTGAAAACCATCATGCTCAATGATGTCATGCAATTTCAATTCTTCAAAACTTAACAATTCATTTCAAGAGCAGTAAATACGACTTTGGTAATCCCTAGGTCGGTATCTACAAGTAGACTATACAAGTACTACCAATTTGTCATTTTTACCAACATTGACTGGAAGGCTCGATACCTATAATCTGTCATTTTTACCGGTATTAACTAGAAGCCTCGACATCTATTCAATTTCATCTACACCACCTCTCAAGACTTGCCACCGTATTTACCCCAAAACCAATTCATGGAAACTTGTTTCTCAACATTATTTTCTCAATGCAAGTTTTCAAATCAACTTTCAAAGTTTAATGTAATCAAATGAATTGATATGCCAATAACACAAGATGAATATAAATACTTTTATTCCAATTCATCATCTAAGGAGTAACACAATTCCCTCTTCTCAAGTATCCTCAACAATTAGTCATTTTAAGACTATTTTAATGTTTTGAACAATAATTTCCAAAATAAACAACAATTCTCATATTCCCTGAAATTTATCATTTATATAAATATAAATAATAAATTTTTCAAACATCCATTTATTTTGACACACAAAATAAATATAACAATATTATTCATGGATTTCCAGTCTCTTTAAAAAAATTCCCAAATTCTAGATTTTCTCACCAAAACTATACAACTCAAATCTTTTGAAAGAAAACTTTCCAAAATCATTTTTGCTTCAATCAACGAAGATCAAAACCCATAAGATCATTTTAAAAGAACAAGAGACAAACCCACTTTCAAAATCGCTCAACTTCTTAAATCAACAATCAATTTTCAAAGCTATCGAAAGATGATTTCGAAAATCATCTAGATCTTGCAAAATTACATATACAACTCTAAGAAAATCCCTGCCTCAAGTTTTGATGAAGAAATGAGATGAAACCCCCAAAATCAACAATGTCGAAACTCGATCTTCACCGCACACAACGAAGCCCTCGAGAAGTTAACCAACTTTGATAAAAAACTTATGGCAGAACTCTAATGGATCTTGAGAAATCAAGGTTTTGATCTAATTTGGCACAGGGAAATGTAGAGAGAAGGGAGAGGAAAGGGTTTTTAGAAAGAGGGAGATATACAAAAGTGATCTGAAATATCAGATTCACGAATTGATATAACATGGTCCGTTCGAGCGTGGAAAGCCCCGCTCGAGCGTCAAATACACCTTCCCAGTACTTTTGTAGATAGGTGAAACTTTTGAAACTAAACATTCTCCGCTCGAGCGCATAAACGGCAGCTCAAGTGGACAAGCAACTTCTAATGCATTTTGTATTTTTGCTTCGGGGGCGCTACCCCTCAACCTCGCCAAAGCGCTGCCCTAGGACCCGCCAAGGGGCGTTGCCCCCTGGACCCCCGCGAGCTAACCGGGCAGCTTGATCCCCACCAGGGCGCTGCTCTTGGACCCGCCAAGGGGTGCTGCCCCTTGGACCCCGCGAGCTGACCGAGCAGCTCGATCCCCGACATACTTAGCGAAGTGGAAAAACTGGGATCGCTACGACCTTCCCCCCTTAAAGAATTTCATCCTCGAAATTTCAAATCAAACTACCCAAACAAAGGGTTTTTAGCGATCAAAACCATGCTATTTCATTTTCAAATCACAATATTGACTCTCAACCAAATTCCACAATTTCCACTATGGTTATCTCATTAACAACAACCTCCCAAATACGCATAAATATGAAATTTCTCAAAAAGTAATGGCAACTCTAAACAACCTTATGCTTAAAACAACAACGCACATATCAACATGTGGTTAACAACTTTAAATACGTTTCCCTCAACACTAGGGAATATTACAAAGAAAAACAACTTAAGCATTTTCAAATAAATCCGGATATTTGGAGCGGACTTCCGCCTGCCGTTCCCACGTCGCTTCTTCAATCCCATGGTATCTCCACAACACCTTTACCAATGGTATAGTTTTGCCCGTAGCTGTAACAACCCAAAAATTTAAGTTGTCTTTTAAATTTTATATTAGTATTATTCAATTATAAATGAGAAAAACCCTAAATGTTTAATTAAATATCCCGTAAGAGTAAAATAAAATAATAAATGTTGCGGGTGTATGAGATAAAGTATAATTTAATTAGGGATTAATTTGTTTATATAGTTATATTAGGAAGTTGGGCCAAAGCAAAAAATCTTAACTATAAGATAGATATAAATCTAGGTTCATAATAAGCAAATCAGGTGAAGCTATGAAGCAGATCCGCGGGTCGATTCGGCTGGACACGTATTGGCCAGAGATTGAGTTTTCCTCCCTATAAATAGGGAGAGTTGATCAACCTGTGAAGGAAAAAAAAGAGAGAATGAAAGGAAAAGAAAAAAAGGGAAATGAAGGAAGGAAGGAAGGAAAAGGAAATAGGAAAGAATAGGAGAGCGAAGGAACATTCGTGAGAAGGTAGTAAAATAAGAAGAAAATAGTAAGGGTCAATATTAAGGTGAGTTATATTATACCTTGAGTTACCATAATATATTTTACGTATGTTTTGACTTATCATTATTTATTTTATACAAGTTATGTTTTATAAACTATTATAAATTATATTAATATTTCAATTACGTGGATTATTTTCTGAACCCTATTTGTTAAAATGAAACCCATGGATATGTTTGTTTATATTTTAAAGAATATTTGACTATAACCTTATAAACAATTATGTTTTTTCAGTACCACTACGGGAGTCCCACGCCTTGGGGGACTTAAATAACCATTGGCCTCTGTATGGTCACTTTGTGGCCCTCTGTTGTCATGGATCTATTAACCTTTGTTCTGTGCAGAGCAAACTGCTGTGCGGAGATAAGTGCTACACTATTGTGGGAGCCACCTCTATAATCTGTACGAGCCACCTCTTGAATCCGTACCTCTGTTCTGATTGTCACTCCTGTGACCTCTGTTCTGTTCTGTTTGGTACCGTGGTTGTGCTTATTTATTTACATAATCTCAGTTTTGTTACTTAAATGATTATTTGTTCAGACTAAGTTATATTAAATATTTTAGTTACATAACTATCCATGGTTATTTTGTATCCCTTATAC
Source organism: Camellia sinensis (assembly GCF_055761805.1). Classification (NCBI taxonomy): domain Eukaryota; kingdom Viridiplantae; phylum Streptophyta; class Magnoliopsida; order Ericales; family Theaceae; genus Camellia; species Camellia sinensis. The sequence goes on from NC_138965.1 coordinate 194,555,837, forward strand.
TCTTAGTATAATATTTCTCACTCTGCCATGTGCTTATAGTTGTTTACCAATTTTCAGGAAATAATGCAATTCAGAAATAGCTTTTGGAAAGTCTTAGACGCAGGGCTGCGGAATAGACACCCAGAGCACTTTTATGATATTTTTATATGTATATATCGATCTTTTTGGTCAATAAATTTTGTAATAAAAATAGAAGCTCCGATGATTATTTTGGTACCCTCACTTAAATATTACTTCCGCTCGCGTTTATTAATTTTTTTAAGAATTGGCCGAAGGTAACCTCAGTTACTGGCCATCACGATGCTTAACCCTTGGGTACGGGGAGCGGGTCATGATAGTAGCACTTGCTCCCGGGTATCTAATATTTGAACCGGTCATTCTTCATAAGAGGCATCCTCATCTACCTCTAAGTCAGCCCAATCAAGCACATGAGAAGGGTCGGGTTCATACTTCCTAAGCATAGCTACATGAAATACGTTGTGAACTCCCGAAAGTTATGGCGGTAAAACGAAACAGTATGCCACTTCCCTAATTCACTCTAAGATCTCAAAAGGCCCAATGAACCTTGGAGATAATTTACCACTCTTACCAAATCTCATCAAACCCCGCCTTGGTGAGATTTTTAGAAACACATGGTCACCAACTTCAAAAAATAAAGGTCGTCTCCTCTTATCGGCATAACTCTTTTGTCGACTTTGGGCCGTAGCTAACCTCTTCCGAATGAGAACAACTTTCTCGGTTGTCTCTCTAACAATTTTCGGACCCAGTAACGGTGCATCACCCACTTCGGCCCAACAAACCGGTGACCTACAAGGTCGACCATACAAGGCCTCAAATGGTGCCATCCCAATACTAGCTTGGTAACTATTTTTGTAAGCAAACTCAATCAATGGTTAGTGTCTTTCCCAAGGCGCCTTAAAATCAAGGACACAAGCTCTAAGCATGTCCTCCAAAATCTAAATAGTACGTTCTGACTGTCCATCAGTTTGAGGATGATAAGCGGTGCTAAGAGTCAACTTAGTTCCCAAGGCTTCTTGAAGGCTTTGCCATAACTGGGCAGTAAAATAAAGATCCCTATCCGACACAATAGTCACAGGGACTTCATGAAGTCGAACTATCTGTCTAATGTACAACTCTGCCAAGCGTTCAACTAAGTAATTGGTGCACATCGGAATGAAATGGGTAGACTTAGTCAACCTATCAACAATCACCTAAACGGCGGCATTGCCTCATTGTGTCCTAGGAAGCCCAACTACAAAATCCATGGTAACACGCTCACATTTTCACTCGGCTATCGGTAAGGGTTGTAACAAACCCGCTGGTCTTTGGTGTTCGGCCTTCACTTGTTGACAAGTAAGGCACTTCGATACAAATAAAGCGACATCTTGTTTCATACCCCTTCACCAAAGTTGACGACTAAGATCATGATACATTTTAGTGCCTCTCGGGTGCACCGCAAGGCGTGAGTGATGGAACTCTCGAAGTACTTCCTCTCTACAAGATTGTGGTACAAATAAACGGTCTAGGTAACGTACACTCAGATTCGAGTGAATGTTTAAACCTCTCTCTTCCTTCCTATTGGAAATCTTAACACAGATTGATTCCACATCACGGTCTCTTTGTTGTGCCTCTATGACCTTACTAACCAAGGTAGATTGAGCATTCAAAGTAAACAAGGTGACACTCTCTCCGAACTCACCCAAGTGCAAATCAAACTTGCCAATAACATCTAGCGTATCTCATTCCCGAATGGCCACCCTTGCCAAGCTACTCACAGATTTTCGACTCAAAGCATTGGCCACCACATTGGCTTTTCCCGGATGATAGTGTAACTCAAAGTCATAATCCTCCATAAATTCTAACCACCTCTGTTGCTGTAAATTCAAGTCTTTTTGAGAAAACAAATACTTTAGACTCTTATGATCAGAGAAAACCTCAAACTTCTCACCATACAAGTAATGCCTCCAAATTTTCAAAGCAAAAATCACTGTTGCTAATTCTAGATCATGGGTGGGGTAATTTTTCTCATGAGTTTTCAATTGTCGTGAACCATAGGCCACAACTTTTCCCTCTTGCATCAAGACACAACCAAGTCCATCCCCAGACGCATCTCAATAGATAATGTAATTCAAACCCCTTTCCGAAATTATCAAAACCAATGCGGTAGTCAATCTAGTCTTAAGTTTTGGAATGACATTTCACAAGCCTCACTCCACACAAATTTGACACCCTTTCTAGTCAACCTAGTCAAAGGTGCAGCTAGTCTAGAGAAGTCCCTTACAAAACGTCGATAATACCCCGCTAATCCCAAGAAACTCCGAATTTCAAAAACATTCTTAGGTTGTTCCCAATCCTATACGACATCTATCTTTGAGGAGTCCACAGTCACTCTCTCTCTAGACACTACATGCCCCAAAAACTTCACCTCTGTTAACCAAAGCTCGCATTTTTCAAATTTGGCGTACAATTGGTGCTCACTAAGTAAACCCAACACTACCCGCAAGGGAGACTGGTGTTCCTCTTCAGAGGTTGAATAAATCAAGATGTCATCCATAAAGACGACCACAAAACAGTCTAAGTATTCCCGAAAAATTCTGTTCATCAAATCCATAAAGGAAGCCGGTGCATTGGCCAACCCAAAAGGCATTACAAGGACTTCATAGTGGCCATAACGAATATGAAAGGTCGTCTTCTGAATGTCCTCCTCCCGGTCAACTGATGGTACCCCGACCTCAAATCTATTTTTGAGAAGCAACGAGACCCTCTAAGTTGGTCAAACAAATTATCTATTCTAGGTAGAGGATACTTGTTCTTAACTATAACTCTATTCAAATTGCGGTAATCAATACACAACCGCAATGACCTATCCTTCTTCTTTGCAAAGAGAGCCGACGCTCCCCAAGGCGATGTACTAGGGCGAATGAAGCCCTTGTCTAAAAGTTCTTGGAGTTAAATCTTCAACTCATGCAATTCGGCGGGTGCAAATCTATACGGTGACATGAAAATCGATGCCGTGCCAGACACTAATTCAATGGAGAACTCAATCTCCCGGTGAGGTGGTAAACTAGTAAGATCTTTTGGAAAGACATCCGAGTATTCATAAACTACCCTTGGTAACTCAACATAAGCCCCGTCACTCTCACTATCCAAGAGAGTTGCAAGAAGGCCACTAAGTTTGCTCCTACTACGAGGGTCAACAACTGGCGACAAGGCTCTATCAACTTGGTTCCCCAAAAAATAGAAACGTTCAACACCCGAAGTGCACACTGTAACTCTTTGACGGTAACAATCAATCACCACTTGATAAGAACACAACCAGTCCATGCCTAAAATGACATCAAAACTCGACATATCTAGCAACATAAAAGCAAACGGAAGTCGACGCCTGGCAACTTCTATTTCACGATCACGATAACCCCGGTCTAAATCAACTGCACCCTTAATAGGTGACTCTACTCTAAGTGGAGGCACTAACCGTACTACCTCTAACCCTAATGCAGAAGCAAATGTAGTAGATATAAATGAATGAGACGCACCCGTGTCTATCAATATATTAGCCAAAGAATTACACACAACAAAAATACCTCTCACAATTGAGGATTCTGGTAACTGCTCTAGCATGGTAACAGCATATACGCGCCCCTGTGGCCCCTGATTAACTTGCTTCCCTCTTGGAGCATAAGCCTGTTATACTAACTGAGCCGAAGTGGCTCCCTGATTGACTCGTGAAGCTTTGACTGATTGAGCCTGCTGGTGGCTCTGAGTCTGCCTCGACCCTGATGCGCCAGATGCACCTCCCAACTGTGGGAAAGTTCTCTTCATATGCCCCGGCTGACCACACTGATAACAATTAAACCCTTGACCTTTATTCTGAGACTGAGACTGACTTTGAGATCGGTTAGGTGGTAGTAACATTAACTGCCCTCCTCCCTTATGTGGGAATGAGAAGGCTTTGTGACCCAGTTGGCCACACTTGAAACACGAGAAGTTACTCGATGCACTTTTTCCCGGACCCGCACTAGGCAAAGGAAAAGTGGATCTAGATTGTTGTGGTTGGGACTAAGATAGATAGGTGCTCCTGCTCTTCTTGTTTTGCCTATAGTCTTTTGAGACTCTTGGCCCCTAGACCTCGAACTCCGAAACCTCTCCTCCTCGGCTTGTATAGAAATTTCTACGTATATCGCCGTCCCCACAAGACGGTTATATTCTGGAATCATATTTTCGACAAGCTTGAACATAATTTTTGTTTTCAATTTCTTTTCAAATTCAATGCAACGGCGCTCTTCTGTTGCCACCAACTCTGGTGCAAATCTAGACAAACTAGAGAAGACCGCCTCAAACTCGACCACAGGCATGTTGAGTTGTTTGAGGTCTTTAAACTCTTGCCTCAATCTCTCCCTAATAGTGAGAGATATGTACATATCTTGGAAAGCAACCGCAAAGGCTTCCCATGTCGGCTCCACGCTACCCTTGGCATATTTCCACCATTGACCCGCGTCTTCCTTAAGGTAGTAACTTGCTAGAGTCACTCTTAGTTCACTATCTTCGATGTGAAGCATTTCAAATGTCTTCACAGCTTGTTTGAGCCACTCATCCGCTTTCTTGGGCTCAGGACCACCATGGAACTCATCTGGTTTGGCCCGCAAGAACTCTCTAGTAAGGAAACTCGCCCTTGACTCCGCGGTGTTCTCTCGGGCTTGATTCTCTACCCTCAATAAGTTCATAGACTCTCTTAAAGCCCTTGTCATTTCTCAAACTAGGGCCCCTATTGCGGTTTGACCCGCTTGGCTGACTTGCTCGACCACATTAGCTTGGCCGAACCCTTCTTCTTGCACTGGAACCCTATAGACCGATACCTCACGCACACCTCGGTGATCCCTACCACGCCTCCCGCCTCTACCACCACGACCTTGACCCCTTCCTGACATCCTAATAAAGGACACAAGGGAAATAATTTAGCACATTAACTCATATGTGCTCGTAACTTGACTCACACGTTCGACTACAACAATTCTATATATTTCTCTACCATATACACAATTCAATTTCACTCCACATAAGCACTTAGTCATGTAAACATATACGGATTATACTATTATGATAAGATTCATCCCACAAAAAATCAAGAATTCTTAGTAGAATGAGTATTGATCAAGTACCCTTCTAATAAGACCTCAAGGAATTTAACAGGCGCAAACAACATCCCAAAAGTCCAATCCCATACCCATTTAGTCACATAAGCATGTTATCACATAGTCACAAAATGCATAACAGTTCCTAAGCAAGCTAAATGCACCCATTGTGGTTAAACAACCACTTCCCACGAGCTCCAAGTTTCAAACCCGGTAGCTCTGATACCAAGTTGTAACGCCCCATATTTCTAGCCCAAATGATAAGACAACAATCATGGCTCTTTCAAGGAAAACTGAATATAAATCTCCAAACTTATATTACATGATACAATAGTTCTTCATGCAACAATACATTAATCCAACAACAAGTAAATAAACAAATAAATACTCCCAAGGGTTTACAAGTTTCCAAGGCTCGAGCCTGGTTGCACAAAATGGTTATTCAAACCCATACAAACACATCCCTTGGCTTACACACAGAATCACAGCAAAATGAGAGCATTGTACTCCAAACACACATACTTCCATGCCCCTAGTTGGGTGGGATCAGCACATCTTTTCCTGCACAAAAATCCCGTAGGGTAAGCATAAAGCCCAGTAGGAAATTCTTAACAAAGTATAGACATTTTATACAAGTCTCAAGAGATGAAATGCACATGCCATGCTATGCCTTTTTGAAAGAAAATCACATCTTCATCTTTGAAAACCATTATGCTCAATGATGTCATACAATTTCAATTCTTCAAAACTTAACAATTCATTTAAAGAGCGGTAAATACGACTTTGGTAATCCCTAGGTCGGTGTCTGCAAGTAGACTATACAAGTACTACCAATTTGTCATTTTTACCAGCATTGACTGAAAGGGTCAACACCTATAATCTGTCATTTTTACCGGTATTAACTGGAAGCCTCGACACCTATTCAATTTCATCTACACCACCTGTCAAGATTTACCACCGTATTTACCCCAAAACCAATTCATGGAAACTTGTTTCTCAACTTTCTTTTCTCAATGCAAGTTTTCAAATCAACTTTCAAAGTTTAATGTAATCAAATGAATTGATATACCAATAACACAAGATGAATATAAATACTTTTATTCCAATTCATCACCCAAGGTGTAACACAATTCCTTCTTCTCAAGTATCCTCAACAATTAGTCATTTCAAGACTATTTCAACGTTTTGAACAATAATTTCCAAAATGAACAACAATTCTCATATTCCCTGAAATTCATCATTTATATAAATATAAATAAGAAAATTTCCAAACATCCATTTATTTTGACACATAACATAAATATAACAATATCATTCATGGATTTTCAGTCTCTTTAAAAAAATCTCCAAATTCTAGGTTTTCTCACCAAAACTATACAACTCGAATCTTTTGAAAGAAAACTTTCCAAAATCATCTTTTCTTCAATCAACGAAGATCAAAACCCATAAGATCACTTTCAAAGAACAAGAGACAAACTCACTTTCAAAATTGCTCAACTTCTTGAATCAACAATCAATTTTCAAAGCCATCGAAGGATGATTTCAAAAATCATCTAGATCTTGCAAAAATATATATTTATATAACTCTAAGAAAATCCATGTCCCAAGTTTTGAAGAAGAAATGAGATGAAATCTCCAAAATCAACGGTGTCGAAACTTGATCTTCACTGCATACAACGAAGCCCTCGAGAAGTTAACCAACTTTGATGAAAAACTTATGGCAGAACTTTAATGGATCTTGAGAAATCAAGGTTTTGATCCAATTTGGCATAGGGAAATGTAGAGAGAAATGAGAGGAAAGGGTTTTTAGAGAGAAAGAGATATACAAAAGTGATTTGAAATATCAGATTCACTAACTGATATAACATGGTCCGCTTGAGTGCGGAAAGCCCCGCTCGAGCGTCAAATACACTTTCACAGTACTTTTGTAGATAGGTCAAACTTCTGAAACCAAATATTCTCCGCTCAAGCGCATAAACGGCGGCTCGAGCGGACAAGCAACTTCTAATGCATTTTGCATTTTTGCTTCAGGGGCACTGCTCTTCAACCCCGCCAGGGCGCTGCCCCCTGGACCCCCGTGAGCTGACCGGGCAGCTCGATCCCCGCCAGGGCGCTGCCCTTGGACCCACAAAGGGGCGCTGCCCTCTGGAACCCAGCGAGCTGACCGAGCAGCTTGATCCAAGACATACTCAGCGAAGTGGCAAAACTGGGATCACTACAGTACCTCAGGTGCCTCTGGTTCGGTTCGGGTAAGAACTCTATCATCAAAGGATTGGGAAAGGTCGTTTGCATAGATGCCAAAATGGCCAGTTCGTCAGCTCGACTATTTTCTTCGCGGTTAATTTGTTCCATTCTTATCGCTGCAAACTTTTTGACCTCAGCACGTACTAGAGCTTGATACTTGGCCATCATTTCGTCTTTGGCCTCATATTTCCTAGAGACTTAATTGACAATCAGTTTAGAGTAGGTGAATACCGTAAGCTCTGATGCCTTCATTCGGGGAGCACTGTTCAGCCCGGCGAAGAGGGCGTCATATTCGGCCTCATTATTGGATGCTAAGAACCCAAGCGTAATAGCATGCTCAATGGTCAGTCCATCTGACGATGTCAACACGACCCCTAGCCTGGCACCATGTCTGTTGGAGGCATCATTGACGAAGAGCTTTCACTTCTCGCCAATGAACAATTTCCAGCAGTCGGAGGGATTTTGAGAGTTTCTCAAATCAGAGGTACTGGTCGGTTCAGCCATTTGCTTTCCTATATTTGCACCCAACTTTTCATTCAGTAAATTGGCCGGCTCCTCCACTGCTAGCCCTGTATCATTTTGCCGTTCTATTGCTTGTTCCTCACCCCTTTTTTGTGTCGTTGCAACCGTGGGCTATACTGAGTCCGCACAAGCCAAATCAATAGGACAAATAAGGTGAATGCCAGGAGCAAATTCCATCATGAAGTCGGCAAAGGCTTGAGCTTTAATAACAGTGCACGGCTGGAACTTGATGTCGTACTGACCTTGCCCTACAGCCCACTTCAAAATTTTGCCAATAAAATCTGCCTTCTCATAGAGCACCTTAAGCGAGAATTCAGTTAGCACTACTATCGTGTGGGCATGGAAATAGTGCGCCAATTTTCTAGAGGCCATCATGAGGGCTAGGGCCAAATTTTCAAGCTGTAGATATCTTGATTCGGTTGGGAGCAGTGTCTTGCTAACGTAAAGGATAGGGAGGTGCTGAATCCCCTCAGTTCGAACGAGGACTGCACTTACTATATGCTGAGAAAATGCCAAGTATAGATAGAACTCTTCGTCTAGCCGTGGGGTGACCAAGATTAGAGCGGAAGAGAGATATGTCTTCAGGCTTGCCAAAGTGCGGTCGCACTCTGTATCCCAGAACAACTTAGCTTTCAAAGTCTTGAAAAAGGGCTTGCAACGATCTGATGACCGGCTAATAAATCTATTCAGTGCGGCCGCCATTCCAGCGAGATGTTACAAGTCTTTTATGGAGTTTGGTCGTTCCAACTCTTGGTTCCCTTGATCTATGAAGGGTCAGCCTTAATTCCTTGGTTGGTAACCAGAAAGCCTAAAAATTTTCCAGTTCCCACTCCAAAAGCACATTTAGATGCATTCAATCGCAGCTTGTGGTGTTTGAGGATGGCGAACATTTCAGCTAGGTCGATGAGATTACGAGACTTGTCTTTGCTCTTCACCACCATATCATCAATATAGGCCTCCATAGTGCAGCCAAAAAGAGGAGCGAACATTTTTGTCACCATCTTTTGGAAAGTTGCCCAGCATTTTTAAGACCAAATGGCATAACCTTATAGCAGTACAAACAACTTGGAGTGGTGAATGAAGTGATCTCCCTGTCTGGCTTGTACATGGCTATTTGATGGTAGCTGCAGTATGCATCTAAAAAGCTGAACCTTTGGTGACCAGCTGTAAGGTCCACCAGTTGGTCGATCATTGGGAGTGGAAAGCTATCCTTCGGACAGGCATGGTTAACCGTCTTGTAATCGATGCATGCCCGCCACTTCCCATTTTTCTTTGGCACTACCACCGTATTAGAGATCCATCTAGGGTATTGCACTTCTTTTATTGCCCCAGCTTCTAGTAAATTTTTGACCTCCTCGGCTACCACATCGACATGGTGCAGGGCCGAACGCCATGTCCTTTGTATGATTGGTCATGCATTGGGAAAGACATTCAACTGGTGGCAGATGAAGCCAAGGTCGATGCCAAGCATATCATAAGGTGTCCACGCAAAGACTTCAATGTTGGAGATCAGGAAGTTGACATAGTCCATCCACTCGGCGCTGGACAATGATAAGCCCAAGAGAAAGAATTTGCTCGGATCGTTTTCATCAATCCGAACCTCCACCAAGTCTTCAACTGATTTCTCTTCAGCTTTTCTTCCCATATCTTCCAAGACTTCCCATACTTCTGGCCCTTCTATCGTTTGGACAAAGCCTTTGGCAACCCGACTGCCATTTACTGTGACAAAGCATTGCTTTGCCATCACTTGGTCCCCCCAAACCTTTTCGATTTGCCCGGTTGGAGTAAGAAAGAGCATGACCTGGTGGTAAGTCGACGCTACTGCTTGCATGGTGTGCAACCAACCCCTCCCCAAGATCAGGTTGTATGTCGATGGGACCTTCAGCACCCAAAACTCCACTTGCTTTGTGACTGACCCAACTTTGGCCAGCAATATAATCTTTCCGATCGGCCATTCCAGTTGAGAGTTGAAACAGACCAAAGGAGACGTCGCTAGAGCCAGGTCTTTGTCCTCTAACTTCATTTGCTTGAATGCATCGTAGTACATGATCTTGACTGAACTCCCCTGGTTGATCAGTATTCTTTTGATGTCAAAGTCCTTGACCCGAAGAGTCACAACTAAGGCGTCATTGTGAGGCATTTGAATTCTTTCTAAGTCCTTGCTTGAAAATGTCAAGATGTCTTTTATCTCGGCTTCCCCTTCTTCACGGTGGGCTGAACAGAGAGCATTTTCCTTGTGTGCTCGGCCTTCTTAATTATCCTTCTCAGCTCGCAAACTCGCGTTGGCTCGATAATGTCGTGAATAACATTGATTACTCTTTGGGGTGCTGCATCCAGGACGACAAGGCCATTTGGGTCGGCTTGTCCTTGTAGAACAGCCCTTATACCCCCGTCTATGTATTGATCCAAGTGCCCAACCGCAACCAGCTCCTCCAAGTGTTGTTTCAGCGACACGCAGTCCTCTATTTGGTGCCTCCTTTTTTCATGGAAGGTGCAACGGCACCTTGAGTTGAAGCTTCTCTATGTATCTCCCAATTTTTCCGGCCAATGAACATATGACTCACCTCAGATTTCACTGAGGATGTGATAAATTGGGATCTTAAAGGCTGTGGTAATGCCGGTTCGTGCCTTCAACTTTCTCTTGGCATCTACCTCTTCGTTGTGAGGAACGTTAGCTCAGTCATTCCCGCGGCCTTTGTTTCTGTCGTTGTGGTTTGAACCGCGATGTTGTTCTTTAGCTCGATTATTAGGGCGGTTATCCTCTTATCCCACTGAGTGAACCTTCCCAGTGACACGTCTGTCCACCACAACCGAATTTACCTTCTCAGTTGTGGTAGTGGGGTGGCATCTTCTTCAACTCGGATGTGCTCGTTGATCTACTGCATTTAGGACTCCATGGTGGTGGGCTGATGTATTGTGAGCGAGTCTCGAAGCCTACACCCAATTGGTAAACCTCGCTTATATTAGGCGATCGCCAAATTGGTAGGGCAATCGAGGATCTCATTGTAGGTCTCCTAATACTTGGCATTGTATGCCTTCAAAAAACCACCCAACTCCATCTTGATACTCAGGAAGTGGTCAACCTCCTTCAGTATTCGAGTATTGGTCTTGAACCTGGTGACAAAGGCCTCCACCAGTTATTGTCACCCCTCGATGCTCCCCTCTGGGAGCCTTTCGAACCACTTTAAGCCTAGTTCTCCCAAATTTGCTGGGAATATAAGGCACATTAAGGCGTTGTTATGCCGGTGGCCAGCCATTACTTGTCGATAATGACTAACGTGCATGTACGAATCCGTCTTACCGTCATACAGCGTGACCTTAGGTTAGTGGAATCCGGCAGGGAGTGGTGTGCTCTCTATCTCTGGAGATAGTGGGGTAGCGGTAAGACTTGCCAGCTCTCTATCCATTGGTGCTGGAACCACTACTCTAGGCGCTGGCATGGCCACTTCCTCGTTGCAACAGATTTGAGGGCTCAGCCTTTGTAACGCCAGCACTCTTTGGGCCTCCTTGCGGTGTGCCCGCTCCTCCACCACATCCTTCAGGTCCCCCAAATGGGCAGAGTATAAGTATTTTGAAGTCGTCAACGGACGTGAGGGGCGGTAGCTGCTGTCGTGCATGTAGGACCCCTCCACCGGAGGGTCAAAATCGCCAACCCTGTAGCTTTTGGTGATAAAGAGCGAGGGTGTCCCCCGTTGGTGACAACTGTTATAGAGACGAGGTTGGGTGTTGTAGACACCCCATTTTTGACCGAACTTAAGACTCAGACGTCACCGATTGAGCGCTCGGTGATGTTGCATATTGTGCTCGTTCAGAGGTCGCGGAGTCTCGGCTGCGAGCCTTGCCTCCGAACTTCGGGGCTCTTGCGTGCTTTGCCTCGATTCGCGAACCAAGCTCGGTTTTCTCTGCTTCTCTTCCAGAAGGGAGAGAGAGGTCTTGTAGATCATCTCTCAGTGGCCGCAGGCTACGTTTCGTGGTCGTAGGCCATTTTGCCCGTTTGGAGTTCGATTTCTAGTTTTTCAGAGCCGTTGGCCGTGTGCCTCGGTTCGGGACCGCTTAACCACCTCTGTTTGCTCCGGTTTTTGGCATGCATCTTATTTACTCCCTTTTGAAGGACACTGCGGTCCGAAAAACTAATTTCGTGGTCGAACACCACTTCCGGTGTCTAACAGTCAGTTTTTGGGGCCTCGAGCTGCGCGTTTCAGCCCCCGAACCTCCATTTTGCATCGGTTTGAGTTCATTTTTGGCAGGGACCTCTGTTTCATTGTTAGGAAGGTCGTAAAAGGGTGGGAGGCCAGCAATTGTTCTGACGACCATGTTTTATTCCTCCATCACCCTCCGTCGCCTGTTTTTCCCACTTGAAAGCCAATGTTGACCACCCTAAGGCCACTTTTTCTTGCCCCAAACCACGTATTTGTGTTGTACACACCTGGGAGGCCACCAATATCATATGGCCAGCCAGTAATTGTGTGTGACCCTTTTGAACCCCTCCTAAAAGTGGCCTTTCTCTCTCCTGGTTCATTCTCTCCAGTTTTTGACCACATGGTTGTGTTGTGCACACATGAGAGGCCCTCTTTTTGGCATAGCCAGCCATTAATCTTCATTGACCCTTTTGACCCTTGGCCGACCGGCCATGGGGAAGGCCGACCGGCCACCTAAACCCTAGGAAACCGGCCGGCCATGATCCTCTCTCCAAGTACTTTACAAAAATGCCCTCTGTTTCCTCCCAGATTTTGTATCCGGGGGGGGCAACTTTTGGGGGGAAATTTGAATTCCATTTCCTCCCTTTTTCTCCCCTCTTTTGCCTATATATCCAGGCCCTCCAGCTCCCGTTGGAAGGGTTAGAAATTTTGGTTTGGAGCTCCTACATTGTATCTCTCTCTCTCTACACTCCAACCCTCAAAACCTCCCAAACCCTACACCATTTCTACACCACCACCTAGCACCACACCACCACCATCCATTCCAGCCACTTGGAGCTGTTTTCCAGAGCTAAGGAGCCACCAAACTTGGTCCAAGAGTTGTCAAAGATTTGGTCTTCAAGGGTAAGTCTTCTCCTCCCTCTTTCTTGCCTTATTTTGCTCAATATATTAGCCATACTTGATTGCATATTTGGGCTCCGACCCTAACTAAAAATAGCATTATTTTGAGGTATTTTTCATGTTTGTTTTAGGGTCCTTCCATGTTTAAGGTCTCTAGCTACCACTTGCTTCTTTACCTCTCTTGTATGCCTCTTTCTTGCATAGTATTTTAGGCCTATTTGTAAACTGTTTTGAGTTTGGTTATGAACTAAAAAGTGGCTTATTTTGAGCCCTTATTCAACATTCTTGAAGGGCTCTTCACTGTTTGAGGCTTCCTTTTGTCACTTGCCTCTTTATCCCTCTTTTGGCCTTATTTTTGCATGTTTTGTTAGCCCCTTGTGCTTGTATTTTTGGGCTCCTAACCTAACTGTAAAGAGTCATATTTTGACCCCTTATTCATGTTTGATCAAGAGTCTTTTGCTGTTTGAGGCTCCCTTTTTACACTTTGTGTTTAAACTTTCTTTTAGGCCTATTTCTTGCATAGTATTTTAAGCTTACTTGTGCACTGTTTTGGGCTCTTCCATAAACTGTAAAATACCTTGTTTTGAGCCCCTCTTCAACTTTGTTGAAGGTCTCTTCATTGTTTTGGGCCAGAAGCTGCTACTTGCTTCTTTATCTCTCTTTTGGGGCCATTTTTGCATGTTAACTTAGCCCTATTTGTGTTCACTTTTTGGCCTTTCTTAAAACTGGAAATATGCATGTTTTGGGACTGCCTTGATTCTTTCTTTATGCTTTATATTCAAATAATGCATGCTTTGTATAGCTATAAGTCATTCCATGCGCCTAGTTTCGAGTTTCGGGTCTTATTTCATGCATCGGGTGCCATGTTTCCATGTTTCGGGGCTGTTTTGCATCATATTTTGGTACTGAAATTTTCATGTTTGCATATCATGTTTCATACCTTGCCATGCTTTGTTAGAGTGGCATTTGTGCCTTAGGATCGGTCCTCGGTTTGCGTGCATGCGTGCACGCATCTCGAGTGTCTCATTTTCATCTAATGGCTACCGATGTGAGTGTGGCTGAGGTCCACTCATGTTGGTGTAAGTCCATTGTGCATTGTGTATGCCATTTCAATTCATAGCATTGCGTATGCTAGGTTGTATGCTAGAGCATCGTGTACGCCATGTTACATCGTGCATTGTGTATGCCATTTCATAGAATTGTGCATGATAGGTTGTATAGTAGTTGCATTCATTCATGTCATGCATATTGCATTGTTCTTGGGATAGGAATTAGCCCAAGCACGGGAAACGAGGTACGTTTCATACTCCGAGTGACGGAACGTGTCTCAATTCCTGGTCGGCGACACTCCGGATTATCCATGATGGAGTCTAGGCCTTGTTGTGTCCGTATGTGCATTTATTTCATATTGAGTCGTGCAAATCGACTCCTCGGCCATCATGCATCGAGATGCGTGATTGGTGGCACGAGGATCGAGGACTACACTCCCTGAAGAGAAGTCATGCATACATATGTGAAAATGCTTTGCCATGCCCCTTTGTTGCTCTCTGTTGCAGTAAATCAGAAATCAGCAGCCTTCCGAAACTTGACACGCATCTCGAGAACAATTACAAACAGAGGCAAACCGGAGCATCGCAAGGGATTCTCCGCACAAGGCAACCTGAGCATGCATCATTCATCATCCGGAGCAGATTTGAGGCAGGCCCTGGCTTACATGCCAATTTATTGCTTTCCTAATTTAATTTGTTAATTAATTAGGGTTTTGTAATTATTTGGACTGTAATTATTTATTCGGGACTGTATTATTTATTCGGACCCTCCGAGCGAGGGCACAACTGTAATAAGTGTGCGTGTGTGTGATGTATGTCTTCCAACCCCACGTCTTTCTCCCTTTTATTTACCCGCTTATGATGGTTAGATTAGGGCATGTTTCAATTAGCATGCAGTATGATAGCATGTTTGCATTCATTCATCTGTCTTGCATGCACCGGGCTCGGCGCATCATACTAACTGCATTGTATTTTCAATTCCAAGTTGAATACATGTTAGCTGTAGCATTTCATATGCCATGTTTAGAATAGCTGAGCCTGCTATAGTTGCACTTTTGCATGTGTTGCATTAGGCATTTCTGTATAATTAGGATCATGCATGGATTTCTAATTAGTTTCTGTTTTGGCTTGGAGTACTCGGTAAGTTTTATGCTTTAGCAACCTTGCATGCGTGTGAGTGACTGCCATGATAGCATGCTTACCATGAGGCTAATTGCTTATGTGATATAACTGCCTGAATGTCTGTGGGTGAAGGTTGGGTTATTTGAATTGGAACAATTCATCAAATGTGTGTTTTAAGCCCACTAGATAGTGGCAAAATCATGTTTTCTAAGCCCACCTGAGGGTGGCAAATCCACGTCTTAGCCTACTTGCAGGTAGCACCATCAAACCATTTTCAAACAAACAAACATGAAATGTTTTGTTCCAATTCAGGCGATCTAGTCTATACTTGTATGCTGTGCGCATCACATAGTAAATCTAGGCTAATAACCAGAATAAGAACACACAATGTTTTTCAAAAATAGATATCATGGTTAGTAGAGGTCGATCTTTGATCGGGCGAGCGGGGGTGCTCACGAAGTGACCTTCTCCAATCGTACCCAAGTTCCCGAACCGAGGCAACTTTGGTGATGACGGACACGTGGCCTTAGGCAACGAGTTAGGGTTTCCTAAATTTCCCCCAAAATAAAATATTTAGGTGGCGACTCTGTATCTGGCAAAGCAGTTCATGTTTGGCACTTCTTTCAAAAAAAAATCTGTTTTCTCAAAACGATTTGCCAGATTTGGACTCTTTGGTTCAGATTACGAACCGTGACAATTTGAGAGTCCGAACTGTAGTGAGCCCCATATCGAACGGAACGGGGAACTCGTTCTCTCGAGGCGTTCAGGGACGTCTACAGGTGTGCTCACTGTGATCGCCCACTCCAGTAACACCCTTCCCTTTGATTTGTCGCCTCAACATCTCCATCTCAGTCGCCATCTTCTGAATGAGGGCGTCCTAGTCCCTGAGTTTGTGCTCCAAACGCTGAGCATTTGATTCTCCTCGTTGTCGGCAGCCTTCAAGACTCTTTGAATGGACAGTGCTCTGTGCATGTTTGTCTAGTGCGTCTCTAGGCCGCCCTCTAGAGGAGGTCTCCAGACCTGCCATGGTCGGAATAACGAGAGAGCCATCCCTCATTCGGACCGACTTTGGTGTGATGCCATCAACAACGGACAACAGTGTTTTGTCGTTGTTTGCCATGCAAAATGGTTGAAAAAACTTGGACAACAAGGTTTGCTTGTTAAAGATTCCTACAGACAGTGCCAATTGTACGAGGGAGAAATATTCGCCTCGCTCCGTACCTTCTTGCTACCAAGCTCGCTTTACTCCGTTGGAACTCCGTGACACTATGAACAGAACAAAGGTGAGCTACCCGGCGGGTGGGTTTGCCGAAAATCCCTCCGACGGCCAAGTTAGCTTTCTGGGAGAAGAAAAGAGGCAGAGAACACTGTAGAGAGAGAGAGAGAAAAAGTTGGAAATTCTTTCTGGTTACTTACCTCTAACGTCTGCATGTTCCTCCTTTTCAAGGCTAGCCATACAGCCTCAGAGATTGTGGCCTCATTACCTCTGTTGTCCTTCTCTAGGCCGGCGGCTGTGCTCCCCTCTACATTTCTTACATGTGTAGAGACCAAAACCTCCAAACAATGTTTGTCGCACCGCCAAACGATATTGACGCATACTAGGAATGGATTCCCCTCTTCTCGTCATTGAACCACGTGGAATGTCGAACCGAGCTATTACTTGGTAAACCACAGAATACGTTGGGCAGCGCAATACCGAGCTTAACCAGCCCGGTCTATCAGAACCGACTGAAGGTGAGCACGCCGGACGGCACCTCAGCTACTGACTTATGGATCATCTCTACCCCCACTATTGTGGACCGAACTATCTATAGCTTAGCCGTCAAGTGGTTCAGCTACCTAGAATCTCAATGCCAAGGCAGTTCTGCCCATCGACACTAACTCGGCTAGGTCTGGCAAGACGTATCATTCAGTGTGGGTCCAGCTCAGCCCAATACTAGATGCCGCAAGGATATAGCTCGGCTCAATGCATCTCAGGTGACCTTAGTCCGATTTGGCAATACATTCAGTGCAGACCTGATTCGGCCAAACAGCGCGTTCCAAGTTCCCCTTATGTGTCTCAACATCACATTCCGTGCCGGCGTAGCCCGGCTGTAGACACCCCATTTTTGACCGACCTTAAGACTCAGACGTCGCCAATTGAGCGCTTGGTGATGTTGCATAATGTGCTCGTTCAGAAGTTTCAGAGTCGCGGCCGTAAGCCCTGCCTCCGGACTTCCGAACCCTTTTCTGTGCCTTGTCTCGGTTTGCGAACCAGACTCGGTTTTCTCTGTTTCTTTTCCTGAGGGGAAAGGAGAGGTCCCGTGGACCATCTCTCAATGTCCGTAGGCTGCATTTGGTGGCCGTAGGCCATTTTGCCCATTTCGGAGTCCGGTTCCCGGTTTTCGGAGCCGTCAGGTCGTGTGCCTCGGTTCGGGACCGCTTAACCATCTCCTATTGCTCTGATTTTTGGCATACATCTTATTTCATCCCTTTTGAGGGACACTGGGGGCTAAGAAACCCACTTCGAGGTCGAATACCATTTTCGGTGTTTAACAGCCCATTTTCGGGACCCCGAACTGCGTGTTTTGGCCCCAGAACGTCCGTTTTGCAACGGTTTTCGTTCATTTTTGGCAGGTACCTCTGTTTTATCACAGGGAAGGTCACTGAAGGGTGAGAGGCCAGCAATTGTTGCAGCAACCAGTTATCTCTCTTCCGGAGCCTCCCGGCGCCCGTTTTTCGCACTTCCGGGCTAATGTTGAATACCTTGGAGCTAGTGTTGCCAACTTTCAACCACATATCTGTGATGTACACACATAAGAGGCCCCTAAAAGTTCATGGCCGGCCAGTAAGTCAACTTGACCCTTTTGACCCCCTCTTTCCGAGCCATTGTTGAACCCCTTGGGCCCACTTTCTTGGAATTTCAACTACATGGTTGTGTTGTACACACATAGAGGTACCTCCCCAGTAGCTGGCCGGTCAGAAAATCACCTTGACCCTTTTGACCCCTAGCCGGCCGGCTAGGGGGTGTGGCCGGCCGGCCACCTCCAGCAAAAGTGTGAGGCCGGCCTGCTTCCTTGCACTGTACCCTTTCCAGCTGTGGGGCAATATCCCCCAGATATTTTCTATATCCAGGGGATATTTTGTGGGGGAGTTTTGCCCTCCTTCTCCCCCACCTTTACACCCCATTTTTGATCTTTATAACCAGCTGGTGGCCTTCTTCATAAGGGTTAGAAAAAATTCTCTTCAAAGCTCCATAGCCATCTCCATCTTCTTCTCTCTCAATTCTCCAAAAAACCCTAACCCCCTAACCATCATTCCTTCTACACCACCAAGCTCTACCACCACCATCTCATTTCCAGCAACAAGGGAGGATTCTTGAAGGCTAAAGAAGCTGCAAATCAACCCAAGAAGCAACAAAAGCTTGGATCTTCAAGGGTAAGTTACACTTTGATCCTTTTGACCCTTTTCCTTGATCTATTTCTAAGCCTCATTTCTTTTTGGTTTCAAGCTTCGGCCCTAACTGAAAAGGACCATATTTTGAGCTCATCTTCACTTCTCATTGAGGGCTCAACCATGTTTGAGCCCTCCATAATACACTTGCTTCATTGATCATCTTGTATGTCATAGTTTTGCATGCTATTTTCGACCCATGAGAAATTTATTTTCGAGCATGTTGTAAACTGATATTAGGCTTATTTTGAGCCCCTCTTCAACATTGAGGAAGGGCTCAACCTTGTTTGGTGTCTCCATGTGTCACTTATAGTTCAATCCCTTATTTGGCCCCATTTTTGCATAAATTGGTAGCCCTCTTTGCTTCTGTTTTTGGACCTTGGTCCGAACTGAAAGTGGTCTTATTTTCGCCTATACTTCATGTTTCATTCACACTTTGTTTCTGTTTGGTGATTATTTTATATACTTCATGTTATAGCACCTTTTGAGCCTTGTTTTGCATCACATTTGTAGCATGTTTGTATACTGATTTGAGGTCTGCCATATACTGTAAATGTTCATATTTTTGGTCCATCTTCAGTGTTGTAGAAGGAAATTTTTCAGTTTGAGTTTTTCTTATACCACTTGCTTCATTACCCCTCTTTTGGCCCCTATTCTTGCATGCTTTTTTTCCCCTACCTATACTTGCTGTTTGGCCATGTTTATAACTGTGAGAGTGCATCTTTTGGGACTGTCTAGCTTCTGTCTTTGCATTACATGTCCATATTGTGCATGTTTGGCATAGCTATAAGCCATTTCGGGTGCCTAATGTTGCATTTCGGGACGTTTCCTTGCATTTCATGTCATTTCGTTTCATTTCGGGACTGTTTTCCCCCATATTTTAGTGCTGAAATTCCATTAGTATGCTTGCATATCATTTTTGCCACATTTCATCGCATTTTGCATTACCTCAGTTTGCGTGCCCGTGTGCACGCATTTCGAGGCACCTCATTTTCTGCCATCGGCATCTTATGTGAGTGTGGCTGAGGCTCTCTCATGTTGGTATAAGTCCATATCATGTTTCCATATCATTTCATCGCATTTTATCATTGCCTCGGTTTGCGTGCCCGTGTGCACGCATTTCGAGGCACCTCATTTTCTGCCATCGGCATCTTATGTGAGTGTGGCTGAGGCTCTCTCATGTTGGTATAAGTCCATATCATGTTTCCATATCATTTCATCGCATTTTATCATTGCCTCGGTTTGCGTGCCCGTGTGCACGCATTTCGAGGCACCTCATTTTCTGCCATCGGCATCTTATGTGAGTGTGGCTGAGGCTCTCTCATGTTGGTATAAGTCCATATCATGTTTCCATATCATTTCATCGCATTCTGTCATCGCCTCGGTTTGCGTGCCCGTGTGCACGCGCTTCGAGGCACTTCATTTTCTGCCATCGGCATTCGATGTGAATGTGGCTGAGGCTCACTCATGTTGGTATAAGCCCATTTGTCATTTCCATGTCACTTTAGCACCGCCTCGGTTTGCGTGCCCGTGTGCACGTACTTCGAGGCATCTCATTTTCATTACATCTGTCATCGCCTCGGTTTGCGTGTTCGCGTGCACGTACTTCGAGGCATCTCATCTTCATTGCATCTGTCATCGCCTCGGTTTGCGTGCTCGCGTGCACGTACTTCGAGGCATCTCATCTTCATTGCATCTGTCATCGCCTCGGTTTGCGTGCCCGTGTGCACGTACTTCGAGGCATCTCATCTTCATTACATCTGTTATCGCCTCGGTTTACGTGCCCGCGTGCACGTACTTCGAGGCATCTCATTTTCATTGCATCTGTCATCGCCTCGGTTTGCGTGCCCGTGTGCACGTACTTCGAGGCATCTCATCTTCATTGCATCTGTCATCGCCTCGGTTTGCGTGCCCGTGTGCACGTACTTCGAGGCACCTCATTTGCATTGCATCTGTTATTGCCTCGGTTTGCGTGCCCGTGTGCACGCATTTCGAGACATCTCATTTTCACTGCATTTACCATTACCTCGGTTTGCGTGCCCGTGTGCACGCATTTCGAGGCATCTCATTTTCAACATCCCGTCACTTTCTCGGTTTGCGTGCCTGTGTGCACGCATTTCGAGGCATCTCATTTTCATAGCTTTGAGTATGTTAGGATTGTATCCTAGTTGCATTTCATGCATATCATGCACATTGCACCATGTCCGGAATAGGAGTTAGCCCGGGCACGGGAAACGAGGTACATTCCGTACTCCGAGTGACGGAATGTGTCTCAATTCCCCAGTCACCGACACTCCGGATTATCCATGATGGAGTTAGGTTTTAGCTGTAGTTTCATGTGCATTCATCCTATATTGAGTTGTGCATTTCGACTCCTCGGCCATCATGCCTCGGTATGCGTGATTGGTGGCACGAGGATCGAGACATGCATACATTTGTGCAAATACATTGCTATGCCCCTTTCTTGCTCTCTGTTGCAGCAAAACGCAGAATCAGCAATCTTCCTGGGCTTGGCACGGATTTCAAGAAGAGGTGTAAACAGAGGCTAATTGGGGCATTCCGGTGGATTTCCGCGCAAGACAGTCCGGACATGCATCATCCATCAGAAGCAAGACAGCCCCTGGCTTGCACGCCAGTTTATTTGCTTTCTAGTTAATTCTTTAATTAATTAGAATTCTGTAATATTTTGGACTGTAATATTCTTTTATTTGGGGACTGTAATATTTGGACTGTATTATTTATTTGGACCCTCCGAGCGAGGGCACAACTGTAATAAGTGTGGGTGAGTGTGATGTATGTCTTCCAACCCCACGTTTTTCTCCCTTTTATTTATCCGCTTTTGATGGTTAGATTAGGGCATATTTTAATTAGCATACAGTATGACAGCATGTTTGCATCATTCATCTGTATTGCATGTATCGGGCTCGGCGCATCATACTAACTGCATTGTACTTTCAATTCCAAGTTGAATACATGTTAGTTGTAGCATTTCATATGCCATCTTAGAATAGCCGAGCCTACTATAGTTGCATTTTGCATGTGTTGCATTAGGCATTTCTGTACACTTAGGATCATGCATGATTTCTAATATAGTTTCTATTTTGGCTTGGAGTACTCGGTGAGTTTTATGCTTTAGCATCCTTGCATGTGTGTGAGTGAACGCCATGATAGCATGCTTACCATGAGGCTATGTGCTTATCTGATATATCTGCCTGAATGCCTGTGGGTGAAGGTTGGGTTATCTGAATTGGAATAAATCATCAAAATGTTTCAAGCCTACCTACGGGTAGCAAACCATTTTCAAAAGCAAACATGAAATGTTTTGTTCCAATTCGGGCGACCCGGTCTATACTTATATGCTGTGAGCATCACATAGTAACCTAGGCTAATAACCGGAATAAGAACTCACAATGTTTTCAAAAATTGATATCATGGTTAGTAGAGGCCGGTCTATGATCGGGCGAGCGGGGGTGCTCACGAAGTGACCTTCCCCAATCGTACCCAAGTTCCCGAGCCGAGGCAACTTTGGTGATGACGGACACGTGGCCTTTTGGCACCGAGTCAGGGTTTCCTAAATTTCCCAAAATAAAATATTTAGGTGGCGACTCTGTATCTGGCAAAGCAGTCCATGTTTGGCACTTATTTCAAAAATCAGTTTTCCTAAAACGATTTGCCGGATTTGGACTCTTTGGTTCAGATTTAGAACCGTGACAACAAAAGTCGAGTCCGAGCTGTTGCGAGGTCCCCCGCGGGCTTGTTACAGTTTCTGGCGACTCTGCTGGGGATTTAGAGAACTTGACTCGAACTCATGATATCTGTTTTTGACTACACTTGTGTGTTTCTTTGCATTGCATTTGCATTGGTGCGCCTAGGACACCGTGTTTGCCATCTGCTATTCCTGAACGGTTTGCCAGAGGCTTGTCTTGTCAAGGCATGACCATAAGGCTGACCGGTTGTGGGCTCTGCCAGTATGGGAACACAAACCCCGGTTTTACCGGGGCACCCCTTTTGACCATTCGACCTAGTGCATATTCGGATCCATAGTGACCATTCTAAATTAGGACAGGTTGCTTACCCGTTTATAGGTTGTTTGGAACCGCTGTGTGCATAGTGAAACCCTAGCTCCTGACAAAATAGGACAGGGAAACCCTACCCCAAACATAGGGGTGTTTTGGCTCTCACTTATCTGTTATGTGCTTTAGAGTGCGTCTCTACAGGAATGCATGTATCAGCATATGAGTTTGAGTATCAAGCCTGCGGGCATCAGTTCAGTATTGACAGTATCAGGCCTGCGGGCATCAGATCAGTATATAAGTTTGAGTATCAAGCCTGCGGGCATCAATTCAGAGTTGTCAGCATCAGGCCTGCGGGCGTGTATCAGTATACAAGTTTGAGTATCAAGTCTGCGGGCATCAGTTCAGTATTGACGGTATTAGGCCTGCGGGCATCAACCAGTATTTGAGGATTAGTTATCTGCGGATATCAGATTCTGTGTTAGGGGACAGTGATACAGGGATAATAATCAGTGTTTGAGGGCAGTATGTATTTCAGCTTATTGATTGTGTGTTGATTATGCCCGACTGTGTGTCTTGCATTTTATTTTAAGCTGTTGTGCCGTCCGTTTATCTGTTTATTTATTTCCTTTTCGCTTTATTTATCTTTTGCTAGGTCAGTTTTAGCACGATTGCTTCCGACCCAACAGGCATTCCCCAAGCACCTTGGACACGAGGTCGTCGACTCCATCGATCTGAGGATCTAATCGACGGACAGCCAGTGTTCCATTCTCTACCCCCTGTTACAAGAAGGAAGCAAAGGAAGCGCAGTACATCTGAATTGAGAGCACCAGAACAGTGGTATCCCCCACCAGTGGACAGTTGGACTGAGATCCCCATTGAGACAAATCTGCCAGTAGTTCAGACAAATCGAAGCAGTATGACAACACCGACAGGAGTTGAGGAAATGATGCGCCAAATGCAGGAAACTATGCGGGCCATGCAGCAAGATGCTGTCCGCCGGGATGAGCTTGCTAAGCAACAAGCTGAAATTATGACTCAGCAGGCTGAACTGATTACTAGACTGCAACAACAGAGTACAACATCTGCTTCACACCAGATTCCTCCTCCAGCAGGAGCCCCCATTACTTGAGAAGGCTCCTGTTATTCAGGACGTCCCTCCTAACACCCAGAATACCGTACCGGCTGTCCAAATTCTGCAAGAGGACACGAGTCTTCCAACAGGGCCTGTCCCGCCCCCGATTCCACCACAACTGTCCAAGGTCCACACATCCAATCACCCGGACTCTCCATCCGAGGTCGAGGTTGATCAAACAGCTCTGAAATTGAGCAAACTGGAGAAGCTTTTCAAAAAATCCCAAGGGACTAAGGCTATGCCGGATATCGGAGATGGATATACCGAGGAGGCCGTAACGCTCCCCGATAGGTTCAAAATGCCACAAATAGACCGTTTTGACGGGACTGGTGACCCCATGGTCCATATCCGACTGTTTGCGGATGTCTTGCGGCCAATGGGCCTAACACGACAACAGAAGCTCTCACTATTCGGCCGAACCCTGTCGGGTGTGGCCTCCCATTGGTACGCAAGATTATCGGATGAGGTGAAGAAGAATTGGGACGAGATGGCTGAGGCCTTTGTCACACAATATTCGTATAACACTCAGATCGAGATCACAACCCGTGATCTTGAAACAACAAGGCAAGAGCCTAAGGAATCTTTCTCGGACTTTGTGATCCGATGGAGGGCAAAGGCGTCGACGATGACTTTAAGGCCCACTGACAGAGATCAAATCCGGATGATTGTGCGCAATCTCCACCCCAAGTTAATGCAAAGAATGATTGTGGTCCCCTTCCCTACTTTCGCAGATTTACATGATATGGGGGTGCAAATAGAAGATGCTATGAGGCAAGGCCTGTTTGACCAGGACAGAGAACAACCGAGGAGGACCTTTAACCGTAACAACAATGCAGGCCCGAGCGGCGCTGCTAATACAAGAGCCTCGGAAGTTGGCATGGTCACCACCACTCCCCCTCCCCCTCCAAGGCCCATGACTGCCACACCATTCTCCGGCGCGTCCGGAAGTAACTCACAAAACAACCGATTCCAACCCCGGGGCCAAAGAACCTTCACCCAACTATACATGCCCCTGTCCAAGGTTCTGGGAATACTGATCAGGAAAAATCATTTAAAACCCCTGGAACCAAAACCATTACCAAATCCACTTCCCCCCTCATATGACCCGTCAAAATATTGCGCATACCACCAACAACACGGTCATGATACTGACCGTTGTTACAGATTACGTCATGAGGTCCAAGATCTTATTGACAAACAGGTAATTGCGCCTCCTGATAAACCTAATGTCACAACTAACCCTCTTCCACCACATAACCAACCTCCCCCTCCCAACAGAATTAATTTCATCCAGACTGGGGTCGTGTCTTACGATCCTAGCATCTATATTACGCCCACCCACCTACCCAAGCCAGAGGTGCTCCTCCCCGCTTGCACTGACCTTTTGTGCATGGTGGACGTCTCCAAAACCCAACCGGAGACGGTGGTGGTGACCATCGAAGACAAGGCAGGGCAGATTTTAGGAGAGAATGAGTCTGTTAAATCTGGGACTGGGCAGAATTTTGCTGAGGGAGCTTATGATCCGAGCAGGCACATCCTATCAACGAGCCGAAGTGGGCTAATTGTAGAATTTCCCGAGACAGGAGAACTGTACATGATCCGAGGGGATGGATCTGGGCTATGGGCAGATGAGCCGACAACCATAGAGGAGGACTTTGCTAACTTGCAATTTCGCGATGATCAGGAGTTGGAGGATGCGTCCATTAACTGGAATGATTATGAGGGATCAGAGGAGGCCACTGGATGGCTTGAAGATCAACCGGATGCAGTGGGGGAAGCCCAACCAGAACAGAGCCCGGCAGGGGCAGAAACATCACTTGTGGCCGGAACGGCCGAAAATCAAGTTGTACTGCCGGAGAGCGCCGGTGTTAAGAATTCCGCTCAGGACATGGGCATTACGGATGTGGGAACTGTTGAACAAACAACTGTACTGACGCAGTTGGAACAAGGAAAGTTTGAGGAAGCTGAGAGAGCCAGAAAGGCGAAGGGCCCTGAGGGGACCGAAAGTGCTGTGTGCACAAAGACAGACAATGCTGCGAGCATTTGGACAGAGAGCACTGAAAGTGCGAGTAGACTGGAGCCGGACAGATGTCTGTTGGCTGCCAGCGGAATGTGGTGGGAAGATGACGATTTGTGTCTTGCCCACACCGATGAAGACTGGGGAAATGGCCAACCAGATGATACTTGGTATCTTGATGAAGTGGACCACATGACAAGAAGTGGGCGGTACTTCAAGCCCCCACACCTAGACCAACCCGAAGCATCCGGGAAAGACAGAGAAGCGGAGAGACAGAAGGAGAAGCAGATTGAGGATGAAGCTGTGCTGAAACAGTTAAAGAAAATACAAGCAGACATCTCCATCTGGGGACTGCTAATGGCATCACGAGTGCCCAGAGAAGCTGTCCTATCTGCCATGGACAAGTCAAAACTTTCCATAGACACCACGCCTGAACAGCTGGTTGGGCTGGTTTTTCCGGGAGGAGGTTCCCCGGCATTAACTTTTTCGGACAAGGAGCTACCGCCTGAGGGCGCAAATCATAACAAACCTCTCTATATCTCTGTGGAATGTAGAGATAAGTGGATACCGGTGGTACTTGTTGATACCGGGTCTGCGATTAATGTCTGCCCAACCAGAACGGCATATGCAATCGGGTTAAAACCCGCGGACTTCATCCCAACCACCCAAGTGATCAGGGCATATGACAATACCAGCAGAGAAGTGATGGGGACTGTTAAAATTCAAACCAAGGTTGGTCCAGGACAACACAATGTCGAATTTCATATCTTGGACGTTCCCGCAACCTTTAACTTACTTTTGGGGCGACCGTGGTTGCACCAGGTCAAAGCAGTCTCTTCCACCCTACATCAAATGCTGAAATACCCTCACGGGAAAGGGGTAGCAATCGTTTTTGGAAATTCATCGATCCATCCGCCGCCGGAGGTGTCTACACCCGTCTTGGAGATCGAGCACGGCACGGAGGATGTGTTTTTGTCGGGGTTCACTTTGGCCGAGGCTCAAGTGGTGCAGAATGTCATGGCTGCGAATGAGGGCATGTATGTTAGTGCACAATCCATATACCTCATGAACAAGCTAAAACATACCCCTGGGATGGGATTAGGGAGAAGCGGCCAGAAAGGCGTTTCAGTATTGGCCGAAGTGCCACACAACCCCCACGCCTTTGGACTGGGTTATCTGCCCACCAAGGAAGATTAGGTGAGGA
Organism: Camellia sinensis; assembly: GCF_055761805.1. Lineage (NCBI taxonomy): Eukaryota > Viridiplantae > Streptophyta > Magnoliopsida > Ericales > Theaceae > Camellia > Camellia sinensis. The sequence goes on from NC_138965.1 coordinate 194,582,746, forward strand.
AAGGGAAGGAAATGGCCGGAAGGGCCAGAGCAAAGAAGGCCGGGAAGCCATTTGATTTAATGCACAGGCCCATCTGGGGTACCCTAAACGGACGCTTCGTCCGGGAGGGGGAAGATTTTCCGTTCTGCGGCTTCCCGGAGCCATGGCTAAACGCGAAGGGGGAGCGCGTGCCTGGTTTTGAAATCTTCTTCGACATACAATTATCTGGGGATGACGTTGCCGAAGCGCAGACAGACCCACCAACTGAAATTGAGCAATGTGAAGCAGTGGATCCTGAGAGTACAGAGCTGGAAATGGGGGTAGCACTGGCGAGTCTACTATCAGATCCTACGATCGGCCAAGAGTGCTTGGGGGATAACTCTTCGGTTTCTGTGATTGGAGATGAAATAGCTGCGGGCTTTCCAGCGCCGATCTTGGATGCATCTATCGCACCTTCTCTCATCTGGCAGTATGAAGAAGGCTTTTTATCTAGCAGTTCCGGGTCAGGTAGTGAGCCGGAATCTGATTCTACCGAATCTTCTGCGTCGGAATCAGATTCCAGCTCGACTGAGTCTGAGTCCGGTATTCCTGGGGGTGATAACCCGGATACCACAGTCCTGTCTAGGTCGTCTTTTTCATTTTCTTTTGAGTCTGTTGTAACAGAGGAATCTGACGGCTTGGAAGTATTTAATGAGAATGATGTGGATGTGGTTTCCGAGTATTTTTCTGTGCCTTTGATTTATTGCTTAAATCAGGATTTTCAAAATTTTGATGAAAACAGCGAGGAAGAAATTCCCCCAGTTTTGCAACGATTAATCGATCAAGAGCAGGAAAGATTTGTTAAACCTTTAATGGATGAAATCACTACTGTAAATGTTAGTACTGAGAAGGACCCGCGGCTGGTCCAGATCGGGTCCACGTTGTCTTCAGAGGAGCGCGAGCGCTTAGTCGCTTTATTAAAAGATTTTAAAGATGTTTTCGCGTGGTCCTATGAAGACATGCCTGGAATCGATCCTGAGATTGTACAGCACCGGATCCCTCTTGATCCAGAGGCCCGCCCTGTCAAACAGAAACTCAGAAGGATTCGCCCGGACTGGGCCCTCAAGATTAAGGAAGAGGTCACCAAGCAAATTGACGCAGGGTTCCTGCTGGTATCTGAATATCCAACTTGGTTGGCCAACATAGTTCCGGTGCCAAAGAAGGATGGCAGAATTCGGGTCTGTGTAGACTTCAGAGATTTGAACAAGGCCAGTCCGAAGGACGATTTTCCCTTGCCGCACATCGACGAATTGGTAGATTTCACGGCAGGACACGCCTTGCTTTCGTTTATGGATGGTTTCTCAGGCTATAACCAGATAGTGATGGCACCCGAAGACCGGGAGAAGACTGCGTTCACTACCCCGTGGGGGACATATTGTTATAGAGTGATGCCATTCGGGCTGAAGAATGCTGGAGCTACGTATCAACGGGCAGCGACTACAATATTGCATGATATGATCCATAAGGAGGTCGAGGTGTACGTGGACGACATGATTGTCAAGTCCAAAGATAGAGAGGGCCACTACACCGCCTTACAAAAATTCTTTCAACGGATCAAAGAGTTTCGGCTGCGACTGAATCCCCAGAAATGCACGTTTGGTGTTACAGCAGGGAAGATGTTAGGGTTTCTGATCACACAAAGGGGCATCGAGGTCGACCCTTCCAAAATCAAGGCCATCTTAGAAATGCCACCACCAAAGACTGAAAAGGAGGTGCGAGGCTTTCTGGGTAAAGTGCAATTCATAAGACGGTTTATTTCTAAATTAACCTTGACTTGTGAACCACTTTTTGGTCTCCTGAAGAAAGGAAAGAAATTCCAATGGGACGGCCGATGTCAAGTAGCTTTTGAGCAGATCAAAGAATATCTACAGAACCCACCCGTGTTGTCACCGCCAGAACCTGGGAGACCGTTGATACTGTACCTTTCGGTAACTGAGACTACCATGGGCTGCATGCTCGCGCAGGAGTCAGAAGACAAAGTGGAAAGGGCCATATACTATCTGAGCAAAAAGATGCTGGATTACGAGACCCGCTATACACCGCTGGAGAAGGCTTGTTTGGCCTTGGTATGGGCAACCAGGAAGCTGCGGCACTACCTGTTAGCCCACTCTGTAATGTTGGTCTCGCGTTTGGATCCCATCAAATATCTTTTCGAGAAACCAGCACTTACGGGTAGGCTAGCTCGTTGGCTGCTGTTGCTCTCCGAATTTGATTTGAAGTATGTGACGCGCAAGTCAGTAAAAGGCAGAGCGGTAGCAGAGTTCCTTGCCGACCACCCGGTTGAGGGGGATGAAGCGGTTGAGTATCTATTCCCAGATGAAGCCATTCTGCACGTCGAAGATGAAATTTGGACAATGTACTTTGACGGAGCGTCAAACCAGTATGGGTATGGGATAGGGGTGTTGCTGATAGCGCCTGATGATTCCCGTATCCCTTTAGCATTCAAGCTCCGATTCAAAGTTTCCAACAATGAGGCAGAGTACGAGGCATGCATTGCTGGCCTGGAAGCAGCCCTGGAACTAGGGGCAAGACGGTTGGACGTCATTGGGGACTCGAACCTTGTTGTGTCTCAAGCAAAAGGAGATTGGAAGGTCAAGGAGGAAAGGATGATAATCTACCACCAAACCTTGGATTTGTTAATTCCTCGGTTTGAGAAGCTAAATTTTACCCACCTCGTAAGAGAGAACAACAGGTTTGCAGATTCACTAGCAACTCTATCTTCTATGATAGACATCCCGTCCGGAGTCCGGATGCGTCCAGTCATTATTGATCAGAAGTTCGCGCCGGCATACGAGTCGATTTCCGCCATAGATGAGGTTCAAGACGGCAACCCCTGGTATTACGACATCTGGAACTTCTTGGAAAAGGAGACATATCCACTAGGGGCAAATGCCAAAGATAAGAGGGCTGTCAGAAGAATGGCTGCTCAATTCGTTATCTGCGGGGGAAATTTGTACAAAAGGGGTCATCTGGGAATGCATAAGCTCTGTGTAGAAGCTGAAGAGTCAAAACGCCTGATGGAAGCCATCCATGGGGGGGAGTGCGGTGCACACATGAATGGAGTAATGCTGGCCAGAAAGATCCTCAGACAGGGCTACTACTGGTCAACCATGGAGGAGGATTGTATTAGCTTTGTTCGGCGATGCCACAAATGTCAAATTCATGCAAATCGCATGAACATCCCGCCGTCAAAACTGTACAACATGACTTCGCCGTGGCCTTTTTCAGTCTGGGGAATTGATGTGATCGGAGCTGTTACCCCGAAGGGGTCCAACGGGCATGAGTTTATCCTAGTAGCGATAGATTATTTCACAAAGTGGGTCGAGGCCCAATCATACGCAGTGTTGAAGGCGTCGCATGTCGCAAAGTTCATCAGGAACAACATCATCTGTCGCTACGGGGTGCCAAACGAAATAATTTCAGACAATGGTTCCCACTTCAAGAAAGAAGTGATAGACTTGTTGGAGAAATACAATGTGGCTTTTCATAAGTCATCTACATACAGGCCACAGACCAACGGAGCAGTTGAGGCCGCCAACAAGAATATCAAGCATATACTACAGAAGATGGTGGAAACCTATCGAGATTGGCCAGACAAGCTGCCATTTGCTCTGTGGGGCTACAGGACTTCAATCAGAACTTCTACTGGAGCAACTCCATATTCATTGGTCTATGGAATGGAGGCTGTTCTACCCATTGAGATTGAGGTCCAATCATTACGAGTATTGGCTGAATGCCAGATAGCCGAAGCAGATTGGCAGCAAAGTAGATTCGAAGAACTCATGCTCTTTGATGAAAGAAGACTGAAAGCACTGTACCACATCCAAGGTTATCAACGCAGAATTGCCCGGGCTTTCAACAAGAAGGTTAAGTCCAGGAATCTGAAAGAAGGAGATTTGGTGCTCAAGGACAACCGAGCTCCCATCCACGACCCAAGGGGCAAATTCAAACCTAATTGGACTGGTCCTTACATCATCAAAGCTATCTGGTCAGGTGGGGCTGTGGTTTTGATGGATCTAGATGGCTTGGAGTTCTCACAACCGATCAATATGGACAAGTTGAAGAAATACTATCCTTGAGAGGCTCGATAGGCCGAAAACCCGAAAGGGCGACCTAGGCAAAATTCAGAGCACAAAAAAATTAATTAATTAGAAAATATAAAAACTGAGCTCACAAGGTTGAAAACCCGCAAAGGGCGGCCTTGGCAAAAGTTAGAGCGCAAAAGGAGAGTGAAAATACTCGAGTGAACCTGAGCCTGAACTACGTAAGGCTTGATTCCCATCTTCGGGATACGTAGGCAACTTCGCCTCGAAGTTCAGTCATAAACTTTTCCCCGATCAACTCTGTCCATTTTGATCATCTCAGTCATCTTTATCCACCAGCATTTATCGTGATCTCCGGTACAGTGCTGTTCAGACTAGGGGCAACTTTCCGTTGCTTTGGAGTGCCACATTGTTCTTCAGACTAGGGGCAACTTTCCAGTTGCAGGGATCTGAGGTTGTGCATCTCAGTGACAGATTTTCGGCATGTCCAGTTCTGATCCACATCGAAAATAGTTTTGAAAAGTTTTAATAAAAGTTGACTTTGTTCAAATCAATCTTTTTACGACTTAGACCATTTTTGGACCAAAAGTGGAAAATTTTCAGTACCATAACTTTCAATTTCATTGATTTCAAAAATAGAGTTCTCTTGCTCTTGCATTACAATCGAGGTTGCTTATTTTAGTACAGTCATAAAGAAAACTTGAAAATGCTAAATAAGCAATAAATTTGGGGCATAGTTGAATCAAGTATCTCTGTGTCCCCTTCCAGAGCTGGACGGAGCATCTGATGCCAAGCTGGACCCAAATTGTACCTCCTCTTTGAGCCAATCCACGCATTCATCTGACAAAGTGCAACTGAAGGTTGAAGCAGGGGGCCAGAAGCTCTCTAGTCCTCCATGCCGTGGCATATCTCTGGCTGGCCAGCCATTCACTTTTTGCAAAAATGGCCGGCCAGCTCCCCGGGATGGCTAGCAATGCTGCAGTGTGTCTCTTCGGCCCTGTTTTACTCTTCGAAGGAGAACTCCAAGCATTTCCATGCAACGGGAGAGTCGAAGGCCTTCATTCCGGATGCGTTCTGATGCCCAGATCGTCAGAAGTACACTTTGTTGTTGTTGAGTTTTGCTTATCGAGTTGTTGCATTTTGCTTATCGAGTTGTTTGTCGAGCGGACGTGTTTTGTGTTTTGAGTCATTGCTCTCTGTTTAAGCAATTTTTGTTAAAGTCTTGTTTATTTGCGTTGTTGCATTTTGCTTATCGAGTTGTAAACTTGCTAAAGATTCTGTTATATCTTAGTAAGTTGAGTTGTTTATGTTTGTTGCGTCGGTTCACTACCTGATTTGGTGATTACACAACGTACATTTCCTTTCAAATTCATTTTTGTGCGAAATAAATGATGCGATACGATGCTAAAAGTTCAAAATACAAACACCTTTTCAAAAGCCATTTCATTTCATCATGCTTTACAACAAACAAAAGGTACAGGTTTTACAAAAACAAAACTGCCTAACAATGTGCAAAGTGCTACAAACTACTAGTAAAAGAAAAATAAAGCAGGAAATAGCAACATCAAAATCCTCGGGAACGGGAACGAGAAGCACGCCTGGTCCTCTTTTGTGGAACAACCTCCACACCATCATCAGAGTCGGAGCTGTCGTCCTCAGGATCCTCCTCAGCCTTGCCTCTGTTCCCCGAGCCAAAACCGGAGCCTCCCTCCTCGACAGATGTCTCGAACTGACGGTCGGTAGCCTCCTCCTCCTCCTCATCAGACTCCACCTCCACAACATGAGCCCTGCGTCTGCAGACAGGCCCCCCTCGAGCTCCTCGAAAAGGCCTAGATGGCCCGGCTCCTCGGGAAGGCCGAGATGACCCCTCCCCCTGATAAGGCCCGGATGGCCCAGCTCCCTGATAAGGCCCAGATGGCCCAGCTCCCCAATGAGGCCCAGGTGGCCTGGTCTGTGGCCGACCGGACCATGAAGGCATCTGAAAACAAAGAGTTCAATTCAAATACATCAGTCCAAATATATACATCAGATGCAGATACAAGCAAAAGCTACGTAAAGTGGGTGCATGTAAATACAGTGTACAAGTGAGGTGTGTGTCAGATGTGCTCTACACAAGTAGTCTATCGATGCAATAGAAATCAGCATGTCATCAGAAGTATGATAAATGCCAAAAAACTGAAGGGTACCTGAATGCCCGCGACAGACAACTGTGCCTCCCTGCGTAGGACCATGCCCTCGAGTGTGGCCACCAGCCCAACCATCTCCTCCATGTACCCTCGCGATGGCTGCAAAAATGAGTTCATAATCATCAGTGAACAAATGAGTGTCTAAACATCTGAAATGATGAATGACGAAAGTGGAGCATACCGGCGGTGAGTCCGGATCAATGGCGTATCGATCACTGGGCATCGGAGGCTCTAGTGGAATCGGAATCGGAGAGCTAGTCCCATACTGCCACGCCATCAACTCAGTAGGCATATCTGGCCATCCCAGATGAGGATGAATCGACGGGTTCGGAGGAAACGGTCTACTCCCACCTCTAGATGCGCCAGCCCTGCTAGAAGAAGGGATGTCTGTAGCTCGAGCCTGAGCCTGATCCGAGGATGACATACCGGCAGGTCTCATCATCGGAATACGAGCTTCTGTCAATGGAGGCATCAAATATATGTGACGATAGGTGGCGTAGTCCCCCTCCGCAACATATAACAAAGCATCACTGCCCAGCATGGCGCCGACTACCTCTGAGTAAGAGAGCCTGTCAGCGGTCCGCATACTAGCTGGAGGTACCGCGGGAATATCCTGAGAAAGATACCCCCGTACCTGGCACAGAAAGCGCTCCCCCAGGAACCAGACTCTGCCGACTGGCCCTTCGAGCAGGACCCTATACCGGGAGATGCCTGATGCTCCGGTATACTGAAGAAGGAGATCATCACCCAGAGGTGCCCAAGGCTGCCAAGTAATCTGCGGATGATAAATGTATAAACCAATCAGAGAACGAGAATATACAGAGCAAGTCAAAGATGAAAATGAAAAGAACTGAAAGTTCTGAAGTACCTCTGAGTGTCGCACAGTGTCGAAGTACTGTCGCAGGCGAACCAGGGTCTCTCGAGGCCTCGCCCGGTGCGGGCCCTCAAATATCAATGAATATGGGGTCACGGGAATCCCCACCACCTCCAGCACTGGGGCTAACGATGGGAAGTATACATAAGCCCATAACTGAGAAAAGCAGTGCAGAATGTAAGTACGAAATGCTGAGAGCAAAATGCAGACTGTAAAAGTACGCTGTGTGTGCAATGTACAAGTAATGAAGAGCAGAAATGTAAATCGAGGGGACAGAAAATACCTCCCAAGCTCTCCAGTAGCCGCCAAGCAAATCGCCCCGCCCGCGGGAGGTCGCGCTCATGTAAAAGTAGAGGGTAGCCAGGCCAGCGCCACCCCAATCATATCTACTGACCTGTGATAGGTCGACTAGAGCGCTCAGCAGATATAGCCCAATGGTGTTCCCTCTGTCGGCGAACAGGGTAGTCCCGAAGAGGAACATCAGGAAGCCACGAGCATACTGCTCTGTCTCCTCAGGAGTCTCGGGCACCATCTCTGCCCGCCGAAAATGGGAAGAGAACCAAGTATATCTGACTCTCCCTGAAACTCTATCAACAGGTGGGCGAGCCCCCAACAAATACATCCAGGCGGCCTCCCACTCGCCCATATCCTCGTCATAGGGGATGGCCCAACCTCCGACATCAAGGCCGGTCAATACAGCAAAGTCAAAAGGGGTCATGGTCATGTCCCCGGTGGCAGAGAAATGAAAGGAATTGGTGGTGTCCCACCATCTCTCTACCAAAGCTGCCATCAAGGTCCTCCTGGCAGGACAGCGTGACAACCCGGCGCAGAAGGGCCCAAACCCTGCCAAGTCTACCAAATCCCTGACGCCCTCCGGGAGCTCAGCATACCAATCCCGCGCCATGGTGGAACCATATCCTCGCACACTGCGGGAACCACCCTGCATTCAGAATGAATATATGTGTCAATAATGAAATAAATGGGCTGTATACCAATGATAATGAAATGGGCTGTGTGCTAATAAGATGAAATGGGCTGTGTGCCGATGAAGTAAAATAAGCTACATGCAAACACTATCTACCTGGGCTGCGTGTTCAGAGAATTTGAATTTTGGGCTGCGTGTTCAACTTTCAGTTAATTTGTGGGCTGCGTGTTCACTATCTACCTGGGCTGCGTGTTCAGAGAATTTGAATTTTGGGCTGCGTGTTCAACTTTCAGTTAATTTGTGGGCTGCGTGTTCACTATCTACCTGGGCTGCGTGTTCAGAGAATTTGAATTTTGGGCTGCGTGTTCAACTTTCAGTTAATTTGTGGGCTGCGTGTTCACTATCTACCTGGGCTGCGTGTTCAGAGAATTTGAATTTTGGGCTGCGTGTTCAACTTTCAGTTAATTTGTGGGCTGCGTGTTCACTATCTACCTGGGCTGCGTGTTCAGAGAATTTGAATTTTGGGCTGCGTGTTCAACTTTCAGTTAATTTGTGGGCTGCGTGTTCACTATCTACCTGGGCTGCGTGTTCAGAGAATTTGAATTTTGGGCTGCGTGTTCAACTTTCAGTCTATTTGTGGGCTGCGTGTTCACTATCTACCTGGGCTGCGTGTTCAGAGAATTTGAATTTTGGGCTGCGTGTTCAACTTTCAGTTAATTTGTGGGCTGCGTGTTCACTATCTACCTGGGCTGCGTGTTCAGAGAATTTTGAATTTTGGGCTGCGTGTTCAACTTTCAGTTAATTTGTGGGCTGCGTGTTCACTATCTACCTGGGCTGCGTGTTCAGAGAATTTGAATTTTGGGCTGCGTGTTCAACTTTCAGTTAAATTGTGGGCTGCGTGTTCACCATCTATCTGGGCTGTGTGTTCAGAAAAATTTGAAGTTTGGGCTGCGTGTTCAACTTCCATTTAAAGTGTGGGCTGTGTGTTCACTTTCGAATGCGGGCTGAGTGTTCGACAAATCAGTGTTTGAGCCATGTGTTTTAATGTGGGCTGTGTGTTCGCAATTAATTAATGAACCGAGTGTTCGAAAATTCAAGTGTTGAAACTACATGTTCAAGATGTAAGGAAAGTACTATGTCACAAGCTAAATGTTTAAGCATGGCAAGGGTGCGAAATGTAAAAAACAGAAGATGAGGTAAATACCTCTCGGGCCTCGTGAGAGAGATGCTGCTCCGGCTCTCTGAGAAGCAGATCCGCAGGTGCTCTCTCGTCGAAACTGGTAAAATGACGGAAAACGGCACGAGGGAGGACGTGCACTGCCGGACGGTACCTCTCGGGCATGAAAGGTCGAGTCCTCGGAGGTAGAGCCGTGGGATCGAAATCATCTCCGGCGCCTGGGAAACCCCCGCCGTGAGGAGAATTGCCTGCCATTTTCAAGAATCTGCAAAAAGAGGAACAAAAATGAGCAAAATGCGCAAAAATTGGAAAAAGTCAACAAAAGTCAACTCTCGGGAAATAAAAAGTCAACAAAAGTCAACTCCCGAGAAAATATTCTAAATATTAAGATGAACTTACCTCAAGTGGTGAAAATGCAAAAAGAAGCTCCGAAGCCGGAATTTAATCGCTCCAAAGTGTTTAAAACTAAGTGTTTTTACAAAAACAATTTGCGCGAGGCGTTGGAAAACGCGCGTAAAACTCAAAACTGGAGAGAAAAGTGTTGAAAGAGGCAAGAAATGAAGTGGGGTTCGGCTGCCATTTATAGGCTTCAAGCCTTGGATGAAAGGCATGCAAAAAGGAGGCAAAAAGACCGAAATACCCTCGGAAAAAGGGCATGGCCGGCCGGCCCCTGTTTCTGGCTGGCCAGCCATCTGCTTTTTGCAGAAATGGCCGGCCAGCCATTAGCTTTTGTGGAAAACGGTTGGCCACCTCCCCTTGGGAAGATAAACGGCCGGCCATCATCCCCACAAGCTCACCTAGCTCTCTGCAAATTTTGAGGAAGATCGGAGTTCCCGGGACTTGAAAAAGTTCAAGAAAAGTACACTTCCGGTCGCGAAATTGCTCCGTCGGGACTTCGGTTTCAAGTTCTGACATATTTCAAGTTCTGACATATGTCTCATCATCATTCATCGAAATCAAAGTGTATCCTTTTTGAATGAGCTGTAACCTTTCAAAGAAGCAGATCGGAGGCCGTGATCGAGTTACCCTCGCCGAAACACACGTTTCCATACTCGTTGTTTCACGACGAATGACACTCTGACTCATGCTCGTTTTTGTACTTTCATGCACACATCTTGCATTCTCATGGGCATACTCACATTGTCATGTACATTTCTTGATATTGGCGTACCTCCGTGTTTGAGCATGCGTTGTCACACATATTCCATTCTTGCATTGCAATGCATTCACTCACCAACACTGCGTGTGTCGAACTTCCAGAATCACATCAAATATGTGTTGTTAGCATATTGTACTTGTTGCAATTTCTCTCTTTTGCAGGCACGATATTGTACGATATTGTATGTACGGTTCAATTGAGGCTGGTGCGACCAGACGAATCGCGCAGGTATCGTATCTTCTCCGTGTGAGACGTGGCGGGGATTGAATAATCCTCCGCATTCTTAACTGCATGAAATGTAGTTGTTGCTTTGCATTCTTGCTTAAAACTGTTGCATCTATTTGCGAATACTTGCTTCATTACAGCTTGCTGCATTTGCACGATCATTGGGTTACCTTCGGTTTCTTGTATATCATTTGCATTTTGCCCCCTGCCTGCGAGCATGCCTGCGGGCACATCTCTGTTTATCCTGTATGTTTGTCTAAGTCTTCGGCCTTGTCAAAAATGGGTCGTCTCTTGGCTTTGACATTCACTCCCGTCACTTGTGACTTCCGAGTTCTGTCAAAAAGGGGCAACTGTAGACACCCCATTTTTGACCGACCTTAAGACTCAGACGTCGCCAATTGAGCGCTTGGTGATGTTGCATAATGTGCTCGTTCAGAAGTTTCAGAGTCGCGGCCGTAAGCCCTGCCTCCGGACTTCCGAACCCTTTTCTGTGCCTTGTCTCGGTTTGCGAACCAGACTCGGTTTTCTCTGTTTCTTTTCCTGAGGGGAAAGGAGAAGTCCCGTGGACCATCTCTCAATGTCCGTAGGCTGCATTTGGTGGCCGTAGGCCATTTTGCCCATTTCGGAGTCCGATTCCCGGTTTTCGGAGCCGTCAGGTCGTGTGCCTCGGTTCGGGACCGCTTAACCATCTCCTATTGCTCTGATTTTTGGCATACATCTTATTTCATCCCTTTTGAGGGACACTAGGGGCTAAGAAACCCACTTCGAGGTCGAATACCATTTTCGGTGTTTAACAGCCCATTTTCGGGACCCCGAACTGCGTGTTTTGGCCCCGGAACGTCCGTTTTGCAACGGTTTTCGTTCATTTTTGGCAGGTACCTCTGTTTTATCACAGGGAAGGTCACTGAAGGGTGAGAGGCCAGCAATTGTTGCAGCAACCAGTTATCTCTCTTCCGGAGCCTCCCGGCGCCCGTTTTTCGCACTTCCGGGCTAATGTTGAATACCTTGGAGCTAGTGTTGCCAACTTTCAACCACATATCTGTGATGTACACACATAAGAGGCCCCTAAAAGTTCATGGCTGGCCAGTAAGTCAACTTGACCCTTTTGACCCCCTCTTTCCGAGCCATTGTTGAACCCCTTGGGCCCACTTTCTTGGAATTTCAACTACATGGTTGTGTTGTACACACATAGAGGTACCTCCCCAGTAGCTGGCCGGCCAGAAAATCACCTTGACCCTTTTGACCCCTAGCCGGCCGGCTAGGGGGTGTGGCCGGCCGGCCACCTCCAGCAAAAGTGTGAGGCCGGCCTGCTTCCTTGCACTGTACCCTTTCCAGCTGTGGGGCAATATCCCCCAGATATTTTTTATATCCGGGGGATATTTTGTGGGGGAGTTTTGCCCTCCTTCTCCCCCACCTTTACACCCCATTTTTGATCTTTATAACCAGCTGGTGGCCTTCTTCATAAGGGTTAGAAAAAATTCTCTTCAAAGCTCCATAGCCATCTCCATCTTCTTCTCTCTCAATTCTCCAAAAAACCCTAACCCCCTAACCATCATTCCTTCTACACCACCAAGCTCTACCACCACCATCTCATTTCCAGCAACAAGGGAGGATTCTTGAAGGCTAAAGAAGCTGCAAATCAACCCAAGAAGCAACAAAAGCTTGGATCTTCAAGGGTAAGTTACACTTTGATCCTTTTGACCCTTTTCCTTGATCTATTTCTAAGCCTCATTTCGTTTTGGTTTCAAGCTTCGGCCCTAACTGAAAAGGACCATATTTTGAGCTCATCTTCACTTCTCATTAAGGGCTCAACCATGTTTGAGCCCTCCATAATACACTTGCTTCATTGATCATCTTGTATGTCATAGTTTTGCATGCTATTTTCGACCCATGAGCAATTTATTTTCGAGCATGTTGTAAACTGATATTAGGCTTATTTTGAGCCCCTCTTCAACATTGAGGAAGGGCTCAACCTTGTTTGGTGTCTCCATGTGTCACTTATAGTTCAATCCCTTATTTGGCCCCATTTTTGCATAAATTGGTAGCCCTCTTTGCTTCTGTTTTTGGACCTTGGTCCGAACTGAAAGTGGTCTTATTTTGGCCTATAATTCATGTTTCATTCACACTTTTTTTCTGTTTGGTGATTATTTTATATACTTCATGTTATAGCACCTTTTGAGCCTTGTTTTGCATCACATTTTTAGCATGTTTGTATACTGATTTGAGGTCTGCCATATACTGTAAATGTTCATATTTTTGGTCCATCTTCAGTGTTGTAGAATGAAATTTTTCAGTTTGAGTTTTTCTTATACCACTTGCTTCATTACCCCTCTTTTGGCCCCTATTCTTGCATGCTTTTTTTCCCCTACCTATACTTGCTGTTTGGCCATGTTTATAACTGTGAGAGTGCATCTTTTGGGACTGTCTAGCTTCTGTCTTTGCATTACATGTCCATAGTGTGCATGTTTGGCATAGCTATAAGCCATTTCGGGTGCCTAATGTTGCATTTCGGGACGTTTCCTTACATTTCATGTCATTTCGTTTCATTTCGGGACTGTTTTCCCCCATATTTTAGTGCTGAAATTCCATTAGTATGCTTGCATATCATTTTTGCCACATTTCATCGCATTTTGCATTGCCTCGGTTTGCGTGCCCGTGTGCACGCATTTCGAGGCACCTCATTTTCTGCCATCGGCATCTTATGTGAGTGTGGCTGAGGCTCTCTCATGTTGGTATAAGTCCATATCATGTTTCCATATCATTTCATCGCATTTTATCATTGCCTCGGTTTGCGTGCCCGTGTGCACGCATTTCGAGGCACCTCATTTTCTGCCATCGGCATCTTATGTGAGTGTGGCTGAGGCTCTCTCATGTTGGTATAAGTCCATATCATGTTTCCATATCATTTCATCGCATTTTATCATTACCTCGGTTTGCGTGCCCGTGTGCACGCATTTCGAGGCACCTCATTTTCTGCCATCGGCATCTTATGTGAGTGTGGCTGAGGCTCTCTCATGTTGGTATAAGTCCATATCATGTTTCCATATCATTTCATCGCATTCTGTCATCGCCTCGGTTTGCGTGCCCGTGTGCACGCGCTTCGAGGCACTTCATTTTCTGCCATCGGCATCCGATGTGAATGTGACTGAGGCTCACTCATGTTGGTATAAGCCCATTTGTCATTTCCATGTCACTTTAGCACTGCCTCGGTTTGCGTGCCCGCGTGCACGTACTTCGAGGCATCTCATCCTCATTGCATCTGTCATCGCCTCGGTTTGCGTGCCCGCGTGCACGTACTTCGAGGCATCTCATCTTCATTGCATCTGTCATCGCCTCGGTTTGCGTGCTCGTGTGCACGTACTTCGAGGCATCTCATCTTCATTACATCTGTCATCGCCTCGGTTTGCGTGCCCGCGTGCACGTACTTCGAGGCATCTCATTTTCATTGCATCTGTCATCGCCATGGTTTGCGTGCCCGTGTGCACGTACTTCGAGGCATCTCATCTTCATTACATCTGTCATCGCCTCGGTTTGCGTGCCCGCGTGCACGTACTTCGAGGCATCTCATCTTCATTGCATCTGTCATCGCATCGGTTTGCGTGCCCGTGTGCACGTACTTCGAGGCACCTCATTTGCATTGCATCTGTTATTGCCTCGGTTTGCGTGCCCGTGTGCACGCATTTCGAGGCATCTCATTTTCAACATCCCGTCACTTTCTCGGTTTGCGTGCCTGTGTGCACGCATTTCGAGGCATCTCATTTTCATAGCTTTGAGTATGTTAGGATTGTATCCTAGTTGCATTTCATGCATATCATGCACATTGCACCATGTCCGGAATAGGAGTTAGCCCGGGCACGGGAAACGAGGTACATTCCGTACTCCGAGTGACGGAATGTGTCTCAATTCCCCAGTCACCGACACTCCGGATTATCCATGATGGAGTTAGGTTTTAGCTGTAGTTTCATGTGCATTCATCCTATATTGAGTTGTGCATTTCGACTCCTCGGCCATCATGCCTCGGTATGCGTGATTGGTGGCACGAGGATCGAGACATGCATACATTTGTGCAAATACATTGCTATGCCCCTTTCCTGCTCTCTGTTGCAGCAAAACGCAGAATCAGCAATCTTCCTGGGCTTGGCACGGATTTCAAGAAGAGGTGTAAACAGAGGCTAATTGGGGCATTCCGGTGGATTTCCGCGCAAGACAGTCCGGACATGCATCATCCATCAGAAGCAAGACAGCCCCTGGCTTGCACGCCAGTTTATTTGCTTTCTAGTTAATTCTTTAATTAATTAGAATTCTGTAATATTTTGGACTGTAATATTCTTTTATTTGGGGACTGTAATATTTGGACTGTATTATTTATTTGGACCCTCCGAGCGAGGGCACAACTGTAATAAGTGTGGGTGAGTGTGATGTATGTCTTCCAACCCCACGTTTTTCTCCCTTTTATTTATCCGCTTTTGATGGTTAGATTAGGGCATATTTTAATTAGCATACAGTATGACAGCATGTTTGCATCATTCATCTGTATTGCATGTATCGGGCTCGGCGCATCATACTAACTGCATTGTACTTTCAATTCCAAGTTGAATACATGTTAGTTGTAGCATTTCATATGCCATCTTAGAATAGCCGAGCCTACTATAGTTGCATTTTGCATGTGTTGCATTAGGCATTTCTGTACACTTAGGATCATGCATGATTTCTAATATAGTTTCTATTTTGGCTTGGAGTACTCGGTGAGTTTTATGCTTTAGCATCCTTGCATGTGTGTGAGTGAACGCCATGATAGCATGCTTACCATGAGGCTATGTGCTTATCTGATATATCTGCCTGAATGCCTGTGGGTGAAGGTTGGGTTATCTGAATTGGAATAAATCATCAAAATGTTTCAAACCTACCTACGGGTAGCAAACCATTTTCAAAAGCAAACATGAAATGTTTTGTTCCAATTCGGGCGACCCGGTCTATACTTATATGTTGTGAGCATCACATAGTAACCTAGGCTAATAACCGGAATAAGAACTCACAATGTTTTCAAAAATTGATATCATGGTTAGTAGAGGCTGGTCTATGATCGGGCAAGCGGGGGTGCTCACGAAGTGACCTTCCCCAATCGTACCCAAGTTCCCGAGCCGAGGCAACTTTGGTGATGACGGACACGTGGCCTTTTGGCACCGAGTCAGGGTTTCCTAAATTTCCCAAAATAAAATATTTAGGTGGCGACTCTGTATCTGGCAAAGCAGTCCATGTTTGGCACTTATTTCAAAAATCAGTTTTCCTAAAACGATTTGCCGGATTTGGACTCTTTGGTTCAGATTTAGAACCGTGACAACAAAAGTCGAGTCCGAGCTGTAGCGAGGTCCCCCGCGGGCTTGTTACGCCCATTGTTCGGCGCAAATCTCCCTCTCATGACTCAAATAAAATGATTGTGATTCAAATAAGATAATGTGTTAAAATAGCATGTGCTATTTTAGCACATGACAAACAATACCCAAATATATTTATTTAGATCATATTATTATTTTTTTATTATTTTTGTATGTTTTTTTTATAAAAAACATATATTAATTTAATGATGATATTACGTGACAGTATTATCAATTAATAAAAAAAATCATATTGTAATAGTGAAATTACATATTTGAATTATTAAGTGACAAAATATTTCTCTTTGTTATTTTTTTTTTATTAATTTATGACATTACAATTATAATGATGAAAATTGAATACAACATATAATCAATATAAAGAAACTTTCAAAATTGTAGAGAAAAGCTCCAATAAATACACAAGGAATAAAACTCACATGCAAATAGAAATATTCAAGCTACTGACCTTTTAGAGAGTTGAAAGAGTTCTGATAAATTGAAATAACGAAAGGAAAATATATAGTGGAACTTATTATGTAACATATTATTTGTTAGTTTATTTAGACAATAACGTTTAGAAGAAAGTAACAATTTTTTCTAATAGAATAATGAATATTTGTAGCATGTGTTATGCTACTTTGTGATAAAATTATGAATAGTGAATTTCTTATGTACATCATAAAGTTACAAATGACAAATTTATGATGATTTGTATTTGGTATTTGCTTCTATTTTGATCATTTTGTCAGCTCTCTCTGTTACATGCCTAGAGTTGAACTTGCTTAAAAAAAATGCTTTACATATTGAAAGTAGTGAGGTTTTTGTTGTTCCTTGAAGTAGTTGATTAGAAAATTGTGGAACCTTGCCTTATACAGGTGTAAGGGGTAGCAAAACAAATGGCAGATGGTAATGCAAACATGCCAAGGGATGTGAAGAATTATAAAAACACTGTTAAAATCAATGAGAGTCGATGACTATAAACCTCGCGTCATGCACCAATTCCTAAAATTGTGGTATCGTTACGTTCTTTCTATGATGTGCCAATCCGTATACCTTGTTTTCAGATACTTCATCTTGTTTCAAGATTGTACTCCAATTATTGAAGAGTTATTTCCCATAAATTTGTATATCAGTGTGGACTTTTCACTTGCAATTTTTAGCATGGACTTAATTTCAGTGAGGATTGGGAAGTTTGGGGAAAGTTACCAATTTCCATTTCATGACTAGTCATTGATAGAGAATTCAGATAACCGATTTTGCACCCACAATTCTAATTATTTCCTTGTAATGGTTGAAATATGCAATTCTACATACCTTGAAATTTTTACTTAACAAAATCAATGTGTCGTCCAAATTCATATAAGATATCATTAGTAATGGGATATTTGGTGTAACTTAATGAATTGTTTATAATTCTTTTTTTAATTTTAAAAAATTGTATTGGAGCGTTGGATTAAACTTTGACTTACTGATTATGAGGCCAAAATAGAATAATCAAGATAAAAAATTAATAATTACTGAAAAATAAGAGAAGTAATTTTAATTTTTAAATTTAATTAGAGTAAATTATACTAAATTCTCCTAAATTGGCTTATTTTGACTTTGAATGTTTTACTTTATCTCAAATTGGTCCAATTGATTATAATAGTTACATTTTTTTAATGAAAATTACGCACATGAACAATGTGCTAAAAAAAAAGATCAAAAAACAAAAAACGATGTGTCATGTTCTTAGAAGCAAAATTATAAACTTGATCAATTAGGTGACTTAACTTGAACCAATTCAATAATTATTTTCTGTAAAAAAAATCTTAACAACGCTATCAATTAAACCAAATGGACGTAAAATCTAAAATTAAGAATAAAAATTGAGTCAATTGAAACTGTAAAAACTAAAATGACATAAGCAACAAAATGTATGGACTATATGTGTAATTTTCCCTAAAATATATTATTATGTGACCCTCGAGAGTGAACCTATATAATTTATGGAAAAGACTATGTGTGTGTACTACATACACATTGCCACAAAAGAAGAAATGACATAATTCTATATATTCTACGGCATAACTAAAAAAAAAAAAAAAGATATAACCCAACACCACATGAGGTATACCAAAGATCTCATGAGTCAAACTAAAATAATGTCATAACTAAATAACAAAATTTGTCATAACTAAAAAAGAAAATAACATAACTAAGAATGTATATGGTACAATCCTTTAAGGGGTATACAGTAAAAAAAATTATTTATATATTTAATTTATATAAGATATTACAACGAAACTTCAAGATGAGAGAAAAAGCTCTATTAAATAGACACACACGGAATAAAACTTACCTATAAATTAAAAGATTCAAACCAATGACTCTTGATGAGGTGCAATAATTTTAACTAATCGAGTTAATCTTGTTAATTAATTATATTTTTACAACCTCACATGTCACTTAAATATATATATATATATATATATATATATATATATATATATATATTATTATCATCTTATAGTCCAGATGGAGAGGCTTTATTTTGTTTTACCTTCAATGGTAACTTACACTAAAATAATGGAAATTTTTATGGTACTCACTCCTCAAAAGGTGTGTACCATATACACTCTGTTATGTATTTATATTGTATATGTGGGGACATATTTTGTGAATGACAGAGCGTGGCTAAGGTGATGCCGAAGTATTAGCCGAGGTGTCATATGGCCTGGTCATGATGCCGAGGTGATCTCGGCTAGGCCGAGGTTATCTGCGAGGACATCAGAATCTGGGATGAACGGATAAGGGGCAAGAGTCTTAGAACATGAGAGAATCTCAATCTAGATAAAGGTAAAGCTCCTAATGAGTTTATCCCTATCAAACTGAGAGTCTAGGATGAGCATTAAGCTTGAATCCACAGGAGTGAGGCTTCTGCATGGATCAAGACAGAGTTGGCTATAAAAACAGGGCACCCTCATAGGTCTAAGGTATGCTTTTTAGGTTCTGTCAAATGAGTTAAGCACTATTGGTTATCTTTGAGAGATATTTGATTGCTGACTTGATCGTCGAAGTGCCCCTGAGTGGACGAACTACTGCCGAACTTTTATCTTTCTGTGACAGGTTGTTCGGGCTTTATCTATTTTGCCAATGCTCTCCAGCTGAGTTCCCTGTTTGGTTGTGTGGTAAGAAATTAACACCCACAATTTGGCGCCGTCTGTGGAAACGTAAGGAGAATAGATGGCCAACGACAAACAAAAAGAGAAGATTATGGACGACATCCCTAGTGGAAGTGGTAAACATGCCGATGAGGAGAACCCTAATGAAGGACCACGGGGATCAGAATCCCGGGGAGAAGGACGTCGGCCAAGAGGGAGACCCACTGAAAAAAGCAGGCCAAGACGAGTACTATAACGAAAGCGACCTCCAGGTATGGAAAGATAGATGCTTGAGGAGGGACGACAAGATGAAGGGAATGGCAAATAAGTTGGCAGACCTACAATCAGTTGTCAACTTCATGATGCAGAACAAAGTCATGCAACCACCGTTTCCATTGAAGGACACGCCGATTCTAGCGGCCAGGAATGATGCCCAGAAATAGGAGCAAAAAGCAATCCCAACAGTCCCTCAGCATGACAAGGTGAAGGAGTGCTCACACCGGCCTTCGCGGGACGTCGGGCGAGCAAAATGAAACTGAAGGAACATATGTCAGGGAACATCGACACGTTCAAGGAAAGGAACTTTGTTTTGACACAGAGAACGAAAAAAAGTCTAAGAGGACATATAATGACACAGGGAGCAACGCACCAAAGAGGCTGAAGTCTGTTAACAACCGAGCTCCCGATTGGACTAAGGAGGATTTCAGGGACTACCTCCAGAGGAAGCGACAGAATGTCGAGATCACATCACCCGTCAAGCCGAGAACACCGTTCTCAGTAGAGTTGGATAGGTTTGAGGCCCCAAAAAGGTTCCATATGCCTATGTTCTAGATATATGACGGTAAGTCAGATCTGAACTTTCATGTCAGCTTATTCCTAAATTCAATGGCCTTATATACTGGGAACGAACCGTTGCTATCCAAAGTGTTCCCCTCATCCTTTGAGGAAATTGCATCGGATTGGTTTCACAAGTTGTCGAAAGGAACTGTGAAGAGTCGGGAAGCCCTGGCCGAGATGTTCGTGGCCAGGTTTGTCACAAATAAGTTACAACCATTACGGGTAGACTCCTTGATGGCTTTGAAAAACGGCAAGGGTGAGAGCCTTAGGGCTTATGCCAAAAGATATTATGAGGTGTTCAACTGAATACCAGGATGCAACCAGGAGTTAGCGGTCGTATCTTTTAAGAACGGCCTGGAGGATGACTGCATGCTTCAAAAGTCGCTAGCAAAGACTCTGCCAAAAAGCATGAAGGAGCTCATGGCAAGGATTGAGAAATATGTCAGAACAGAAGAGGATACACAGGGAACAAAGGCACCGAAATAGGAGAAGAAAAATGGCTCGCTGAAGCAAAACTGAGGTAATACTAGATTTAATAGACAAGAAATAGGGCTGAGGGATGCACAGGCAGTCACCACTGTGTTCCAGATCCCGGTTTATAAAGTTCTAGAAAGGATCAGGAACCAACCGTATTATAGTGCGTCGGAGAAGATCCCTAGAGGATTTATGAGGAGAAGTCTAGAAAAGCATTGTACTTACCACAATGAAGATGGACACCTGACGCAGGGTTGTAGAGCCCTGAATTTGGAAGATCTGGTCAGACAAGGTCACTTAAGGGACCTAGTAGATAAGGCCAGAATGAGGGAAGAGCAGGCAAGGTTGCCCCAGGCACCGACAGCACCACCTCCACCAGCACCATAATAGCAAGCAGACAGACCTCGAATGATCAATGTGATTCACTTGAGGGTCAATAAGAACAAGGTACGTGGAGAAACTCAAAGGGTGAAACACTTACAACATGTGTATCAGGTCCAACAAAAGAGGCCTAGGACAAACGAGTGCTAAGGACCAATGGTGTCCTTTACTGAAGCAGACCTAAACATGGTGCAACATCCGCACAACAATTCTTTGGTAATAACCCTCAAAATTGGAGAATGCCAGGTGAGGCACATTCTGATTGACCAAGATAGCTCTTGTGACATCATATATGTTAGATATTACAAGGAGCTCGGCCTTCACTAAGATGATTTGGAGCAGGCTAACAGCCCAATGGTCCGGTTCAATGGAACGCTGACATGGTCCCTAGGAGCAATGAATTTGGAGGTGCAGGCAGACAGCAAGAAGGTAAGTACAGAGTTTACAATAATTGACACCCCCTCCCCTTACAATGTTATCTTAGGGAGGCCATGGTTGCACGCAATTAGGGTTGTTCCCTCAACACTGCACCAGCTGTTGCGGTTCCCAACAGAGCATGGAATTGAGGAGGTCAAAGGGGATCAGCTACCGACAAAGAATTACTCTATGGCAGCAATGAAATCCAACTGCAACGTGCAAGAGACAGAAATAATAGAAATTAAGGACAAGGACGAGGACATGGAGGTCCTAGATGATGTCGGCAAAGAGTCAGCCGACAAAAGCGAAGAAACCTTAAAGAAAATTCTGGTCTAACAAGGTGATGAAGAATGTTTCTTCCTTCTCGGCTCAAGACTGGCCGAGGAGGAGGAAAAGGAGTTAGAGTCATTCTTGCTAGTAAACATAGAGGTGTTTGCTTATACGCCATACAAAATGTCTGGCATTGATCCTGAGGTCACTTGCCATAGACTAAATGTAGACAGGTCAGCTAAACCTATCATTCAGCGAGCAAAAAGGTCGATATTGGTTCATGTGGAGGCAGTAGAGGAGGAAGTAGACAAATTGTTAGAGGCCAGAGCTATTTGGGAGGTAAACTACCCAACTTGGTTGTCAAACACAGTGGTTGTGAAAAAGAAGAATGGGAAGTGGAGGGTCTGCGTGAACTTCACCAGCCTGAATAAGGCTTGTCCCAAAGACAATTTCCCACTCCCCAAGATCGATCAGTTGGTGGATGCCACTTCAGGGCATGAAATGATGAGCTTTCTGGATGCTTACAGGGGATACCACCAGATAGCAATATATCCTCCCGATGAAGAGAAGATTGCATTTATCAACCCAAAAGGTCTGCATTGCTACAGAGTAATGCCTTTCGAGTTGAAAAATACAGGAGCAACCTACCAGAGGTTGGTGATCAAGATGTTCAGACATCTGATTGGAAGAACAGTAAAAGTATACATTAATGACATGGTCGTGAAAACCAAAGAACCTGAGAATCACCTGGCCGACTTAAAGGCAGTTTTTGACATCCTGAGGACGTACCGGCTCTGACTCAATGCTTCGAAGTGCGTATTTAAAGTCGGGTCTGCTAAGTTCTTGGGATACTTGGTTACCAGAAAGGGCATTGAGGCAAGTTCAGATCAAATCAAGGCTATCCTGGACTTGAAAAGCCCTACATCGGCAAAACAAGTGCATATGTTGATTGGAAGGGCTGCAGCCCTGAACAGATTTATAAGCAGAAGTTCAGATAAGCGTAAGCCATTTTTTAGTTTGTTGAAAAAGGCCACAGATTTCTTGTGGATAGAGGAATGCGAAGTCACCTTGGCCGACTTAAAAAAATACTTGACAATAGCTCCAGTTCTGTCAAATCCAGTTCCTGGAGAAGAACTATTCATATACTTGGTCGTTTCAAAGCACGCAGTAAGTGCAGTGATAATCAGAGAAGAGAAAGGAGAACAAAGGGTAATATACTATGTGAGTAAAACCTTAGCAAGTGCAAAGACCAAGTATTTACCCCTGGAAAAATTAACACTAGCCCTGGTGACGGCTTCAAAAAAAATGAATCATTATTTCCAAGCCCACAAGATTGTGGTACTGACTGAGCATCCTTTGAAGTCCCTACTGCAACAAGGAGATTTGATAGGCAGGGTAGCCAGATGGGCAGTAGTGTTGGGCCAATATGTCTTAGAGTTTAGGCCCAAAACGACAATCAAAGGCCAAGTTCTGGCTGACTTTATAGCCGAGTTCACACCTGGTGCCCTCCCACGTCGAGCTCCGGTGAGCCACGACTTAGGGTGTCCAGGGGAACAAGAAGAGACCCAGCTGGGAATGAAAAACCCCACAATAGACTAGAAGAAGGTAAAGAAACTAAAGCCCTGCGACATGTATATCGGCGATTCCTTTTGCCTGTTTGTTGATGGAAGTTCAAACCGTCAAGGAACGGGGGCAGGAGTAGTGTTAGTATCGTTAGATGGGCAGATGTTAGAACAATCTATTCGTTTGGGGTTTAAGGCCTCAAACAATGAAGCAAAATATGAGGCACTGATCGCAGGGTTGAAGTTAGCAGCAGCAATGGAAGCCGACGAGATGGTGGTCTTTTGTGACTCTCAACTTATTGTGAACCAGGCAACAGACAAGTATGCAGCCCGAGATAAAAGAATGATAGCCTATGTCAAAGAAATTGTTAGATTACTAGCCTTATTTCACGATTGCTGACTACAGCAGGTTAGCCAGGATGACAACAGCCATACTGATGCCTTGGCTAACCTGGCTAGTGCAATGAAATCAGGGGAGGTGTAGACGTCCCCGAACATCCCAGGAGGACGAGTCCCGTTCTGTTCATTTTGGGCTTGCTACAGTTCGGACTCTCAAATTGTCACGGTTATTAATACCAAAGAGTCCAAATCCGGCAAACCGTTTTGAGAAAACAGATTTTTAGAAAAGAAGTGCCAAACATGGACTGCTTTGCCAGATACAGAGTCGCCACCTAAATATTTTTTTATGGGGGAATTTAGGAAGCCCTGACTCAGTGCCAAAGGCCACGTGTCCGTCATCACCAAAGTTGCCTCGGCTCGGGAGCTTGGGTACGATTGGGGAAGGTCAGCTATGAGCACCCCCTCTCACCCGATCCGAAGATCGGCCTCTACTAATCGTGATATCCGTTTTTGAAAACGTTATGTATTCTTATTCCGGTTATTAGCCTAGAATTACTATGTTATGCGCACAGTAAACAAGTATAGACCAAATCGCCTAAATTAGAACAAAACATTGCATATCTGTTTGTTTGGAAAACGCTTTGGAATTTGCTACTCACAAGTAGGCTAAAATACGGATTTCAACGAGTTATCCCAACTCAAACAATCCAACCTTCACCCACAGGCATTCAAGCAGTTCATCAAATAAGCATCTAGCCTCATGGTAATCATGCTATCATGTTAACGTTCACACTCATGTGAGATGCTAAAGCATAAAGAGCTCACCTAGTACTCCGTGCCAAAACAAGAACATGTTAGCAATCATGCATGATCCAAGTCCATGTTTAAATGCCTAATGCAACGCATACGGAATGTCACTAGAGTAGGCCCAGCTAGTCTATAAATGACATGTGAAAATGCACAAGTAGCATGTATTCAAGTTAGATTTGAAATACTTATGCAGTTAGTATGATGCGTCGAGCCTGGTGCATGCAATACTGATGAATGATGCACGCAGGCATAGCATAAGGTATGCTAAAGTAAACATGTCCTAATACTAACCATCAAAAGCAGGTAAGTAAAAGGGAGAAAGAAGTGGGGGTTGGAAGACATGCACACACGCACCCACACTTATTACAGATTTGCCCTCGCTCGGAGGGACCGAAAGAATAATACAAGTTAATTAACCTATAAGCTAATTAAATATTACAGACCAATTAATTAATTAACAAATTGACTAATCTAATGAAAGCAGTAAACAGCCTCGGGAAGAGGGCCCAATGCAATGCGCGCTCGGCTCCGCTCGGAAAGTCACTACCATGCACAAGTTGCCTCTGCTTTGACTGTTCTGCTTCTCTGAAAATTGCACAACTCCCAAGGTTGCTTCTCTGAGTGTTGTGGAACACCACCGGCTGAGTGGGATCATCACCGGCCATTTTGAAGTGGTCATCGACCATCCATTGAGCTCTCGGCCAAATATATTTGGTCGGTCGGCAGTATATATGGCTGGCCGGCCAAAACTTCCTGCAGAAACCTGTTTGACAGCAGCAGAGGGCAGGCAAGGCATGGCAATGCGTTTTCAAAGAAATGTTTGCACCACTACCCTCCTTATCATGTTCATGACTCAAAGGAGGATGGTCCTCGACCCTCGGACCACCAATCGCGCATTTCGATGCGTGATGGCCCAAGAGCCAAGTTGTGCAATTTCAATGGGATGAAATGCATACAAACAAACAAGAGGCCCAACCTCTATCATGGTGATTCAAGAGGCAAGGCATGCATGCCAATGTAATGCAACCTAGGCATGTGAGCTAAGTGTGCAACATGATCATGCAAGCAACAAAACCATGTGCAATAGGCACA